>NC_066584.1:367727818-368408818 GCF_024323335.1 Lathyrus oleraceus
AGGCGAGTAAGTCTCCAAAGGTCGAGCATCCGGTAGATTGCGTAGTAACGTCGTTCACCCCAAAACACAACCCTTACCCCATAGGTGGTCAAACTACGTTTTGCTCTGATTTTCATCCCAGATGAGATATGTAGGCATAAGACGCGATGTCTTAGCGAGCACACTCCTCTTTAACCCATAGGTAGCCGAGCTACGAAGACTCTGATTCTCAGATTCGGATGAGATACGTATGCAGTGGATGCGACATTCGTACGAGTCATTTTCTTTTGACCCTTCTTTTAGTAAGTAGTACATTAGATAAACATACACGCTTTTCTCATCCCTTCAATCATGTTTGCACAAATAAATTTTCAAAAAAAAAAAAAAACAACAACCTTTGCAACAAATGTGAAAAGGGCTCCCTAGGAGTACCTAGGATGCTTTGGGTGCCTAATACCTTCCCATTGCATAACCAACCTCCTTACCCAAATCTCTAACATTTTTACTAGTTTTTGATTCGATAAAACTTTTAGGTTTTTGTTCGCTTTCTAACCATTCCTTTGGATAAATAGAAGTGCGGTGGCGACTCGACTTGTATGATTTACCTTGTATTTAGTCAATATCTCTAATGGTAACGAATACCCCGCTACACTCATTACACAAGCTTGTGCATTACCAATTACACGTCCATTTCAGCTCAATTATACTGCAGATTGCATTTGGCATTGAATTTGGGCCTTTTACATGATCATGGAAGCCCATGCAAAGAGTATCCACTTGCCATGCACACACGGATTTCTCATTGCTTGCACCATGCTTGGCTATAAATAGAAGCACTATTCCATTCAATTTGGATCCATGAATCAACCTGAAATGCTGCTGAATTGAAAACCAAACCTCTCACCAAAGGAACTATTTCATTTTCATTCAAATTTTTCAGATCTGAAATTCAACAAAATCTGGATGAATCTCTAGATCTAAAGTTCCTAGACCTTCATCCTATAGTCCATTGTACTTCTGTTTGGCCAAAGGAAGCAAGGAAGCAAGCTCAGATCACCACAATTCAAAGGTTCTCTCCAACTGGTTTTTTCTTCGAAACTCACTATTCTTTGATCTATTTGCTTGGATATTGTGTTGTCTGAAGTCCTCTCCATAGAGGCATCATTGTTGTGTATTCAATTTTCAAAATCAAGCAAGTTCATGATGAACACCATCAAGCTTCCATCTCTGATTTCTCTCTTAATAGGAATCTAGAGTAGAAGTGAGTGGTATAGGAGTGATGTACATCACTTCCTCTTTCGATTGATGCCTGGATCGTGTGTTTTGGTGCACATTTGCTCTTCTGCAAATTTGAGCTCTCACCAGAGCTAGCCGGAGAAGACGGTGGCGCTGGCCACCGTCTGGTCTCCAGATCCAATCGTGGCCATCCATTCTTATTTCCAGATCTAATCATGGCCTTTGCTTCTTATGACTTTTAATAATTCATTGTGTTACGCGTGGACTGAAGCCTACCATGGAAGCGCGCATATGGAGCGTTTGATCAGCCACGTCAATTAATGAGGCTTGATCAGACGCTCCTTGTTTTTTTTATTTTTCTATTTTTCTGATTTTATTTCTTTTATTCCCTTTTATTTCAAAAATTCATAACTTCTTCATTTTAATTCCAAAAAATATGGGACCAATTGCATTCTTCTCCAAATAATTTCTAGTTTCTAAAAATGATTTTTAATATTTTTTATTTTGTCATTTGATATTTTTTGTGAATTTTCTCTTTTCTGGTTATTTTTAATTCATTTTAAATAGTTTTTGATATTCAAAAAATACAAAAAATATTTTCCTAACCTATTTGAATGATGATGGATCTATGAGAAATATTCTCATCAATTTTTTAATTGATTTGAGATTTATTTGAGATTTTAGTTCAATTAGGTTATTTTTATTCATTTTTAATTGACTAAAAATAGTTTCTGACTTTTAAAAATGCTGAAATTTTTTGTCAAACTTTGTTTAACCTTGTTGAACTTGGGATAAATCACTTGGACCTTTCAAGGTTGATTTGAAGTGATTTTGAAGTTTGACCTTTCTTTTATTTTTAATTCAAGTTTATTTTGATATTAAAAAATGCCAAAAATATTTTGCTTATTGTTTGACCTCCAATCTTCATCCCATTTCTGGTTTCTCATTGTTTGACTTTGACTTTCAATGTCATTTGGTCAACACACATGGATTGGTACATTTTATTTCACCTTGTGCATTTTAATCTTTCCATTTCATAATCCATTATTCATCTCTTTCTTCTTCTTCTTCTTCTTTCTTTTTGATCAATGAATTAGAGGTTGATAAGTTAGCATTGATTAGGGAGGTTTAATCTTCCTTGATTCAAATATAATTTATCTTGATCAAATGATCAAGTGAATGGCTTTGCATTAATGATAGGCTGCTTCCTAAATCATGCAAAAGACTTAAACCAATACAAGATCAATTCTCTTTTTTTTTCTTTTGGCATTGCAAGTTGTTGGAACTTGGTTCACTAATCAAGACTTCTAACTTGTGTTGTTGCCTACATTATTATTGACCGACCTCAGATAGTTGTGACTTCTACATAAGTCCAATTACGATTACTTAACATAGCGCTAAATTTGCCTTATGGCACACTAACTACTAACATTAACCATTAACCATTAACACTTACTTTGTGCACTTTACATTTATGCAATTTATTATTCTTGTACATATTATCCATTTGCTTTTTCCTTTGCTCATTGGAGCACATGTTTATGTTAATGCCATTTGCCTTTTGCTCACTTGAGCATATAATTGTATATATATCTTTTGTGCTTGTGTTTGTCTGTTTGTTGTGAACCAAATGCAAAGAATTGGACAAAATGGACTTAGACTTTAGGACTTTACCCAAGCAAATGGAGTTTGAAGAGCAACTAGGCCTCATGCCTTTAGAATGCTTAAATGTCAAAGAGCAACTAGGCCTCATGCCTTTAGAATGCTTAAAGCTTAAGGATGAACATTGAAAGGACTATATTCTAAACTCCCTCTTGTCCATTCTTTGATTGTTAATAGAACCTTTTGATGTGTGTGTTTTTGTGCTAGGGATTCCAACATTGAGCCAAATTGAGGAACCATTGCCATGAGCTTCTAAGAGAGAGGGATCTTCCAAGAGTTCATTTGATTGTTGATTGCTTGAGTTTATGCTTATGTGTTTGCTTATTCCAAAGGATGGAAGCTACTTGGATCATCAATATGATCTCAAGAGAGGAACTCCATTTGTGGTTTTGCTTCTTGTCCCTTACCTCTTGTATTGCTTAGGACTTTAGCCATTCTTCTTCTTCCCTCCACTCTAACCCAGCCAAAACTTTTATGCAAACATCTAACACTTGTTTTCAACATTAGAAACCTAAGCCTTATGCTTTTGATTTTTAAACTCTCTTTTCATAATACTTATTTTGAATTGAACTTCTAAGTCAACTTTGACCATTTTTGTAAATACTCTTCATTGGTAAATATAACCCATTCAAATGCTTTTGTGGTTTCAATGGCCACTTTCTTAAATCACTTTTTCATAACCTTTAGCTATTAGGTTTGAGTTATCCTTGAGATAGATGTAATACTCTCCTATATCCTTAGTGATGGACAATGAGTCTTCCATGCTTATTATAGGGTTAACCCCTCACTAGCATGTTAAAGCTATCCTCACATGGTGGATTTGTGGTTTTAGGTTGAGTTTTCTCCCTTGGATAACAAAAGACCTTAAGGCTTTTGGACCAATCAATCCACTCACTCATTTTGAGATTTTTACCCCGAACTACGAGGTTTTGATCCTAATCTTTTTTAACATGGTACGTAGGCAATGGGTTTATCCATCCAAACACAAAAAAAATGTAAATAACTTGTATATTCTCTTCTCATCTCTTCAATCATGTTTGCACAAACAATTTTTCTACAAAATAACAACCTTACAACAAATGTGAAAAGGGTTCCCTAGGAGTACCTAGGGTGTTTTGGGTGCCTAACACCTTTCCATTGCATAACCAACCCCCTACCCAGATCTCTGACATTTTTACTAGTTTTTGATTCGATAAAACTTTTAGGTTTTTGTTCGCTTTCTAACCATTCCTTTGGATAAATAGAAGTGCGGTGGCGACTCGACTTGTATGATTTACCTTGGATTTAGTCAATATCTCTAATGGTAATGAATACCCCGCTACAGAAAATTGGCGACTCTGCTGGGGAGGGCATTTGCCTAGCGGGTTTTGCCTACTTTTCATATTTGTTGTATTGTATTGTATTATTTTTTTTGTGACATATTTTTGTGCAATTTGGGATTACTGTATTGTATGTAATGATTGATTTGCTTGAATATTAATTCCTTGTATGCTTGGTGATCTTTGTGAGATGAGTTCTATACCCGGACTCGAGTGCACTTAGGATAGGAGAATGGCATAGTCTTGTTGACTTGTGTGGTGTTATTCCTTAGCAAGTTGACTTGCAAGTTTGTTCACTTGGTGGAGGTCACGTTGGGATCAATAATGTCACACGAGTAGTTGTGGTTAGACATTACTCTTTCCATTATGAACCTTAGAAGCCAAGGACCTTAGTTTACCCAGCCCATCTTGGCCTATTCGTAGGATGTAGTGCGAAAGTCGTTCAAATGTAAGATTTGATACGATTGTTACGCGATACTACACTCATAAGAGCCTCTCTTGAGAATATTTTTGGAATACGAGTAGTCGTTTCTCCAATAATATCCGAAAGATGGGATGATGACTATGGGAACCTCTTGTAGAACATGTTTGGCAGGTTTAAACTCTAGTACACTCCCTTTGGGTGGTCCTTAACCGAAACTCCATGCTCGTGACTCGCAACAAACCCTTGATTCGTGGTTGATCCATTCATGTGTCCTTAATATCAATGGAACTTGGGTGTTGATAAGGTGTAAACCATAATCCACCAAAATGGATGATTGATATTAAGGGTGTCATGATCCATCCCATGACCTTTGTTTGGTGTGCTTTGCTTGATCCTTGAGTGTGATTGTTGCATTCATGCATTCATGCACCTATTCGCATCCATATCATCAATAATGAAGAAAATTTTCAAGGAACTTAAGAGGTCTATTTGCAAACTTTCAGACATGGAAAGACAAAGAAGGAATACAAAGAAGTACAACTTCAGACAACCAGATTTGAAAGAGTTAAGGAATCTGATATCCTATGTACTAGATCCCTTGGGTTTCAAGGCTCGTTTTGGGAAGCATCTTCCTCTTCTGACTACTCAGGTGGATGAAGGATTGATGAGTGTATTGGTGCAGTTTTATGATCCATTGTACCGTTGCTTCACATTTCCGGATTTTCAGCTTTTGCCCACGCTTGAGGAGTATGCCTACCTTGTGGGTATACCTATTCTAGACCAGTTGTCGTTCAGTGGCTTGGAGAATGTTCCCTCTTCTCAAGAGATAGCAGACATGTTACATTTAGATGAATCTCTGGTTGGTGCTCATATGACTACCAAAGGTGGAATTCAAGGTCTCCCTTTTGAGTTCCTCGTTGCTCAAGCTATTATGTATGGGAAGGCCATGAGTGAGGACGCCTTTGAAGCCATATTTGTACTTCTCATCTATGGGTTAGTGTTATTCCCTAACATCGACAAGTTTGTGGATGTGAACGCTATTAGGATTTTCTCTACTCTTAATATCGTTCCGACTCTGTTGGGTGATGCTTATTTCTCTTTGCATATGAGGAATGCAAAGGGTGGTGGTGCCATTGTGTGTTGTTTGCCTCTGTTGTATAAGTGGTTTATTTCTCACTTACCACAGACGGTCGCTTTCAAGGAGAACAAAGGATGTCTACGGTGGTCCACGAGACTTATGTCTCTCACTAATGATGATATCTCTTGGTACAATCGTGTGTATGATGGTGTGCAGATTGTTGACTCTTGTGGTGAATTCTCCAATGTACCTCTTCTCGGTACATGTGGTGGGATTAACTACAACCTTGTTTTGGCACGACGTCAGCTTGGGTTCCCCCTAAAGGATAAACCTAATAAAATTCTATTAGAGGGTGTGTTCTTTCAGAAGGGTAAAGATCCCCAAGGCTTGAAAGCTAGGATGGTCCGCGCTTGACGCAAGATTCATAGGAAAGGAAGGAATGAGTTGGGTCCTAAAAATTGTGTCGCTTTGGAGCCTTACACTGCTTGGGTTAGGAAGAGAGCGTCGTAGTATCTCATGCCGTACGAGTATCCAAGACCTACACCTTTGGTTATGGCTGGGCCTTCAATCCTCCCTGACCAAGGAGTAGAGGAGTTGAGAGATGAAGACCGTTCACGTGCCTGGGTCCGTGAACGAGAAGAGTTGCTTCAGCAGATTAAGGAAAAGGATGCTTTGATCGAGTTCCTCGAGCATCAGGTTATTGATGATCCTAATGATGCATGGACTACTCTACTTCCTCAGTCTTCCAAGTTCTGGAAGAGGAAGTACGATCGACTCGCCAAAGAGAAAGTAGATATGGAGGCAGCCTATGAGGAGGAGGTGAAGAGGCTTCGTGCGTCTTATCTTCCCGTATCCCGAGCTTTAGATGATTGTTTCTAGGGATCCATAGGATGATCATTGTCCTTTTCTCATGTATCTTGGTTACCAATGATGTACTTCTTTGGTAAAAAAAATTATTTTCCAGATATTATTGATTGAGATATTTCCATATGTGATACAAATGTAATTTTTCCCAAATTCTTGCAAATAGAACTCTAAAAGTTCCTTTGAAATGAAAAACAAATCATATGCACGAGCATTGTATGCATCATGTGCATAAGCAGGTTTTGTTCCCGGCTTCTTGTCCTATGGTCTAACTCTGTATTCTTCATTTATTTTGAAGACAAGCTGACTCACCGGTACTACACCAGAGCCAATTCTTCAAGACTGATGGATCACCTAGAATAAGAAAACCGCGAACTGAAGGAAGAAGTAGCCAGGTTGACTGCCTTGATGGAGTCATTCTTGGCCGCTCAGAGCCAATCTTCTCCAACGCCCTCAACTCCTCCCCAGAGGACGGTCATTTCTGAGATCGTGACTTCTACTGTGCCTGCTGCAACGGCTCACTTCGCACCATCTATGCCAGTTGGGTTCCCTTGGGGTTCCCTAGGAGTACCTAGGATTTTTTGGGTGCCTAACACCTTCCCATTGCATAACCAACCCCCTACCCAGATCTCTGACATTTTTACTAGTTTTTTATTCGATAAAACTTTTAGGTTTTTGTTCGCTTTCTAACCATTCCTTTGGATAAATAAAAGTGCGGTGGCGACTCGACTTGTATGATTTACCTTGGATTTAGTCAATATCTCTAATGGTAACGAATACCCCGCTACACCCTAAGATGTCTTGGCCATTGTTTGGTTATCAATACTAGCGATCTTCCCTGTTTTCAGCCCATTCTCAATGAGTTCTCTAATGGTTACTATGTCTGCAAAGTTGGATGATGAGCTACCAACCATCTTCTCATAGTACAGACCTTGGAATGTTCTCATGAAGATATCAATTAACTCAACATCAGTCAGCGTAGGTCTAACTCTAGAAGCCATCTCAGGCCATCTCTGAGCGTATTCTTTGAAAGTTTCATTATGCTTGCAGGCTTGATTTTGCAACTGCAACCTGGTGGGAGTCATGTCTAGGTTATATTTGTATTTCTTGAGAAAGGCTTCAGACAAGTCCTTCCAAGATCTGATTTTATCGTGTTCTAAGCTCATATACCAGTCGAAGGATGCCCCAGATAAGCTGTCTTGGAAGCAATGGATTAGGAGGTCATGATTATCGATGTAGGATGCCATCTTCCTATAATACATGATGACATGACTTCTAGGGCAGCTTAAACCCTTGTATTTTGGTAGGCCTGGTGCTTTAAAATTACGAGGAAGCACCACATTAGGAACTAGGCACAAGTCCTTAGCATCCATACCATAAGCAGGGAAACCTTCAATAGCTCTGATCCTCTCATCTAGTAACTGATATTTTGCTCGTCTATTTTGATCTGAACCAAAAGCAATCTAATTAGCAGTCTGAGGATTAACTTGATGATTGGGAAGTTGAACACCCTGAGAAGTTGCATGAGCGATGATTGGAGGAGAAGCAAACTAGGGATACCCTTGAGGGTACATCAATACTGGATTCACCATCTGACAAACATTCTGACCGTACTGACTCTGATATGGGGCATAGTGTGCCCCATGATACACAAATGGAGGTGTAACAATAGAAGATGCCCCAGGAGGAGGAGGAAGTATCTGAACGCCTTGATTCAAATTCCAAACAGTAGGTTGAGCAGCTCGAGGAGGAAGTTGGGAGTGAAGGCTATGGCCTTTGTACTCATCTTCATTATCATTAGGAGTTTCAACAATAACTAGTGTAGAAGTTTGAGGAGCCTATTATAGGTTGATCTCACGGTTGTCGACATTAACCATCTGAGGAGAGTGAGTGGTCATACCCCAAGGATGGCCAACAGAGTTACCATTGGCAAGATGTACAACAAACGATTGATATGGCACGACATTCCCATTAGCAACTTGGGGAGTAAAGTTTGGAGGCAAACCCCAGGGATATGCAACAACATTCCTGCTAGGACCTAGTTGGAAAATTGGCTGGCTTACCACATATTGAATCACAGTATCCATAACAGCATCAACAAAAGTGGTGACAGCAATGGCATCAGTAACTACAGCAATAGCGGGATTGGCAGTAGAGGTAGAGGTAGTAGCCTTCTGAGCTTGAATGTACTCCAATATGGTGTTCATGTTACCTTGGAAAGTGTTCATCTCGCCTTTGAACTGAGTCAAGGTTTCCTTGTACATAGCATTATCTTATTCCAGATTTCCATGATTTTTGATTTGTTAGCTCTCGTGAAGTACAGGTGTCGAAGATTCGTCGTCTTTCTGACTGGAGAAAAGATAAGGTGAGCTTTTTCTAGTTTATAGGCATGAGATGCATAATGCATGAATGCGCATGTTGGGGATGGAATGCAAATAATTATGCAACACCCATAAATTCAAAGCATTGATGGCATAGTAACTCAGGATCAAAAATCCAGCATATATACAACAATGCAAAAATGAAATGCAATAGAGTATGTTAACAGCATAAAATAATCCGGATAATCTGTATACACTGCCCGATGCAGGATCAAAGGTCTGAAGTTCATGAGAATAAGGTATGTAGAGTCTATGGTTTCCTGCATAAAAACCCATATCCCCCTCACAGGTAGGTTTTATCCTTCAAAGTCAACCTAAAAGGGTTACTAGAGTCAATGACCCATTTTAAGATACCATTTCCTTATACGACTAACTCGTCGGACAATGATGCTCTCAAAAGGATCTACTCTAGGTGCGACATCTCGTGTCAACCATGATCACAGAATAACTCCATGAAGGTCAAACACGTCTCTAGTCACATTGCTATCATGTGTATGTACTCAAGCTCGGGTATAGATCTTTTCTATTGCATAATCTATCTTAGCCCAACATAGAGTATAATAGATAATATCCATAATATAAAGTAAGTGAATATAATGATAAAGCGAGTAAAATGCAAAAATAAACACCCTAAGCAATCTAAGAAAGCAATCAAAACTAGGCTTGACTCCTTTTAGCGACTAGGAAACACTCCAAGAAACAGAGTTCCCCAACAGAGCCGCCAACTGATGCTAGCGGAAATATACCCAAACGCATCGCACGCTCGAACATACAACAGAGTCGCTATCGAACTTTATTTATTCCTGAAGGAAAGGTAAAACATTGATAAAACTCAGGGGAAAGAGATATGTTGGGTAAGGAAGTCGGTTATGCAAAGGGAAGGTATTATCACCCCTTACATCCGTTGTACTCAACAGGAACCATTTTGATTGTTCTTGCTTAAATGAGTGTTATATCTAAGGTTACTCGCAAAAGAATGAAGGAAAAGGAAAAGAAATAGATAAAGTGCTTGGTGAGGATTAGGGCCCTCATGCCTACTGTAAGACCCCAATTTTGACCCTAAGATCTCTCATGCTATCTCATCATTTGCATTGGCTTTGGGATCACACCTTGGCATCCTCCTTACCCCTTATTCATTGGGTTTGCATTGGGAGAGATAACCAAGCACATTTGATTGTATCATACTTTATTTTTCTTTGTTTACTAACCAAAATACCCAAAATATGTCCATGTATAGCTTTGTTTCTTTTATAGGTAGTGTGTGCATCCACTTGTGCCCTATCAAGCTCACCATTAGGGTTTGAGACCCTCATGACAAGAGATAAGTCAGGGAATAGTTCACCGTTGGTTTTTAACATCATATATGGATCCCCATGTTCTTCATTTATCATTTTGATCAAGAATTCATCAAGATTTTGAAGCTTGTTTGCCTTGGAAGCCCTAATTCATCTAGGTATCTTGTGTGACTTTGTCAGTAAGTTTCTTCAACAATTGGTCAAACATATCAAGGTATAAATCATTATACATCATCTTATGCATATATGATCCTTCATGAGTTCCAAATATCAAGATAACTTCAATATTGCAAGTTGGTTCAAAGAGGTTGACCAGAGAAAGTCAACTGGTCAATACTGGGGTTCCCTAGACCCTATCTCCTACAGTTTATGTCATATGAAAATGATTCCAAGATAAACATTACTCTTTATTACATTCCAAACAACTTTCATGTTTACATCAAGAGCTATTCTTGCATGGAAAGTCATTTTTTATGGTGAAAGATTATAGGTCATTTTGTATGTGCCCTAGTTAGGAGGTCAACTTCCAAGGATCATAACTTGCTTAATTTTCATGAGATAAAGGCCATCCAGGTTTCATGATCAACTTCGATATGTCTTATACAACTTTTATTCTTTGATAAATGTCAAATTAAACTTGCAAGGGAATGTGCCAAGAGGAAACATTATAGGTCACTTTGGGCCATCATCACTAAATAAGCCATTTTCCTCAACTTATAAAATGCATAACTCCCTCATGCCAAATCCAGATTATGTCAAATTTGTGACTAAATTGAATAGGTATTAAAGAGATATAACTTTGGTAAAGAAACTATTTTCATTTGGAGCTCATAGAAAAAGTTATTCAAGGTGGAAGAAGTGGTCATTTGACTTTTTCAGCTATGTTTGATTTCTCCAACTTCCACCTCAAAATTCATCATTATCCAAGATCCAAATGGAAAGGTGTTCAACATCAAAGTTGTTCCCCTTGATATCACCTTTCAAAAAAGTCCAAGATCACTTCATTTGGACAAGAATTGCGGGACTTGCGCATGGTTCCTTTGTTGGATTTATTTTGGCAAGTTTTGAATTCAAGTGATCCTTTCTTTTTGTATGCTTACATGTGATGATTTCAGTATCCATTATAAACGAATTAGAGTGGGATTGCATCATGGTTTGGGCCCAAATTAATGCCCATGCATCCATGCACCAATGTTACTATTTTTGGCCAAATTTGAAAAGGGTGCAAAAATGAATTCCATAGCCTATATATACCATTGCATTGCCGCAAGATTAGTACACACACATTGCCCAAGCCTTGCCAAGCCATCCCAGAACCATACACCATAGAATACCTTGAGGATTTTTTTGAAATCGAGTTTGAATTTCACCTTCTGTTTTGAGATTCAAACTCCAAGGATTCATTGCCCTTTTCATCTCAATTGGTCACTACAAGCAAGAGGAGGAAGAACCGAGTGAATTCAGATCAAGATCAAGCCAAATCATAGCTACCTGAAGGTGAATTTTCAGAAACTTTGAGCATTTGATTCTCCCTCAATTCTTCACCATTCTCTTTGATTATTGGTTGTCTGAAGTCCTACCAATGTAGGCAACAAGATTGAGTTGTTTTGAGGTCAAATTGAAGCAACTCAGATCATGCACCGCAAATTTCAAATTCATGTATCTTTCAATATACTTGGAATTGGAAGGAGTGGAGGCCAAATTCGAGCTCTTGAGCACTTTCCCTTTAAAATAATATCCTTACTTTTTATTTTGATGGTGGTTGATGGTGGACCAATCCGGTGAGGTCCACCGGAGAAGATGACCGGAGCCCTGGCTCCAGTGGTGTGGTGGCAAGGTCTTATCCATCAGATCATGTCTCCACGTTTTAATCTCAACAATTGCTTCTGATTACCACGCGTGTACACTCGTTGACTGTGGCATTTGGTGGAACTACACGCTTGGCCATCAGATCTTCCACCTCAATTAATGAGGGAGATCTGATGGGCCTTATTTTTTTGAATTTTATTTTAATTTCTAAATTTTCATTTAATCCCTTTATTTTATTTTATTCATAGAAATTTCATTTTTAATCCAAAAAATATGGGACTTTCACCAAAAATCTTTAAATATTTTTCTCTTCATATTTTGAATTAAAATTATGTTCTGGATTAATTTTGATATTTTCATGAATTAAATATTTTTGTGCATATTTTTAATTATTTTAAAATACTTCTGACTTTCCAAAAATCATGAAATTTTTTGTCTAAGGTCATTTGACCTTGTTTGATCTAGGATAAATCCCTTGGCCATTTATTTGGTGTTTTGAAGGGATTTGAGGTTTTGTTTAAATTAAAATGCATTTTAATTCCTTTTTAATTTGATTTTTAATTGATTAAATGTTTAAAAATTATGTTGAGTCATTCTTATGGTCTTATGATGTTTGACTTTCTATTTGGGCATTGGTCATGGTTGATTTGACTTTTGTTTGATCAAAACCATTGGATTTTGGGGATTGATCAAATGTATATTTCATCTCCCAAAATGAATGGATGGTATTGATCAAATGAAATTCCTTTCATGATCAATTTGTGTTTCTATTTACCCTTCCCTCTTCATCTTCATCCATATTCTTCCTCACTCCCTCATTTGACCAATGATTTCTCTAATGTCTAAATGCTAATTGATTCATTGATGGCCTTGTGTCAGATGAATCAATATAAGTTTGACTGAGATAGGTCCTTCCCATTTTCTTTTAGTGTGTGGTATGTTATAGGAGTTTGGTTCTTTGTACCAAATCTCTAACATGCATTAACACCTATATTTTTATTGTCCAGCCTCAAATAGTTGCGACTTCTACATAAGTTCAATTACCATTGCTTAACATAGAGCTAAATTTGACCCTCAAGGCATATGATTCTATTAAGTGAGATTGTAAGTCTCCCATTCTTAATGGCACTGTGTGGAAACTTGACCTTTTTTCCTTTCATGAGAGCTAGTGGGATACTTGTTAAATTATCCAAGTTAGAGCCCTTCTCATGGAAGATGTCTTGGTTTAAGGATTCATACTTGTGAATGAAGGGTTGAGTGTTCTCCAAAGAATGACTTAATCAATTAAAAATCATCACTAACATTTGACTAACCATTGACTAACTTCTTAATTAATATTTCTATACTTTCAAGTCATTTACTTTATGCAATTTAAATTTCAGTACCTTTATCATTCTTTGCCATTTACATTTCATGCAACTTGTTTATGTTTCAAGTCCTTTTCACTTTGCTCATTTGAGCCATATCCTGTGATTGTATATGGTTTGTTTGTCTTTGTTTTGTTTGTGGTCTTAGGACCTTAAAACATTTAATAACAACAAAAACCCTAAAAAACATTTGTTGGACTGTTGGGATTTGATATGAACCTTTTGGACTTAGAATTAGACAACATTCTCTGTGCTAAAGGACTTGGCCAATGCCGACATTTGAGACTGAACTATCTTTGATTGTGCATTCATCTGATGCAAGACCTTGGATCTCTTTGATTCATCTACTAATCTTCTATGTGCTTAATCGTTATTATTGTCTATATCTGATGTTTTGTTCTGAGTTGATCAAGGAATATTTCATCTACTACATTGGAAGATATTGAAGACTGGTAGCTATTGGAATGCTTGTGTGGATATTATGTCTATCTTTATTTGATGCCTTGATCTTCACATGATGCTTGGGTATTGCTTATTTCTTATTAAAGTCCAAAGGAAAATGGGTTATTATATGACATTCTTGTTTCTTGGATTGCATCCCATTGGTCGGATCTTTTCAACTCTTAACTTTTAATTTTTTATTAAGGTAGTCTCTTCATCTCCTCCCACTTCTTTAATTTCAAATCTCTTCGTCTTTTCAAAAACTTTCTTTGCTTGTGATTTCAAACTTAGACATATTTTGATGATTAGAAACTTTGGCCTTATGTCATTGAATTTTCAAACTTTTTCCTTAAATCAAACTTGTAAATAAACTTAACCATATTGACTTAAATTTCAAAATACAAAAAGAACTAACAACCCCATTCAAATCTTTGGCATTTTGTGCCCTTTCACTTAAACTGTTGTTAAAATCAACTTACCAACTTCTTTGAAATTTTTACCACGAACTACGGGGTTTTGATCCCTCATTTTCATGTTGGTACGTAGACATAAGGCTGAAGGTCTTGTCAAATACAAAAGTATAATCAATGAATTATTTTCTCATCCCCATACTCTATATTTTATCAAACATCATTTATACCAAAAACATATGCACACAAAAAGGGCTCCCTAGGAGTACCTAGGACATTTTAGGTGCTAACACCTTCCCTCTGTGTAACCAACCCCCTTACCTATAATCTCTGGCATTTTATTAGTTTTAATTTGAAAAATTCTTATCTTTGGATTTTTTCATAATTTTCCATGTTCCTTTGGAAACAATAAAAGCGCGGTTACGACTCAGGTTTTACTGACGTCAAGTTTATCTATAGCTTGATGGTCACGAATTTACTGCTATACCTACGTATCCTCATAATGCAATGAGGAATTCAGAGCTCTGTAGTTCATAGAAATACTGGTAGGAGATGAAAAGAAGTGTGATCAAAGTATGGTTTAAACCAAAGAATAATCTGATTTGAACTCCAAAAGGGTCAAATATGAACCCAAGAGTAAAACTGGTATGAACCAACAAGTGAGGGGCCTACGACATGGTATCACTGTATTGGAATAACCAAAAAAGAAAGGAATTAAGTGTTTGCTTTCATAGCACAAACATCTCTTGGTTCACAAGGAAATACAAGATGGAGCTTAAAGGAATATTGTATTTGGCCTAAAGATAACTGATATATCACATGAAGTGAATGAAGGTAGAATATGATTGTATAATGGAAAGGAATGGAATAAAGTGACCAAAGTCACAAAATTGAATATTTGGTAAAAAGTGACTTGAATAGGTATAATTTGAAACTGAAGGTCAAGGTATACATTGGAATCCATAAGACAAATGGAATTTGTACCATAGAGAGAAACAACGTCTTAGCCAAAAAAGAAGGAATTAAATGTTCGGGTACGAGCCAAACAACTCTAGGTACAAATACGGAATGCCACTATATCGTCCTAAAAGGGTATATATGGATTTCCAAAGAAAATTGTATTTCGGTTTCAAAGAAATGATATGGAACTGGGGTGAATGGTAATGATTGAAAGTAGATAATGGATCATGAAAGATATGAGTGATGCCCTAAGGAGGAAGGAAGAATAATAAATAAGTATGCTCACGGAGGATTCAAATCCTCGTGCCTACGGATTCTCATTGTGCAATGAGAAAATCAGAGCAATCGTAGTTCAGCCCACTATGGCTGAAACAAGAGGGAACGAGATTGATTTCCAGGGTATACTACCCTTTAAGGTTGAAAAAGGAGTGTCAAGGTTTACAACCTTCTAGGCAAGGTATCACTACCAGAGTTTAAAACTGATGATGTCAAGGAATTGAACTGCCAAGGTTTATCACCTTACAGGGCGAAGAGAAACAGATGCTAGAGTCCATGACTCTCAGGTCAAAGAACTGAATTGAATAGCCAAGGTTTATCACCTCACAGGGTGAGGAACATATGTCAAGGAATTGAACTCCCAAGGTTTATCACCTTACAAGGCGAAGAGAAACAGATGCCAAATTCCATGATTCTCAGGGAAAATAACTGAATCGAATAACCAAGGTTTATCACCTCACGGGGCGAAGAACATATTCCAGAGTCCATGACTCTCAGGGCAAAGAACCGAATCGAATAACCAAGGTTTATCACCTTACAAGGCAAGGAACAGTGCCAAGGTTTATGACCTTTCAAGGCAAAGAGAAACATATTCTAGAGTCCATAACTCTCAAGGAAAAGAACTAAATTGCTAAGGTTTATCACCTTTTAAGGCAAAGAAAAAGTGCCAAGGTTTATCACCTTACAAGGCTATGAATTGATTGAAAGAGGGTGTACAACCACAAGTTGCTAATAGTAAAAGATGTTTCATCATTGGAGTGTTGAGTGATTGATGCTTTCTTGAAGAAGACTTGTCAATTGCATGATTCAAATTGCACTAAAGTATATGAGCAAGGGCGAGTGCTTTGAATAGCTAGGGCCTACGCCCCGTATGCAAAGTTACTCTAGATAAGGGTATGAGAAACTTCGTCTCATCATTCCTCATTACTTAAGGCTTGTAGTGTGTAACTCTTATCATGATTGACAAATGTTGTTAGAGGCTTCTGATTATTAATCTTTCTGATTCTTGATCTTGATGATGCCATGTTGTTTGTTGTGTTGAGAAGACTTGACAATTATTTGATATGAATTGTGCTAAAGTCTATGAATGAGGGCAAATGCTTTGAATATCTAGGGCATACGCCCCGTACGCAAAGTCATTCTAGACAAGGGTAGGAGAAACTCCGTCTCATCATTCCTCATTGATTGAGGCTTATAGCTTACAATTTAAATCTCCCTTATCAAGTGTTGACACATTTGTTGTGCTTGAAAAGTAGTCCACTTTGCTAGCAATGCTTGACTGATGTTGACTTGAAGTCTTGATCTTGTACTTGAACCTTGAGGTCTTGAGCTTCTGATATTCAGCATATCCATAATAACTGGAGCGCATTGAACTTTCCATTATCAAGTGATCAAGGGTCTTTTGATCACTTGAAATAGGCTTGGGGCTTACAACACAATTACAGAGGATTTGGTTGACCAAAGCGACCTTTAGTCAATACTAACCAATGAGATTAAACTAATAGTTGAACTATGTACAATAATAAATCTATTAAATTAATCAACTAAATAGAATCATACAATTCTGATTAAAACCCTAAGCTAAGGGATCATGTACTAAAATCAAGATTTTAAACCCTAAGGGCAAAGTGGTCATTTCACAAAATCATTAATATTGAATTGAAATTATAATCATAAAGATCAATAAAAACAATTTAAACCTAAACAAATCTAATTATTATAAAAATCTAGAGAATTATCTAATTCTAATTTCTAAATCTATTTATGCTAATTAAAATAGAAATTCTAGTTAGCCAGGAATTAAGTCTTAATTATATTAATCAAATTTTAAAATCTAATGAACCTAATTAACTAATCAAGACTAAAAGAATCTTAATTACTAACTATAATCCTAATTTTAAATTAAACCTAATTGCTAATTAAACGTAATTATTAAAATACAACAAAAAAAACTAGCATAAACAGCCCAAAAAATGGGATTGGGCCCAAGAAATATTCAGGAAGTAAAGGCACATGGATGCTGGAACGGGTCTTGGGGGGTGCAAGTCACAAATTGGAGGTGAGGCTAGGTCAAATTGTGTGATGGAGCCAAAATCGCTTAGGCTTTAGGCCAATTCCCAAACCAAACGTAGAGTTGGATCCAGCACCATCAGCCAAAAACAAAAACTCATCCAAACGCTGCAGCCAAAACGCTTGTGAGCAAAGAAGCAGCAAACACGGATGAAATGACTCCAAGTTGAAAATCGCTTATGTGAAGAAGCCTAAAGATAATGAAAGCTTCAACATTCCTTGCAACACACTATGCAAAACAAGAATCAAGGACGCGTTCTAGCATCATCATCATTGCATTTTCGTCGTTTGCTTTGCGTTCATCTTCCGCTCGTCACGACATCATTCAAATGGATCATGACTTTATCATGTCAGTGTCGTGTCGTCATCTTCCAATCGCAGCGAACCACATGAAAAATGGCGCTCCAATCATCTATTCACATTCCGGACTCGCTGTCACTAGCTCCAATCAAGATCGCAACCGTACACGCGCAAAAAATGAAAAACAGCGTCAAAAAACAAATTGAGAAAATCACCAGAATGAAGCTTCGATTGTAAATAGGTGCAAATCTTCTTCTTTCTCCATTATGTTTTCTTCTATTTCACTTCGTCTTCTTCGGATTGCTGCTACTTCTTCTTCTTCTCGATCTTTTCTGCCATCGAGTGCGTCGAATCAAAAGCGGTTGTGATTGTGAAGAAATTTGAAGAATGAAAATCACCGCCAATGAATAATGGATCCTATCTTATTTATACAATCTCGGTTTGTTAAATCGGTTAGCTCAATTAATGACGGAGATCTGATGATCCTTGTTTTTATATTTTTTATTTGAATTTCTGATTTCCTTTTAATTGCTCCTATTTTATTTAATTCATAAAAAAATTATTTTTTATCTAAAAAATATGGGACTTTCACCAAAAAAAATTAAATATTTTCATCTTCCATATTCTGAATTAAAATTAATTTTTGGACTAATTTTGATATTTTTCATGAATTAAATATTTTTGTGCATATTTTTAATTGTTTAAAAATACTTTTGACTTTTCAAAAATAGTGAAATTTTTTGTCTAAGGACCTTTGACCTTATTTTACCTAAGATAAATCCCTTGGCCATTTATTTGGTGTTTTGAAATGATTTTAGGTTTTGACCAACTTAAAACGTAGTTTAATTCATTTTTAAATTGATTTTTAATTGATTAAATGTTTAAAAATATTGTTGAGCCATTTTTATGGTCTTGTGATGTTTGACTTTCTATTTGGGCCTTGGTCAAGGTTGATTTGACTTTTGTTGGATCAAAACCATTGGATTTAGGGGATTGATGAAATGTACATTTCATCTCCCAAAATGAATAAATGGTTTTGATTTGATGAAATTCCCCCATGACTAATTTGTGTTTCTATCTTCCCCTCCCTCTTCATCTTCATCCTTATTATTTCCCATTCCCTTATTTGACCAATGAAATCTCTAATGTCTAAAGGCTAATTAATTCATTAATGACCTTGTGTCAGATGAATCAAACAAGTATGGCTGGGATATGTCCCTCCTTCTTGATCTTTTATTTTAGTGTGTGGTATGTTTTAGGAGTTTGGTTCTTCATACCAAATCTCTAACATGCATTAACACCTAAATTTTTATTGCCCGACCTCAGATATTTGTGACTTTTACATAAGTCCAATTACGATTGCTTAATATAGAGCTAAATTTGACCCTCAAAGAATAACATTCTAGTAAGTGAGATTGTAAGTCTGCCATTCTTCATGACATTATGTGGAGACTTCACCTTTTTTCCTTTCATGGGAGCTAGTGGCATACTTGTTCAATTATCCAAGTTGGAGCCCTTCTCATGAAAGGTGTCTTGGTTTAAGGATTCATACTTGTGAATGAATGATTGAGTGTTCTCCAAAGAATGACTTAATCAATTAAAAACCACCACTAACACTTGACTAACTTTTAACTAACATTTGACTAACTCTTGTTAATATTTCTTTACTTTCAAGTCATTTACTTTATGCAATTTAAATTTCAGTCATTTATCATTCATTGCAATTTATATTTCATATAACTTGTTTATGTTTATGGCATTTTCACTTTGCTCATTTGAGCCATATTTTGTGATTGTATATATTGTTTGTGTGTTTTGGTTTTGTTTGTGGTCTTAGGACCTTAAAATACCTAATAATAACAAAAACCCTAAAAAACATCTAGTGGACTGTTGAACTTGATCTGAACTTTTGGACTTAGGATTAGGCAACATTCCCTGTGCAAAAAGGACATGGCTAATGCCAACATTCTGAGATTAAGTTATTGTGAATTGAGCCTTCATCTGATGCAAGCCTTGGGATTTGTTTGAATTCATCTGCTACGCTGTCTTTGTGCTTAATTGTTATTTTGATCATGTGTCTGATGCTTTATTTTGAGTTGATCAATGAATATTTCATCTGATACATTAGAATACAAAGAAGACTGCTAGATATTGGAATTGCTTGCTTGAATGTGGCTACTTTTATTTGATGCCTTGACCTTCATGATGTCTGGATATTGCTCATTGCTCATTGCTAATCATGAAATTTTGTGTCTAAGGTCCTTTGATCTTGTTTGACCTAGGATAAATCCCTTGGCCATTTATTTGGTGTTTTGAAGGGATTTTAGGTTTTGACCAAATAAAAATGTATTTTAATTCATTTTTAAATTGATTTTTAATTGACTAAATGTTTAAAAATATTGTTGAGCTAGTTTTGCGGTCTTATGATGTTTGACTTTCTGTTTGGGCCTTGGTCATGATTGATTTGACTTTTGTTGGATCAAAACCATTGGATTTAGGGGATTGATGAAATGTACATTTCATCTCCCAAAATGAATGGATGGTTTTGATTTTATGAAATTCCTCTCATGATTAATTTGTGTTTCTATCTTCCCCTCCCTCTTCATCTTCATCCCTATTCTTTCTCATTCCCCCCACTTGACCAATGAAATCTCTAATGTCTAAAGGTTAATTGATTCATCAATGAGCTTGTGTCAGATGAATCAATACAAATATGACCGAGATAGGTCCCTCCCATTTTTTTAGTGTGTGGTAGGTTTTAGGAGTTTGGTTGTTTGTACCAAAGCTATAACATGCATTAACACTTATATTTTATTGTCCGGCCTCAGATAGTTTTAATTTCTACATAAGTCCAATTACGATTGCTTAACATATAGCTAAATTTGACCCTCAAGGCATAGCATTCTAGTAAGTGAGATTGTAAGTCTCCCATTCTTCATGGCATTGTACGGGGACTTGACCTTTTTTCCTTTCATGGGAGCTAGTGCGATACTTGTTGAATTATCCAAGTTGGATCCCTTCTCATGGAAGATGTCTTGGTTTAAGGATTCATACTTGTGAATGAATGGTTGAGTATTCTCCAAAGAATGATTTAATCAATTAAAAATCACCACTAACATTTGACTAACTTTTGACTAATAATTGATTAACTCTTGTTAATATTGCTTTACTTTCAAGTCATTTACAATTATGCAATTTAAATTTTAGTCATTTATCATCCATTCCCATTTACATTTCATATAACTTGTTTATGCTTCAAGTCATTTTCACTTTGCTCATTTGAGTCATACCTTATGATTGTATAGATTGTTTGTGTATTTTGGTTTTGTTTGTGGTCTTAGGACCTTAAAACACATAATAACAACAAAACCCTAAAAAAACATTTGGAGGACTGTTGGAATTTGATCTGAGCTTTTAGACTTAGAATTAGGCAACATTCCCTATGCTAAAGGACTTGGCCAATGCCAACTTTTTGAGACTGAGCTATCTTGAATTGAGCTTTCATCTGATGCAAGACCTTGAGAATTTCTTTGATTTATTTGCTACTCTGTATTGGTGCTTAATTGCTTATTTTATTACCTATGTCTGATGTTTTATTGTGAGTTAATCAAGGAATATTTCATCTGGTACATTGGAAGACAATGAAGATTGCTACCTATTTGAGTGTTTTCTTGGATGTGGCTATCTTTATTTGATGCCTTGATCGTCATGAGGTCTGGATATTGCTCATTATTTATTGATCATTGCTTGATTAAAGTCCAAAGGAAAATGGGTTTCTATATGACATTTTTGTCTATTGGATTGCATCCCGTTGGTCAGATCTTTTCAACTCTTAACTTTTAAATTTGTGCTTAGGGTAGTCTCTTCATCTCCTCCCACTTCTTAAATTTCAAAATCTCTCCCCCTTTTCAAAAACTTATCTACTTGTGATTTTAAACTTATACTTTGTTTTAATAATTAGAAACTTTGACCTTATGCCATTGAATTTTCAAACTCTTTCTTAAATAAAATTTGTAAATAAACTTAATCATATTGACTTAAAATTTCAAAAGAGAAAAATAACTAACAACTCTATTCAAACTTTTGGCCCTTTGTGCCTTTTCTTATTAAACTTTTGTTAAAAGCAATTCACCAACTTATTTGAAATTTTTACCACGAACTACGAGGTTTTGATCCCTCATTTCTATGTTGGTACGTAGGCACAAGTCTGAAGGTCTTGTCAAACACAAAAATATAATCAAGGAATTCTTTTCTCACCCCCCCCCCCCCCCCACACTCTATTTTTCTCAAACATCTTTTATACCAAAAACACATGTGCACATAACAAAGGGCTCCCTAGGAGTACCTAAGACACTTTGGGTACTAACACCTTCCCTCTGTGTAACCAACCCTCTTACCTGTAATCTCTGGCATTTTATTAGTTTTGATTTGAAAACTTCTTATCTTTGGGTTTTGTTCGTACTTTTCCCTTTTCCTTTAGAAACAACAAAAACGCGGTGGTGAATCTTGTTTTATTAACGTCAAGTTTATCCATAGCTTGATGATCATGAATCTACCGCTACGGGTACCATCCTTAGTTTTTCCCCCTTGAATGTTAGAAGTAAATCCTTGTAGAGGGTTACCATCCCCAGGTGGAAGGGTAGACATGGAAGTTGCCTTCCTTTTATCAGTCTCAGCCTCTCTTATCAACATGTTGGTAATGGCTTTTGTGAGTTGATCCATCTTGTCCTTTATTTCCTCCATACTCCCTTTGACCGAGTCCATATCCACCCTAAGTGTTGTTGATTTTGTTCAAGTTTCTCCATGGCCTTCTTACGTTGAGCTCGAGTTTGGAGAGTCAGGTTGTCACGTTTGAAGATACTACGGAGAAGTATGAGAAAAATGATTTTCTTTTCGATGCATGTGTAATGAAGTATGTATGAATGCATGATGATGCATGCAAAAGAAACATTTTATTTCTTTAGGGAACATGCAAAATTTGTTATTGCACACTTTTTATTGAGGGGCACATGTTTTTAAGCCCAAGCATGTGAGGCAAACCATTGGTACGAAAATGGAATGAAATAGTGTAGTGATCCTCTCTCTTTTCTGTGGCAGATGCTCATGGTGTAATATACATCAGCTAGCAAAGCAGACACTAGATTTTCTTCTAGATTCTTCACAAACCAAAAGATGATGATAGCAGTGATATCAACAAAGTTACTCACATTAGGGAAGAGGATTATCCCAAAAGTTATTAAAGCTAAGATGTCAACATAGGACCCCCACCTTTCTGCCCCAACCATTCTTTGGGATACTCTGTTCAAGTAACTTCTCTTGAGACCTTGGATGTCTCTGTCTTCTTTGTAGTGTGACATAAGGTCCTTAGTGGGTATCCCTAAAGTTACAGCTAATTCCTTAGGATTTACTTTTTTCCCCATTCCCATGTAGGGTCCCTTTCTATCTTTAGGGATGTCCAAGTATAACCCAAACTCTTCTAGTGTGGGGGCTAGGATAAAGTCTTAAAACAAGAAACATCGTAGAGGTGGATCATAGAATTGAGTCAAGGCAATGAATGCCTCTTCCTTTATAGGGACTCTCAAGAGATAAATAATCCCCCCATATTTGAGTGTGAACTTTCTCTGAATGGAGTTAGGCATCATCCCTTGAAGAACCTTTAATCTTTGGAGATTTGGCATGGTTGCCTTGATACGAAGGGTTGTCCTTTTATTTATTTCCATCGAGTACCTACAACTGATTTTGAAATTCCCCAAATGATGGTAAATATATGCAAAAGGTTTATTTTAATGCTAATGGAATGATGATATGAATTTCTCTTGACTTTAAAGTCTTTTTTTTGTGTTGGGGTAATCATGTAAGTATGACCTATATTGGGTAGGCTTCTTAAGATTAGGTTGGACCTAAGGTTAGACTACCCAATCCCCTCACTTGTAGGATATAAACATTTGGATAAGATAATAGCCCTAGAGTCATGGATTATACCCTTGTTTTACCATGAGAAGGAGCAAGCCTTCCAATGATAATCCTTCGGGATAAGTCTCATCTAGGTGGGACCTTAGTAACGACCCTTGCGGGTTGGTAACATAAGGTCACTCTGTTTTGAAGATGTTCTAAAAGAGGCCCCTAGAGTCATGGATCAAATTCAAAGTTCCATCATGAATAAGTGATGGAATTCTCATGACAAATCTTTTGAATTTATCTACTCTAGGCGGAATCATCATCAAAGACCCCACGGGATGAGAACCCTAGTGGCCAAGATAGGATGACCCCTTACTTAAGCTTATTAGTTTTTCTCAGGCCTGGGTTTTAGCTTCTCACATAGTATCAATCCCAACCAATGATATGACATTTTAATATATATAAAATAAAATAAGTAAATAAGAAGCAGTAAAACAAATAAATAAATAAAATCAAGCAAACCAAGGAAACACATAAACCCTAAAATCAGAGGTTAGGATGGACTCTCTTTAGGGAATTATTAGTCATCCCCTACAGAGTCGCCAACTGTCGCGGCTAGAAAAATGACAGAGGCGTCATCATCCTTTATTCGTTCCTAAGGAACAGGGAAATAATGATAAAACCTATAGGCTAAGGGTGAGAGACTAGGTTCGGGAGTCGGTTAAGTAAGGGGAAGGTGTTAGGCACTCCTTATCTCCATTGTATTCAATGGGATCCTCCTCTAGGTCTAGGGTTAGTGGGTGTTTCTAAGGTTTTTTCTTGATTACCGATTAATTATTAGTTATTTACTATATTCACCACAAATATTTTATTTGAATTAATGGGAGACCCAAAAAAGATTTTTTATAATTGTACTCGCTAGAGTTTACAACTTTGTGCCCACGTACCTTTTCATTAGGCGAGGGATCAAAGTACTATAGTTCTTCTTGAAAATATTGGTTGGCTGATTATTTTTATCCCTTGAAAAAAATTCTCACGTATTAGGGAAGGAGAAATACCAGATTTTAGAAAAATGTCTCAATACACTATGGTAGAGGTCTTACAATTTGAAGTGAGTTTGAATTGGTTTTATCCCATTATCCCTTGTAAAAACATTGTTTTAATTTATTATGAATCATAATTTTGCATTCGGCATAACCCCTTATCCCGATTTAACTCTTTATAACCCCTTAGTTTTATCCCAAATCGTATCCCATGTTTTTTATCCCATTTTTACTTTGAAAATATCATTTAATTTAGTTACCAAAGATATATTAAATATGATATAGTAATATAATACCAAAAACCTAATTAAATTAATTAAAATAGATGTCATAAGATGTATCCTCTATCCCTATTTTCCCCCTTTTTTTCACTCCTTAATACCTTAAGCATTATCCCTGATCCTATCCTACAATTCCTAATTTAACCCTAATAATGAGGTAACCCTAATTAATTAAAATGTTACTATTTTAATTAGTTAAGAAAATTAAATAAATAAATATCAAAATAAATAAATAACAGACAACTAAATTAATTTATTTCTTTTATTGAATTAATCATAAATATAAAATGGATAAACCTTAATTAATAATTAATTAAGTAGTTAATTAATTATAATTTTAAAAAATGAGGGGGGGGGGGTATTTTACAAGGGATTAGCTTTGGGAATCTGATTCGGGGTGTCAAAAGTAATGGATTTGAGGCTCATTGGTCTGGGACCCAAGACTCCACGTTGGTCAATCCAGGAGAGTCAATGGTTGACTCTCAACTAAAGACGTCAAATGCGCTGACTAGGGGGGTCAACGTGATCTCCTAACCCGCGTTGGATGAGGAGACCTAGACGGGTAAGCGAAACGGATGAACGAGATTCATAGTCAACCAGAGGACTATGATGCGATGGGACTCACAGGACGAGTCAAAGTAAACTCTTCCAAAGGCTCTAGGGAAGGCCACGTGTGGCCGATCAAAGGGGATGCGGAGGGAGCATATATGTACGCTCCCTTCAGAACCATTTCATTTCTCCCTTCTGTTTCTCTCTCCTTTCTCTCTCTCTCTCTCTCTCACACACACACACACACACACACACACTCATCACTACTCTCCCATCTCTCTTCCATGAACCACCTCCTTCTTTCATCCACCACCTAGAAGATCACCACATTCATCATGTTCATCATGAACACGATGAACATCGACCCAGAAAACACCATCCCCGCCTAGAAACCACCGTGAAACCTAGACTTCTGGTTGAAACTCAACTGGAGTCTTCAACCGATGTTCATCTGGGTGATGAACATCAACCCTAAACCAAGAACCATAACCCTAACCTCAAAACTCTTTGCCCATATGAACCTTAACCCTAACATGATGAACCCTAACTCTAAAGAAGATGAATCTTCATTTTCTTCATTCGTCCCCAACCTCAACCTAACCTAGATCGAACCCTAACCTACCCATAATTGATCCAAACCTTCACCAAACCCAAAATATCAAGCCCCTGGATCTCAATCAAACATCAAACAACAATTTAACCTTAAACACATCACAAATTGAAAAAACAAACAAATTATTTGAACCCTAATCCCCAAGTTTTAACCCCAATCATCATACACATATAACAAATGAATCATCAAACAACAAATAAGCACGAGTCAGAATTCTACCAACCTACCGAGAAGAGTCTCTCTCCAGCTAAAAGGTAACGGTCTTTAACTTCTTTCTACTCTTTCGGTCTTTCCCTTCTTCCTTCTCTAACTTTTTCTTTTTTCTTCGTGTGGGTTACTATTGGATTGATAGAGGCTAAGCTCAGAGGAATTAAGGTTTTAGTGTGAAACCCTAATCTCGATTTAATTCGAGCTTTGGTGAAGGATTGGGATCGGAAGTAGTTGAAGTATTTCCTTGGGGTTTTCTTCTCCGTCCTCGATTCAATCTTATGTTTAGGTTCTTATAGATTAGTTTTTAGGGTTAAGATTTTAATTAGATTAGTTGATTTAGGAATTTTAGATTTGATTTGATTATGTATTTGATTTAGTTCCAAAATAGATTAGGGTTTGTGAATTTTGTGATGTATTTAGTCCGTTTTTGTTTGTAAATTGTATAATATAATGAATAGGTGAATGAAAATGGAAGTTTTGGATTTAATTGTGTTTTATTGTTTAATTTCTCATTTTGCTCGTAAATGTAGGGGTCTGATTGGGGAAGAAGATAAATAGGAATGAACACGGGTCGCATTTGACCTGGTTCAGATGATGGGTCTTACTTGGCCCAATGAACCTGAGGCTTGGGTCACTCGCTGGATCCAAATGGAATGGGCCCGGACCAATCTTAAATCAACCTAAACAATAATTGTAAACTCAAGTACTTAATCGAACCCCGCCGATCTAATTAATTCAATTACCCCCTAACAATAAAATAAACTACCAAAAGTTTAATTAACTTATTATCTTAAATAAATAACCTAATAACTAAAATAAAGAGTTTTATTAAACAAACCCATTAAGTTTACTAATATCAATCAAAAACCTAATTAACACTAGCCCTAAACAAAAATTAAGTAACCAAATAAACCAAAAATAGGTAATGAAAGACCCATGACAATATTAAATTATTGGTTATCTGAAAATGAGATCAATGGTTTGGAAAAGTCAAAATGGTCCTCCTTTGACTTTTTAGGCCATTGGAGTTGACCAGATGACCTGTATGGGAATCTGAATACATTAGTGGCTTGCATCCTAAGTTAGTAGTAAGGACGAATATGATGGTCAAAATTTGGGGTACGACAATATGCATATTTTTATTCTACATAATTCTCATTTTTAACCTATATTTTTTGTGAATCGGGAACAGACCAGAAACAGAAACACAATACATTTGTCAATCAAAAACAAATTGGCAACTATTAAGAACCAAAAATTGTATTACACCAAAACCAAAATGGCACCAAAACAACATACAGTGTACACATCATTATATTAAATAAGAAACCAATCAACATACAAAAATTTTGTGCACTAAATTCAATATTTTGAAGGAATCAAGAGCCACAACGTGATTAGGGATGTCTTTTGGTGTCTTGTCTCTAAACACCTATAATTTTAAATGATAATACTTGTTAGTATATAACACTTAGAAATTATAGCATATAATAAATTATGAATAAATAATACAAAATATTTACTTGTTAATTTCCCGAATTCCTTCTTCAAGATCATAACGAATAGCTTGCACATCATATGTATCAACTTCTTAATATGAAGTAGACACATGTGTTGCGTAAGAAGGAGTCTCAAGAATATCAAAATTTAAATCATGATTTTAATCTCTATGAGGAATGTATTTTCCTTGGAGAATAGTTGATCATCTTTTGTTAGAAGGGTCAGTGACATAAAACACTTGTTTTACTTGGGATGCTATGATGAATGGTTTTGTCATATGTGTTGCCTTGCCAAGGTCAACCTACGTGAATCCTAACTCTACTTCTGATAAATAGTTTGAATAGAACTCAATAATTTCTTCCGTGGTGTACCTATAAACGGTCCAAGCTTCCGATTGGTGATGATTATTTGTATATCCTTTAAAGATCTTAATGTATCGCTCTACTGGATACATCATCCTTAAATAAACTAGACCACAAAATTTGATTTCTCTTACTAGATGAACAATTAAGTGAACCATAATGTCAAAAAATAATGGAGGGAAATACATCTCCAATTGACACAAGATTATTACAGCCTCATATTTCAACTCATCTAATTTTTTGAGATCAAGTACTTTATGACATATAGCATTAAAGAATAACCAAAATATGGTTATAGTTACCCTTACATTTTTTATAAGAGGCCACATATAGCCCATGATAGAATTTGTTGCATCAGGACATGACAATCATGATATTTTAGACAAATTGATGTTTCGTTGATACAAGTTTCTTGATGTTTGATGAGTATCCTTGGGGAACTTTGTTACCATGCAAACACTCGAAAAAAAATTCTTTTCCTTTTTTATACCATGGACTATTTCTTTCTTTGAATTTTTTTTGACATTCTCGCATATAACACAAGGACAATAAAATACTTCATTATTTACAATAATATTTTGTTTCGCTTATTCAAGGAAGTCAAGAACTCCTTTCTCATACACCAAACCTAATTTATCAACTTTCATGCAACTATGATCCATAATACATTCTTAAATTTATATTAAAATCTTGTAAAATCAGTTAACAATACAAAAATACAACAATACAATAACACAACAACAACATTCTCAATAAAACAACTTACTAAATCACTTTTCAACAATATGAAAAAAAAATAATACAACAACAATATTGTCAACAACATATTAACAAACTCAATACAACAATAAAGTAAGAATGAAACAACTACAACAATAATATATAACATTCTAAACAACACAATAACAATCTCAATCCCACTCCATCATAATAACATATAATAGTAAACAACAACAAAAACCTATAATTATCTCAACAAATGGCAAAAACCTAAAACTCAATACGAATGGTGATGAAATAGATAATGTATTGTAACTGTGAAGAATAAGAATAGGTCAAGAAATGATTTATGTCTATGTTTCTTGAAGTTTCGTCTTTCTCCTCCTTAATTCAAACCTAAAATGATGGAATTTTCTTGGTCTCTTCTATTGCTTTCATCTTTTCTTTCACTAGGGCACTTGTGTTATGACGGAAATAAACTAAAACGTGTCATGTCTTAATTTTAGAGAAACACTTTTCACCATGGTTGACAAAAATAATTATAGTGATATATTATACATATTACCAAGGTTTCCCTTCACAATTATGGTGAAATTATTTAAGGATTTATCTATGAATAAAGATATTGCACACAAAGTGTTTATGAGATTGTTAAAATTGTGACTATCTATAAAAACTAAATTTTGTGTTATGGAGAAAACTAAACTCTCCATGAGTTTGGGAAAACTAAAGTCTCTAAGATTGAAAAAATGAACGCAACATTTCACTATAATTAGTAGAAATAACAGTGGTGAAAAGATTTTTAATTATAATATAAATATACAAATTAAGAGGACACGCCCCGTTTTTTGTAACAAAATAATGGAAAGTTGTTGGTGGTAGGATTCAAAGCATGTAATCCTTAACCTATCACTAGGGTTGTTAGTCTGGATGATGGTGAAAAATGTTTTATTAAATTAAAAAAATGAATGCATCTAAATAAAAGTTATTAATTTGGTTGATTAAATGATCGAGGTAATCAGATGTTACAAAATGTATATTTCGTAGTAGTGAAGATATTAGTTTAAAGAATATGTTATGTTTCTTTATGGAAACTGAATACAAAATAATACCATGATTGTGTCACTTATACAAGGCTATTGGTCACTCTGATTTCAAATACAGGAGGAAAAATGGGAAAAAAAGACAAAGGCCAAAGCAAGAAGGTTGAAAGTCATAAATCAAATCTAGAACCTAAAAAAAACAAAAAGTCACTAACACTAAAAATGAGAAGACTAGTTGTGGAAAACAACAGGAGTTCCATCCCAATGTAGGAGAGACAAATGGGGTCAGGAAAGAAGATATCAATGTTGATCAAGTCAATCCTAAGGCAATAATTGTAAAAATTCATGAAGCTTTAACTGCATAAGATAATCTAGTATAAATGAACACTGGACATATATCTAGAGACTTGGAAAATTCCAATAGGAACTTAAAAAATAAGAAGGACGTCATAGAAAGCATAAGCTTTGATGACTCAAAGTTTGTGGTGGAACCATGAATGAACCTGGTGAGCTTCCCTTATGAATTTTGGGAAGGTATTGGATTTTGGGAATGAAACTGGTCCTAATAAACTTCCTTATGAAGTGTTTATACTGGAATGTTAGGGGACTTTCCAATTTCCTCCATAAAATTGGCACTCAAGAATATCCTAAAAACTCATAAACCTGACTTATGTTTTGTGGCGGAACCATGAATAAACCTGGTGAGTTTCCCTTATGAATTTTGGGAAGGTATTGACCTAAAGGTTTTAGTTTTCAACTATACAGAGTGTAGCGGGGTTTTCGTTACCTTTAGGTTTATTGACTAAACCAAAAGTAAACATACAATTCGAGTCGCCACCGCACTTTTATTTGTCCAAAGGAAAGGCTAAAAAGCGAACAAAAGCCAAGGTAAGAAGTTTTTCAAATCAAAAACTAATAAAAATGTAAGAGATTTGGGTAAGGGGGTTGGTTATGAAATGGGAAGGTTTTACGCACCCAAAACATCCTTAGTACTCTAAGGGAACCCTTTTTGCAAATATGTGTTGTAGGTTGGTATTTGTGAAAAGATTTGTGCAAAAGATTGGAGGGATGAGAAGAGAATAGATTATATTGACAAATTTTGTTGTTTGAATGGATGAACCCATTACCTACGTACCATCACAAAGGAGGATCAAAACCTCGTGAATAAATGAGCAAAAAATTAAATGCTCAAATGAAAAGCAATGTGAATAAATGAGCAAGAAATAAATGGCATTAAAAGTAAAGGGAAAGAAATTAAATGCTCAAATTAAAGTTAGTAATTATTGGAGGTTATGTTAGCTTGTCATAAGACAATGTAGCGCTATGTTAAGCAATCGTAAGTGGACTAATGTAGTAGTCACGCCTATCTGAGGCCGGTCAATAAAAATATAGGCAAAGAACACAAGTTAGAGATCATGACTAGTAAGCCAAGCTCCACAAACTTGCCATGCCAAAACAAAAAGGGAAGGGCCTTGTATTGTCTTTAGGTTATTTGCTTGACCAAGAAGCAACCTATCTTGGACACAAAACAACTCACTTGATCATGTATCAAGTTGAGTTTGGTTTGGATCAAAGAAGGTTAAACCTCTCATTTGTCAAGATCAACCATAAGAACTTAACTCATTGGCCATTGATGGAAAGAATGGGATGAAGATGAAAGGGAATGGAAAAGAAGACAAGTATCAAGTCCAATTGATCAAATGTGAATCAAGTCATCATCAATCAATGACAAACAGAAAAGAAATGAAGATTACAAGTCAACAAATCAACAATATTTTTTGGTATTTTTTTGAATTAAAATAAAAGGCAAATAAAAAATAATCAAATAAGATCAAACCTCAAATTCAATTCAAATCAACTTCAACAAGTCCAATTAAATTCTCATAGGTTCAACATAGTCAAACAAGCTTTGACTAATTTTCTCAACAATTTTGGAAATCAGAAAGTATTTAAAAACAATTAAAAATAGCACAAAATGGATTAAAATCTCAAATAAATCTCAAATCAAATAAGAAATTGATGAGACTATTTTTCATTGATTTTTCATGATCCATAAATGCTAGGAAAATATATTTGGATTTTTTAAAAGTCAGAAAGTATTTTAAAATGAATTAAAACTATTAAAAACCAAATAATTCACAAAAAAATATTAAATGAAGTCACAAAAATAATTAAAAATCAAAATATGAAACTAGATTTTTCAAGAAAAAATTTGGAATTGGTCTCATATTTTTATGATTTCAAATAATTTTTTTATGAATTTTTGAAAATAAAAGGAATTAACTGAAAATAAAAGAAAATAGAAATAAATGAAAAAATGCGCAGCCACAGAATGAGATTCATTAATTGACGTGGCAAGGCTGAATGACTCAGATGTGAGGGCGCAGCGTGCAACCAAGTCAAACGCGTGGCATTATGAATTAAAACAAGTAAACACAATGGATGATCAGGATCAAAACGTGGCAAGGTGATCCAAGGGCCAGGAAGCAAGACACGTTGTAGTGGTGGTGGAAACCACCGTCTTCTCCGACAAACCAACGGAATTTGGCCACCAATTGCAGAGAAAAAAAGTTTAACAAAAATGAAAAGTAAGGACATGGAAATGAAGCTCGTGTGATGGAGATCACCACTGTATCCATGGATCTTCCTCACTCTTCCTATATTGAGAGAAATGTGAAGTGGAAGATCATGGTGTATCAACTATAAGTGCAAGAAATGGAAAATTGAAACCACCATTGGCTTGCCTCAAGTGTGAGGACTTCAGAAAACCACACAAACAAGAGAATACTACATTGAATTGCAAGTTCTAAATCCAAAAATTTTGAAGGTATACCTCTGAATTGAAGCTTTTTAGGCCATGATTTCTTCAAGTTCTTGACTCTTCTTTGCTCTAGGGATGCAGTGGAGACGAAAGGTTAAGGAATTAAGCTTTGAAGATCAACTAATGATGTTGAATTTCAAGCTCGAAATTGAGAAAAAATTCTAAAAAATTCCTTTGGTATGGCTATGGTTTCAATGTTGCAGCATTTCAGATCTCCAAAAGGTTGATGAATGAATGAGAAGGAGTGTTTATTTATAGCTGAAATTGGTTGTGCATCATGCTTCCCTCGTGTGCATGGCATTTGAAATTGGATATGCATGGGTCTGTATAGGCGCATGTGAGGCCCAATGATGGGTGCAAAACCATGCTGAATTCATTTGGAATGGATTTGGATGTGTACATGGAGTGGAATCAGCTTGCATTCCAAGTTATAACATGAAATGCCAAAATGAACATAAATGAAGAGCTCTTTGAAACTCACCAATGGTAAGTCCAAAAAAGTAATGTTAGTAATGGTTGGAAAGCCCTTGAAATAAGGAACAAAAGTCATGTTGGTAAAAAATTCATTTGGCATTTGGAAATTAATGAAAACTGGCTATGAAAATTTAGGTACAAAACATGTTTAAGTCACCTTTGAAAATTTTCACCAAAAGCAAGCCTATTCAAACCCCTCTGTTTTCATGATGAAAGCTTCAAATGGAAACACCTCCAACATAAAAGTTCTATATATTTTCAAGATGATCAATTTAGACTCAAATTTTGCATCATTTGGATTTTTTATGACAAAGTTATGGGCATTTGAAGTTGGGTACTTTTTCAAATTCAATGAATTAGGTCCAAGATGATCTATAATGTTTTGTATTATAACATGTATTTATTTTAGGATTATGAAATTTTGTCCAACATAAAATTTGAATTATACATCTCAATATTTCCAATTCATTTGGTCTCACCTCAAAATCATAAAAATTAAGGAAGTTATGTCCTTGGTAAGTTGACCAAAAATTAGGGTTTCAGTCAAAATGACCTATAATGTTTTGAAATGAATGATGACTTTCCAAGTTTCAAATGGATTTTTCATGAACATTAAAGTTGTGCATGTGGTTACTAAGAACAGTTTTTCTCTTGGGGTCATATTCATTTGACAAACACATCAAAAGTTATATCTCAGTGATCCTCAGTTTAGTCAGATGACTTGACTAGTCAACTTCTCAAGGCCAAACTTTCAATCTTGATGAATAAATGATTGAGGATCCTCAAATAGGCTCATATATGCATAAAATGATGAATGAAATAACTTCCCTTGATTAAATTTGATCATAGGTTGAGATTTCTTCATGGCCAAGGCACAATCAAAGCACAGTGAAATTAGGGTTTCCTTGGGGAACAATCCTCAAGCCCTTTGGGTTATCTTGATCAAATTGGAAAATTGAGATACTTGGGAGACATATGTGATTATTAGGAACTTTGTGGACCATTGTCATGCTTTTTCTCACCTTCATCTCGCCATTGCATTGGGCTTAAGAGCCTCCTAGGAGCATTGTGGAGCACATGATCAAATAAGAAAAATAATAATATACAATACAAGCATGCTTGGTGATCTCAAACCACTCAAACAAGTCCCAACCCAAGGTTAAAGAGCCAAACATGCTATGATCCTTGAGGCAATGCACTTGCGCAATAACATGATGCCATGAGGGATCTTAGGGTCAAAATTAGGGTCTTACACAGAGAAACATGCCCCAAATCATTGGTGCATTTGCAAAAAATATTTTGTTCAACAAATTCAATCCATCTTTGATCATCATGTATCATTCATTGTCCTAGTTGATGATATTAATTTTGTCATATCTTCCATTTATGCCTCTACCTCCTATATCATAAGAAGAAGTCTTTGGAGAGGCCTCACTATTTTCCAGTATTCGACAAATATCCATTAGTGTTTTGGTTGGGACTTCAAATATATTCTTGGTTGTAGGAATTTCACTAAATTCCTTTTCAAGAATTTCATCGAAAGCTTGATGAATTTTGAACCAAATCTTGATGAACAAGAATCAATCTTTTGATTGATTACTCTTCTTTTTCTTCACTTTTCACTCGAGTGAATCAACAAAACCTTGGTTGCAAGATTTCATTTGCATAGTGATAATGAAAGAAGAAAATAAAATTGAATTTGGGGAAGAAAAGAATTTAGGGTTTCAAGGAAAGAAGAAAGAAGAAGAACTTGTTTCTACAGAGTTTCTCTTTGCTCTCAAAACTAAGTTTTGTTAAATCATGCAACTGCACTTCTATATTATTTTACAATTAATAATAAGGTACATCCCATTTTTATAGACTAAGATTGCTTGCACTTCAAGTGTCGCACTAAAAAAATGAGAACATGAAACTCGCGAAGCGCAATCGCACTCTCGCGGGATGGACTAATAGAATCGCCACCGAAATTTATTTATTACCAAAAAGGGAAAGGGAACATATCAATAAGACCCCTAAAAGAATGACTAAGATATGATCATCACAACCAAATCAGGGTTCAGGAGTCAATTACACAAAGAGAAGGTATTAGCACCCATCACGTCCATTGTACTCAATGGGAACCATTCGGTTAGTTGTGCGCGTTAGCGTTTGATTTGAAATGTTAGGCTTCTCATGTTATTAAAAGGAAAAAAGAAAAGAATAAAAAGGTTTAGTTTTTATTAGGGTGCGAAAAAAGAGAAGAGAGAATGTTTTTGTATTTTTTATTAATGTGCCTGACAAGATTTAAAAATCATGCTCCTACGTTTCTCCGGGTGAAATAAAGAACTCAAGGCTTACATAGTTCTAGATAGAAAATGTTTATTTGTTGGTTGATTTTAATGAAAACTATTTTGTCTCAATCGAAAGAAAATCATTGCTTGCTACCCAAAATAAGTGAGGAGCAGGCGTTTGCATCATATTAAATTAATTTCTACATATCAACGTTCATGGAAAAACACCACTTATCTCAACTCAACAGTTGTGGATGAAGCATTACTTTGCATCATCTTGATACAAAATGTCTTTCATTTTTGAAACGTTTTTGAGGTTGTGCCAAGATGCAAAAATGTTTGAATGTGTTTGATGTATTTTTGGGTTTGAAACATGAGTATTTATGACTTCCAAGCTCTTACAACTTTAGTCTAATAATCGGGACTACGATTGGACCTTTCACCCAGGTAATCTTTTTCTTCCAATTTTGTAATGACAAGGGTTTGAATATTTACAAGTTCTTTGAAGGTTTATTTGAGAAAATGCAGTCGATGTTGATCGAGGTTTGTTTATTGACGGTTATGAAAAGGCTTGAAATAGTTTTAGGATTTTGAAAATGATTCGAATCTGAAATGTATGGTGAAAATGGTTTATGATTTGACTTGAGAAAATGGCTCGATGTTAGATCAAATGCTTATTAATTTTTTGTTCATTTTGGAAATGGTTGATTTTATTCTTTTTTTTGTTATTTAATTCATCTTAACTAACTAAGAGTAATGCTAATAAAAGCGAGAAAATAAATACAAATTACAAACAAGGGATAGGGGTACATTTGTCAATGTGGAGTAAGAAAGCGAGTAAAATGCAAATCCATCAAACAGGTAAATGTAAACAAAAAAAGCCTCATTGTAATAAGGCCCAAGAGTAAGCCATGGGACCGAAAACCATCTGAAATCAAAAGAGACTGAATTTAGATCCAAGCGAACTTAGAGTAGATTCATGTAAGAATCACTCTTATAAGAAGCCGAGCAACCGAATCTATGCATCCAAGCGTTTCTCGAAAGTTAAATTGTATTTTAACTCCGAAATCACAATGGAATGAAAGATAACAACAACCAACATTGTTTTACATCACACATGGACAAAGACAAGCTTAATAAAAGACTACACACACATTTGAAATCAACTAATCAAAATTTATTTAACATAAAATAACAAAGAGAAACAATGCATGCTGACAAAAAAAACAAACATAGGATGAGGGGTGCATCATTGATATGGGTGTATGGGCATAGAAAAAATGCATGGATTTCAAATGGGCTAAGCCCAAAACACAAAACTTAATAAATAATAAAATGAAAATGATAATAAAAGAAAACAAGAGAAAGATCAACAAAAAAATGTATGCTGACAAATTAAAAAAGGGGCGGCGAGTTTGGTCATTCATCACTTATTTTGAAATTTAAAAAAATAAGCCTATCACCCAGTGACAAGTGGCAATGAGAACAAGTAAAAGAAATTTTAAAAAAAAATAGGATTCTTTCTTCTCTTTCTACATACCATGTTACTAGAAAGAACAAAAAAAACTCAGTAAATTATTCTCTCTTATAATGCTTGTTTCTTTCGCGATGCCTCTCTCTCTCTCTCTCTATCTATCTATCTATCTATCTATCTATCTATCTATCTATCTATCTATCTATCTATCTATCTATCTTATTAATAACCTCCCTTCTTCCTAAACAAAGAAAATCCACAAAGCAAATAAACTAAAACAACACGAACCAAGCTACAGATCGAACAAAACAACAAAAAGGAAGGATGCCATATTACCTTAGATTTGATGGTGGCTGAACGGTGGTGAAAGATTTCCGACGGTTTGGAGGTGTCATGTGCTTTTATTCATGAATGAGGAGTGGCAGAGGTTGTGTTGCTGAGTTTGATGAAAAGTGATACAAGGTGTAGCATGGTTGTTCCTCTATTTCGAACCGTGAGAGTTTGAATCCGATGGCAGTGATAATGATGACATGGAAGTGAGTTAAGGATAGGTAGTTTTGAAACACTGTGTGATGAGGATGAGAGTACACAACTATGCGGTTTAAAGTGGTTTTTGATGGCATCATGGAGGTTACTTGAGGTTGGTCGGAGATTCATGTGCAGCCATGTACCATTTTTGTCGTGGTGGGTGGTTTATTTGTTGTTGTTGACGTGAGAATATGGATGGGGTGGTGAGATCGCCGACGAGCATGGATATTATGTCTTTTGGTGGTGGAAGCTTGAATAAGGATGGAGAGATGAGTAATATAGTCTGGTGGTTGTAGTAGTGCAAGGTTTTACACAGTGTTTTTGTTATGAATGAAGAAGAGGAAAGCTAAGAGAATATGAAGTATCATGTGTTGTTAATGTTCCCTAGGTGTAAAAATGAGAGCTCAAAATCTGACTTCTTGGAAAGTCTTGATCCTTTTTTTGTTTTTATTTGAGAGAGATTATATTGTGTGAGTGAATATATGTTGTAGTTTAGTGAGGTTTGAAGAAGAGTGTTTCACGTTTTGTTGGTTGTGAGGAATTGGAGGTTTATGGAGGATTATGGTCATATGAAAAGTTTCACATTTTTTTGGTTTTGGTGTTGGATGGTGGTGTTATGGTGGAATTTTCAAATGGGAGAGAGGTTCTATGAAGAATATTATGTGTGAGTGGTTTTACATGAGTTGGTGTGAAGGAGTCAGACGAGAACTGGTTTTTGATGTTTAATTTTTTCATGCTATGGGCATATGCTCGATGAATGAGATAATATGTGTGGCTTGACACTAGAGCGAAGGGACATGATTAATGCATGATAATGATTTATGCAATGACTCAAAGGTTTCCAAAATGCCTCTGTGTGAGTACTGGATGGAAATGGTTCTTTTGCAACAAGACTTCTTATCAGAAGGAAAAAGTTATTTAATGGGGTGATAGCATGATTCCCCGATACTCGTCTTGAGCTCAATAGTTGCCGACGTATGGCTTGTTCTTAAGCAGCTTGAAATCATGGAGAGGACTTGCCCCTCTATGGCTCATCTTGCCCCAGTCTGATGGGTCTTCGAAGAGGTTTACTTTGAAATGATTTTGGAAGCAGTTTGTCATAACATTGAAGTAGCTTTCCCTAATATTCTGAACTTTGAAGAGTTCTGCCCCTGATTAACCAAATCTAAGGAGGGCAGGCTTCTGAAAGATCGTCATTTGGAGGGTTAGACTCTTTGTGCTGTTTGTGATAACTTTCCCAAATCTGAATCTTGAAATGTTTTGCTCCTTGGTTACCCGTATCTTTGCGTGATTGGTTCGGACTGACCGATACTCAAAGTGATTTTCCCCTGACTGAACTTCTTTCTTCTGATCAAGTCCTTTAACTGAGTGCATATTGTTGGGATTCCTTTGATGCTAAATGTTGACTTGCGGTTAAAATAGTTAATTCAAAATAGTAATTTTAATGCAATGCTTATGCAAAAATTTAAATCAAAATGTATTGATATGAACGGGTGAAATATAGTGAACGGGTCACTAATCAGAACACAATGTTGATCTAGTCATTCACAGTGTGCAAGATAGTGTGATCAAAACAAATGATTACCAAATATCTTTTGGAGTCAAGTTAATGCAACCTTGTTGTAATATGATTTCATAATAAAACCTGCCTCAATTAGGTCTTTTAAGGGTTATAATGTGGCCTGGTTCACGACTTTTGAAACAAAGGATATAAGGCTCAAATTTTAGTGTTAACACACCTCTTCTTCTTTATGATCTCCAGTCCTACGTTCAGTTAACGGACAAACGTATTCAACTTCCAAGAGGGTTCGAAGGTGTGATGGTAAAGATGAGGGTTCAAGATCTGATTATCTTGAAATGACAATCACCTTATTTTGTTTCTCTTTGTTTTTTTAGGGTTTTGATGACCTCATTCAGTTTTTTGATGACTTCCAAATCTGAATTCCTGGAAAGTGATGATCCTTTTTTTGTTTATATTTGATAGAGAGATTAGAGTGTGTGAGTGAATATATGTTGTGGTTTATTGAGGTTTAAAGAAGAGTGTTTCACGTTTTATTGGTTGTGAGGAAGTTTATGTTTATGGAGGATTATGGTCACATGAAAAGTTTCACATTTGTTTTGGTTTTGGTGTTGAATGGAAGTGTTATGGAGGGAGTTTCAAATGGGAAAAAGGTTATATGAAGAAGATTATGTGTGGGTGGTTTTACATGAGTTTATGTGAAGGAGTCAGTTTCGTGTGTGTATGAAGGGAAGTAGGTTCATGCTTTTTTTTGTTGGTTTGTGGTGTTGATATATGTGTTTTATGTAGTGAAGAGAAGTTGATGGTATGATGTTTGGATGAAGTTTCTAGGGTGGTTTATGGGGTTTGGTTTATGTGTGATAGAAGTGTGTAGGTATATAGTGTGAGGGAGATAGGTTGTGAAAAAAAATATGCAGGTGTGTGGAAGATGTAGGTATGGTTGTGTAGTAGGAAATTTTTTAGAGAAAGTAAAAATGGCTTTATCGATGAAGGAAGAAGAAAGCTGGGAACAAATTGTATCTTTTTTTTTTCTTCATAAAAATCGTTCCTCCTCCTTATTTCACATTGAATTGAATTCTTTTGGAAAAAGACCTCACAAGTTGCCGCCTGTCTGCCTGTGGAAAAGACCTCACATTGTGTTTATATAGGCGAAGCAGCATAAAAACAACTTCAGCAAGGATGCAGGAAGCAAGTCAAAGGAAATTCTTGAAATCATATACTCTGATGTATGTGGTCATATTCAGGTGGATTCGATTGGAGGTAACAAATACTTTGTCACAATCATAGATGATTTCAGTCGAAAATTGTAGACTTACCTGATCAAGAAGAAAAGTGAAGTGAACGAGGTATTTTCCAAGTTTAGATTATGGTTGAAAGACAAAGTGGTCAAAATCTCAAGATTTTGAGGAATGGTGGTGGTAGAGAATATGTGTCGAAAGATATCGGCACATTATGTGAGAAAGAAGGAACTGTGCATGAGGTGGTTCCACCCTACACTCCACGACAAAATGGGACTGTTGAAAGGAAGAATATAACCATCATGAATATGGTGAGAAGTTTGTTGAAAGGAAAGCATCTATCCAAAGAATTATGGAGAGAAGCTGTGTCGACTGCAACATATATTTTGAACAGATGTCGGACGAAGAAGCTATAAGGAATCACGTCAGAAGAATGTTGGTCTGGTGCCAAGCCTAGCTTGAGTCATCGAAAGATATTTGGATCTATAGCACATAGACATGTTCCTGATCAGTTGAGAAGAAAATTTGATGATAAGTCGAGTCAGATGATTCTAATAGGATATCATTCGACTGGATCATAAATGAGCTTAAGGAGTGAGATTAGACTGAAAATGTAAAGAAGTATTCAGTAAGAATCTTATGTGAAGAACCAGCAAGTGAAGTCAAAAGAGAAGTTCGACAAAAGGAAGTCAGAGATCAAGCAAGCGCAAACAGACCTCAAAGAACCAGACACATGCCTGCAAGGTTGCAAGAATGTGTGATTACATCAGATAATATGGTAAATGATGAAGTTGAGTTGATACACTATGCTTTCTATGCAGATGTTGAACTAGTCAATGCAGTTGAGAGATTGAAGCACTCGAAGTGGATGAAATTGATGAATGAAGAACTAAAGTCTATCGAAGTCAAATAAAAAAAACTGTAAAAATTAAAAAGAACTATTTTATATGCTTAAAAATTATTTTGTATTTTATTAAAAAATATAGCAGTTTTAAATGTGCATTAGAAATTTATTTGAAATTATTTGAAAATTTGAAAGTTTTCATAAATTTTCTAACATAACTAATATATATTAAAAATTTATTTTATTCATTATAAAGCTTTTGTAGGAGTGTGATGTATTGGGTGGGATGTCATTTTAAAGCTTTTAGATTTATGTTGTTTTCGGCCCAAGAATATTGTGACAACAAGTTGGGGAGATTTTATCATGCCACTTCCGAAATCTTACCTGACATTCCCCATATGAATTTTGCTATTACTGTTATGCATTTATTTAATAATTTTGGATTTTTAAAAGAACCATGATATATCGGATTTTTATAAGAAATTTCGCTTTTTTTTAATTTTTTTTAACAAATATCGGAAATGTTTTAAAAATTTGATAAAAATGCATATTTTTAATAAAATGTTTGAAGAAATACTAAATTTTTTGAAATATTTTATAACTTTTTGGATTTTTAAAAACTGTTGATAGTTAATATTCCACAGACAAAAAAATTTAACATTTCCATATTTTTAAAAATGTTTTGTAATTTTCAATAGTTTTTGAAAAATGACGGAAAACTAAACATTTAAAAAATCTGATAGTGCTAATATTCCCCCCCAAAATTATCAAATTTATAAACAAATTACAAAAAACAAGTATCTTTAAATTTTTTGAAAAATACCAAAAATACTGCAAAACATTTGAAAATTTGAAAAATTATCAAAGTTATCGAATTTATAAAAAAAAACTAATATGTTTAATTCCTAATTTTAGAAAAAACGAGAAGAATAGATATAGGACTTTTTAATACACGGTTGAATTTTTAAACTTAAACTACATTTGTAAGTTGTTCTACTAAATTTTTCGTGCATACTATTTTATCAAAAGTTTGTCCAAAATAATATGAATATCGTTGAAAATTAGAGGTGCCAGATTAAATTTTGAGGTAGCAGAATAAATTCTCCTTTTTCTCTATTGTTTGTCTCGTATAGAATACAACTGAGATAATTCACTAGGCACATTAATAATTACACCTCACATCCTATAAGTTTTAAATATTTTAATTTTAATTTTTTCATAATTTATTCGCTGTAACTAACCAAATCAAAATCCTTTCAAAAGTTTAATAGATATTATTTTGTAGTTATCTTTGTTAATGTAAATTATTCGCGATTTTGCTACGGTATTATTTTTTTTAAAAAAAATCTTTTAATGTAAATTATTTTTTAAAAAAAGTTTAATAGATATAAAAATAACAATATTCTTTATTTAAATCTTACCAAAAATTATTTTTAATTTTAAATTCAAACTTATTTTCTTTAAAATAATTTAAAAACATAAGTTTGATTTAATACTTATTTTTACCAATTTCATAATTATTGCATGAATTTTTTTAAAACTTTTATAACATCGTACTGGAACTCCACGACGTTATGTTATATTCACATTCTACATTTTGAGACATTAACTTTAAAGATACGTTTTATTATTATTATTATTTAAAAAAATAGTGAATAAAATTTTATTTAATGTATATTTTTAAATATTTTATAATTGTTGCCAAAATTTAAAAATTAACCTCCCTGGTTATAAGCCACTCTTGCGACTTGTCTCTCTTTCTCTCTTTTTCCTACTTTTTTAATCAATAGAAGTAGAGAATTACACTTCTTAAAAATTAAAATCAAAAACCAATTCAGAACACTTTAATTTTTATTATTTTGATTCGATTTTTGAAACAAATCAGAATAATTTTCTTTTTTTTTGATTTAGTATGAATTGTTGGTTTAATCAAATTTTTTTATCTGCTTAACCCCTAATCTTTTGATGTGTCAATGTCTAGATCAAGTTTTCTTCATTTTCAATATTCTTGCCAAAAATTGAAATTCATTTGAAGTGAAATTTTAAAATAGGTGTCACTAATTCTCTTTTTAAAGTTAATTTTACTCGTTTATATTGAATAAATAAAGTAATCTTTAAAAATATACTTAGATAATTAAATTATTTTAAAACAATATAATATATACAAATTTAACTATTTTCATTTAAAAAAAAGTCCTATGTCAGGTTACATTCTTTTATAAAAAAGTGTATTTAATGTTGGACAGTATTTATTCGAAAGTATATGAAAGTTATTATTATATTTTAAAAATTAAATAACATATAAATCTAAAAACTATAGAAAAAGAGTTTTTTTTTAAATATCCAGGTTTTTTAAAAAAATTTCAAAAATAAACATTTTTTCAAAAAAATTACAAAATTGGGCAATTTTTGCCCTAATTTTGTACATAGGCGCCACCCTAGTTGGCGCCTACCCTTAAAGGGTAGGGCAAGTCGCCACTAGGAGTGGCGCCTACACTCTAATTCCTTTTTTTTTTTTTTTTTGTTAATTTTTTTTTTTAATTTATTAATTTAGATTTATTATAAATGATATAAATTTATATTAATACATATATATAAATAAAATTATTTACAAGATTGATTAATATATATATATATATATATATAATATATATATAATATATATATAATATATATATAAATTTATACATATATTAATTAAATTTTTAAGTAATTAATATTATTTATAAGTTTTTGGAAAAATTAGGGTTTATCATGTTAAGGTTAATTTATCAAGTGCGACACTAATTAGGGTTAAGTAGATTGGTGTACAACCCAGATCTTTTCCTATAAATAAAGTGTTATTTCCTTGCATTTTCTTCACCACTGTTTCCTATCACTTTCTGTATCAAGTTGAGTTCATGGCATCCCCAAGACCGTCTTCATGGCAGCGAACATCATCAAGGCGCCCGGATCCTGAACAAGTAATCTTAAAAAGGGATGGGCATGTTATTTTCTCGCCTTTGAAACCCCCAATGGAGATGAAATTTTGGAACATCCGTTCGTTGGACCAACTAAAAAGGTCTTTGATGTCTTGGTTAGAGGGAGATTACCAACCTGGTGAAGTCATCAGAAGGATTCAGAGGCTTAGAACAAGGTTCTCATTTGAAACTGGAGAAACGATACGTTGGTGGGTTGAAGTTGAAAGCGACATTGATTGCATCCAAATGATGCATGGATCAGACGACATAGTGTTAACTGTTGTAATTTCTTAGATTTTAATGGTTGTTTGTCATGTTGTTGTTGTATTTGTTATTGTTCTAGTACTTGTTCTTGTTTTAGTACTTGTTTTTGTTCCAGTATTTGTTTTTGTTTTAGTAATTGGTGTTGTAATGTTAGATGTTTGTGTTTGTTGTTCAAGTGTCATCTTCTATTTGGAATAAAAAGTAAACTTTAATGATAAATAGCATTGGTACACAGATTTATGAATATGAAAACTAAGTTGTGGAACTAGATCCACGATATGGACATCTGTTCTTATTATGCCCTAGTTGTCTACATATGCTACACTTCCTCTGCATTTTCTCTGCGACGTCCATTTCAGTTCTAATGCGCCTGCTATTTGGGCGACCACTTTTATTCCGCCGCATTGATTCGTTGTGCCAAACAATTTCCCCGTCATACTCTGGCCAATACGCCTCCAATGCTACCATTGGAAAGGGATTGTCGTATACATTGAGCAATGTTGCAACTTTGTAGAGGGGAGACACTAGCGATAATGCATCGAAGTGGCTGTGTGAACACGCTGCAATGACATGGGAACAAGGCATACGATAGGCCTGAAATTGACCACAGTCGCACCAACGGTCTGGTATTAGGACCCTATACTCTTGTCTGGGCAGCCCTTGGTTGTGGTCAATTGTTTCCTTGACACTAAAAGTGTGGCCATGGCGGTCGAATTCCGTAACCCGATGGCTGCTGGCTTTGCCAGATTCCTGCCTCATAAACTTCATGCAGGCATCACTATATACCTGACTCGTCTGCAACACTTCATGCCAACGCCTGCCTCTTGTTACGAACAACGTTGCCATCCGAAAATAGGTCGCACTCACCAATGCGGTTACCGGGAGGTTACGTATGCCCTTAAAGACGCCATTCATTGATTCCACCAGATTTGTTGTCATGTGGCCCCACCTCACCCCATCGTCGTATGATCTAGTCCACTTCGCTCTGTCGATATTATCGATCCACCTCCCTGCATTAGAATTTGCCAACACTATTTCCCGGCGGTAGTATTGGAATCCAGGTTGGTTTAATGCATACCCCGCGTTTATTAAATGTTGCTTCAAGAAGTTATCCTTGAACTCCCGCATAAAATTTTGAGCAATATGCCTAATGCAGTAGACATGGGTAGACGGGGGGTCATGCCAACCATTTGCTGGATTATTGTATGCACTGTCTATAGAAGCGTGCCTATCAGAAATAACACAGATGCCAGCTTGTGGAGTCACGTGCGTTCGGAGATTCTTAAGGAAGAAACTCCAAGCAGCAGCCGTTTCTCCTTCTACCAATGCAAAGGCTATTGGGAAAATATTAGAATTTCCATCTTGTGCGACCGCCATCAGTAACGATCCTTTGTATTTCCCATACAGCCAAGTTCCATCGACTTGAACAAGTGGTTTGCAGAATGTAAAACCGATGATGCAGGGACGGAATGCCCAGAAAAGTCTATGGAATATTCCATTACCTTCTAGACGAGTTCCGTCAGGGGATTGTGCCGGCAAGGTCTCCATTATAGAAACCGTCCCAGGTGAATACAATCGTAGTGCAGCCAGGTAGCGTGGTAGTTGTTTGTATGACTCCTCCCAGTTACCGTATACCAGTTCAATTGCCTTGGTTTTCGCTAACCAAGCCTTTCTGTATGACGGTGTATATTTGAAAACAGCCACGCAATGGGAGATAATTGTTTTGACCTTCAGTGACGGGTCAGCCTCAACTAGAGGTAATATGGAATGGCAGATCATATCATGGCTAAGTTTGCGATGATCCTGTGCCATGTTGGTGTTGACGCAAATGTGAGCTTGAGAAATGGACCCTATCACCCACGCATTATGTTTCTTCTTGTACGATGCCATCAACCTATACCCACACTCCGGATTTTTGCATACAATAACGTATCTTTCCGGATTTGATTTGATAACATCGTAGTCAACACAGTTTTTCAAGTGCCAGTTCTTTATTGCTAACAGACACTCTTCCTTGGTCCGAAATTGGTCACCCTTCTTTAAGTCCTCATCAGACCTCATATATGGGTTGTAGAACATATCTGATGAGGGCTCATCCTCGCCCAAGTTAAGTGTTGTGAAGTGCGCAGGCGGTGAGTAGCGTTGCGCTATAGGTATTTGAACTTGGTCTTCGTCTTCAGAATCACGGTTCACCAAGTCATCAACCACGTCTTCAGCATCATCAACCACATCGTCTTCAACGTGGTGCTCAACATCTTGTTCGTCATCAATCACAGGATCAATAACCTGTGACTGAATATTCTGAGTTGGTTGAAATTGTTCCAACACAATGTACAACACTATGTATTCGTAACCAGAATACTCATGGTTACGAAACATGTATTTTGTCTCCATGTCATTTTGAATCAATGACTTACGAAACTTCACAGAGTTGTTTTCTGAAAAAAAAGGTTGTTGATAAAAAATTTGGGACACGGGTTGTCTTAGTTTGGACTCAATCTTTTTCTTCAGATAAGAGAAGTCAGCTTCTCTATTTAGACAAAAACGAGTGCATTCGGTGTTTCTAAATAGGAAGCCAGACATATCACATTCATAAGTCTCACCATTGACGTGAGCTTTGATTTTGTATTGTGATGAAGATGCCATGTTTTGTGAAGGTTTTGTGAAGATATTGTGATGGTTTTGTGAAGATATTGTGAAGGTTTCGTGAAGATTTCTGTGAAGATATTGTGAATACCTTTGTGAAAATGTGTGTGAATATTTATACTGCAAGATTCCGACACATCTTTGCATGCATGTCTTCAACCAAGCCTTCCCCAAGAGCAACGCATGCAAAACTTGGACACGTGTAAAGCATGCAAGAACTTGCAGGCAACGTGGAGCTGCATGCATGTAATAATTTTGCCACGTCTACTGCCTATCCATCAAATGTATTCTCCACATAGTCTGAACTTAGTCTCAGCTTTAGCTTTGCTTCCACCAAAAACTTAAACTTCTTGAACTTCCAATACTGAATATCACACTTCCAATACTAAACTACCTCTTTTTTCCATTATGTGTTCAAACAACCTGATTAATTATTTAAATATAATTCCCACGCATGCCTGATTATTTTAAACAACCTCTTTTATTCAATTTTATTTAAGCTTAATTATTTATTTTAAACAACCTGATTATTTATTTTAAATAATATTCTCACGCATGCCTTCCACGTGTCACACCTTTGCATCATCAGATTCCACCAAGTCTTCCCCAAGACAAGACAACTCCCACCTAGTCTGCACCAATGCATGCCAACACTACCACCTAGTCTGCACCTATTCTGCAAGATTCTCACGCATGCCTTCCACGTGTCACACCTTTGCATCATCAGATTCCACCAAGTCTTCCCCAAGACAAGACAACTCCCACCTAGTCTGCACCAATGCATGCCAACACTACCACCTAGTCTGCACCTATTCTGCAAGATTCTCACGCATGCCTTCCACGTGTCACACCTTTGCATCATCAGATTCCACCAAGTCTTCCCCAAGACAAGACAACTCCCACCTAGTCTGCACCAATGCATGCCAACACTACCACCTAGTCTGCACCTATTCTGCAAGATTCCCACGCATGCCTTCCACTTGTCATATTTTTGCATCATCAGATTCCACCAAGTCTTCCCCAAGACAAGACAACTCCCACCTAGTCTGCACCAATGCATGCCAACACTACCACCTAGTCTGCACCTATTCTGCAAGATTCCCACGCATGCCTTCCACTTGTCACATTTTTGCATCATCAGATTCCACCAAGTCTTCCCCAAGACAAGACAACTCCCACCTAGTCTGCACCAATGCATGCCAACACTACCACCTAGTCTGCACCTATTCTGCAAGATTCCCACGCATGCCTTCCACTTGTCACATTTTTACATCATCAGATTCCACCAAGTCTTCCCCAAGACAAGACAACTCCCACCTAGTCTGCACCAATGCATGCCAACACTACCACCTAGTCTGCACCTATTCTGCAAGATTCCCACGCATGCCTTCCACTTGTCACATTTTTGCATATTCAGTCTACTTGAAAACGAGTATAAATAGAGGGTCATTCTTGCAAGTTTTCATCAACCACTCACACTTTTATTCAGAGAACTCCGGCGAAACTTCTCATCCACCAAGCTTCGTTCTACATTGCAGTCATGTCTCTTCTTACCATGGGCCAAGAACACAGAGGCACTAGGGCAAACATTGCCTCATTCGTAAGTTTTTCTTGAACATTGCCTCTTTCGTATGTTTGTAATTAGTTTTTTAAAAGTCCAATCTAATGATTGTTTATATTGTTTGTTTTTAAAGGATCCCAAGAAATTTCGTCAACGTTCACACCCAATGCCTTATCCAGACCCATGGTGCGTACCTTACATAGAGCGTGCAGGTTTCGGTCATGTTATGCATGTCGTAAATGCCACAATTGATGTCAAATTCATTTTGGCTCTGTGTGAACGTTGGAGACCTGAGACACACACTTTTCACCTACCAACTGGTGAATGTACCGTCACATTAGAGGACGTGTACATGCTTTTGGGTCTTAGAATAGATGGTAAGCCTGTGACCGGAAATGTTCAACAGCCTAACCAAATATGTGTTCAAATGTTGGGGGTAGATCTGGTCGAGGGTGAGGGGTCTGCCAAAGCAAGGGGTCAGGGTATTAAATTATCTAGCCTACAATTGTACCACGACTCCATAACTTTGACTCAGGAATCCTCCGAACAAGAAAAAGTCATAAAAACCCGGGTTTACTTTATGCTATTGTTTGGGAACTTGCTATTTCCCGAAGGGACGGGAAATAGCATAAACTTTATGTACTTGAGTTTGCTCGGGGACATTGATAGAATAAGCACATATAGTTGGGGTTCTGCAGTATTAGCATTCCTATATAGCTCTTTGTGTAAAAATGCACAAAATGAGCACTGTACATTTTCTGGATGTGCTTTTTTGCTCCAAGCATGGGGGTGGTGGAGATTGCCGAGGCTAGCCCCAGAAAATCCTAACGACTACTCCTTCCCATACACAACTAGGTAAATTTATGATGTTATTTCATTTTGTATATTTATTCTATAAATATTTGTAAATAATATTATTTATCTTTTTTTGTTTAGGTTCATTACAACCGGACTGGATTACAGTCTTACCCCCAAAAATAAAATTATATTTTATCGTCAACTCTTGGATCGTCTACGAGCACAAGATGTATTACCACTAAATCACTCAGCTTCTAACTGATTTATTAATATCATGCATTCTCGATAAATAACATATTTACTTTTTTCTTTGCAGTTTATTTGGAGGCCATATTTGGGATTGGAACATCAACCCAACCCCGAAGATGCAGCTGTTTGGACAGCAAAAACGGCCATAATGCGGTTCACCACTGTGGAGATGCACCAAAGTGACCGTGTCAAGCTTCAATTCGGAATGCATCAAGAAATCCCAGGCCCCCCAATGTCTATGGAACCTTGGCATCTAAAAAAAGTCAGCCACCAGTGGTATGCCCAAAATTGGAAGGAATTTGCTAAGGAGTTTCGTAAAATGTGGAAAGACCGTGCCCACTATGTACTACAATTTCCGGTGGCGCCCAACCAAATGAAGCCGACAAGGGAATATGTGGATTGGTATAGAGCAAATACAAATCCAGAAATGATTGTGTCTGACCCGTTCTATTTGGACGATCCCCGGATGCAACAGCCATATTTCCAACAACAACAACCACCACAGTATTCCCAACAACAACAACCACCACCTTATTACCAACAACAACCACCACCACCATTTTACCAACAACAACCACCACCACCTTATTACCAACAACAACCACCACCACCATATTACCAACAACAACCACCACAACACATGTCCACCCCCCAACCAAATCAACAATACATACCACAAACTCAACCCCAATACCATGAAGACTACCAACAACAAACTCAACATTCCCACCACCATCAACAGTCTCAACACCTACCACAATATCAATCCCCCCACTTCCACCAATCCCAACACTTCCATCACGACAATGTCCCGAGCTCTTCCAGTCCTCCACCTAGCCCCGACACGGGTATACAAGAGGACTACCAACAGGACTACTACACACCACAACAAACATTGTACTTTGGCCAACCCGATTCAACCCTAAACTACCAAAGACCACAATTCGAGGGCGCACCCAGCAGTAGTCAGTTTGTCCCACCGAGACAAAGCTTTGAGGGCGCAGAGGGGACCCGTCTTTCCTACAGCACTGAAGGGACTTCGACCCAACCACAACGGCAAACGGCAAGGGGACGCGTTAGGGCAAGGGGTGGTAATAGGGAAGCACCACCACCACGTGAACCGTCTAGGCGAGTAATTAGACCTCCCCCGTGCGGATCGTACCAGGGACCGCATCATATGTGATTAATCATATCTTTGTAATATTTGTCTTGTCTATTATTATAATAAAATATTTTCTGTTTATTATCTTTATATCTTTATCTTTATCTTTAAAGATATTGTCTATCATATCCTTATATATATATATATATAATATATATATATATATATATAATATATATATATATAAATAGATATATATATATATATATAATATATATAATATATATAATATATAATATATTAATTTACATGTGTATAAATATTTATTTACACGTATATAAATAAATTTTTTTTCCAAAAATTACAAATAATATTAATTACTTATAAATTAAATTAATATATATATATATATATAAATTAATATATATATATATATATATATATATATATATATATATATATATATATTATATATCTTGTAAATAATTTTATTTATATATATATGTGTTAATATAAATTAATATAATTAATAAAAAATATAAATTTATAAATTAAAAAAAATTAAAAAAAAATATAACATATAAAAAAAAATAAAAAAAAAAATGGAATGGGTGTAGGCGCCACTCCTAGTGGCGACTTGCCCTACCCATTAAGGGTAGGCGCCAACTAGGGTGGCGCCTAGGTGTAAATTTTGGCCAAAAATGGCCATTTGTGTAATTATTTTGAAAATTGGTGTATTTTTGAATTTTTTTTTAAATTTTTGGATATTTTAAAAAAAAATTCATAGAAAAAAGAGTTAGCCTAAGTCGTCGAAACCCTATCGAACATTCTCATGCCACTCTCATCTCTTCGCTATTGATGGTCGCCGTTCACCTTTCTCGTCACAGTTCCACGTATATCTTTGACAATCTCGCATCTTCAATCTCACATTTTCAATTTCCTTCGTTATTTTCAATAAGCTTTACGAATTTCTTTGAATTTCTATGAATCTCTTTGTTGTTGACAGCTTGTATTATTACACCTCATTATTTGTGTTATGTTCTTGTTGATTGTGTTATAGTGGAAACATATTTTTCATGGTGGATGGGGTCAGTTCACAAGGGAGCTTGCTTTATGCCAACCTTCGAAATGGTATGGATTTAGATAACTCTACTGCAGTTTGATAGTTTTTGGTAAGTATTTGAATTGTATTATCTTTTTAATGTTTATAATGTTTGAAATGAAGTTTGAACTCAAGACAAATTTCTCAGAGTGATCTCTCATCTTATTGATGAAACTGTAGCACATGGTAATTTCCATTTTAAAAAAATGTTGATGAACCACAAATGAAGTGGCATGCATATATTATTAAGATTATTGTATCAATTGTTGTTCTTATTTAGGTGCTTTGCATAGCTAAGTGTTGATTAACCATATATTACTGTGATTTGATACAATTTTAAATGTTTTGGACCTAATTATTTCTCCAAATCAGCATTAGATTTGACTACAATTTTAAATGTTTTGGACCTAATTATTTCTCCCAATCAGCATTAGATTTGACTGATTGTAGTTAATGTGTTTGTCAGCTATGTTACTAGAGTATAATATCATAATCAGGCTTCAGTCTTAATCAAGATCTATGTTTTTAGGGATTAATATCTTACGACCTTGTCAATCTTCATCTATGTTTTTAGGCTTCGATCTTCATCAACATCTTCCTATAACTGCACCATCACCTCTATGATTACTTTGGTTAGAAGATTGCCTCTGATTTGACGAACTATCTTCTTGATGGTTTCTTCTTCCTTTACCTCCATTCAATTTTCATTTTTCTTTCTTTTCTTTAGTCGACTGAGCCTAAAAAGTCACGTCAGTCTTCGACTTGCTTGCATTTCTTTCATTCATTCTTTATTCGTGAAATTCAAGTATCTCTTGAAGCTCTTCTTTTGTCATACTTGATAAATCATTCGACTCTTCTATGGATACTACTATATGATCAAACTTTGGATGTAATGACCTCAAAATCTTTGACACTAAAGATTTTGATGTCAACACTTCTTCACACGTTTTAATTTGAATCAATAGTCTTGTCACCCTAGTGAAGAAATCAGTCACATTTTCATTGTCTTCCATCTGAAGCAATTCATACATTCTTTTGTGAGTTTGTAACCTCACCTCCTTCACTTTCTTAGCGCCTCCAAATGATTTCTCCAGGATGTCTCAGGCTTCCTTTATTGAATCTACATCCCCAACTTTCTCAAAGTAGTTTGAATCAACACATTGATGGGTTAAAAAGATAGCCTTATAATCTTTATTCTTAAAATCTTTGTGTGCAACCTTCTATTCATCCGTAGAATTCTCTTCAATTGATGTTACTTCATTCTTCACAAGACCCTAAAGATCTTAATAACAGAAAATAACTTTCATCTGCTTACACCAGTTCTCATAATTCTTACCATTCAAGATTGAAAGATTTTCTAAAAAATACTCGTTTGGATGATTCATCTTGATTCAATGTGTCCCAAAGATCACATAGTCAGTGCTCTAGATACCAGATGTTGGTAAAAATCCAATCTTGAAGTTAACCGAATCAATCATGATGAACTGTAATCAATCTTCTTAATTGATCACGTCTCTTATTCTTCACCCTTTACTCAGGTGAAGAAACCACTCATTGGTTGCAAGATGATTCTACGCTGCACAGAGAATTGAAAGAAGAAAATGAGACAATTGAGAAATAAGAGAAAAGAGAAATTCTAGAGGAAGAAGAAGAATATATTGTTGTGCAAACTGCACTCTAAGTGTTTGCTACAATATGTGTTAATCACAACTGTGATTTCTAAAACTACACAAAGCTCTTACGAAACTTGTTATTCTTACATAATACAAATGAAATAGAGATCCTCTCTATTAATATATATGAGATTACTTGCACTCTAAGTAATCACAAAATAACTAACTCAACTAAAACTAAGATAAGTCAGTTTATTTCACTATGTCAACTCCTTTGGCATCTACATGCTTCAACAAGTTGTATTTATACGGACTTTGTTCGACACAAACTACATTTTTGCATGCTATTTTGACTTCGACACAAACTCTATAGTAATTTTTTTTCATTTCAGTTTTTTTAACTCAACTTTTTTTTTAATTCAGTAAAAATAAACAAATTCTCTTCCTACAAAATCATCCTTTCATATTATACCTTTGCAGTTTTCCAAAACGAAAATGCCACTTTAAGAAATTATAAATTTTAGTTCTTAAAAAAAACCTTAGTTGACATTAGATGGCATTAGATGGTTAAACTCATACAAAATCCTCATTAGATGACATTAGATGATTAAGCTCATACAAAATCTTCATTAGATGGCATTAGATACATAAAAAAACCAACCTATTTATTTAAATGTTACATTAGTGTCTTCTTCTTACTTTCGCTTCTTTTCTAAGGTTTTCTAGGTAGTGAATTTTTTATATCTCTATCATTCCAAATCTTGTCATTGTTGTATTCGATCAAAGTACTACCTCTTCATTTTTCCCTTTTTGTGTTGATAGTTTTATTTAGAATAGAAATTCCACATACCATTCATTGCAAGGTAAAGAGGGATATCTCTTAAGTGTAGGTGAATCATGAGACGTTGAGCATAACCTCTACTTTTTCCTCTAAGGGTGGTTTAGATTGAGCCTAAATGGGACCCAATATGATTGGGGAATGCTTATTTTTTAGGAAGATAAGAGGGTGTGGAATAATTATGATATGGTGTGTCATCTCTCTTCATGAGTGTTTGTTCTCTTTAAAATGTTCTCGTCACCCCTTCAATAAGTTCAAGGTTAACATTCTTAATCACATGTTGATCTTCTCTTTGCAACAATGCCTGGTGAGATGGGTTTACATTAAAGTATTCCAATGCTAGTAAGAATACAAGGGGAGTTTTCCAACCTTGACACTCTTTTTCCATCTCTTCAAGGTTTAACATAGTACGACTGCTTAGCCAAAGGGACGGGGCTTGATATCTTTTCGCCAATGCGCCAGGATGTTTTGGGTCTACTCTAATATCGTGAAGCACTTCAAGGAGCGATTATTCCTGGTCATCCATATCAACAAAAAATGTGATGCTAAAGCTTTCTCCATAGACCTTGTGTTTCCCTACCAATGTAAGATATATTTGCTAAGGTACAACATCAAAGCCTCTTCTTGGAAGAGTCTTGATCTTATGTTTACAAGATGAAGGATTTGACTTAGGAGGGCATTTTCTTAAAGAGGAAGTTGTTGTCTTTCTACGAGGCTCTAGGTTATTTATGACTTCTTGGCAAGTGTATCGATAGTGTCACAGTAATAAAAATATATTGATTCTACATTGACTTCTATTTAATAAAACAGTGGTTGTACAAGTATAAAAAGTAACAATAAGGGGGTTGCGTTTTGATGCGAAAAATAAAAGTTGTTTTGAAATAATACAAACGCAATCATATTTTGTATAGAACCCTTATTTCTCCCATGTTGATGTCTAATGCATTACATTAATGATAAAGTCGTTATTTTTCCACGGTGAATTAACACAACCATTATACCAAATCCATTGGTGTATAGCTCACTAATTCCTACTTGGGGTCTATTATCCCTATTCAACCAGCATAAGTGAAATTAGGTGATGCAATGAAACATTAACTCAAACGCCATTACTCGGGGTCTCCCATCCATATTCAACCAGCGTAAGTACAACAATTTCCCTAGTTCTAACACATAGATTAATGACCAGTATTCCCTATGTGCCCAAGATTTGATTAAAAAAGTATTTCATCAAAAGTGTTGGAGTAAGCCCTAATAGACAATCAATATTGGTTGTATATGCTTTTGTATCATGACCTAGATATATATTGTTTGTTAATATATATACTTATTAGGCATTGTATTTATTGTATTACTTCTATATGGTATAATGGAGTCCTTAGAATAATTAGTCTGTTTAATGATACATTAAATGTGACTTAATCGTGAGACTTCATTAAACATAAGGACGTTATTCTTAGGGTATTCATAGTCAAACTTTACTATCAAATATGACAACAATAATGCATAGAGACTATTATGTGAGTAGACTGATGACTGTATCTCACAAGTCATGGATATGAGATATCAAGTTTTCACGTAGGTATAAATATTAGGAGTAATATTTGTACTGGATTAACCCACCATGAGAATACTACATAGTTTATTATGTAAGTGTCATAAGTTATTCTCATAGTGATAGTGATGTATACCACCCTTCAACCTGAAACCACTATAGACCTAGATGTGGAGTCGAATACTTTATTGTCAATCAAACATTGTCCGTAATAAGATGATCATAAAGATGGTTTATGAGTACTTTATAAATCATGATGAGGGACAAAATATTATTTAATAAATTAACACAAATATAGTTTATTTGATTAAATATGATTTAATTAAATAAATGAGAATTAACAGTTAATTAAATTAAATGTGATTTAATTTAATTGATATTTAATTAAAAGAGTTTAGTTCAATATAATAATATTTTATTTAATTATTTTTTTTTAATTAAATAAGTTGGACTTATTTTGGAAAAGCCCAAAATAAGAGCACCCGAATTTTAGTAGCTCTTTATAAATAGAAGATCTCTTTCCCTTCCCAATCTCAATTTTCAATTTTCTCAGAACAAGAGATGACTAGCATCATGTTCCATTTTGTACTCGCGTGGACTTCGTACAGACGATGGTATTTTCCATGTTTGTGATCAAAATTAAATCACAGTTCAAGAGGTAATTCAGAATCCTTATGTTGTGTAATTTAAATGTTAAGGTATAATTTTAATTATCATACGCTAAATTTGTTAAGGTATAATCCATATAAACAATTGGTTATGTGCAAATTTGTTTGCCTATTTAAATTTATAGGTTTTATATAATTAATAATAATAATAACAATAATGCTAATAATAATAATAATTTAATATTATTATAAATAATAATAAAATAATAAATAGTTATTATTTAATACTAAATATTGACATCAAGTGTTTGTATAATTTGGATGTTCGTTGTTGATTATGCTTCGGAATCCGACATTTGTATGGTGAAGCTGCGATACTTCGATTATTCATAAGTGATACAAATATAATTGATAAATTTATATATGATATAAATATTTCTAATGCGAAGTTAGTGTATTTGATACATTATTATGTTTAGTCCATTAAATTATTGTAATGATTATTATACATTTGAATGATCAATGTGTATTTTGCTTTGGAATCTGAAATTTGTATGGTGAAGCAATGACATTTCGATAAATCATATTGAATAATTGATCATTACATTTTGATGGTATGAACGTTTATGCATTAGGGTTTTTGACGGCGCAAGAGTTGTGTCTTTCGTGTTCACAAAAAAAAAATCAAGTGTTGATGCGTCAATATTTAGAAATTGATAATATATTATTATTTATTATTAAATTATATATTATTAAATAGTTTTTTATACGATTATGACCTTAGAATTTTGGTGTTTATTTATTTAAATACGACATGCGTTTCGTGATTTATTTTATCTAAATACGGTCTGCGCATCGTGCCATTTAATTATTATATTTATGCATTTAAATATTGTAACTACTCAAGGGTTGAGGGGAAGAGAACACCAAAGGATGACACCGGTGGAGAAGTTTGAGAAACTTGTTTGTGGGTCAAAGAATTGTAATAAATTAGTTTGTTTAATTCTTGTATTTTAGGTTATCATAATGGTATTATCAAATTGAGTATTATTTTAAGTATGTGATGCATGATATGTATGTTTGCATGCGCGTGTATGAGATACACAAATATGTGAGACCAAACTTAAGAAGAAAAAAATCCCTCAATTAAATATTAAGTTAATTATTTTTCAAAATTTAGCACTCATCAAGACTAGTATCAAATAATGTAGGTTTCACCTAACGGGAGGTGGATGTTTTATATTAGTAAGATGCGGTGGGAAAAATGTAATATCCAACTGCTAAATTTTTGGGTTTGACTTAAATAAACTAATTATAATAGGATTATATATGTTTAGAAGTAAGAAATGGGAATGATCTATATGATGTATTAGAATAAGGAGTTATTCACTCAACTGATAAAATTCGAGAGTTGTATTGGATACAATTGAAAAGAGTTCCTACCTAAATAACAAAGTGCATACACGGAATTAAAACAAAGCGAAACATGGATCTCAACCCGATAGAAATTTTTTCAACATGATTTTTTGAATCAAATGTTGAGGGTCATTTGGTTTGAGTAAAAATAGTCGGAGCATTTTAATAAAAGTCCTTATTAAAATGATTTAATTCGATACAACATTTTTACACGTTTTGTAGTTAGAATTTATTTTGCATTTTATTTTATATTTTACTGTGAAATGTCTTTATGAAGGATGTAAGGGTCAGAAAGGAGTTTCTGAGTTGGTACAGAAATTGAGAAATATTCTCAAGCATGAGAAAAATCGTATGTTCTCAAGCAACAAATTCCTAACAATCGAATATAATTAGATTAGAAGAACGATGTTTATGAGAAGGTTTAAGTCGAATGTCTAGATATAACATATCTCATAATTATAGTGGTCACGGAAAATGATATGATCATTAACCTCGAGAATTTTCTTTTAAAACAAGAAATACAAGATATGAGAAATGTAAAAATTTCCAAGGTCTTTTCTATACAAGTTAGGAATCCGAATGGATCTAAAATAGTTTTGAGATTTAAAATTTGGATTTCTTATAGACCAAATAGTTAGTCACAAGTTCTATTTGAGATTGTCTCGTATAGGTAGATTAAATTCATTATGAATGTATTTTAAACATATCTACCACATCTTGTTGAAAGGAAAAGAAAATAGTTTGTGATGCTAAATAGATGAATTATAAAATGAATGTGATTCATTTTATATTCCTTTGAATTTTGGAAAAAATACGGTTCTAAAGGAAGACAATGATTTCATGTGTTGAAAGAAACAAATCGTTAATGATTATCAAAAGAGTAAAAGTAGAAGAAAGAAGTAAGACTTTTTCTTCTTATATTTAGTTATAGAAAGTTAAATTTTCTACTTCTACATCATGGGTATGAGATATTATATATTTATCTCACATTTATAAGAATGTGAAGAGTCTATAAAGAAGTATGATATTGATTATAATTTGAGTCATCTTACGTCTAGAATGGAACAACGAGTTTTCATTGACTATAAGAGCTTATGGTTAGACTTAGATTAGAGCTTTAGAATGAAGTCAAATGATTGTTATTAAGTTTCATTTAGTAAAATAAACATTAATTTTAAGTCTTGTTTTGACAAGATGAGGAATGCATGTTTTGATAATGGACAAATATTGTTATGATTATCCAAAAGAGTGGTTTCAATACTAAATCAAGTAGTTAATTTGAGTTTTATGATCTTGATAAGCTCATCTATAACAAATGTAGGATGAATCGAATAAGATTTGAACCTTGTGTATATCAATGACATTAATGTTTAATCTAAATAAGTGAGAGATGCATTTTCAAAGCCTATGAAAATAAATTATTTGATTCATTTGGTTTTAAATCATTTGATAGATGCAAGTCTTAATTTTGGAAGATATATCTAATTTCTCAAATCATCGACTAAAGTGAAAGGACATATGATATATCTTGATTATATAAATGTGTGATGTATATGAATCTCTAAACATATTTGCTAGATGAATTTTTTTTCTCTTACTTCATTTTTACTGACAAACTCAGTAGTTATGGTTTTGTGTATGTGACACGAGCTAGAAATATTTTGAGAAGAGTTGAAGAATGAAGTAGAAGGAAACAAGTTGAAAAAATATTAAGACCATACAAATTGTTCGTTGTGGTAAATACATATATAAAAAATATAATGACCATTGAAATCGTATCATGTTTGACATTGTTCGATCTAATACTGCTCAATTATATCTTTGTGACTCTTTTTTTATAAATTATTTTATATACAATTATTCATATCCATAACCAATTTCATTCAAAGTAGTCGTAGAGACACCATATTTGATATGGAGGTAAGAGTATCCAGTTTGTCTTTATGATCATTTAGGTTGTAAGGTTTATTAAGTAAACTTGATTACAATGTAGATGAAGATATATTTATGGATGTATCATAATGAAAATTGGGGACACATATTGTATAATACTTTATAGGACAAAATTATTTTATCAATAGAACTGGAGTACTCATTTAGAGATATTATGTATCTAAAGGAGCCAGTGGGAGTGATATAGAACTTGAAGAAATTTAAGCACTGGAAAATACATATCTTTATGAGAATGGAACATGAACCAATTCAACAAGGGAGTTGTTATTGTAGCATTGATTCATGTAGCATGAGATTTTTAGAAGATCATAAATGATCTCGATTCTAAAAGGTGTATAAGTTGTCTAAATCCATTTATGGATTAGATAAATCCCTTTTGAGTTAAATCCTTTTATTAATGAAGTTTTATGAAAACTTGGATTAATAAATGTCAAGTTTAAATCTTGTGCACATAAAAGGTTAGTGGGAGTATTTGCATTAATCTAGTTTAGTATGTAGGTGACATACTAATCATCAAAACAAAATCCATACAACGCCAATGTAGGACATGGTTAAGGAAATGGTTTTGATGAAATGCTTAGACGAGGTTTCCTAAAAGGTTAGGAATCAGAAACTATAGAGATAGATGGTTGATGAGTCTCAATCCTAGCACAAGTACATATTCCAACAAAGTGTTGAGCCACCTAATATGCATAATATTGCATGTGGGGCATGATGTTTTATTTAATGGACAATGTCTTACCTCATTGGATGAGAAAAATGACATCATGATATGTACTACACTAGTTGCACCATATATTATGAGCATAAACAATAAATACCATATTGATTGAAGTGTTCATCACTAAATCACTATCAAGAAGGTCTATGGATATCTTAAAAGGACTTGATGTTCCTTTTCTTGAGAATAGATGGGAATAATCATTGTAAATGGTAATATTCATATTACAATATAAATTAAATGTTATGCTTGGATGACAATTGTATAAGTTGAAAAAGGCTTCATACAATTGTCGTTTCTAGTGCAAAGGTCAAATATATGATTCAGATCACTTTTATAATTCTTGGGAAGAAAGTTGTGTTTATTGTATTTAAAATCCTATTGATCTCATTCACGAAGATAATGAGTTAATCTTGAAAGTTCATAAAACTAGATCTCACTAGCGATCCATGTATATATATTTTGACACTTCAATTTATTTCGAAAGAAGATCGAAAGTTGAAATTGGAAGAGGTGTATATTACCAACATAGGAAAGAGTTCCTTATACCCTAATAAAGTATCATGCTTAGATAATGCTTGACGCACACAATGGGCAAATAGATGTTAAGTTAATATCTGCTTGCCTCTAGTGCTAGTGGGAGATTGTTGGAGTAAGCCCTAATAGCCAATCAGTATTTGATGTATATGATTTTGTATCATGACTTTGATATATATTGTTTGTTAATATATATTCTTATTAGGAATTGTATTTATTGTGTTACTTGTATATGACATAACGGGGTCCTTAGAATAATTAGTCAGCTTAATGATACAATAAGTGTGACTTAATCGTGAGACTTCATTAAACATAAGGATGTTATTCTTAAAATATCCATAGTAAAATTTTACTGTCAAATAGGACAATAGTAATGCATTGAGACTATTATGTGATTAGACTGATGAATGTATCTCACAAGTCATGGGTATGAGATATCAAGTCTTCACGTAGGTATAAATATTATGAGTAATATTTATACTAGATTGATCCATCATGAGAAAACTACATAGTTTGTTATGTAAGTGTAATAAGTTATTTTCAGAGTGATAGTGATGTATACCACCCTTCGACCTAAACAACTATGAACCCTAAATATGGAGTCGAGTACTTTATTGTCAATCAAACATTGTCCGTAATAGGATGACCATAAAGATGGTTTACGAGTACTTTACAAATCATGTCGAGGGGCATGAATGACCTAGATGGGAATTTCCCCTTCTACATATACGGGAGTAATATCCGTGGGCCTCTTGATAAAGTATGACTGTAAAATGCATGGTCGTGCTCAAATAAGTCGATATGAGATATTGGGCTTATTTTTTGTTATCAAGTATACTCAGAGATCAAGGAATACAATATTGAACTATACAAGGGTGACACATTCTATGCCTTGTGTTAAATATAGATATAAAGGCAAAAGGGTAATCATATATATGATCATTATCATAGAAAGATTATGTCAGATCACACGATACTCTCGTTACTTGGGTAACAGTGATGTGTTGCTAGATACCGCTCACTGCTTATAACATTAAATATATGATTCAATAGTATTGTCAACGTAAAGAGAACCTACAAGGTCACACGCATAGAGTACTGACAATGAAACAGATGATTAAATTAAATAAGATTTAATTTAATAAGATGTTAATTATATTATTTAATAAATTAACACAAATATAATTTATTTGATTAAATATGATTTAATTAAATAAATGAGAATTGATAGTTAATTTAATTAAATATGATTTAATTTAATTAATATTTATTTAAAAGAGTTTAGTTAAATATAATAATATTTTATTTAATTAAAATATTTTTAATTAAATTAGATTTGACTTATTTTAGAAAAACCCAGAATAAGAGCACCAGGGTTTTAGTAGCTCTCTATAAATAGAGGAGCTTTTTCCTTACAAATATAAGAGCATCAGGGTTTTAGTAGAGATGATGTTATTTTCCAGGTTCGTGATCAAAGTTAAAGCATGCTTCAAGAGGTAATTCAGAATCCTTATGTTGTGTTTCATATGTGATTAATGGTTTAGTCAAGATCCGTTCATCGGGTTTGTTCCACTAAGAGGTTAAAATTTTGAAAAATCCCTCTTAAATCCTAACAAAAAGTATTAAGCCAAAGAGGCAATTGAATAGAAATATAATTCCAATGATTCATGCAATGACAAATTAAACACATGTTCCAACAAGTTTAAAATAAGTTCATCAAACAAAACCTAACTTAGAGATGTTTAGCTACTCATAACGATACAATAAAATACCAAATGATAAGATGGAGATTGCATTTGAAAATCCTTAAAAAACTAGCCTCCAATGGCTTCCAATGCTCTCAAAATCGTCCTATTGGTGCTCTTTACCGTCACTTTCAGTCCAAAATCGTAGAACCCTTGAAAAGATGCCAAAAGCTTCCTTTTATAGTTGTCAAATCAGTCTAGAACGCGTCAGAATAGGCCCAAAAAAGGACCTATCACGTGTGACAGCTTTCAACGCATGTGAGATGCTGACAAAACTTCCTTATCACGCGCACAATGTTACGCGTGATTATTCTAGTAGATGCACATTTTTTGCTTCTTTTTTCATCAGATTTTCACTAAATCCTTGTTTCTTCATACTTGGTTATTTTTTCATCTTTCTTTGGTCTTTATTCTTCATTTTTCTTCTCTTTGACTTATTTTGATCTGGTTCTTCGACCGAAAATATGCAATGACAAAGTGTCATCACAAGCCCAAACTTGAACCGTTGCTTATCCTTAAATAACTTGCCTACACTGCCAATTCCAAACAGAAAACAAGTTACTAAATAACAATTGAACATCACCATATGAATTTTTCTTTACCTGATTATCATTCTAGCTTCCCACTTCAATCTGGGAAATTCAGAAAACATCCTCAATCTTTGACAAGTACTCAACCTGGATCTCATCTCACCATTACTCACTCAATTAATAGTGCAATATCTCAATCAACATGCAAAATACTTTATACTTAGTTTTATCATGTTCTAATAGAATTCTTCAAAGTATCAAAAAACACACATATGAGGACTTTTTCGGTTGTATCTTGGCTTATGTTCATGTAGGACATTTTTGGGAAAATAACTTTAAACCTTTGGAGCTAGGTGTCTAGTTCTCCTTTTGTTATCATACCACTATTTTCATTATTAATGGTACTAGAGATATTGTTATTATGGTCCTCAATGTTCATTTTGCATTCTTTTTCTTTTCTTTTTTTTTGAAGAAGTTATTTGTTATTTTTTTAACTCCTTATTTTCTCAAAATTTTGAATTTTGACCGTTTTTTCTCTGGTACCCCAACCCCAAACTTAAACTTTGCTCACTTCCAAGAGCAACCTCAAACTTATTCTTTTTCATACAATTTTATAACTAAACATTTCTATCTAATTCCAAAGAAAGTATGGAAAGATAAAATCTTTCAAGTCATATGGCTAATAAATAAGGCCAAGTCACCGAAAAGAGGGTTAATCTCAAAGTGGTTAGCAAGGGATGTAACCTATTACTACATGGTGACTAAAAAGGCTCAGAGTTTAAAGCAAACAATTTCCTCAATATGTGTAAATCAAACTAGACAAATTGAATCAGAAATAGTTCAAACCTAATAAAGCAATAATGCATGTATACACTCAACGAAAGGAATAACATCTAATGGAATTTATTTGGCTCAAACATTACTATTTGAGGTATCTGAATGTTGAGTAGGATTCTCTTTATTCCTTTGTCTACCTTTTCTTTCAAGCTATAAGTCACTTTCCTAATGATCAAGTTTCCTCTGGTGGTGCTTTTGGTTCATTTGTTCAATGCTATAATTGCAATGTTTTGTAGATCTGAAAGAAACAAAATATGAAACTCATTGATAAAGACAAACATTATTGAATTGATACAATGGGGAAAAAGTACTTATAAGTTCTATTACTCTTTGTTAGGCATACATTTGAAACTAAAAAGAACTCCTAGAAATAAATAAAAAAACTAGCTACATGTCTTTTCATACGTTATCATTGCAAAAAAGATCATGCATGTCATTCATAGTGTTGCTGAAATCATCATTTTGCCGGGTCCATTCCACTCTCATGTGCTCTCTTCTCCTTGCTTGCTCTTGATCTTGATTTGTGAAATAATTCTCCAGCTCTTCGGCGGTTACAAAGCGTGCTTTTAAGCATTGACCAGGCATGTGGTCTTCTTGTTGATTGTATAAGCCTCTGAATACAGGAGCGAATATCGGGGGTTCAACATATAAAGTGGGTGAAACTTATTATCCACCTTGTAACCCCCACTACATGAGCTTCCATTCTTCTCAGAAACTCGGATGCCTGTTTATTTCCTTGCACTTGCACTGGCTGCTGTTGCACCTGAGGTTGGTAGAATTCTTCTTCATTCCCAGCTAGGTTATCCTCTTGATCATGTTGAAATGCTTCACCTGGGTGATTATGTTTCGACATCCTAATTGTTGAAGCATTGATAGGTGCTTTTGGACCTATCATCTTGTCATCAGGGTAGATGGGTACTCCGTCTCTCTTGCATAATTCATTAATGACACAAAAAATATCCACAAGCTCGTTATGCAGCGTTAGCCATGTAATTAATATTTTCATAAATTAACTACCCCAAATCATTTGGTTATCCTCTTAAAAGAGATAAAATTACTAAACACCGCTTCATAATAAATTGTGATTGTTTAGACATGACTTCTAGAGACTGCACAAAAAATGAGGCCCAAGCTCCCGGAATTTGGAGAAATTCAGTGGTTTTAAGCCATAACGCTAAGCCACACTCAATCACCCATTTCGTCCATGATATATAGAAAGCCTCGAGTATTTCTTGGGCCATGGCTTTTTTTATCACCCTATTCTCATTTCTATAGGTTCTAAGAGCACAAACAGAAGTAGGTTGAAGATTAAAAAGAGAGTTAATAGCACTAGTAGAGTAATCAATATACTTACCTCGCACATAGGAAGTGTAAGTGTCCATATCGCTAAAAGTCGCATTTTCATAAAACTCAAGGCATATGGTTTTATTGGCTTCTTGAATTAAATTATTGAAACTTACCCAATATTGTTGTTGCAACATTTCCACCACTTCCCCAAAGCCTCTCGGGTCCTCGCATGCAAACATTTTCTCCCTCATAATGTGGTAGTCAACCAACTTTAGTTATTTTTCCGCATTAGCTTCCGAAAGAAACTTCAGATCAGGAAAAGTTTGAGAATTTGGTGTGGGGGTAGCTCGTGAAGATGAACCTCTTATAACTCTTCCTCTTTTTGAATCCATAATATGTGCAACAACTCAACAAAATAACACTACACAAAGAGAAATTAAGTGGATATTGGTGATCAGGAGGAGTTTGTGATGAAGAAATAGTAGGAAAAGAGTTATGAGGAAAATAGATTCAAAATCTCTATTTATAGGTCATGTTTACGTTATCATCGTGCATGTTATGCATCCATCGCACGCACGATGATAACTGTCTTTTAAACGTCTCTCAACCAATGTCTATATCATGTGTGTGATACCAATAGTTTAAATATTTCCCCAGCGTCTCTATCAAGTGTGTTATGCAGCTATCACGCGCACGATATAGCCCTATCACACGTGCGATGGCCTGCGTGATTTTTCAAGGGGCTTCCTCCTTTTCTTCCTCTCTTGTTCTCTTTTGTTTACTTTCCTTTTTCTCTTGCACCCGCTTTCCTTTCTTGTAAAATAACATACAAAATCTACATGATTTCATCAATAAAATTAAACTCTGAAAATTTTAAACACTTACTTACTGATGGGTTGCCTCCAATCTAGCGCTTCTTTACCGTCATTATTTTGACGGTCCATGCCTAAGGAATGTAAGTAGAAAGGGACACCCTCACACTGGATAAATTACATTTATTCTTTCCATTGTCAACCTTGCTACCTTTTTCTTCAATTTGGTAGCATGTTTCTAGATCATCTACATACGATGTCCATTCATACACATTAAACATCATTTTTCCTTGTTGAACTTCAAGTTAAGTTCGTCGCTTTCCACATATATTAATGTTTTCCCGGTTTCCAAGAATGGGCATTCAAGAATAACTGAACCACCTATGTCTCCCTTCATATCAACTACCATAAAATCTACAGGAAAAACTAGACTATCGACATGTACTAACATGTCTTGTAAGATACCATGAGGGTGAGTAACAGATAAATCAGCCAAGGTAAGAGTCATATTACTCAGTATGATCTCTCTGGAATTTAATTCTTTAGCCTTATTAAGGGGAATTACATTGATACTCGACCCTAAATCACACAAAGCGTGTGGGATCTTTACCCCTCCCATGGTGCAAGAGATGGTAAACTTACCTGGATCTTTCATCTTTGGTGGCATTGCTTAGGGCAATGTCGTATTGCATTTCTCAGTCATGTTTACCTTCTCTTTGTCTATATTCTTCTTTGTATCATTTAATAATTCCTTCATAAATTTAGCAAACTTGGTCATTAGCTCTTAAACTTCATGAAAAGAAATACTTACTTGGAGCTTGGTCAACATCTCTTTAAACTTAACAAACAACCCTGCATCATCTCCCTATAATGGTTTCTTCTTAATGATTGGATAAGGTGGTTTTATGTAATCGGGTAGCTCTAGGTTAGGGTCATTAAGAATTTGTTTCTTAGTCCTCCTCCAAGGGGAGTTTTGGTCTATTAATTTCTCAATGGTGTCCCCCTTCTCAGCTCGGTCACTCTGATTTTTACTCTCATCTTTCTCAGATTCTACTTCTTCGTCTTCAAGCAAGTTCTCTTCCACTATTTCATCCTCACCCATGTTGATGATTACTTCAAAACTTGTTTCTAAAGCCTTGCAAGTCTCATTTTTAGGATTAATGTTACCTGTAATTCCTCCACTAAAACTAGGTAAAACGACTATTTACCGAGATAGATGACCAATTTGCTTCTCTAATTTTTTTTATAGGTGCATCATGGTTCTTACTCATTGTTTCATGTTGTTTATTTACATGTTCAAAACTGCTCTAGGTGGCCTAGATAAGTTTTTATAGTGTCTCTCCAAGTGTGAAGGATTCCTTTGGAGCGGAGCTTATTGATTTTGTTGAACACCCTGATTAGCACTAGTATTCTGATTATTGTTCCATCTGAAATCTGGGTGATACTCCCATTCAGGATTGTAGGTGTTAGAATAAAGGTTATTTTTATGTAAATTTGGAAATTGAGCTTATACACTCGATCCTTCCAAAGAGAACCTTCCATTTGCATGACCCTCTCCATAAAAATCAAATCTCAATGCTTGTACCTAAATCACGTTAGCTTTACTCAAGCTTCTTTTAGCTAGATTTTTATTCAATAATTCACTTTTAATAAAAGTGAAGTATGAGTATCAATAGCTAACATTCCTTTTGGTGTGCCTACAATTTCAATTTTTACTAACCTTTTACTCTTTTAACTATATTCATTCAAGCACATATTTTCGATCATGTCTTTAACTTTTGGTTTAGTCATTGTTCTGATTGTGCCTTCCGCGAAAGCATCTAGAAGCATGTATGTTTAACTCTTGAGACCTTTGATAAAATTATGAATTTTCTCCATGTTTTTCATGTTATGATTTGGGAGCATGCTTAATAAAAGTTTAAACCTTTCCCATGAGTCATACAACAATTTAGTTTCGTGCTGCTCAAAATTTGCAATTTCGACTCTTCACTCAGCAAACTGCATGGTGGGGAAGAATATCTCCAAGAATTTGTCCTCCAACTCTTTCCATGTCTGTATAGTTCCATTTGGAAGGCAAAGCAGTCAACCATTGGCTCTTCCAATTAGCAAGAAACCAAACAACCTCAGCTTGACTTGGTCTTCCATGATCTCAGTTGGCCTGCACATCGAGGTTGTTTCGTAGAAGTGAGAAAATTGCTCCCACGGGTCTCTAATTGCATTCCCGTCAAACGGATTATCTCTCAAACCTGAAAGCACATAATTATTTATGTCAAAGTTAGCGGGGTTTGCTGGTACAAAGCTCTAAAAACACGTCCTTCTTCATTCCTTTTGTAGTAGTCGCCCATAGTGGGTGATGGTACGACTGCCATGGTAATTTTCTCTTCAGAGTCTGAAGAAATCAATAAATTTTCTTCGAATAAGGTCCTTGAGTTAGAGTATCTTCTATAACCGCTCTCTTGATGGTACGTGCAGGCCTTTCAATTGTTTGATCAAACATTGTCAATGTCGATCCTGAGTTGCACATACACAAACAAGAAATACCTCAGCAACAATGTAATTAAAATATTTACGAGAAAACAAAAACTAAATAAACCAACGTTGGACAAGCGTTGCCTTGTTAAAATTATCAACAGTCCCCGACAATGGTGCCAAAAACTTGATGACTTCTAGGCCAATGTATTGATAGTGTCACAGTAATAAAAAGATATTGATTCCAGAGGCACTGATATTTGACAAAATAATGTGCAAGTATAAATAGTAACAATTTGGGATGGGGGGTTGAGTTCGAATGAGAAAAATAAAAGTTGTTCTGGAATAATATGACAGCAATCAGGTTTTGTATAGAATCCTTTATTTCTCCATTGTTGATGTCTAATGCATTACATGAATGATAAAGTCGCTATATTTCCACGGTAAATTAACACAACCACTATACCTAATACCTTGGTGTATAGCTCACTAAATCCTACCTGGGGCTTCCTATCCCTATTCAACCAGCGTAAGTGAAATTAGGCGATGCAATAGAACGTTAATTCAAATGCCATTACTCGGTGTCTCATATTCCTATTCAACCAGTGTAAGTACAACAATTGCCCTAGTTCCAACATATAGACTAATGGTCAGTATTCCCTATGTGCCCAAGATAAGATTAAAAGAGTATCTCACATAAAAAGCATTAAGAAAAAGAGGCAATTGAATAAAAATATAACTCCAATGATTCATGTAATGACAAATTAAATGCATGTCCCAACAGGTTCAAAATAAGTTCATAAAAAAAACCTAACTTAGATATGTTTAGCTACTCATGAAGATACAATCAAATACCAATTTATAAGATGAAGATTGCATATGAAAATTGTAAGACCCCAATTTTGACCCTAAGATCCCTCATGTAATTTCATTATAAGCATTAGCATTGGGATCATACCTTGGCATCCTCCTTACCCCTCTTTCATTGGGTTTGTTTTGGGAGAGATCACCAAGCACTTTGTGATCATATCATACTTGTATTTTATCATTTCACTAACCAAAATACCAAAAATATGTCTTTGCACTTGTCTAACTCTTTTGTAGGAAGGGCATGATTCCATTGATTCATCAAGTTCACATCTAGGATTTGAGACCCTCATGAACAAAGAGCACAACCAAGAATTGATTCAAGATTGGTTATGAGCATCATATATGAGTCCCAATGTTCTCTACATGTTATATTGATCAAGTTTTATTCAAGAGTTTGAGGGTGATTTGCCTTGGAAACCCTAGTTTGACTAGGTATCTTGAGTAACTTCTCCAACAAGCTATCTCACCATTTGATCAAATTTCTCAAGGGATGCTTCAAAATTCATCATCTTATGCATATATGATCTACCATGAGCCAAGAAAGTCAAGAGAATTGGAAGTTAGCAAGTTAGTTGGTGGTGTTTGGCTAGATGGATTCATCTGATCAAAACTGGGTCTCCCTAGACCCTATCTCCTACAATTTTCACCATATGAAAATTATTCCCAGATAAAACTTACTCTAAATGACATTCCAAACAACTTCCATGTTGATACCTAGAGCTAGTTTTTCTTGGAAAATCATTTTCTATGTTGAAACATTATAGGTCATTTTGTCTAAACCCTAATTTGAAAGTCAACTTCCCAAGGCCATAACTTGCTCAATTTTTATGAGATGAAAGATTTCCAAGTTGCACAATCAAATTCAGTGTGTCTACTTCTACTTTGATGTTTGGAGTGGGAGCTAATTCAACTTTTTTGAGCATGTGATATGAGGTTACATTATAGGTCACTTTTGACCTATACCATTGATCAAATGATTTTTCCAAACTTCAAAAATGCATAACTATATCATTCCTAATCCAAATGACATGAAATTGGTGACAGTTTTGAAGGTATTTGAAAGAGCTACAACTTTGATGAAGACACTTTTTTCAGTTGAAGCTCATATAAAAAGTTAAGCAAGGTGGAATATTAAGACATATGGCTTGACACTTAGAAAAAATTTGATATGTCAAAAATTTCCAAACTTCCACCTAAAATTTCTCCAAGTTGCAAGCTCCAAATGGAAACGTCTTGAACATGAAAGTTGTTCCTCTTGATCTCACCTTTCCAAAGAGCTCAAATTCATTCATTTTGGACAAGGAATGCTTAGGCTGTGCATGGCATGAACATGGTGTCATCACTTGGCAAGGATCAAACTTCAAATCCAAATGTACACTTGCCTTGCAATCCAAGCTGAATTCAGACTATCTAACATTCATTTGTGGACTTATGTGTCGCAACTAGGCGAAAAAAAAAACAACCGGCGGGAAAAAGAAACAGAAGAGTCGCCACCATTCGTTATTTATCCCAAAGGAGGGAAAGGAAACGATCGAAGAAAACCTGAAGAGAAGGAAAAGACAAGGTCTCACAACCAAATCTTGGGTTCGGGAGTCGATTATGCGAAGGGAAGGTATTAGCACCCCTACGCATTCGTAGTACTCTACGGGATCCACTCTTGTTGTTCTAGTCTAAAGGGTGTAGGTATATCTAATGTATTATCTGCTAAAAGAGGTCAAAAGAAAATGACTCGCAAGGATGTCGCATCCACTGCCTACGTATCTCATCTGAGTATGAGAATCGGAGTCTTCGTAGCTCAGCTACCTATGGGCGAAAGAGAAGTGTGCTCGATAAGACATCGCGTCTTATGCCTACGTATCTCATTTGAAATGAGAATCAGAGCAAACCGTAGTTCGGCTAACTACGGGAACAAGGGTCTCGATTGCAACTAGGACAAGAGAAAGGGAAGGTCTCGATCGCAACGAGGGCGAGAGAAAAGAATCGCAACAAGGGCGAAAGCAAACAAGGATTAGTTGTTAGTCGTCAGTCAAACTCGGCAAGACATCGCGTCTCGTGCCTACGTATCTCATCTGAACATGAGAATCAGAGTTGTCGTAGTTCGACTAACTAGGGGTTAAGGATTGCCATCTGAACATGGACTTACAAAAGAGGACACCACCTGTGTCAAAGGAAAGTGGGCAATGTGCTCACGTCCTAGCAGTAGGTGTCACAGCTCGATGAATCGAGTCTTAGGCAGTTACCTCTTTGCAATAGAACGGATTGACATGCCATAAGATCGGAGACACACGGAAGGTCTAAAAGTAGGGAAGCTCTGCCCTAGAGTGGTCATGCAATGTGGACCTATGTGTTAGGATTTACAAAGGGGAACATCTACCTAATTTTAGCATGCAAAAGAATAAGGGAATTCTACCTATGTTATCATACAAGGGGTTCTACCTAATGGGTGCTACCTAAACGGAACAAGAGTCGACAGATGGGGCAAGGAGAGGAGCCACGGATAAGGGTAGATGGCGATGCCAGAAGCAATCGACTTACAGGTAGATGGCGATGCATGAAGCAATCGACTTACAAGAGAAATGGTGATGCCTAAGGCAATCGACTTACAAGAGGATAGATGAATACGTGCTGGTACTGTTAAGTTTTGAAAATGATTACTAGACGTTGGATCGAGCTTTAATCTTGTTTTGAAATGATTATCGGATGTTCGTTTTAATTCTTGTATTAACAGATGAATAAATAATGAAAGAATAAACACTATACACTTCATGGGAGAGGGGTACATTTTTTATGAATGGGGATGGTTCATGGAAACCAAACAATAAGAATATATGCCTCATACATCATACAAGTAGGCAACAGTTATCAATCAGATCAGATGAGTAAACAAGTATGTAATTAAATCCAAGAATCAAAGAATGAAATAAAGGAGCATTAAACAATGCATGAGAAGTATGAACATGTTAAACAATCAAGCAATAGTAAGCATGGATGAAAGAAACAAGTGTAACAAATGACAGATGAATCAGACAGATGAAAAGATGCACAAAAGGGGTCCACTGAATAATTTAATCAAGAAATGAGGTAAGGATCAAATAAAATCAAGGTAAAAGGCCTCTAATACATGGCATATAAGATGAACAAGAGAGGATCAAAAGATCTCTTCAATTGCCCTAAGCAATCCCTAAGTCAAACATCGATCATAAAGAAGTCAACTGAAAATTCAAGTCAACTTAAAAAGTATCAAATAAATAGTAAATTAATCAAGAAAATTATGAAAAATTAAACTAAGTTAGGTGGGGTCAGGACATCATCATCCCCCAAAAATATTTTTAAAATAATGAAAATTAGTGCATAAATTAATTGAAATAAAATAGAGGTCAAAACAAAAGTCAACCAACCAAACTAGGTCAAAAATAAATCCAAAATAAATTGAAAATGGGAAATAAAATTCCAAGAAAAGGTCAGGTTGAGCATGGGACAGTGGTCAACCTTCATCCCAAAAATCAAAAGCTAAAAAGAATTTTAAGTCATGAAAATAAAATCAATAAAAAAAGTGTGTTAAAATGGACTATTTAGAATAAATAATTAAAATAAAATATTAATATTAAATAAATACGAAAATAAAAATTAAATAAAATTAAATAAGGCATTAAGAGATATGGAAAATATTTTTTTGATATTTTTATGAATAAATAAAATATTTTAAAATAATTAAAAGCAAAACAGAAATAAAAATGGAAATTAAAAAAGAAAATGAAAAGAGAAAGTATTAGTGCTGATGGGCCCTGAAATGTGGGGGTGTGGAAAGTGAAAAGCGCAAAGGCCCAGTCCAAGACCAATTAAATCCAGCGTGACAGGACCAAATAACATTTTAATTTAAAAAAGGCATGTAACATGTATCAATTGGTCAAGTCTCATTAAGTCACTAAAAGACAAAAACGCATGCACAGCCAGGTTTAGAAGATGCGCGACAGATCTAACGGTTTTTTAAAGCGCCACGTAATCATCTTCTTCCACAAACCAAACCCTAACCATGCCATGCTCATGCAGCCACGTGAAAACGCAATGAGTTTTTCCAATCTTCCAATCAAGAATACAAACACTATAGTGCACCAAATGACATGAAATAAAAACCAAATATCAAGTACGAAATGTGTAGATTAACATGGTATCCTTGTTTGAATAAAATGATGACTTAATCATGGAGCAATGTTGTCAACAAGGTGACAACATGGGTACGGGCTAGGGCAAAAAATTCAGCATAAACCAATATCAATAACCCAAGCATATGATTGGCCTTGTAAATAATCATGAAACAAACATGGGCATATGGTTAGCATGGCAAAACAGTAGTGAGCATAGATGAACATGATGATGATAATGATGAGCATGGTAAGCAAGCATGGTATATCAATGGATGGCTATGGAAGATGAGTGATAGAGGGTACCTAGTGGAAGCTTGATCCAATGCCTCTTGATTGTGGAGAGTATGGAAGAATATGATGCTTCCTTCAAGTCTGCTATGGGACCTTGATGAGAAAAAGAGATCTGAATTGTGATGAAACCTGCCTTGCCTTGCTCGAAAATTCACCAATGCCTTTTAGGTTTAGGGTTTGCAGCTTTTAAATATGATGGTCAAATATTCTAATGGGCTTAGAAATCCATGTTTTGTCCATAAGCAAAATAGTGCCAAGTGAGGTGTATTAGGAATGGACACATGAGGTTTGTGTTATTTTGGGCCAAACTTAAGTGAGTGAATATCCAATGCATGGCCAAATGAGGTAACAAAAACGTGGGCTGGTTTGCAGCATGGCTTGGTGTCGCATCCGCGAAAAACAACCGGCGGGCTGAAACAAAAACAAACACAGAGCCGCCACCGTGCGTTATTTATCCCAAAGGAGGGAAAGGAAACGCTCAGAGTAAACCTGGAAAAAGCATGGTCTCGCGACCAAAGAGAATGGGATCGGGAGTCGGTTACGCAAGGGGAAGGTATTAGCACCCCTCACGTCCGTCGTACTCGACGGGATCCACGCTCTAAAGATAGAAAAAGGTTGCTAAAACAAACATCATACACACACACTGAAGACAACACAGATGGGGAAAGAGGGGAGAGGGCTCGCTAGGACATCGCATCCTATGCCTACGTATCTCGTCTGGAACGAGAATCAGAGCTACCGTAGTTCGGCTAACGCACGCCGAAACAAACACACGCGCAAAAAGGCAAACATGGAACCCGAACGCCAATAGCTGGACTTACATCAGCTTCCGAACCAAACAAACCCACACTGGAAACCAGATGCCACTTGATGGACTTATACCGGACTCCAAGCACACAACAAGAGGATACAGAATGCCAATGGCTGGGCTTACATCCGTCCCCTACACACACAAGAAGAAACAAGCAACAAGTTACTAAGGAGTCGGGAACTCGAGCCTAGCAACTGTCAAGCAAACACACACAAAAAGAAAAAGGGTGCCCGGAGAGACCTCGCACGGTCTCCTGCCTACGTACCTCATCTAGAATGAGGATCAGGGCGACGTAGTTCCCCTGAACGGGAAAGAAATTCTAACCAGATAACAAAGGGAGACACGACTAGGGAGCTGGACTCGAGCCTAGATGTTATCATGCATCATTGCCCTATGTTATGGTTTCTATCTACTTGCACAACAGCAAGCTAATCCTAACCAGGAAAAAGCAAAACATGCAAGCATAAACAAAACAAATCAAACATTTCAAATAGCACACACTATATCCAGTCAAAGTGGGCTCAAACAAAGGGTTAGACTGCCAAGGCAAGTCAACTGTGTCAGGGTGGTGTTAGCTCTTAACCCTGACATTGAGAGTCAGGGTGAAGCTGATGAAAGGAGAGTGAAGATAAGACTTCACAGCTCTTATCCCTGGCCAGGGAGAGCTTCAGACAAATGAGTGTGGGTTCAGAAAGGGGGAACCCTTCTACACTCAAGACTCTGACTCAACTGTACAACTGTACATGGATCTTGGGTTAATATCCCAGTGCATCAACATAGTGGTGTGAGCAGAGGGACGACTCAACAAGAATAGCAGGGGATGGATTGCACATCCCTTGGGTTCTGCCAATTGCCTTAATCAAGGTCTTTTCCTGCTTGGGGACAAAGTTAAACAATCACAAACATCGCCTCTTAAGGAGGACTTCAGACAGGTGCCTGGCCAAGTAACAGGCCAGGTCTTCCAGACTACATGGAGACAAGAGAGTCTACCTCAATTGGTTTATACAACCAAGCAGCAGCACAAGCAAGTTCAAAATGAACTATTAGCAGCTAATGTACCTGAAATCAATCAAATATAATCAGTATACCAATCACAAAATCAAAACACACAGCATAAGAGCCAACAGACAATGCAATCAATCACATGTGCAAAGCACAAGCCCAAAGCAAGTGAGCTAAGCACCCTACAAAACAAACAAGTTAGTTCACTACAAGCAACCAAACTCAATCAACTTGCATTAATCTCCTTAAAGCATTTGCCTCTTAACCTGAAAAGCCAAACTCAAATATGAGAACCAAGACCACTAGGACAAGCCTAGGGTGAAAAGGAGGTAAAAAATTCAAAACAGCAAGTGAAAATTAACCAAAACCACAATCAAACAATCAAGAAACCAATCCAAGTGGATCCACATTCATATCATTCATCATTATCATTTCATGAACAAAATAGCACAAAACATGCAAATTGCAACCTCAAAGGACCAAACAGAATGATCACAATCAAATCAATATCAAAACATTTCAATAAATCCTCAAAAAATTCAAGATCAAACAGCATCCATAACATGTCAAGCACACCAAATTTCAGCTCATTTGGATCAAGGGAAGTAGGTCAATGAAATTCATAAAGTCCAGACAAATTCAAGCAAGCTCATTCATGGCATCAAGACAAGCATCAACTTCCACCAATCATAAAACAGCAATCAAACATGATAAATGAATGGGACTAAAACCAAGATGTACCTCAAAATGTCTACAATCACTCCACAAAATTTCACATCCATCCAATTAATAACCAGAATTTCTCAAAGCAAATACAAACATGTATCACAAAAAATCAACAAATGACCAAACAGGGGGAAAAATTCCAATCAAATAGGAAATGTCATCAAAAATTCCAGAAAAATTCACATGTCCTCTAAACATTCACATGATCAATCATGCAAAAATTCAGCTCAATCCAAGGTCCACAAGTATGGCAAATAAAATCATGAAATTGCACAATGAATGGTGTGACACGAATTGTCACACCTCTATTCAAAAAATCATATCTCATCATCCAGGAACTCAAAAATTGCAAATCACATATCAACATGCTCCTTAAGATGTCTAGAACATGCTTGTAAAATTTCATCAATTTCTAATGAAGCATCAAGATTTTATGAATGAAATGGTGAGCATGGTGCACAAAGGATACATTCAAACATTCCCTAGACAAACAATTTTTCCACACGTGCACAAAAATATTAAAAATCACCAAAAAAAACTACACACCACAAGGAGAATGGTGAAAAAAGTCTCATCAAATTTGGATTATTTTTGAAGGAGTTATGGATTTTTGATGTTGAGGAAAAAAATAAAAAAAATGTGTGGAATTAAAGCATGCACATGAAGCCTAAGGAAAATAAATTGGCAAGGCAAAATACAAAATGTTGCAGCACGGACTCGAAGCGTGTACGTAGTGGTCACAGGCTTCCTCACTAACCGCTAGGCCAAGGAGGCCGCGCTACAGCAAGTTTGAACAGTGTTTCTATTTGAAAAGCTAGCGCGCAAACACAATTAAGCATGAACAGTGGCGAAAATATAGATCAAATGCTACTTTTTGGAAAATTTTTGAATGTTCTTCATGTGTTCTTCATCAAATTTCCAGCATGAACAAATTTCCACCAAATTGGACAAACTTTATATCAACGGAAAGGTCTTTCAACGTACATCATGAATCCATAATTATTTTGATCTAATTCTTGCTAAATAAAAAAATCGAAGCAAAACATGTTTGTACACAAAACTTCAAATCATCATAACTTCCTCGTTTCTCAACCAAATTTAGTGGTTCAAAGTGCAGAATTCTCTACATCCAAAGATCTATCTAAAGCATCAAACAAATTCAAGAATTATTGAGGTCGAAAAATCACCTTCAATTTGAGGACAGTTGCTAAATCGCGCGTTTTAGGCCTTGAAATGTGAAAACAGAACTTCTATGATGCTTGTAGAAGTGAATGGAACAAGTCTTGTTGCTCAATTACGCACGATCTTGATGAAATCTTGAATTGCCATTGTTGCACCTCACTTTAACAGTCCAAAATTTGGCTTGGAAATGATGAAATCTTGCTTCAATTAGCTTCAATAATGCATATAGATGATGAATGGATGAAGATTAATGCAAAGTTTTTGAAGAAATTGCAAAAAAGTGAAGATGAAAAGTTGAGAGAATTTTGGAATTTTGGATCTAGATCTGAAATTCTGTTATGGTTAATCAAAAAACAGTTAGGATTATGTTTATATATGCTATGTTAATGATGTTAGTAATCACAATTAGTGAAAAATGCAATGGATTAGTGAAAATGCATTTTCATGCTAAATGCACAATTACCAATTCACCCTCACTCATGTAAAACCAATGCAACAGTAGAATTTTTTTGTTGCAGCAAGTTACAAATGGTATTTGTGAGCTATTGCAATTGGAATTATGTGAAAACCATGAATATTTTGCAAAATCACTTTTTCCCTCCACTTTTTAAAATTAAGTCCACTTGAAAAATGGCCTTTTTATGTGATGAGTTTTGATGAAATGTAATGATGGATTATGATAGCTCATGTCAAATGAATTTTGCTCAAAGAAACCTCACTCAATTTGGCCTTGTGAATCAAAAGTTATGCCACTTTGAAATTCAACTTTTTTGGACAATGATCAATCCATAACTTGCCGACCACACATGAGAAATTCATGTTCTTGGACTTTTTGGAAAGGTGAGAGCAAGATATACAACTTTCATGTTGAATAAAATTTCATTTGAAGCATTTTTGGACACAGAATTTTGAGGAGGAAAACTTTCCATTTTTGGCAGTTTTCAATTACAAGTCACTTTGTATTTTTGGAAAGTTTTCTCCTGACTTTATTTTCTTCATTCTGGATGTTTGAAATGTCAAATGAAACTTGTTTAGACATGAATGAAGTGTCTCTAACTCCCTCCCACCTCCAAATCTATCATTTTAGGCACAGTTGACCACAATTGACTTTTCTGACTGATAGATGAATTGGCTATGCACTGATCAAGTTGAGCCTCAATCTCCTGATGAGATGGCTCAATGATGAAACCCTAACTTCCATAAGCTCAATATAATCATAAAATGATCCCCATATCCATTGAAAACCTCATCTCCTTGCCAAGCCCTGATTGGCCCAATACAACTGATTAGGGCTGACCAGAGGTCAAATCCCTAATCTCAAGGAATCTGATCAAGCATAAAGAATCCCTTGGTGATGACAAGACCATGATGATGATGATGTACCATTTCAACCAAGATGAAGCTCAACCTCCTTGAGAATCAAGAATTACTAATTTGTAGCACAATCCTTAGATGGCTAGTGATCAATCCATTTAATGAAACCCTTAGCTTGCATCTTAACCTCTTATCTTCTGACCAAGACTTAGAGGATGACTTGCCCAATGTTGCCACATGATATGCAAATATGCAATGCCTAATGACCTACAAATGCTATGCAATATGTTAAGCTAGCCCCAAGAGAGGAGGACAAATTTTGAGGTGTTACAGCTGCCCCTATTCAATCCACTGTGAACCTGTCGATATGAATAGCCTCGGCTTTCAGATGATCAGGGTGAAGAGTGATTGAATACCAAGAACAGACGAACAATTTGCACTCTGATGGGAAATAATTAACAGTGCCTGTCAGAATCGGCATAAGAACAACCTCTGAAAGAAACATCCGTCTGGTACGGAGAAAGTCGGCCTGAATACCGAAACAGAAATGTCTGGATTATCGGTAACACAGAGATAACCAAGGCCTGAACGCCTCCCGTCAGTCTGAATACTGAACACCGGAATACGAGAATATTGATGTCGATCTGAATACCGGAAGATTAGCCTGAACGCCACTTTGGTCTGAACACCACTTTGGTCTGAACACCACTTCGGTCTGGATATCGGAAAACTGGCCTGACTGCCATAAGCTGCATCGATCTAATTGTCGGAAGCTTTTTCGATCTGAAAATCGGAAACTGGCCTGAGCGCCACATCGGTCTGAATACCCGCCTCGGTCTGAACACCGGAAAACTGGTCTGGATACCATAAATACTTCAACCTGATCGCCGGAAACTTCTTCGATCTGAAAATCGGAAACTGGCCTGAACGCCACCTCGGTCTGGATACCGCCTCGGTCTGAACACTGAAAAACTGGTCTGGATACCATAAGTACTTCAACCTGATTGTCGGAAACTTCTTCGATCTGAAAATCGGAAACTGGCCTGAACGCCACCTCGGTCTGGATACCGCCTCGGTTTGGACACCGGAAAACTGGTCTGGATAGCATAAGTACTTCAACCTGATCGTCGGAAACTTCTTCGATCTGAAAATCGGAAACTGGCCTGAACGCCACCTCGGTCTGGATACCGCCTCGGTCTGAACACCGGAAAACTGGTCTGGATACCATAAGTACTTCAACCTGATCGTCGGAAACTCCTTCGATCTGAAAATTGGAAACTGGCCTGAACGCCACCTCGGTCTGGATACCGCCTCGGTCTGAACACCGGAAAACTGGTCTGGATACCATAAGTACTTCAACCTGATCGTCGGAAACTTCTTCGATCTGAAAATCGGAAACTGGCCTGAACGCCACCTCGGTCTGGATACCGCCTCGGTCTGAACACCGGAAAACTGGTCTGGATACCATAAGTACTTCAACCTGATTGTCGGAAACTTCTTCGATCTGAAAATCGGAAACTGGCCTGAACGCCACCTCGGTCTGGATACCCGCCTCGGTCTGGACACCGGAAAACTCTTCATGCCTATCAGCATCGGCGAAGATAACAAAACAGTGATAAGTGAGTCGGCACGCATACCAAAGACCCATGCTGGGGATAACACGCCATGAACCGGCTATTCTTTATTCCCCCTAGCATACGAACACTTTGTGTTTAGCTGGGGATTATCTCTTTCTCGTCTCTTCTTTTTTGGACCCCGAAAATTTCTTGATTAACATTCCCATCTCTGCTCGACAGAAACCCTTCCTCCAGTATCGCACTACTGGGGAATACCTTTGATTCAAATTCATGATGCTAGACTCCTCGGAGTAACACCTTCCTCTTCGGGCAAAACCACCTCTCAAACGATAACCACGGCTTGAGACTAGCTTATGCTTGCAATAATGATGCATGATATTTTTCCAGCGTAATGCTCCATAATTATGGAAATGCTACGCGATTTATTATGCAATATGTTATGCTTATCTACATGATGAATGCATAAAAAAGGTATCCCCCTCAAGGGACTCTTCTGAGGAGCTCGAGACACTCTGCTGAGGAACTCGACAACACTCCTGATCTCCACCCCGCTGGGGAATAGCACTGCTGCTGGGAAAAAGCAACCCTTGCTGAGGAAAAACCTCCTCTGCCCCCGATCCTCTTGGGGACTCTCTAGGGGAAGTAACCACCAACGCACTCTGTGGGGATACAACGGTCTTTGACTTGCTGGGGAATATCAACCTGACTCTGCTTGGGAAATCCTCACAGATACCTCCGCTGGGAAATAGCAACCTTCAGGCCTGGCTGCTGGGGAAGCATCGATCTGAAACCTGCTAGGGAATTAGTCCTCACGACTCTGCTTGGGAAGATGAGGAAATTCTGGTATTGAACACCTGTCGACTCGTCGAACCCATTGGTATTCATCATCCCAATCCACTGTTAGCTTTCCAATTTTTAGAACTCTCAGACTCGTCTGGACTTTTCTGCTCCATCATCTTGTATTCCCAACCGCTCCGCACCCGACGGAGAGCGAACTCCTGGGACCATACAGACTTTTCAATCCTCAAACTTTGAAGAGTCTTCTTGATTAATTCTCAAGGATCGTCGTACGTCTCGCCGTCTTTTTCACCGTTCTCATATTCATTCGTCCCTGATCGGACTCCATGGGGATTTGTTTTGTCAAAAGCTTCCACATCACAACCTGCAAGTGAGGGAAAAAATATCTAACCGTTCCTGCAAAAGAGATCGTTAGATAAAACCGTGCCCCAGGCGTGTTAAGATTTCAACACTTGGGTCACTCAACCTTCCGAATAAGATTTCAAACTTTCAATCTTATAAGCATGCACTGGAAGGGACCTGTATGTCTTAAAATGCAAGATTCTTTATCAAAATAATCGGATGTTTTTGCAATCAAAGCGGTAATGAAAAACAAAAACAAAATTATTTGACTGAATATGCATTTTATTGATTGAAAAGTGTGGCTCAAATGAGCAATACAAAGGAAGCAATTCCTGAAAAGAGGTAATTGCGCACAAAAGGAAAAATCTATCCTAATGGCAATGCGAAACCCGTGATCTCATCGAGTTCTAACTCGGTTACACCCCATATGTCCTCAGACTCTCCGTGCTTTCTGCCTTCTGAACAAGACGATTCTGATTGATCCCTACCGGGTATTATCCACGATGCTTTAACCAAAGCGCAAACGATCATGCGGGACGCAGTTGTTCGTTTCAATCCCTCTTTTGCCTGGACCGCCCTTTCGGGTTTTCAGTCCACCGGGATACCCTTTTTTGCCCAAGTCGCCTTTTCAGGTTTTCGACTTGCCGGGTGTACAGTTTTTTTTCATTTTTATCCCTAATTTTGGCCCGAACCTTTTCTTTCTGTTTTTGGTTCGCCGGGATGCCCATTTTTGTCTGGACTATTTTATTCTTTTCGTCCAGCGGGTCTCTTTATACGAAGTATTTTTTAACTGCGTCCGCATTCACAGGGGATGGAAAATCTTCACCATCCATGGTCATTAGCAACAAGGCTCCACCAGAGAAGACCTTCTTGACCACGAATGGACCTTCATAATTAGGTGTCCATTTTCCCCTACGATCGTTTTGAGGAGGAAGGATCCTTTTCAGCACCATATCACCTACGTGATATACCCGAGGTCGTACCTTTCTGTCAAAAGCACGTTTCATCCGTTGCTGATACAACTGCCCATGACAGATGGCTGCCAGCCTCTTTTCTTCGATCAGGCTCAACTCTTCGTACCGAGTCCTTACCCATTCTGCCTCTTGCAACTTTACGTCCATCAGGACTCTCAAAGAGGGAATCTGGACCTCAACCGGTAGCACAACTTCCATTCCATATACCAATGAGAAAGGAGTTGCCCCAGTAGATGTACGTACTGACGTTCGATACCCATGCAATGCAAACGGCAACATCTCATGCCAGTCCTTATAGGTCACCACCATCTTTTGCACAATCTTCTTAATATTCTTATTGGCTGCCTCAACCGCCCCATTCATCTTTGGACGATAGGGAGAAGAATTGTGATGTTCGATCTTGAATTCCCGGCACAGTTCTGCCATCATCTTGTTGTTCAAATTAGAACCATTATCAGTAATGATCCTCTCGGGAACCCCATATCTGCAAATGATGTCTCTCTTGAGAAACCTGGCAACGACCTGCTTCGTCACATTCGTATAAGAGGCTGCTTCAACCCACTTGGTGAAGTAGTCAATAGCCACTAATATGAATCTGTGCCCATTCGAAGCCGTAGGCTCTATCTTCCCGATCATATCAATGCCCCACATAGCAAACGGCCATGGAGACGACATTAAGCTCAACGGATTTGGAGGCACGTGCACCTTGTCAGCATAAATCTGGCATTTATGACACTTCCGCACGAAATTGAAACATTGGGCCTCCATTGTCATCCAATAATAGCCTGCTCTCAGTAGCTTCTTCACCATTGCATTCCCACTGGCATGGGTACCAAACGATCCCTCGTGAACCTCTTTCATCAATTGGCTTGCTTCTTTATCATCGACACATCTGAGCAAAACCCAATCGAAATTTCTCTTATACAGGACCCCATCCTTATTGAGATAGAACACCATGGCCAACCTCCGCAGAGTCTTTCGGTCCTTCTTAGATGCTCCCTCAGGATACTCTTGAGTTTCTAGATAGCGCTTGATATCGTAATACCACGGCTTCTCATCATCAGACGCTGTATCAACAGCAAACACATAAGCCGGTCTATCCAGATGACCTACTTCAACACTGGGGAACTGATTCCACCACTGCACCTTAATCAAGGCAGCCAGAGTAGCCAAAGCATTTGCTAGAGGATTCTCTTCCCTGGGCACATGATGCATCTTCACCTCGGTGAAAAACGTCAACAATCTCCTCGTATAATCCCGGTATGGAACTAAATGAGATTGATGCGTATACCATTTCCTGTTAACCTGATTTATCACCAGAGCTGAATCTCCATATATGACAAGGTTCTTGATCCTCAAATCAATCGCCTCTTCAATCCCCAATATGCAAGCTTCGTATTCAGCCACGTTGTTGGTGCACTCAAATGTTAGCCGGGCAGCAAAAGGAATGTGGGATCCTTTCGGCGTAACCAAAACAGCACCAACACCGCTACCATTCACGTTAACGGCCCCATCAAACATCAGAATCCATTCGGATTCAGGGTCAGGCCCCTCCTCCGGGATTGGTTCCTCACAATCTTTCGATTTGAGAAACATGATGTCCTCATCAGGGAATTCAAACTTCATCGGTTGATAATCATCAATGGGTTGCTGAGCGAGGTAATCAGACAATACACTCCCCTTAATTGCTTTCTGAGAGGTATACTGAATATCATATTCTGTCAAAATCATTTGCCATCTCGCAACCCGTCCGGTCAATGCTGGCTTTTCAAAAATGTACTTGATTGGATCCATCTTGGAAATCAATAAAGTGGTATGAACCAGCATGTACTGCCTTAGTCGGCGAGCAGCCCAGACCAAAGCACAACAAGTTTTCTCGAGCAGTGAATATCTTGTTTCACAGTCGGTAAACTTTTTGCTAAGGTAGTATATGGCATGCTCTTTTCGACCAGACTCGTCATGCTGCCCCAATACACACCCCATAGACCCCTCGAGGACCGTCAAGTACAGAATTAACGGTCTTCCCTCCACAGGAGGCATCAGAATCGGAGGCTCCTGCAAATATTCTTTTATCTTTTCAAATGCCGCTTGGCAATCATTATTCCACCTGACTGTTTGATCTTTTCTTAACAATTTGAATATTGGTTCACACGTGGTTGTTAGATGAGATATGAACCGTGAAATGTAGTTCAATCTACCTAAGAAACCACGAACCTCTTTCTCTGTTCTCGGTTCAGGCATTTCTCTTATCGCTTTTACTTTAGAAGGATCAACCTTGATTCCTTTTTCACTTACTATGAACCCCAGCAATTTACCGGATCGCACTCCGAAAGTGCACTTGTTCGGATTCAACCTCAGTCTGAACTGTCTCAGCCGGTCGAACAATTTGGCCAGATCTACCAAATGCCCCTCTTCTGTTTGGGACTTTGCTATCATGTCATCAACATAGAATTCAATTTCATGATGAATCATATCATGAAACAAAGTCACCATGGCTCTCTGATAAGTAGCACCGGCGTTCTTGAGACCAAATGGCATCACCTTGTAACAAAAGGTGCCCCACGGTGTGATGAACGTTGTTTTCTCCATATCATCTGGCGACATTTTGATTTGATTATAGCCAGAAAAGCCATCCATGAAGGAAAACACCGAGAATTGAGCTGTATTATCTACCAACACATCGATGTGAGGTAGTGGAAAATCATCTTTCGGACTAGCTCTGTTCAGATCTCGGTAGTCCACACACATTCTAACCTTCCCATCTTTCTTCGGGACTGGCACGATGTTCGCGACCCAAGGCGGATAATTAGTGACAGCAAGGAAGCCAGCATCCCACTGCTTCTGCACCTCTTCTTTGATTTTCATTGCCATGTCAGGTCGAGTTCTGCGCAATTTCTGCTTCACTGGAGGACAATCTGCTCTCAACGGTAGCTTGTGCACAACAATATCGGTATCCAACCCTGGCATATCTTGATAAGACCAGGCAAAGATGTCGACATACTCTTTCAACAATGCCACCATTCTGCTCTTGACACTTTCCTCCAAAGCAGCCCCGATTTTCACCTCTTTCTTGACCTCGTCGGTACCCAAATTCACAACCTCAATCTGCTCTTCATGCGGCTGAATCACCTTCTCCTCTTGTTTCAACAACCTGGCTAACTCCCCCGGCAGTTCACAATCTTCTTCGCCTTCTTCTTCGGCTTGATAGATCGGATTGTCAAAGTCATATGAGGGTGTAACAGGATTGTTATCAATGAGATCCGGAGAATGATCGCATCTGCATGAATGTGGATTCATGCATTGCTTTAGAACCGGAATGAGACAAATTGAAAAAGAAAAATGAAAACAAACATTGCCATTTTTATTTGTTTTTAAACTGCAAAAATAAATGAAAAACAGGGAACACCGCTTTTAATTGAAAAACATCCTTTTATTGATGATGCAAAATTTGCAAATTTTAAACATGAGGTGGCCCTTACAATGAACCATTACGTGTCGGGCAACACGTAAGGCTTTCATGCATATAAAATCAAAAACAGGAAAATATTACTCTTCGAGCAGAGTGACCGTGATGATCTTTTCAGCCCTCCAGTTCTGGATTCCCATCCCTGGCGCGCACGGCTTTATCCACCGGTCGATTTCGCAATCACTATCAGCTTCATCACCCATCATGCAGATGTGACCCGGATCCAGCATTCCGGCACTGGTGAATGTGACTGACGTATGACGTCCTCTGCCTTGTCCCGAGCCTCTGCCTGGCTGATACCCCACTCCGAAGCGGTCTTTCTTTGCAGAGATATCCATCATCCTGCCCCAACCAGGAGCCTCTCCATTCTTCACCACCTCAGCGGCCTGTTTGTACGAAGCAATGGACGATTTCTCTTCTTCCTTTGCAAAAAGAGCACTCTCCACCTTAACGGTTTCGAACGCTTGACTCGGCGTCTCCCATATTTCACCGTCCATCTCAACGTACTTGAAGGATGAAAGGTGGCTGACAAAGATATCCTCCTCTCGGCAGACGGTGACAACCTGTCCTTCCCAGATATATTTCAGCTTTTGGTGCAAAGTCGAGGTCACTGCCCCAGCAGCATGGATCCATGGGCGACCCAACAGGCAACTGTATGCCGGCTGAATATCCATGACATAGAAAGTCGACTTAAACACCTTTGGGCCTATCTTTACCGACAGCTCAACTTCTCCGAACACGGCCCGCTTTGACCCGTCAAATGCCCGCACTATCAGATCAGTAGGAGTCAAAATCAGCCCTTCACAATTCAACTTAGCCAGAGCTTTCTTTGGCAACACATTCAATGAGGAGCCGGTATCAACCAGCACATGCGAAAGCACGGCTCCTTTGCATTCCATTGCAATGTGTAGAGCCCGGTTGTGATTCCTCCCATCCACAGTCAGATCCATGTCTGTAAAACCCAACCCATGGCTGGCATGCACATTAGACACGACCGTCTCCAGCTGGTTTATTGTTATCTCCTGAGGAACATAGGCTTTCTTCAGGATCTTCATCAAAGCCTCCCTGTGCCCCTCAGAGCTTAACAGCAAAGATAAGATCGAGATTTTGGAGGGAGTTTGCTGCAGATGGTCAATAAGTTTGTACTCAGACTTCTTGATGATTCTTAAGAATTCCTCTGCATCATCATCAACCTTTTCTTCCGACCCAACCGGCGTCGGTGTCACCACTGGAGTACCATCACTCACCACTGCTTTCCCTTTCGCCCTGGCTAAAGCCTCGGCCTTTTCTTTTTTCTCTTTTTCTCCTTCTCCACCCCTCAACGCGTCCGGCGCAAAAAATCTTCCACTGCGAGTGAAACCGCTGGGACCGACATTATCCACCTTTGAAACGGTGGTTTCACTTGCAGTCTGATCTTCTATTTTCTCACCATTGCAATATACCTCCCCACCATAATGCCATGGCACGGCATCATCTTTGTCATATGGAATTGGTCCAGGTACCGTGATGGTAATTGGAGCCGCCTCAGCTAGATTTGACAAATCCACCGGATCAAAATAAATTGTTATGGTGGAGACCTCTTCTTTTCCCATATCAGCCCTCTCAATCTGAACACTTCCTTCGTCCATCAGTCTTTGGACAGTCTCTCTCAACAATTCACACCCATTCTGAACAACAGTGCACTCAGCACAATCATCACCACAGCCCGGATGAACCCCATTCAACATCAACTGCCTCTTAACCTCAGCCAACGGAGTCTTCAGTTGATCAACAGACAACAGCCCCACTCTGTTCTCCTCCGAGATAGCATTCACCCCCCTTTGACCATGTGCGAGCATGGGATTAGCATTGACATTGGGAGATGGTGCAAAGTTGATTGCCTTCGAATCCACCAGGTCTTGAACCACGTGCTTAAAAGCTTTGCAGTTCTCTACGTTATGTCCGGGCGCACCTGAGTGAAACTCGCATTTAGCATTCTCATCATAACTGGCTGGCCTCTGATCAGGTCTCAAAGGTGCCAAAGTCCTCAGCTGTACCAACCCCAAGTCTTGCAATTTCTTCAACAAAAAGGAGTAGGTCACAGGCGGCCTGTCAAAATGCCTATCATTCATTCTTCCCCGCACCTGGTAACCAGCCCTCTGAGGCCTCTGCTGAAATGGTTGTCTTTGTTGTTGAGGTTGCTGCTGTTGCTGTTGTGCAGGCTGATTCTGATTATCAGCAGGAATAGTTACTGCAGCAGTGTGCTGGAAGTAACGATCCCTACTGGGTCCCCTCTGAGTGTATACTGCACTAGTATCACCCTCCTTCTTTCTTTGGCCATTACCAAAGGGCTTCTTCGATCCTGAAGATGAAGCATTACCCTGAATCTTCCCGAGCTTCAGCCAGCTCTCTATCCTTTCACCAGCCACAACTATATCTGAAAAATTGGTGACCGGACAACCAACCATTCTTTCGGCGAATGCCCCCTGCAGTGTGCCCATAAAGAGATCAGACATCTCTCTGTCCACTAATGGAGGTTGCACTCTGGCAGCCAACTCCCTCCACCTCTGAGCGTATTCTTTAAACCCTTCGTTATTCTTTTGAGACATACCCTGCAGCTGGGTACGACTCGGAGCCATATCAGCGTTGAATTGGTACTGTTTAAAGAATGCGTCCCCAAGATCTTGCCAATTCTTGATATCAGAGGACTTGAGCTTGGTGTACCACTCCAGTGAGCCTCCGGACAGACTGTCCTGGAAGAAGTACATCCACAGCTTTTGGTCCATGGTGTAAGCAGAGATCTTGCGAACAAACGCTTGCAAATGAGTTTCGGGGCAGGAACTCCCATTGTATCTATCAAATGCGGGCGCTTTGAACTTTTGTGGGATCACGATCCCCTCCACTAGCCCCATATTTGACATATTGACCACCCCAGGAGTGGCATAGCTTTCCAAAGCTCGGATCTTTTCAGCCAGCAGCTGAATCTCTTTGTTCTGTGGTGGGACACCATATTGACCGAACGGTTCGTTGTGCATCGAGAACTGATCGGCTTCTCGGTCTTCCTCTCTATCGTCATCAACCCCGAAGAAAGGCGGGAACAGACTGTCCTTCAAATTCTGACCCATCGGCCCAGGTTGACCACCAGCAGCACCAAAACCTCCAGCATTGTTCACTATACCCACGGTTGTTCTTTTGCCGCCTTCTCGAGAACCACCCAGCCCCTGGTTGGAGACACCATCCAGGTTCACACCACTATTAGCCGTTGAAGCCCGCTCGAGCTTCTCAACTTTATCAGCTAGAGCTTTCTGAACAACTGCAAACCCTTGCATGATGTTGATCAGCTCATTCATCTTGTCCTTCAGCTCGAGGATATCTGTGTTTGGGAGATCCATCAATCTGGGAGTATTGCGTCTGGTAAAGTATCTGTGAGGACGGGTTGAGTGCAAAGGTACAATTCTGCGAGCACGAGCAATGATTCCTGAAACAATCAAGCACGTTAGAACTGATACCTGCAAAATAAAAACACGTTATTATGATCATGCATGAATGCAGTGTTTATCCACATGAGGAACACTTTATCTCTCGATCCTGGCTTCATCGAGACATATAACAAACCGGCAGCAATATTCTGACATTCATCATTTGATTCATCATACAGATCAGAGATATATGATTTAGCAAAATACCCCCAACCATGTGTGTGTTGTGTGAGTGCATACGGTAAAGCAAATAAAGCTTGAAGATCAATCACTGAATAAACACAATCATCACATAGCAAAATGCACAAAGAGTGCCAAAGTCATACATCAAAGTTGATACAAATCTCCAGAATCGGGAAAGAAATACAAGCAAATGAATTCCGTCAACAAGCCTGACGGTAATCCACACAAATAATAAAGGCTAGCCTGATGAGGGTCCCACAGAAGGCCCTATCTCGTCAACCATCTTCGCGAACTCTGCAGCGAACCTGAGCTCTGTATTCTCCTGCTGTAATCTCCCCACCTCCTTCTGGTGAATCTTCATCTGCCTGAAGTAATGATCTCTCTCAGTAATGTAATGATCTCTCTCGGCGATGATCTTTGCTTTCTCCGCTTCCCATTCTACAGCAAGGACTCTGGCTCTGGCATCTCTCTGATCTTTCACGAGGATTTGTCTCCTCTTCTCATCTTCGATGACCCTTGAAGCTCTGGCTAGCTTCTCCTTCGTGATGTCGTGCTCCTTTGTGGATGACGCTAAGGCTTGGCAGATCTTCCCATAGTAGGCAGTATCCATCTCAAAGCGCTTTGCTTCCAGGGCATGTCGCTTGTCTTGATCTTCCATCTTCACTCTAATCTCCTGATTAGACGTCTGAATCCGAGCAACATTCATCTCCAATTCAGCTTTCTCTGCAAGCAACTGATCTCTGGCTCTCTTCATCTCGAGGAATTCTTCCATACTGACAGAAGAACACGGACCCTCAATCATAGGACACCAAGGATCACCTCCCGGAAATGGTAGATGTGTGATCTCAATTCTCTTCCGAAGCCAATCATCGATAAGAGGAAAATACTGGCTGTTAACCTTGCCATAAGGAAATTTGCCCTTTCTCTGGATATCACGCCACTCATCCAAAACTTGCCTCAGCTTGGCCTGATTGCCATCAATCGGGAAGTAGAAAGACTCCTGAATCTCTCGACTGAGAGGAGGACCTGTAACACCTCAAAATTTGCCCTCCTCTCTTGGGACTAGCTTAACATATTGCATTGCATTTGTTAGGTCATTAGGCATTGCATATTTGCATATCATGTGGTTACATTGTGCAAATCATTCTCCAAAGTCTTGGCCAGAAGATAAGAGGTTGAGATTCAAGCTGAGGGTTTCATTGATTGAATGGACTGGATCATTAGCCATCTGAGGGTATGTGATTCAAATTAGGGTTTCATGATTTCTCAAGGAGATTGATCTATATCTTGGTGGAAATGGTACATCATCATCATCATGGTCTTGTTATCATCCAGAGGATTCAAGAGATTGATCAAATACCTTGAGATTAGGGTTTTGACCACTGGTCAACCCTAATCAGTTGCATTGGGCCAATCAGGGCTTGGCATGGAGATGGGGTCTACAATGGATATGGGGATCATTTCATGATTGTATTGAGCTTATGGAAGTTAGGGGTTCATCATTGAGCCATTTCATCAGAAGGTTGAGGCTCAACTTGATCAGTGCATGGCCAAATTCATCTATCAATCAGAAAAGTCAACTGTGGTCAATTGTGCCAGAATTGATGGATTGGGAGGTGGGAGAGAGTTGGATGTACTTCATTCATGATGAAACAAGTTTCATTTGGCATTTCAAACATCAAGAATGAAGAAAATAAAGTCAGGAGAAAACTTTCCAAAAATGGAAAGTGACTTGTAATGAAAGTTTCCAAAAATGGAAAGTTTTTCACCCCAAAATTACATGTCCAAAAATGCTTCAAATGAAATTTTGTTCAACATGAAAGTTGTAGATCTTGCTCTCACCTTTCCAAAAAGTCCAAGAACTTGAATTTCTCATGAATGGTTAGCAAGATATGGTCCAATCATTTTCCAAAAATGCCTAAATTCAAAGTGGCATAACTTTCACATGGAATGGCCAATTTGGGTGATCTTTCTTTGAGCAAACCCCATTTCACATGTACTTTCATGATGCATGGTCAAATTTCATCAAAAATAAGCATGGCAAAAGGTCATTTTTCAAGTGATCACTTTGTGTTTTTGGCATGGAATGGTGATTTTGAGAATTACATGGTTTTTGCACACAAGACCAATTCTAACACATTCCAAATGGCAAATATGACTTGTGGGAACTGTCATTTACTGTTACATTGGCATAATTTGGAAAAGGCTATTTTTGACATAACACTTGAAATTGCATTTTCACTAATACATGTCATTTTTTGCTAATTGTGATTAAGAGTGGATTAGGAGATGGTATATAATGTTAATCATAACAGAAATTGGTATTGACATTTCATTCTCCAAGATCTAACAAACTTTTTCATCCAAAACCTCTCAAAATTCTTCAAAGCTTCTTCAAACTTTTTCATCAATTTTCATTGAATTCCTCATCAATCTTGCTCGTGCTTCTTGGATTCATCTTCTATAAGGCTTGTTGAAGAACTGTTTCGTTGAATTAAGGCCAAAGCTTGCTGAATTTGGACTGTTGGAAAGCTTGATCTACCATGGTGTTTTGCTAATTCTTGCGTCTGGAGCTGTTTTGAGCTGAGCTGATCATTCTAATCAACTTCCATAGCCTCAATCTTCATCTGTTTTGGAGTTTTGCACGAGGAAACACAAGAATCAATTGCTGCCATCATCATAAGGTAATTCTTCAAAACTCTTAATTGCATGAACTATGATGTGGTTTTTGTAGATCTTTCAATGTAGAACAGCATGATGCTTGTGGTTTTTGATTTGGTTAAGTATTGAGAGAGAAATCTGAGATTGAAGTTTGATGCTCAATTCTTTTTTTGATCGATCCGGTTAACATGTTGAGAGTTAGGAGAAAATAATTGTATATTCGTGATGTGCATGCTTAGACGGTTCTAATGGTGTATCGTTTGTTGCGTTTGGTGAGAAAAAGTTCATGTCAAATTTCTGGAATTTTCTGGATGTTCTTGAGCAAGAACACGTTCTGGAGTGCGTTTAATCCACATTGCCTGGGCTTCATTTTCAAAAGTTGTTTCCCGCTAGTTTCCAGCCAATGAGAGCATGCCAGCGAAAAAATGAATACGACAGCGTATTGGCTTCGTGGCTCAGAATTACGCTTATGCCATTATTGAATATTATTTGTTTTATTTCTTATTTCTTTTTCATTTTCCATTTCATTTTTCATCACACAACTTAGAAAATCCATAGATGATTCATTTCTAGTCCAAATTTAGTGAGATTTTTTGCATGATTCTCCTTATGATGTGTAGTTTTTAATGGTGATTTTTGTGATTTTTATGCACGTGTGAAAAAATAATTTGCTTAGGGATTGATTGAATGTGTTCATTTTGTACATGCCATGCCATATCATTCATAAAATGATGATGCTTCCATAGAAATTGATGAAATTTTTTGTGCTTATTCTGGACTCTTTGATGGTGATTTTGGTATGTAGTTTGTAATTTTTGGATCCCTGGTTGAGGAGATATGAATTTTTGATTAGAGGTGTGACAATTTGTGTCACACCAAGCATTGTGAACTTCATGATTTTATTTTCCATGCCTAGGGATATTGGATTGAGCCAAATTTTTGCATGATTGAGCATTGGTATGTTGAGGTGACACGTGAATTTTTCTGGATTTATTGATGGCATTTCCTGATTGATTGGAATTTTCTCCTCTGTTTGGTCATTTTGTGATTTTTTGTGACACATGTTACCATTTGATTTATGAAATACTGGTCATTGATTGGATGAATGTGAAATTTGGTGGAGTGATTCTAGACACATTATAGGTCATTGTGGTTTTGATCCCATTCATTTATCATGTATTGTCACTGTTTTATGATTGATGGAAGTTGGTGCTTGTTTTGATACCATGTGTTGGCTTGTTTGAGCTTGTCTGAACTTTACGAATTTAATTTCCCTGCTTCCACTTGTCCAAATGAGCTGAAAATTGATATGCTACTCATTGAATGTGTTCTGTTTAGACTGGAATTTTTGTGGAATTTATTGAGCTGTTTGGATATTGATTTGGTGGTGATCATTCTGTTTGCTCTAATATGGTTCCAAAGTGCATAGTTTGGCATGTTTTGTATGTGAAATGAATTTGGTACATAGTTTTGGTGTGAGACCAATTGGATTCTCTTTTTGCTTGATAAATCTTGGTTTTGATTAATTTTCACTTGCTGTTTTGGATTTTTCACCTCCTTTGGACCCTAGGCTTGTCCTAGTGGTCTTGTTTCTCACTTTTGAATTGTGTTTCAGGTTGAGATGCAAAAGCCTTAAAGGAGAATAATGCAAGTTGATTAAATTGAGTTTGGTTGCTTGTTGTGAACTAACTTGTGTGTTTTGTAGGATGCTTGGCTTACTTGAGTTGATTGTGCTTTGCACATTGCATTGTCTGATTGTATTGTCTGTTGATTCTTAACTTGTTTGTTTTGACTGTGTGATCGGTATACTGACTGTGCTTGATTGATTCCAGGTACCATAGTCGCTTTAGTTCTTTAAGAACTTGCTGTGCTGCTGCTTGGTTGTATAAACCAGTTGAGGTAGACTCTCTTGTCTCCATGTAGTCTGGAAGACCTGGCCTGTTACTTGGCCAGGCAACTGTCTGAAGTCCTCCTTAAGAGGCGATGTTTGTGATTGTTTATTTTTGTCCCCAAGCAGGAAAAGACCTTGATTAAGGCAATTGGCGGATAAGAGAGATATGCAACCTATCTCCCGCTATTCTGTTGAGTCGTCCCTCTGCTCACACCACTGTGTTGATGCATTGGGACATTAACCCAAGATCCATGTACATGTGTACAGTCGAGTCAGAGTCTTGAGTGTAGAAGGGTTCCTCTTTTCTGAACCCACGCTCCTTTGTCTGAAGCTCTCCCTGGTCAGGGATAAGAGCTGTGGAGTCTAATCTTCACTCACCTTTCATCAGTTTCACCCTGACTCTCAATGTCAGGGTTAAGAGCTAACACCACCCTTGTACAGATGACTTGCCCTGGCAGTCTAACCCTTTTGTTTGAGCCCACTTTGACTGGATATAGTGTGTGCTATCTGAAATGTTTGCTTTGTTTTGTTTATGCTTGCATGCTTTGCTTTTTCCTGGTTAGGATTAGCTTGCTGTTGTGCAAGTAGATAGTGAACCTTAACATAGGGCAATGATGCATGATAACACCTAGGCTCGAGTCCAACTCCCTAGTAGTGCGTCTCCCTTTGTATCTGGTTAGTCTTTCTCCCCTGTTGAGGGGAACTACGTCGCCCTGATCCTCATACCAGATGAGGTATGTAGGCAGGAGACCATGCGAGGTCTCTCCGGACACTTTGTTTCTTTTTGTGTGTGTTTGCTTGTTAACCCTTTTATGTGTCAGGATATGGATGTAAGTCCAGCGATTGGTTGTCCGTATCCTGATTGTGTTTGTTTGGTTCGGAAGCCGATGTAAGTCCAGCGATTGGCATTCGGGTTCCAGGTTTGCCTATGTTTGTGTGTGTCTTGTTTGGCGTGCGTGAGCCAAACTACGACAGCTCTGATTCTCGTTCCAGACGAGATACGTAGGCATAGGACGCGATGTCCTAGCGAGCCCTCTCCCCTCTTCTCCCACCTGTGTTGTCTTCAGCGTGTGTGTGTGATGTTTGTTTTAGCAACCTTTTTCTATCTTTTGAGCGTGGATCCCGTCGAGTACGACGGACGTGAGGGGTGCTAATACCTTCCCCTTGCGTAACCGACTCCCGATCCCATTCTCTTTGGTCGCGAGACCATGCTTTTTCCAGGTTTACTCTGAGCTTTTCCTTTCCCTCTTTTGGGATAAATAACGCACGGTGGCGGCTCTGTGTTGTTTTTGTTTCAGCCTGCCGGTTGTTTTTCGCGGATGCGACAGCTGGCGACTCTGCTGGGGATTTACAAGATGTTGACCTGTGCTGGTCCATCTTCCCTAAGCGAGTCTCTCCTAGCGTTTTAGGATAGTTTAGGTTGCTTGTGCCGCTTTATTTATTGCATTTATTATTCTGACTGTGTATATATTTGCATAAATGTTTGCATGCATCATACTATCATGTTGCCGTCCTCTGTGCAGGTGGTTCCTTGTTTTGGGGGTGGGTGTTCTGAGTGGGGCTAAAACCCAGGCCCGAGTATACACCTAGGATTAGTGTGGTCTCACGTTCCTCATTTGCTTTATCAGCATATTGTTGCAACGTGACATACCACAAGTCGGACGAGGTTCATTTGGTAGTGCCTTTCCTTTGTGGAGTATCCACTTTGGTTGTGTCACTTCATCTGAACTATTGACTTCGGTGACCGATTTTTCCCGGATCTTGGGTTTAGACGATCTTAAGGGAGCTACAATGGCACACCCGAAAGGGCAAACCCATTGAGTATCTTTGCCCGATTGTCGAGACTATTATCCACCTTAGGATGACCTGATTAGAATTTACCTGTGAGGGGAGGGTGATTCTTACAGATGCATGTTCAGATGGTGGCTTTGTTGGTGACTTTCGGTTCCGTTGATCAGAGTCCTATTTATAAGTCGGATTTATGGCCATTTATTGCTGAGACGCCGGAGTGTTATCCGTGGTATTTATCAGTGGGGATCCGTTTATTTCAGGATTCCCCGGGCCGATTCAGAGATGGTTATGGGTATCTGCTCAGAGTTTGTCTGATGATGATGGTGTATCTTTCAGTTCTGTTTATTTCGGAACCCTTGAGTCGGATTTGTGGTTACATATTCCTTCAGATGGTTGTGATCAATTCAGGGGTTGTAACTCAGTGCAACAGATGTCAGATGACTCGGAGGATGGCATAGTGCATTGCATTCACGCATCAGCATCATCCACATTTTGCATTCATCTGCATCGAACCTATGTCTAGCCATATGGGGAGAATTATTGATTGAGATTCTGGTTGAGAGACATCATGAATTTCAGAATGTGGATGTCAAAATATTATCTGTCTCGATGAAACCAGGATCGAAAGACAGAAGCTTCCTCGTATAGATAGACGTTGCATTCATGCATATTAACCTGTTTGCTGTTTTGCAGGTGTCGGGTTTTAACGTGCTTGATTGTTTCAGGAATCATTGCTCGAGCGCGCAGAGTTATACCCTTGCACTCAACACGTCCTCACGGATACTTCACCAGACGCAACACTCCAAGGCTGATGGATATCTCCGCCAAGAAAGACCGCTTCGGAGTGGGGTATCAGCCGAACAGAGGCTCGCTTGGACAAGGCAGAGGACGCCGTACGTCAGTCACGTTCACCAGTGCTGGAATGCTGGATCCGGATCACATCTGCATGGTGGGTGATGAAGCTGATAGCAACTGCGAATTGGACCGATGGATAAAGCCGTGCGCACCAGGGATGGGAATCCAGAACTGGAAGGTTGAAAAGATCATCACGGTCACTCTGCTCGAAGATTAATATTTTCCTGTTTTCAGTTTTATTTGCATGAAAGCCATACGTTTTGCCCGAAACGTATTGGTCCATTGTAAGGGCCACCTCATGTTTCATTTTGCAACATTTTGCATCATAAATAAACGGATGTTTTTCAAATTAAAAGCGGTGTTCCCTGTTTTTCATTTATTTTTGCAGTTTAAAAACAAATAAAAATGGCAATGTTTGTTTTCATTTTTCCTCTTTTTGATTTGTCTCGTTCCGACTTCGAAACAATAATCCTCCGGATCTCGTTAATAACAATTTGGTTACACCTCTGTATGACTTCGACAATCCGATCTATCATGCCGAAGAAGAAGGCGAAGAAGATTGTGATCTGCTGGAAGATTAGCCAGGTTGTTGAAACAAGAGGAGAAGGTGATTTAGCTGCATGAAGAGCGAGTCAAGATTGTTACCCCAAGCACCGCCGAGGTCAGAAAGGAAGCGAAAATTTGGGGCCGCTTCAGAGGCGAGTCGAAAGCAGAATGGTAGCCTTGTTGAAGGAGCATGTGGATACCTTCGCCTGGTCGTGTCAGGATAAGCCAGGGTCGGATACCGGTATCGTTGTGCACAAGCTACCATTAAGAGAAGACCGTCCTCTAGAGAAGCAGAACGCCGATGCCACGTATTAGAGTGACTTTGTTTCATGGTATGATTCATCATGAAATTGAATGCTATGTTGATGACATGATAGCAAAGTCCCAAACAGAACAGGGGCATCTGGCAGATCTGGCCAAGCTGAGTAGACCAGTTGAGACAATTCAAACTGAGGTTGAATTCAAATAAGTGCACTATCAGAGTGCGGGCCGGTAAGCTGCTGGGGGTTTATTATAAGTAAGAGAGGAATCGAGGTTGGTCCTGCTTTTTTTAAAAAAAAAAAAAAAAAAAAAACAAGAAATGCCTGAACTGAAAACAGAAAGAGGTTCGTGGTCTATTAGGTAGATTGAACTACATGTCATGGTTCATATCTCATCTAACGGCCACGTGTGAACCTATACTCAAGCTGTTGAAAAAAAAGAGATCAAACGGTCAGGTGGAATAATGATTGCCAAGCGGCATTTGAAAAGATAAAAGAATATTTGCAGGAGCCTCTGATTCTGATGCCTCCCTATGGAAAGAGACTGTTAATCTGTACTTGACGGTCCTCGAGGGGTCTATGAGGTGTGTACTGGGGAAGCATGACGAGTCTTGTCGAAAAGAGCATGCAATTTACCTTAGCAAAAAGTTTACCGACTGTGAAACAATATATTCACTGCTCGAGAAAACTTGTTGTACTTCGGCATAGGCTGCTCGCCGACTGAGACAGTGTATGCTGGTTCATACCACTTTGTGGATTTCAAGATGGATCTGATCAAGTACATATCTAAGAAGCCAGCAATGACCGGACGGGTTGCAAGAGGGCAAATGATTTTGATTAAATGCGATATTCAGTACACCGCTCAGAAAGCAATCGAGGGGAGTGTATTGTCTGATTACATCGCCCAGCAACCCGTGGAGGATTATCAACCGATGAAGTTTGAGTTCCCTGATGAGGACATCTCGAGGTGCTCAAATCAAAAGATTGAGAGTAACCGATCCCGGAGGAGGGGCCTGACCCTGAATCCGAACGGATTCTGATGTCTGATGGGGTTAGTGTGAAGGAGTTAGTGCTGCTTTGGTTATGCCGAAAGGATCCCACATTCCTTTTGTGGCCCGGATAACATTTGAATGCACCAACAAGGGTGGCTGAGTATGAAGCTTGTATCCTGGGTATCGAACCTCGGTGCGCCTACTAGGGCAAAGCCTTTCTCGTTGGTGTATGGAATGGAAGCGGTGCTACCAGTCGAGGTTCAGATTCCCTCTTTGAGAGTCCTGATGGACGTGAAATTGCAAGGGGCTGAATGGGTAAGGACCCGGTTTGAAGAGTTAAGCCTGATCGAAGAAAAGAGGCTGGCGGCCATCTGTCATGGGCAGTTATATCAGCAAAGGATGAAGCGTGCTTTTGACCGAAAAGTACGACCTCGGGTATATCACGTGGGTGATATGGTGTTGAAAAGGATCCTTCCTCCTCAAAACGATCGAAGGGGAAAGTGGACATACAGTTATGAATTCCCAGTATGGTCAAGAAGGTTTTCTCTGACAGAGCCTTGTTGTTAACGACCATGGATGGCGAGGATTTTCCATCCCCTGTGAATGCGGACGCAGTTAAAAAATACTTCGTATAAAAAGACCCGCTGGACGAAAAGAAGAAAATAGTCCAGGCAAAAATGGGCATCCTGGCGAACCAAAAAACAGAAAGAAAGGTTCGGGCAAAAATTAGGGATAAAAAGAAAAATGTACACCCGGCAAGTCGAAAACCTGAAAAGGCGACTTGGGCAAAAAAAAAGGGTATCCCGGTGGACTGAAAACCCGAAAGGGCGGTCCAGGCAAAAGAGGGATTGAAACGAACAACTGCGTCTGGCATGATCGTTTGCGCTTTGGTTAAAGCATCATGGATAATACCCGGTAGGGATCAATCAGAAGCGTCTTGTTCAGAAGGCAGAGAGCACGGAGAGTCTGAGGACATATGGGGTGTAACCGAGTTGGAACTCGATGAGATCACGGGTTTCACATTGCCATTAGGATAGATTTTTTCCTTTTATGCGCAATTACCTCTTTTCAGGAATTGCTTCCTTTGTATTGCTCAATTTGAGCCACACACTTTTTTTAATCAATAAAGTGCATATTCAGTCAAATAATTTCGTTTTTGTTTTTCATTACCGCTTTGATTGCAAAAACATCCGATTATTTTTGATAAAGAATCTTGCATTTTAAGACATACAGGTCCCTTCCAATGCATGCTTATAAGATTGAAACTTGAAATCTTATTTGGAAGGTTGGGTGACCCTAGTGTTGAAATCTTGACACGCCTGGGGCACAGTTTTATCTAACGATCTGTTTTGCAGGTATTGTTAGATCTTTTCACTCACTTGCAGGTTGTGATGTGGAAGCTGTTGACAAAACAAATCCCCACGGAGTCCGATCAAGGACGAACGAATAGAAGAGCAGGTAAAAAGGGACGGCGAAAGACGTACGACGACCCTTGAAAATAATCAAGAAGACTCTTCAAAGTCTGAAAATTGAAAAGTCTGTATAGATCCCAGGAGTTCGCTCTCCGCCGAGTACGGAGCGATTGGGGATACAAGATGATGGAGCAGAAAAGGTCCAGACGAGTCTGGGAGTTCTCAAAATTGGAAAGCTGACATGGGAGTTGGATATGAATGCCGTGGTTCGACGAGTCGACGGGTGTTCAGTACCAGACTGTCCTCCTCCCCAAGCAGAGTCGAAATGACTAATTCCCCAGCAAATCCCCAAGCGGACCGGGTGCAAAGAAGGTTTTTCCCCAGCAAGGGTTGCCTTTTCCCCACCAGCAGTACTATTCCCCAGCAGGGTGGAGATCGGAGCATTGGCGAGTTCCTCAGCAGAGTGTCTCGAGCTCCCCAGAAGAGTCCCTTGAGGGGGATGCCTTTTTATACATTCATCATGTAGAATAAGCATAGCATATTGCATAATAAATCGCGTAGCATTTCCATAATTATGGAGCATTACGCAGAAAAATCAATCATGCATCATTGCAAGCATAAGCTAGTCTCAAGCTGTGGTTATCGTTTGAGAGGTGGTTTTGTCCAAACGTGAAGATGTTACTCTGAGGAGTTTAGCGTCATGACGTCAGATCAGCAATGTTCCCCGGTAGTGCGATACTGGAGGAGACTTTTCCGTCGGACAGAGATGGGAAATGTTACGCGATCAGCGCGACTCGGGCCGTGGTTACTGCTTGAGATTTGTTGTACCCCAGTAGTGCGATACTGGAGGAAGCTTTTCCGTCGGGCAGAGATGGAAATGTTACGCGATCAGCGCGACTCGGGCCGTGGTTACTGCTTGAGATTTGTTGTACCCCAGTAGTGCGATACTGGATGAGACTTTTCCGTCGGACAGAGATGGGAAATGTTACGCGATCAGCGTGACTCGGGCCGTGGTTACTGCTTGAGATTTGTTGTACCCCAGTAGTGCGATACTGGAGGAAGCTTTTCCGTCGGACAGAGATGGAAATGTTACGCGATCAGCGCGACTCGGGCCGTGGTTACTGCTTGAGATTTGTTGTACCCCAGTAGTGCGATACTGGAGGAGACTTTTCCGTCGGACAGAGATGGGAAATGTTACGCGATCAGCGCGACTCGGGCCGTGGTTACTGCTTGAGATTTGTTGTACCCCAGTAGTGCGATACTGGAGGAAGCTTTTCCGTCGGACAGGGATGGAAATGTTACGCGATCAGCGCGACTCGGGCCGTGGTTACTGCTTGAGATTTGTTGTACCCCAGTAGTGCGATACTGGAAGAGACTTTTCCGTCGGACAGAGATGGAAATGTTACGCGATCAGCGCGACTCGGGCCGTGGTTACTGCTTGAGATTTGTTGTACCCCAGTAGTGCGATACTGGAGGAGACTTTTCCGTCGGACAGAGATGGGAAATGTTACGCGATCAGCGCGACTCGGGCCGTGGTTACTGTTTGAGATTTGTTGTACCCCAGTAGTGCGATACTGGAGGAAACTTTTCCGTCGGACAGAGATGGAAATGTTACGCGATCAGCGCGACTCGGGCCGTGGTTACTGCTTGAGATTTGTTGTACCCCAGTAGTGCGATACTGGAGGAAACTTTTCCGTCGGACAGAGATGGGAATGTTACGCGATCAGCGCGACTCGGGCCGTGGTTACTGCTTGAGATTTGTTGTACCCCAGTAGTGCGATACTGGAGGAAGCTTTTCCGTCGGACAGAGATGGAAATGTTACGCGATCAGCGCGACTCGGGCCGTGGTTACTGCTTGAGATTTGTTGTACCCCAGTAGTGCGATACTGGAGGAAGCTTTTCCGTCGGACAGAGATGGAAATGTTACGCGATCAGCGCGACTCGGGTCGTGGTTACCGCTTGAGATTTGGTTTTGCCGGAAGATGGAAGGTGTTACTCTGAGGAGTTTGGCATCGTGACGTCAGGTCAACGGTATTCCCCAGTAGTGCGATACTGGAGGAGATTTCTGTCGTGCGAGATAGAAATTTGGAGGTGTTACTCTGAGGAGTTTAGCATCATGACGTCAGATCAGCAATGTTCCCCGGTAGTGCGATACTGGAGGAGACTTTTCCGTCGGACAGAGATGGGAAATGTTACACGATCAGCGCGATTCAAGCCGTGGTTACCGCTTGAGATTTGGTTTCGCCGGATGGTGAAGGTGTTACTCTGAGGAGTTCAGCGTCGTGATTTTGAAGCAACAGTATTTCCCAAGTTAGTCCCCGGCAAGCGTCTGCCTGGTTTTGGACATATGGAGATGTCATCCCTGCGATACCAGTAAGTGTCGTGTCAATCCCCGTCTGGTCGAGCTTTTTTTGGTGTCAGTAAACATCATTGTTCGATGTCCAGTAAACGTCGAGTTTCCTCCCAGTCATCAGTAAGTGTCTGGTCGAGTTTTCTTTGGTGTCAAGTAAACATCATTGTTCGATGTCCAGTAAACGTCGAGTTTCCTCCTAGTCATCAGTAAGTGTCTGGTCGAGTTTTCTTTGGTGTCAGTAAACATCATTGTTTGATGTCCAGTAAACGTCAGGTTTCCTCCTAGTCATCAGTAAGTGTCTGGTCGAGCTTTCTTTGGTGTCAGGTAAACATCATTGTTCGATGTCCAGTAAACGTCGAGTTTCCTCCTAGTCATCAGTAAGTGTCTGGTTGAAGGTGTACCCTCTGATATGTCGCCCTCAGAGTGGTGTTTGGTGTTATTTCCGACTTTGCCAGCGGAATTATCACAAGAAAGCGGAGATCGGGGTTCAAATGGAGAAAAGGAAATGTTGAGGCATTTTCTGGAGATTGGGGTTCAAATGGAGAAAAGGAAATGTTGAGGCATTTTCTGGAGAGCGGGGTCCAAATGGAGATTGGAGTTGAAGATTATATCCAGGATGAGGTCCTTAGGATTATCTTCTGTTCATGTGTCGCCTAAGACTTTGGCTGAGGCCAGTGGAGGTCGTTATGGTTGTCTTCTGAGGAAGGGATGCACATGTTACCTTCCTTTTGTGAAGGTGTACCCTCTGATATGTCGCCCTCAGAGTGGTTTGGTGTTATTTCCGATGTTGCCAGCGGGATTATCACGAGAAATTGGAGAGCGGGGTTCAAATGGAGAAAAGGAGACACGAGGTGTTTTCTGGAGAACGGGGTTCACAATGGCGATCGCAAGTTATCGTCAGGAGATCGGGGTTCAAATGGAGATTGGAGTTGAAGATTATATCCGGGATGAGGTCCGCAGGATTATCTTCTGTTCATGTGTCACCTTAGACTTTGGCTGAGGCCAATGGAAGTCGTTATGGGTGTCTTCTGAGGAAGAGATGCACATGTTACCTTCCTTTTGTGAAGGTGTACCCTCTGATATGTCGCCCTCAGAGTGGTTTGGTGTTATTTCCGATGTTGCCAGCGGGATTATCACGAGAAATTGGAGAGCGGGGTTCAAATGGAGAAAGGGAAATGTTGAGGCATTTTCTGGAGAGCGGGGTTCAAATGGAGAAAGGGAAATGTTGAGGCATTTTCTGGAGAACGGGGTTCACAATGGCGATCACAGGTTATCGTCAGGCGACTGGGGTTCAAATGGAGAATGGGGTTCATTATTTTGGCAAACAAGATGTCGGGGTTCAAATGCAGTGATCCGGGATCATTTGCGTGAAAGAAAATTTCGGGGGTCAAGAAAACGGAAATCAGAAAATTTAGGGGTTCAAGAAAAGCATAAAAAGAAAGAGATGATAATCCCCAGCGGATGTGGTGTTCGGGCCATGGTTATCCCTGTGTTATCATTTATTTTGGTATCCAGGTCGACGTTGCTGTTTCGGTGATCAGGCCGACTTTCTCCGTACCAGACGGATTTTTCTTCAAGATTGTTTCTTTGCCGATTCTGGTAGGCATTGCTAATTATTTTCCCATCAGAGTGCAAATTGTTCGTCTGTTCTTAGTATTCAATCACTCTTCATCCTGATCATCTGAAAGCCGAGGCTATTCATATCGACAGGTTCACAGTGGATTGAATAGGGGCAGCTGTAACACCTCAAAATTTGCCCTCCTCTCTTGGGACTAGCTTAACATATTGCATTGCATTTGTTAGGTCATTAGGCATTGCATATTTGCATATCATGTGGTTACATTGTGCAAATCATTCTCCAAAGTCTTGGTCAGAAGATAAGAGGTTGAGATTCAAGCTGAGGGTTTCATTGATTGAATGGACTGGATCATTAGCCATCTGAGGGTGTGTGATTCAAATTAGGGTTTCATGATTTCTCAAGGAGATTGATCTATATCTTGGTGGAAATGGTACATCATCATCATCATGGTCTTGTTATCATCCAGAGGATTCAAGAGATTGATCAGATACCTTGATATTAGGGTTTTGACCACTGGTCAACCCTAATCAGTTGCATTGGGCCAATCAGGGCTTGGCATGGAGATGGGGTCTACAATGGATATGGGGATCATTTCATGATTGTATTGAGCTTATGGAAGTTAGGGGTTCATCATTGAGCCATTTCATCAGAAGGTTGAGGCTCAACTTGATCAGTGCATGGCCAAATTCATCTATCAATCAGAAAAGTCAACTGTGGTCAACTGTGCCAGAATTGATGGATTGGGAGGTGGGAGAGAGTTGGATGTACTTCATTTATGATGAAACAAGTTTCATTTGGCATTTCAAACATCAAGAATAAAGAAAATAAAGTCAGGAGAAAACTTTCCAAAAATGGAAAGTGACTTGTAATGAAAGTTTCCAAAAATGGAAAGTTTTTCACCCCAAAATTACATGTCCAAAAATGCTTCAAATGAAATTTTGTTTAACATGAAAGTTGTAGATCTTGCTCTCACCTTTCCAAAAAGTCCAAGAACTTGAATTTCTCATGAATGGTTAGCAAGATATGGTCCAATCATTTTCCAAAAATGCCTAAATTCAAAGTGGCATAACTTTCACATGGAATGGCCAATTTGGGTGATCTTTCTTTGAGCAAACCCCATTTCACATGTACTTTCATGATGCATGGTCAAATTTCATCAAAAATAAGCATGGCAAAAGGTCATTTTTCAAGTGATCACTTTGTGTTTTTGGCATGGAATGGTGATTTTGAGAATTACATGGTTTTTGCACACAAGACCAATTCTAACACATTCCAAATGGCAAATATGACTTGTGGGAACTGTCATTTACTGTTACATTGGCATAATTTGGAAAAGGCTATTTTTGACATAACACTTGAAATTGCATTTTCACTAATACATGTCATTTTTTGCTAATTGTGATTAAGAGTGGATTAGGAGATGGTATATAATGTTAATCATAACAGAAATTGGTATTGACATTTCATTCTCCAAGATCTAACAAACTTTTTCATCCAAAACCTCTCAAAATTCTTCAAAGCTTCTTCAAACTTTTTCATCAATTTTCATTGAATTCCTCATCAATCTTGCTCGTGCTTCTTGGATTCATCTTCTATAAGGCTTGTTGAAGAACTGTTTCGTTGAATTAAGGCCAAAGCTTGCTGAATTTGGACTGTTGGAAAGCTTGATCTACCATGGTGTTTTGCTAATTCTTGCGTCTGGAGCTGTTTTGAGCTGAGCTGATCATTCTAATCAACTTCCATAGCCTCAATCTTCATCTGTTTTGGAGTTTTGCACGAGGAAACACAAGAATCAATTGCTGCCATCATCATAAGGTAATTCTTCAAAACTCTTAATTGCATGAACTATGATGTGGCTTTTGTAGATCTTTCAATGTAGAACAGCATGATGCTTGTGGTTTTTGATTTGGTTAAGTATTGAGAGAGAAATCTGAGATTGAAGTTTGATGCTCAATTCTTTTTTTGATCGATCCGGTTAACATGTTGAGAGTTAGGAGAAAATAATTGTATATTCGTGATGTGCATGCTTAGACGGTTCTAATGGTGTATCGTTTGTTGCGTTTGGTGAGAAAAAGTTCATGTCAAATTTCTGGAATTTTCTGGATGTTCTTGAGCAAGAACACGTTCTGGAGTGCGTTTAATCCACATTGCCTGGGCTTCATTTTCAAACGTTGTTTCCCGCTAGTTTCCAGCCAATGAGAGCATGCCAGCGAAAAAATGAATACGACAGCGTATTGGCTTCGTGGCTCAGAATTACGCTTATGCCATTATTGAATATTATTTGTTTTATTTCTTATTTCTTTTTCATTTTCCATTTCATTTTTCATCACACAACTTAGAAAATCCATAGATGATTCATTTCTAGTCCAAATTTAGTGAGATTTTTTGCATGATTCTCCTTATGATGTGTAGTTTTTAATGGTGATTTTTGTGATTTTTATGCACGTGTGAAAAAATAATTTGCTTAGGGATTGATTGAATGTGTTCATTTTGTACATGCCATGCCATATCATTCATAAAATGATGATGCTTCCATAGAAATTGATGAAATTTTTTGTGCTTATTCTGGACTCTTTGATGGTGATTTTGGTATGTAGTTTGTAATTTTTGGATCCCTGGTTGAGGAGATATGAATTTTTGATTAGAGGTGTGACAATTTGTGTCACACCAAGCATTGTGAACTTCATGATTTTATTTGCCATGCCTAGGGATATTGGATTGAGCCAAATTTTTGCATGATTGAGCATTGGTATGTTGAGGTGACATGTGAATTTTTCTGGATTTATTGATGGCATTTCCTAATTGATTGGAATTTTCTCCTCTGTTTGGTCATTTTGTGATTTTTTGTGACACATGTTACCATTTGATTTGTGAAATGCTGGTCATTGATTGGATGAATGTGAAATTTGGTGGAGTGATTCTAGACACATTATAGGTCATTGTGGTTTTGATCCCATTCATTTATCATGTATTGTCACTGTTTTATGATTGATGGAAGTTGGTGCTTGTTTTGATACCATGTGTTGGCTTGTTTGAGCTTGTCTGAACTTTACGAATTTAATTTCCCTGCTTTCCCTTGTCCAAATGAGCTGAAAATTGATATGCTACTCATTGAATGTGTTTTGTTTAGACTAGAATTTTTGTGGAATTTATTGAGCTGTTTGGATATTGATTTGGTGGTGATCATTCTGTTTGCTCTAATATGGTTCCAAAGTACATAGTTTGGCATGTTTTGTATGTGAAATGAATTTGGTACATAGTTTTGGTGTGAGACCAATTGGATTCTCTTTTTGCTTGATAAATCTTGGTTTTGATTAATTTTCACTTGCTGTTTTGGATTTTTCACCTCCTTTGGACCCTAGGCTTGTCCTAGTGGTCTTGTTTCTCACTTTTGAATTGTGTTTCAGGTTGAGATGCAAAAGCCTTAAAGGAGAATAATGCAAGTTGATTAAATTGAGTTTGGTTGCTTGTTGTGAACTAACTTGTGTGTTTTGTAGGATGCTTGGCTTACTTGAGTTGATTGTGCTTTGCACATTGCATTGTCTGATTGTATTGTCTGTTGATTCTTAACTTGTTTGTTTTGACTGTGTGATCGGTATACTGACTGTGCTTGATTGATTCCAGGTACCATAGTCGCTTTAGTTCTTTAAGAACTTGTTGTGCTGCTGCTTGGTTGTATAAACCAGTTGAGGTAGACTCTCTTGTCTCCATGTAGTCTGGAAGACCTGGCCTGTTACTTGGCCAGGCAACTGTCTGAAGTCCTCCTTAAGAGGCGATGTTTGTGATTGTTTATTTTTGTCCCCAAGCAGGAAAAGACCTTGATTAAGGCAATTGGCGGATAAGAGAGATATGCAACCTATCTCCCGCTATTCTGTTGAGTCGTCCCTCTGCTCACACCACTGTGTTGATGCATTGGGACATTAACCCAAGATCCATGTACATGTGTACAGTCGAGTCAGAGTCTTGAGTGTAGAAGGGTTCCTCTTTTCTGAACCCACGCTCCTTTGTCTGAAGCTCTCCCTGGTCAGGGATAAGAGCTGTGGAGTCTAATCTTCACTCACCTTTCATCAGCTTCACCCTGACTCTCAATGTCAGGGTTAAGAGCTAACACCACCCTTGTACAGATGACTTGCCCTGGCAGTCTAACCCTTTTGTTTGAGCCCACTTTGACTGGATATAGTGTGTGCTATCTGAAATGTTTGCTTTGTTTTGTTTATGCTTGCATGCTTTGCTTTTTCCTGGTTAGGATTAGCTTGCTGTTGTGCAAGTAGATAGTGAACCTTAACATAGGGCAATGATGCATGATAACACCTAGGCTCGAGTCCAGCTCCCTAGTAGTGCGTCTCCCTTTGTATCTGGTTAGTCTTTCTCCCCTGTTGAGGGGAACTACGTCGCCCTGATCCTCATACCAGATGAGGTACGTAGGCAGGAGACCGTGCGAGGTCTCTCCGGACACTTTGTTTCTTTTTGTGTGTGTTTTCTTGTTAACCCTTTTGTGTGTCAGGATATGGATGTAAGTCCAACGATTGGCTGTCCGTATCCTGATTGTGTTTGTTTGGTTCGGAAGCCGATGTAAGTCCAGCGATTGGCATTCGGGTTCCAAGTTTGCCTATGTTTGTGTGTCTTGTTTGGCGTGCGTGAGCCGAACTACGGCAGCTCTGATTCGCGTTCCAGACGAGATACGTAGGCATAGGACGCGATGTCCTAGCGAGCCCTCTCCCCTCTTCTCCCACCTGTGTTGTCTTCAGCGTGTGTGTGTGATGTTTGTTTTAGCAACCTTTTTCTATCTTTTGAGCGTGGATCCCGTCGAGTACGACGGACGTGAGGGGTGCTAATACCTTCCCCTTGCGTAACCGACTCCCGATCCCATTCTCTTTGGTCGCGAGACCATGCTTTTTCCAGGTTTACTCTGAGCGTTTCCTTTCCCTCTTTTGGGATAAATAACGCACGGTGGCGGCTCTGTGTTGTTTTTGTTTCAGCCCGCCGGTTGTTTTTCGCGGATGCGACAGGACCCTCTACAGCAAACCCCATCTGCCTCCTGAGAAGCACCGGGTTGTAATTGATGCCACCCTGAACTCCCACAAGAGGCACATTGGGAAGACTCCCACAGCTATATATGAAATCCCGTCCAGCCATGCCGTTATGAGTCCAAGCTATATCAGCGGCCCGCAAACCCATCAATATGAACGACCACTTGACAGTAGGATCTAGAAAAGCAAAAGCACCTCGGGAAGGCAAATACCCCATAAACCATCTGAATAGCAACTGAGCACAACACCGGATCAAGCCACCACGCCGCTTCTCGTTCCTGTTATGAACCGAGTAATAGACGTCTCCGATCAGAGTAGGAATAGGGTTCCTCTGTATGAACAATCTGATAGCATTATGGTCCACGAAGCTCTTCTGATTAGGAAACAGAATGACACCATAAATGCTCACAGCAATCAAAGCACAGACCGTCTTCCAATTACCCGCAGCAGCATATTCCTTGGCTTTAGCTTCCAAGAAACTCAAATGAAAACCAGGTAATTTTCCCTTCTCCTTCAAACCCTCTCTGATCATCTCCTGGCTCAAATAAAGAGCACGAGAAATCCCAAGGATGTCAGGCTCTCCCCTAACGGCACAGAAAGGAATCTGATATCGGATCTGCATACCCAAGATGCTAGCATAGTCCTCCATCAGAGGCCCCAACAAATAATCTGGAAACACAAAACACCTCAAGCCCGGGTCATAGAACTGGAGAAGTGTATGAATGGCGCTCCTGTCGCTGTCTGTGAGTCTGAAAACCATCTTCAGAATACCACCGTATGACTCTCTGAACATCCCCACATGGTCGGGTGTAATCAATCCTATCATATCCTTCAGCATACCGATCTCTGGGTCAAAGAAGCTATAGGCGACATCATGCTTCAAACCAGTCCTCATGTCTGAGCAAAGAAATCTCTCAACCAGGATCTCAATCAAAAATGTCCCTGCATATGGATAAACATGTGTTAGATGCAGGTAAATGCAAAATGTGATGATGCTGATGAATGAATGCAATGCATTGCCATCCTCCAAGTCATCTGAACATCTGTTGCACTGAAGCCTGATCTCTGAACCGATCACAACCATCTGAGGGAATATGTAACCACAAATCCAACTCAAGGGTTCCGAAATAAATGGAACTGAAAGGTACATCATCAACATCATCACCAAACAATCTCTGAGCAGATAACCTCAATCCTCTGAATCGGCCCGGGGAATCCTGAAATAAACGGATCCCCACTGATAAATAACTCGGACAGCACTCCGGCGTCTCGGAAATAAATGGCCATAAATCCGACTTATAAATAGGACTCTGATCAACGGAACCAATAGTCACCATCAAAAGTCACCATCTGATCATGCATCTGAAAGAATCACCCTCCCCTCACAGGTAAATTCTAATCAGGTCATCCTAAGGCGGATAATAGTCTCGACAATCGGGCAAGGATACTCAATGGGTTTGCCCTTCTGGGTGTGCCATTGTAGCTCTCCTGAGATCGTCTAAACCAAAGATCCGGGAAAGATCGGTCACCGAAGTCAACAGCTCAGATGAGGTGACTCAACCAGAGTGGAGTACCCCACAAAGGAAGAGCACTATCAAATGAACCTCGTCCGGCTTGTGGTACATCACGTTGCCAAACACATGTTGACCTAACATAAAGGAGGCAACATGAGACCACACTAATCCTAGGTGTGTACTCGGGCCTGGGTTTTAGCCCCACTCAGAACACCCACCCCAAAACAGAGAACCACCTGCACAGAGGACGGCAACATGATAGTATGATGCATGCAAATATTTATGCAAATATATACACAGTCAGAATAATAAATGCAATAAATAGAGCACAAGCGACCTAAACTATCCTAGAACGCTAGGAGAGACTCGCTTAGGGAAGATGGACCAGCACAAGCCAACACCTAAGTATCCCCAGCAGAGTCGCCAGCTGTCGCATCCGCGAAAAACAACCGGCGGGCTGAAACAAAAACAAACACAGAGCCGCCACCGTGCGTTATTTATCCCAAAGGAGGGAAAGGAAAAGCTCAGAGTAAACCTGGAAAAAGCATGGTCTCGCGACCAAAGAGAATGGGATCGGGAGTCGGTTACGCAAGGGGAAGGTATTAGCACCCCTCACGTCCGTCGTACTCGACGGGATCCACGCTCTAAAGATAGAAAAAGGTTGCTAAAACAAACATCATACACACACACTGAAGACAACACAGATGGGGAAAGAGGGGAGAGGGCTCGCTAGGACATCGCATCCTATGCCTACGTATCTCGTCTGGAACGAGAATCAGAGCTACCGTAGTTCGGCTAACGCACGCCGAAACAAACACACGCGCAAAAAGGCAAACATGGAACCCGAACGCCAATAGCTGGACTTACATCAGCTTCCGAACCAAACAAACCCACACTGGAAACCAGATGCCACTTGATGGACTTATACCGGACTCCAAGCACACAACAAGAGGATACGGAATGCCAATGGCTGGGCTTACATCCGTCCCCTACACACACAAGAAGAAACAAGCAACAAGTTACTAAGGAGTCGGGAACTCGAGCCTAGCAACTGTCAAGCAAACACACACAAAAAGAAAAAGGGTGCCCGGAGAGACCTCGCACGGACTCCTGCCTACGTACCTCAAACTAGGGAGCTGGACTCGAGCCTAGATGTTATCATGCATCATTGCCCTATGTTATGGTTTCTATCTACTTGCACAACAGCAAGCTAATCCTAACCAGGAAAAAGCAAAGCATGCAAGCATAAACAAAACAAAGCAAACATTTCAAATAGCACACACTATATCCAGTCAAAGTGGGCTCAAACAAAGGGTTAGACTGCCAAGGCAAGTCAACTGTGTCAGGGTGGTGTTAGCTCTTAACCCTGACATTGAGAGTCAGGGTGAAGCTGATGAAAGGAGAGTGAAGATAAGACTTCACAGCTCTTATCCCTGGCCAGGGAGAGCTTCAGACAAAGGAGTGTGGGTTCAGAAAGGGGGAACCCTTCTACACTCATGACTCTGACTCAACTGTACAACTGTACATGGATCTTGGGTTAATATCCCAGTGCATCAACACAGTGGTGTGAGCAGAGGGACGACTCAACAAGAATAGCAGGGGATGGATTGCACATCCCTTGGGTTCTGCCAATTGCCTTAATCAAGGTCTTTTCCTGCTTGGGGACAAATTTAAACAATCATAAACATCGCCTCTTAAGGAGGACTTCAGACAGGTGCCTGGCCAAGTAACAGGCCAGGTCTTCCAGACTACATGGAGACAAGAGAGTCTACCTCAATTGGTTTATACAACCAAGCAGCAGCACAAGCAAGTTCAAAATGAACTATTAGCAACTAATGTACCTGAAATCAATCAAATATAATCAGTATACCAATCACAAAATCAAAACACACAGCATAAGAGCCAACAGACAATGCAATCAATCACATGTGCAAAGCACAAGCCCAAAGCAAGTGAGCTAAGCATCCTATAAAACAAACAAGTTAGTTCACTACAAGCAACCAAACTCAATCAACTTGCATTAATCTCCTTAAAGCATTTGCCTCTTAACCTGAAAAGCCAAACTCAAATATGAGAACCAAGACCACTAGGACAAGCCTAGGGTCAAAAGGAGGTAAAAAATTCAAAACAGCAAGTGAAAATTAACCAAAACCACAATCAAACAATCAAGAAACCAATCCAAGTGGATCCACATTCATATCATTCATCATTATCATTTCATGAACAAAATAGCACAAAACATGCAAATTGCAACCTCAAAGGACCAAACAGAATGATCACAATCAAATCAATATCAAAACATTTCAATAAATCCTCAAAAAATTCAAGATCAAACAGCATCCATAACATGTCAAGCACACCAAATTTCAGCTCATTTGGATCAAGGGAAGTAGGTCAATGAAATTCATAAAGTCCAGACAAATTCAAGCAAGCTCATTCATGGCATCAAGACAAGCATCAACTTCCACCAATCATAAAACAGCAATCAAACATGATAAATGAATGGGACTAAAACCAAGATGTACCTCAAAATGTCTACAATCACTCCACAAAATTTCACATCCATCCAATTAATAACCAGAATTTCTCAAAGCAAATACAAACATGTATCACAAAAAATCAACAAATGACCAAACAGGGGGAAAATTCCAATCAAATAGGAAATGTCATCAAAAATTCCAGAAAAATTCACATGTCCTCTAAACATTCACATGATCAATCATGCAAAAATTCAGCTCAATCCAAGGTCCACAAGCATGGCAAATAAAATCATGAAATTGCACAATGAATGGTGTGACACGAATTGTCACACCTCTATTCAAAAAATCATATCTCATCATCCAGGAACTCAAAAATTGCAAATCACATATCAACATGCTCCTTAAGATGTCTAGAACATGCTTGTAAAATTTCATCAATTTCTAATGAAGCATCAAGATTTTATGAATGAAATGGTGAGCATGGTGCACAAAGGATACATTCAAACATTCCCTAGACAAACAATTTTTCCACACGTGCACAAAAATATTAAAAATCACCAAAAAAAACTACACACCACAAGGAGAATGGTGAAAAAAGTCTCATCAAATTTGGATTACTTTTGAAGGAGTTATGGATTTTTGATGTTGAGGAAAAAAATAAAAAAAATGTGTGGAATTAAAGCATGCACATGAAGCCTAAGGAAAATAAATTGGCAAGGCAAAATACAAAATGTTGCAGCACGGACTCAAAGCGTGTACGTAGCGGTCACAGGCTTCCTCACTAACCGCTAGGCCAAGAAGGCCGCGCTACAGCAGGATTGAACAGTGTTTCTATTTGAAAAGCTAGCGCGCAAACACAATTAAGCATGAACAGTGGCGAAAATATAGATCAAATGCTACTTTTTGGAAAATTTTTGAATGTTCTTCATGTGTTCTTCATCAAATTTCCAGCATGAACAAATTTCCACCAAATTGGACAAACTTTATATCAACGGAAAGGTCTTTCAACGTACATCATGAATCCATAATTATTTTGATCTAATTCTTGCTAAATAAAAAAAATCGAAGCAAAACATGTTTGTACACAAAACTTCAAATCATCATAACTTCCTCGTTTCTCAACCAAATTTAGTGGTTCAAAGTGTAGAATTCTCTACATCCAAAGATCTATCTAAAGCATCAAACAAATTCAAGAATTATTGAGGTCGAAAAATCACCTTCAATTTGAGGACAGTTGCTAAATCACGCGTTTTAGGCCTTGAAATGTGAAAACAGAACTTCTATGATGCTTGTAGAAGTGAATGGAACAAGTCTTGTTGCTCAATTACGCACGATCTTGATGAAATCTTGAATTGCCATTGTTGCACCTCACTTTAACAGTCCAAAATTTGGCTTGGAAATGATGAAATCTTGCTTCAATTAGCTTCAATAATGCATATAGATGATGAATGGATGAAGATTAATGCAAAGTTTTTGAAGAAATTGCAAAAAAGTGAAGATGAAAAGTTGAGAGAATTTTGGAATTTTGGATCTAGATCTGAAATTCTGTTATGGTTAATCAAAACACAGTTAGGATTATGTTTATATATGCTATGTTAATGATGTTAGTAATCACAATTAGTGAAAAATGGAATGGATTAGTGAAAATGCATTTTCATGCTAAATGGACAATTACCAATTCACCCTCACTCATGTAAAACCAATGCAACAGTAGAATTTTTTTGTTGCAGCAAGTTACAAATGGTATTTGTGAGCTATTGCAATTGGAATTATGTGAAAACCATGAATATTTTGCAAAGAAACCTCACTCAATTAGGCCTTGTGAATCAAAAGTTATGCCACTCAATTAGGCCTTGTGAATCAAATTAATTTTGCTCAAAGAAACCTCACTCAATTAGGCCTTGTGAATCAAAAGTTATGCCACTTTGAAATTCAACTTTTTTGGACAATGATCAATCCATAATTTGCCAACCACACATGAGAAATTCATGTTCTTGGACTTTTTGGAAAGGTGAGAGTAAGATCTACAACTTTCATGTTGAAAAAATTTTCATTTGAAGCATTTTTGGACACGTAATTTTGAGGAGGAAAACTTTCCATTTTTGGCAGTTTTCAATTACAAGTCACTTTCTATTTTTGGAAAGTTTTCTCCTGACTTTATTTTCTTCATTCTTGATGTTTGAAATGTCAAATGAAACTTGTTTAGACATGAATGAAGTGTCTCTAACTCTCTCCCACCTCCAAATCTATCATTTTAGGCACAGTTGACCACAGTTGACTTTTCTGACTGATAGATGAATTTGCTATGCACTGATCAAGTTGAGCCTCAATCTCTTGATGAGATGGCTCAATGATGAAACCCTAGCTTCCATAAGCTCAATATAATCATAAAATGATCCCCATATCCATTGAAAACCTCATCTCCTTGCCAAGCCCTGATTGGCCCAATACAACTGATTAGGGCTGACCAGAGGTCAAAACCCTAATCTCAAGGAATCTGATCAAGCATAAAGAATCCCTTGGTGATGACAAGACCATGATGATGATGATGTACCATTTCAACCAAGATGAAGCTCAACCTCCTTGAGAATCAAGAATCACTAATTTGTAGCACAATCCTCAGATGGCTAGTGATCAATCCATTTAATGAAACCCTTAGCTTGCATCTTAACCTCTTATCTTCTGACCAAGACTTAGAGGATGACTTGCCCAATGTTGCCACATGATATGCAAATATGCAATGCCTAATGACCTACAAATGCTATGCAATATGTTAAGCTAGCCCCAAGAGAGGAGGGCAAATTTTGAGGTGTTACACTTGGCAAGCAAGAAATTCATTTCAAAGTGATGACTTTGAGGTCATGTAACTTGATGATCAAGCTATCAATTGGTGAGACAATGCAAACAGTAGAAAGATCTCATGGAGTATAGCATCTTTCATGTTGAGCATGAGTGGAAATGATGAATGGAAGAAGGTGAAAAAATGGCCTCAAGTTCAGGTCTCAACATTGCAAAACTGGTTGGGCCAGCTAGGCCCAAAATTTGCCTAGAAAATCAAGTCATGGTGCCCACTTTAGGTGAATGTATCTCTCAAACCATGAATCCAAATGAGATGACTCCAAAAGGAGGTAAAATAGGACATGGCAAGGTACAATTGTTGTGAAGAAAACATTTCCAAATGATGCCTTGAAGTGCAAGAAAACTGGCTAAGAATTCTTGACAAACTTTGAAGATTTTTGGACTTAGAAATTTTTCTAAGTGTCCTAAAAAAATGTCTCACTTTGACTAAGCATAACTTTCTCAATCTTTATCCAAATGGAGCAAATTTTATATCTCTAGAAAGCTTGGAACAAGAGGAACAACTTTCATGTTGGAGAAAGTTTCAAATGGAGCTTTTATATTGATGGAAAATGGGCTTAAAGTGAGTGCAATAATCATGAAAACTTGCCCTAAATGGAAAGTCAACCATTTCCAAATTAAGTAACTTTTCAAATTCCTGATTAAATGATGAATCCATGATCCAACCTTGATCAAATTTCACATGTAAGCTCCCCTAGGCATGGATTTTGAGATTCCACTCTCAAAAAGTCAGGAGTTGACTTTCCTGGCCCCACAGTTGACTTTTCCCAAACTGTCTGATTCCCGATTCCAATGATCAATTGAAGCACTTCTAGCTCAAATAAAAAACTGATTTCTTGTATGTAGACCCTTGTGGACATATGGAGGGCCATGGAAAAGAGTTTCACCAAAAGAATCAGAAATAAACTGATTTTATACCAAACCCTAATTTTAGGGCAAAAATGACAAGGGACTGATTGCACTGCTTGCCAATGGATCTTTCTGAGATAATTGTGAATCTTCATAGGCCAAGATGCCTCTCCAAACATGACATGGATAAGCTCCTCTACTTCCAACCAAACATTGCCTGTCGCAGGTAGCCATGAAACCCAAATTTCCTGATTAAATCCAGATGAACACTCTGATATCTCTGAATCCTTCACTGATGAATTGAGGACCATAATAAGATATCTAGAGCCCCCTGAGACCCTTGAGACTTGTATACTTAGAGAATGAAGTCCAATTCTCAATCTTGCTTTGTGTAGGCTCCTTCTGTTAAGGAGTGATCAATCAAAACCTGATTTCCATGTCACTAATGCAGCATGCAATGAGTATGACCTAGTATGATGCCAATGAAGTGTAAAACATAATCTTATGCTTCCAAGAAAAATGAAGGGTAAATTTTGGGGTATTACAGCTGCCCCTATTCAATCAACTAGAGACCCGAAATGAAGATAGCAACGACTTTTGCACTTTCGAGGTATCAAGGGATTGAATACGATAAAAGCCCGAAAATTTACACTGAAGTGAAAAATGAAGTAATAATGCCTGTCAAGATCGGCAAATAGGTGGTCTTGATCTGAGCATCAACAAAGAATCCGTATGGTACGGTGAGAGTCGGTCTGAACACCGAAAAAGAATGTTAGCCTGAATACCAAAATAAATGGTAACACAGAAATAACCATGGCCTGAATGCCGCTCATCAATCTGAATACTGGAAATGACTTCGATCTGAGCATCGGAAGATACGAGATTATCAAACATCGGTCTGAACACCGGGAAATTGGCATGAGCGCCACTTCGGTCTGAATACCGGAAAACTGACCTGAATGCCACAAGTTGCATCGACCTGAACGTCGGAAACTTCTTCGATCTGAACATCGGAAAACTGGCCTGAATGCCACTTCGGTCTGAATACCGTAAATTGGCCTGAATGCCACAAGTTGCGCCGACCTGAACGTCGGCAACTTCTTCGATCTGAACATCGGAAACCTGGCCTGAATGCCACTTCGGTCTGAATACCGGAAGTTGGCCTGAATGGCACAAGTTGGATCGACCTGAACGTCGGAAACTTCTTCGATTTGAACATCGGAAACCTGGCCTGAATGCCACTTCGGTCTGAATACCGGAAGTTGGCATGAATGTCGGAAACTTCTCAATCTTGCTTTGTGTAGGCTCCTTCTGTTAAGGAGTGATCAATCAAAACCTTATTTCCATGTCACTAATATAGTATGCAATGAGTATGACCTAGTATGATGCCAATGAAGTGTAAAACATAATCTTATGCTTCCAAGAAAAATGAAGGGTAAATTTTGGGGTATTACATTATGGCAATGATTTTATGGGCCTATGCACGCCCATGCACCCATGCATCATCAATGACCAAATTTGGAAAGTGATTTCAAGTGTAGAATAAGCAATGGATTCAGCTATAAATAGAGCCTCATATGCTCAACAATCAACACACATTCGCGCCAACTTTGATCCCCCATCTCTAACCCTCACTTTGCAAAGGATAAACCTGAGAAATTCATTTGAATTTGAGGTTGAATTTCCACTGTTTTGAAATTCAAATCTCCGGGAATCCACAGCCTTTTATGCATTTAATCCTTCTTCTACAAGCATTTGGAGTGAGATCAAGCACGAGCAAGATCAAGATCAGTTGAATCCAGACCTCCATTGAAGGTAATTTCCAGAATTTTTTATCTCTTCAATTCTCTCAAATTCTTGCTTAATTCTATTGATTCTTTGGTTGTCTGAAGTCCTACCAATGTAGGAAAGAAGATTGAGTTGCTTTGAGGCCAAATCGAAGCAACTCAGTTCATGTACCTCAAATTTCAACTCCCTATATCTCAATATACTTGGAGTTAGAGTGAATTGAGGCCATATTCGAGCTCAATGCCATTTTTACTTTGAAATCATGTCCTTGTTTTTAATCTTGGGGATGGTTGATGATGGACCAGTTCGGTGAGGTCCACCGAAGAAGAAGACCAGAACTACAGCTCCGGCCATGTGCTGGCATGTCTCACAGCCACAGGATCCATGTAATTTGTTTTAATCACGATCGTTCCTTTTGAATACCAATGTTGTGGCGCGCTGACTCATGTGCACGGTGGAACGCGTGTTTCTGGCCACTTGATCTGCCACCTCAATTAATGAGGGAGATCAAGTGGTCCACGTTTTTTCTGATATTTTAATTTTCATTTTAATTGCATTATTTTCAATAATTCATATTAAATTCAATATTGATCCAAAAAATATGGGACTTTCACCAAAAAATTTCAAATATTTTTCTCTTTCATATTTTGAATTAAAATTATTTTTTGGATCATTATTAATATTTTTCATGAATTAATTGATTTTTTATTTGTTTCTACTGGCTTAAAAATATTTTTAAATGTCCAAAAATTATGATTTTTTTTCTCCAAGGTCCTTTGACCTTGTTTGACCTATGGTAAATCTCATGGCCATTTCTCTTGGTGTTTTGATGAGATTTTAGGAATTGGACAAACCATATTTAATTTAAATGCACTATTTTAGTATTTTAATTTGAATAAATGGCAAATAAATTTGTTGACCAATTGTGATGGTTTGTTTATGTTTAACTCTTGTTGTTGGGCCTTGGTCAAGGTTGATTTGACTTTGTCAAATTAATATCATTGGATTTAGGAGATTGATGGAATGTACATTCCATCTCCCAAAATGAATGGATTATATTAATTTGGTAAAAGTCTTCCTTTGACCAATTTGTGTTTTGATCCATCCCTCTCACTCTTCATCTCATTCCCCTTCTTCATTCATTCATTCTATTTGGCCTATGACATCTCAAAGTCCTAATGCTAGTTGATTGAAAAATGAACATGAGTATGGATGAGATTAGGCCACACCTTTTGCATATACTTTTTGTGTGTGGTATGTTTCATGAGCATAGTCCATTATACTATGTCTCTAACATGCATTAACACCCAAATTCTATTGCCCGGCCTCAAATAGCTGTGACTTCTACATGAGTCCAATTACGATTGCTTAACCTAGTGCTAAATTTGTGACATAAAAGGCATAAGCATTCTAGTTAGTGAGATTGTAAGTCTCCCCTCTTTCATGGTATTGTGTGGAAACTTGGCCTTCTTTCCTTCCTTTGCAAGGGATGCAAAATGCTAGGTTAGAGAGAACGCCAAGCCGAGGCAAGGAATTCTGCTGGGGAAATGATCACAATCTTCTGGACCCTGGCAATGTTGTTGGAGATACACAGCACAATGAACTCTGTGGGGAAATGACCCGCCACACGGTGTTCTGGCAATAACAAAAAACCAAGACTCTGACTGGAGAGAGAATGGCACTGAAAGCTTGCTGTTGAGGAAGGAGACGGTGGTTCTGGCAACCATAATCTGCGAGAGAGACGACTCAGCAGGGGAAGCAAACACCGATACGGTACCGAGATTCTGCTTCAAGGAAAGAGACCATGGCTCTAGCATCGATCTGGCATCGAACACTAAGGAGCAGCCGCTTCTGCTGGGAAGATACAGTCTGACACTGTCAACTCTGCTAGGGATATACAGTCTGACACTGTCGACTCTACTGGGGATATACAGTCTGACACTGTCGACTCTACTGGTGAATGTATAATATGAAACAAATGCTTGGGGAAGTACAGTAATGAGAACCTGCTGGGGATTGAAGAATCCAACGCTTGAACCAACTTTGCAGGGATAACATACCAAATACCAACTATTGAGGAAAAACATCCGCGATCATCTGCTGGGAACCTTAAGGAAATGCCCCGAGTGTACCAGTTCTGAATAGACGATCCAAAGCACTTAAAATTTACAGCAATTTTAAATGTTTATTAAGCATGTACCTGTAAAGCTCTTATGTTTCATGATGCAATGTTTATCAAAAATTCGGACGTCATTTTTTGCAAACAAAACAGTAAAATGAAAATGAACACAGAGATACTGAATAACATGATTTTATTGATTAAGTGGCCTCTGAATAGGCATTTACATCAGGAAGCAATCCCTGGAAAGAGGTAATTGCACAAAAGATAAAAACATAAATTAATCTAATGGCAATGTGAAATGGATTTCTATCGGGTTCCAATTCTGCTATGACTTGCTCGTCTTCAAGATCCTCCAAATGATCAGCTTTCTGAAAAAGGTGATTGGACTGTTTCCTATCCTTTGAAAGTTTCCAGTTATCGACACGAGGTGAGATTCAGAACTACTCAGAACGCAGTCATTCGCTTAATCCCTAACTTTTGCCTGGATCGCCCTTTCGGGTTTTCAATCCACCGGGATACCCATTTTTGCCTAAGTTGCCTTTTCAGGTTTTCAACTTACCGGGTGTACAATCTTTTCATTTTTTATCCCTAACTTTTTCCCGAACCTTTTTCATTTTCTTGGTTCGCCGGAATGCCCATTTTTTGCCTGGACTATTCCTTTTATTGTCCAGCGAGTCTATTTTATGCGAAGTATTTTTTAAATGCGTCTGAGTTCACAGGGGAAGTGAAGTCTTCACCATCCATAGTTGCAAGCATTAAGGCTCCACCATCAAAAATCTTGGTGACAATATATGGTCCATCATAGTTAGGAGTCCACTTGCCCCTGTGATCTATCTGAGGAGGGAGGATCCTTTTCAACACCAAATCTCCGACTTGGAAGCATCGAGGACGCACTTTCTGATCAAAGGCTCTCTTCATCCGACTTTGATACAACTGCCCATGACAAATGGCTGCCATTCGCTTCTCTTTGATAAGACTCAACTCATTGAACCTTGTCCGAATCCAATCAGCTTCATCTAACTTGACATCCAGCAGGACTCTTAGAGAAGGAATCTCTACTTCAATAGGTAGGACTGCTTCCATACCATACACAAGGGAGTAAGGGGTTGCCCCGATCGATGTACGTATTGAAGTAAGGTAGCCATGCAAGGCGAAGGGTAGCATCTCATGCCAATCTCTGTACGTAACGACCATCTTCTGCACAATCTTCTTTATGTTCTTATTTGCTGCCTCAACACCGTTCATCTTAGGACGATAAGGGGAAGAATTATGATGTTGAATGTTGAAGTTCTTGCACAACTCCTTCATCATTTTGTTATTGAGATTAGAACCATTATCAGTAATGATTCTTTCGGGAATCCCATAACGACAAATGATTTCCTTCTTAATGAATCGGGAAACCACATGTCTAGTGACCTTCGCAAATGACGCTGATTCGACCCACTTGGTGAAATAGTCGATGGCAACAAGGATGAAGCGATGCCCATTGGAAGCAGTCGACTCAATCTTTCCAATCATATCAATGCCCCACATAGCAAACGGCCACGGCGAAGACATCACATTCAGAGGATTTGGCGGCACATGTACCTTATCAGCATAAATCTGGCATTTATGGCACTTCCGAGCATATTTGAAACAATCAGATTCCATGGTCATCTAGTAATAACCCGCTCTCAACAATTTCTTAGCCATTGCATGTCCGCCGGCATGAGTACCGAAGGAGCCTTCATGAACTTCCTGCATTAACATGTCCGCTTCGTGTCTATCCACGCATCTGAGCAGAACCATGTTGAAGTTCCTCTTATACAGCACATCATCTTTGTTCAAGAAGAAACTGCCTGCCAATCTTCTCAAAGTCTTTCTATCATTGTTGGATGCCCCTGCAGGGTACTCTTGATTCTTCAGAAAGCACTTGATGTCGTGATACCGGGGCTTGTCATCAACTACCAGTTCAGCAGCAAACACAAACGCGACCCTATCAAGGCGCATAACATCAATCCTGGGAACATAGTTCCACCGAATCACTTTGATCATGGAGGATAGAGTAGCAAGTGCATCTGCCATCTGGTTCTCATCACGAGGTATATGATACAACTTTACTATTGTGAAGAAAGTCAACAGTCTTCTCGTATAATCTCTGTAGGGGACCAGATTAGACTGGAGAGTATTCCAATCACCGTTCACTTGATTGATCACTAGAGCTGAATCTCCGAAGATGTCTAGAGTCTTGATTCTCAAATCAATGGCTTGCTCAATACCTGATATATACGCCTCATACTCAGCTTCATTATTGGTGCACTCAAAAGTCAGACGAGCGGTGAAAGGCATGTGGGCACCTTTCGGAGTGGTAATGACAGCACCAATTCCACTTCCTTTGGCATTGACGGCCCCATCAAACATTAAAGTCCACTTTTCATCTGGATCAGGTCCCTCCTCAACAACTGGCTCTTCACAGTCTTTCATCTTAAGGAACATGATGTCTTCATCTGGAAAATCAAACTTCATCGGCTCATAATCATCAATCGGCTGCTAAGCAAGATAATCTGACAGAATACTCCCTTTGATGGCTTTCTGGGATGTATACTGGATGTCGTACTCTGTCAGTACCATTTTCCAATGAGCAACCCTTCCGGTGAGAGCTGGCTTCTCGAATATATACTTGACTGGATCCATTTTGGAGATCAGTAAGGTTGTGTGAGTCAGCATGTATTGTCTCAATCGCTTAGCAGCCCATGCAAGTGCTCAACATGTATTTTCAAGCATTGAGTATCTCGACTCGCAATCTGTGAATTTTTTACTCAGGTAGTAGATGGCATGCTCTTTCCTACCTGTCTAGTCGTGTTGACCGAGAACACAACCCATGGAATTGTCAAGTACTGTCAAATACATAATCAGCGGTCTCCCTGGGACTGGAGGCATAAGGATTAGAGGATTCTGCAAATACTCTTTTATTTTCTCGAAAGCCCTTTGGCAATCATCGTTCCACCTGATAGCCTGATCTTTTCTTAACAATTTGAATATTGGCTCACACGTGGCTGTTAGGTGAGAGATGAACCTTGCAATGTAGTTCAACCTCCCTAAGAAACCACGGACTTGTTTTTCTGTTCTGGGCTCAGGCATTTCTTGGATTGCTTTTACTTTGGCAGGATCCACCTCAATCCCTTTTTCACTAACAATAAAACCCAGCAGTTTTCCAGATCTCACCCCGAAAGTACACTTGTTCGGATTAAGCCTCAGCTTGAATTTCCTCAAACGCTCAAACAGTTTCTGCAAATTCACCAAATGTTCTTCTTCTGTCTGAGATTTGGCAATCATATCGTCAACATAAACCTCGATTTCATGATGAATCATATCATGGAAAAGAGTTCCCATAGCTCGTTGATATGTTGCCACAACATTTTTCAGACCAAACGACATTACCTTGTAGCAGAAGGTGCCCCATGGGGTTATGAAAGTTGTCTTCTCCATGTCTTCTGGTTCCATCTTAATTTGATTATAGCCAGAAAATCCATCCATGAAGGAGAATACCGAAAACTGAGTCGTGTTAATCACCAAAACATCGATGTGATGTAATGGGAAATCATCTTTAGGACTAGCTCTGTTCAGATCCCGGTAGGCAATGCACATTCGTACCTTTCCATCTTTCTTAGGTACTGGGACGATATTTGCAACCCATGGAGGATAATTTGTAACAGCTAGAAACCCTGCTTCCAACTGTTTTTGCACTTCTTCTTTTATCTTAACGGCCATCTCTGGTCTCGTTCTTCTGAGCTTCTGCTTGACCGGAGGACAATCCTCTTTGAGAAGCAAACGGTGTACCACAATGTCTGTGTCAAGCTCTGGCATGTCCTGATAAGACCGAGCGAAGATGTCAACATACTCTTGCAGCAATTCAATCAGCCCCTTCTTCATATTATCTTCCAAAGCAACCCCTATCTTGATTTCTCTCTTGACGTCCTCGGTGCCGAGATTAATCACTTCAATAGACTCTTGATGCGGTTGAATGACCCTTTCCTCCTGTTTTAACAACCTGGCAAGTTCTTTAGGGAGTTCACAGTATTCATCACCCTCTTCTTCATTTTGAAAGATTGGATTTTCAAAGTCGAAGCGAGCCATAGCAGAACTGTTATAAATAGGATCCTGTGACGTGCATCTGCATGAGTGATGGTATGTGCTTATGAGTGTGACAAGGAGTGAAAACTAAACAAAACATTTCCAAATATATTTTTTTGATTTTTTAAAAACTGCAAAAATAGAAAGACAGTGAACAAAATATTTGAATGCAAAAAGACGTCCTTTATTTATGATAAAAAATGCAGGTATTCACATCGATGAGCCCTACAATGAGTCATTACGCCCTGGGCGGAACGTAAGACTTGGATATGCACAAACAAAGAAAATTACTCTTCAAGAGTGACTTGGATAATCTCTTCAGAAGACCAATTGCGGAGAACTTCACCCGGGACCCTTGGACGCACCCAGTTGTCAATGTCGCAATCACTATCCCCATCTTCTTTGTTGATTGCAAAGACCTGGCCGTACTGAGTGATGCCAGCATTGGAGAAAGTAATCGGCCCCTGACGAGTCTGAGGCGTTGAAGTTGTAGAAGTCAATGTAGGCTGATACCCAATCCCGAACTTGTCTTCCTTTACAGGTAAATCCAACAGACATCCCCAACCAGGAGCAACACCTGAATTTACCAAGGCATGTGCCTGCTTGAAGGATGAAATAGAGGCACCTGCTTTAACCTCTTCCACCGGAGTTGCATCCTTGACTTGAACTGCCTCAAAGGCCTGACATAGGATCTCATGAATTTCACCTTCTACCTCTACATACTTGAATGTAGACAGGTGACTGACCAGAATATCCTCCTCACCATAGACAGTGATAATTCTTCCGTTGACCGGGAACTTGATCTTCTGATGCAAGGTCGAGGAGACTGCCCCAGCATTGTGGATCCAAGGACGACCCAGCAAGCAGCTATACGAAGGAATGATATCCATCACATAGAAGACGGTGTTGAAGGTTTGCGATCCAATATGAATTGGCAATTCTACGTCTCCGAACACCGACCTCTTAGAACCATCAAAGGCTCTCACCACAAGATCGGAAGGCTTCAAGATCAAACCTTCTACATCTAACTTTGACAGGGCTCTCTTGGGTAGCACATTGAGAGAGGAACCTGTATCCACCAGAACATGGGATAGCACAGTGTCTTTACACTCCATCGAAATGTGCAAAGCCTTGTTATGATCGCGTCCAGCTGGCGTCAAGTCAGAATCAGTAAAACCCAACCCGTTGCTTGCATGAACATTTGCAACGATCCCTTCTAGTTGGTTCACTGAGATCTCCTGAGGCACATATGCAGCATTAAGGACCTTCAGGAGTGCCTCCCTATGTGCCTCCAAACACAGCAGGAGTGAGAGAATAGATATCTTGGACGGCGTCTGAATCAACTGATCGACTACCTTGTAGTCGCTTTTCTTTATGATTCTCAAGAGCTCGTCCACATCCTTCGCGAAAGCAGGCTCAGAGCCAGCCTGTGGGGCAGAGGTACCCTCATTCGCAACTTTCTTGCCCTTGGCCTTCGCCGCGGCGTCAGCACTATCAGGTTGGGTAACCGGTGGTGAGAACAGTCTACCACTTCTGGTGAATCGCCTGATTCCACCAACATTGTCCACTGCGGGATCTTTTATTTCAACTCCAGGTTCAGACTTCTGATCTTGCACCTCTTCTACTTTCAATGGTTGCTCCACTCTATGATCGTGCGTCTACACACTCCCCCCGTAATGCCAAGGAATGGCCCTTTCGCTGGTGAAAGGTAAAGGACCAGGGGTCGTGATGGTCATAGTGGGTTGATGCGGTCGCACTGGTGATACCGGTTGCACTACTCGCACACTGATCTGAGCGGTCGGGTAGAAAATTGTGATAGTGGCAACGTCACAGTCATACTCAAAAATCTCATTTATTGAAGTACAAACATCTGAAACATCGGAATCAAGTTCAACAAGTACATCAGAATCAAGCACGATGTTTGGAATATCAACAACAGCATCAGAAAAATTAATTACATCATTGGGAATTACAAAATCAGCAGGAACAACATTTGTAAATTCTTCAGCATCTTCAGGAAAGAGAGGATCAACATCTGCATTCTCAACAACCCCTTCAACAACCCCTTCAACAGACCTTTGGGCAGATAGGTCTTCAGCTTGGAGGATACCATCGTCAAGCAAGGCCTGGATACCCTGCTGTAACTTCACACAACCCGCACTCTGTGCAACACAACCCAAACAACCGCTCCCACAGCCGGGGAAAACATCTGCCTTTAGCAAGTATTCTTTGATTTCTAACAGCGGAGTCTTCAGTTTCAACATATCCTTAACTGACTTGACTTCTCCTTCCACCATGTTAACATTTGCTCTACCATGCTGCGGCATAGGATTGTTGACAACATTAGGAGTTGGCGCAAAGTTGATGGCCTTTGAGTCAATAAGGTCCTGAACTACGTGCTTAAAAGCTTTGCAGTTCTCAATAGTGTGGCCAGGTGCCCCAGAGTAGAACTCACATCTAGCATTGGCGTCATAACCCACTGGAAGCCTGTCAATAGGAGGAGCCAAAGTGCGTAACTGCACAAGTTACAACTGCTGAAGGTTGGGAAGCAATTTGGCGTACGACATCGGAAGAGTGTCGAAACGCCTATCCATCATCCACTGTCTTTGTTGATAGGCGGGTCTGTTACCCTGTTGTTGCTGGTATTAATTTTGTTGACGCTGAGGTTGTTGTTGTTGCACTGGTGCTGCAGTCGGAATGGTCACAGCTGCAACATAAGGTTGCTGATGGTAATTCTGAAAGTTTCTCCTTCAGTTACCTCTGCTCTGATAAGAAGACACATCATTTTCATCCCCTTCTCTCCTCTTCTGTCCTCCCAAGAACGGCTTCTTTGACCCCAAAGATGATCCAACCCCATTTTGGATCTTACACGTCTTCAAGTAGTTCTCCACCCTCTCACCGGTAGAGACCACATCAGCAAAATTCGAGGCGTTGCAACCCATCGGACGCTCCAAATAAGATCCAAGCAGTGTGTTCATAAACATGTTGGCCATCTCCTTTTCCAACATCGGAGGCTGAACACGGGAAGCCATCTCTCTCCAGCATTGAGCATACTCTTTGAAGCACTCGTTGCTCTTGAGAGACAGATTCTGGAGTTGAGTTCTATCAGGTGCCATATCCGCGTTGTATTGATATTGCTTCACAAAGGCCTCAGCCAAGTCTCTCTAGCAGCGAATATGGGCTCTGTCCAGCCTCATATACCACTCCAAGGATGCCCCAGCTAGGCTGTCTTGGAAGAAGTACATGAGCAGCTTCTCATCATCAGAATACGCAACCATCTTGCGGAAGTAAGCTTGTACGTGAGTCTTCGGGCAAGAGTTTCCATTGTATTTATCGAAAACTAAGACTCTGAACTTTGGTGGAACTCTCACACCTGGGACCAACCCCAAGTCAGCAACATCTACACCAAGAGCATTCTGCCCTTCCACAGCTTTCAACCTCTCCTCCAATCTCCGAAACATAGGGTCCATACCATGGCCCATGCCAAAGTCCTCCTGAAGCAGGGGGAACTGATCCTCCTGATCATCATGGAGGGGTTGTTGATCAAGGTTGACATGTGGGATCGGGATAGGCCCTGGTCCATTGGGTCCATTAGCCTCTCCAACTGGAGGATCAGCCACAACCTCCGGTTGAGTAGTAGGGGGATCCCTCTGTACCAACAATCTAAGCTCCTGCTGTCCCTGAGCCACTCCTTGGACCACTTCCATGAACTGATTCATGCGAATCCTCATCTCGGCGAGCTCTGCTTGTAGACCATCCATTACTCTTTGTTGATTTCTTCGGGTACCGTATCGGTGAATGCCTGAGTCAGCTATCCTGCTAGTGGAATACCAAACAAACTGAGAACACTGCGGCGGTACCTGTTATGCAAGACATGCTCATGGATATGCAAATGCAATGACATGTTTATCAATTCCAAAAGGATATTCTACCCCTTGATTCCAGTCTCACATCAGATAAGCGGTGTAAGAAAACCCCGACTAGAATCAAGAAGAAGATATAAACCCCTAGGAATAGATAAACATGTGTTAAATGATGTGAATGCAAAATGATGTGATGCGATGCAGTGACATGGGAATCAGGATTGCTGCATCTGCTTGAACAACTGTCAGGTCGCACTGTCCGAAAAGAAAACCACTGAGGAACATATAAGAGATCAAAGCTCTGCTCCAACAAGAATACCAGAAAACCGGGTTGGTTGAAGGTTAAGGTTTCCTGAATTTAGCCCTCCCCTCACTGGTAGGTTCTAAGAACAGAAGTTTGTCAGCTTCTAGCCCTTCAGTCGAATAATACGTTTACCACTGAAGGTTTGGCATTATTAAGAGACGAAAGACCTACACTGACTCCCCTCAACAGGACATCCTAAAAGCAAGTTCCAAGCCTCGGGGTCCTCGGATTGAGCAACGAGAATGCGCCCACCAGAGCTAACATAACCGCGTCTCGGACGAGAGGCCTCGACTGAGTCCTCGGGAAATGGTCACCATAGTCGACGATTTCTAGAGGAACATCATGTCGTTACGAAACACCCGTAGGACATAACATATCCAAAAGAAACCTCATCTGGGTGTGGGTCTTCATGAACGACTTAACGTAGCAACATACTACGCAAGCCTCATGACTATCCACTCTAAAACCTGTGTGTACGCTCAAGCCTGGGTAGTGGGCTTATCTCTCATAGAACAACCCACCCCAACAAACAACCAACCCCATAGAGCCAACAAATACAACGATCATATGTACACAATGCAATAAGATAAAGCAGATAAATGCTGGAAGTAAATAACTGTACAAAAGAATAAACACCCAACAAACAAGAAACTCACAAAAGCTAGGAGGGACTCGCATAGGGAAACCGGGTCCCTAGCAGAGTCGCCAGCTGTCGCAACTAGGCGAAAAAAAACAACCGCCGGGAAAAAGAAACAGAAGAGTCGCCACCGTTCGTTATTTATCCCAAAGGCGGGAAAGGAAACGATTGAAGAAAACCTAAAGAGAAGGAAAAGACAAGATCTCGCAACCAAATCTTGGGTTTGGGAGTCGTTTATGCGAAGGGAAGGTATTAGCACCCCTACGCATCTGTAGTACTCTACAGGTTCCACTCTTGTTGTTCTAGTCTAAAGGGTGTAGGTATATCTAATGTACTATCTGCTAAAAGAGGTCAAAAGAAAATGACTCGCAAGGATGTCGCATCCACTGCCTACGTATCTCATCTGAGTATGAGAATCAGAGTCTTCGTAGCTTGGCTACCTATGGGCGAAAGAGAAGTGTGCTCGATAAGACATCATATCTTATGCCTATGTATCTCATCTGGAATGAGAATCAGAGCAAACTGTAGTTCGGCTAACTACGGGAACAAGGGTCTCGATTGCAACTAGGACAAGAGAAAGGGAAGGTCTCGATCGCAACAAGGGCGAAAGCAAACAAGGATTAGTTGTTAGTCGTCAGTCAAACTCGGCAAGACATCGTGTCTCGTGCCTACGTATCTCATCTGAACATGAGAATCAGAGTTATCGTAGTTCGACTAACTAGGGGTTAAGGATTGCCATCTGAACATGGACTTACAAAAGAGGACACCAGTTGTGTCAAAGGAAAGTGGGCAATGTGCTCACGTCCTAGCAGTAGGTGTCGCAGCTCGCTGAATCGAGTCTTAGGCAGTTACCTCTTTACAATAGAACGGATTGACATGCCACAAGATCGGAGACGCACGGAAGGTCTAAAAGTGGGGAAGCTCTGCCCTAGAGTGGTCATGCAATGTGGACCTATGTGTTAGGATTTACAAAGGGGAATATCTACCTAATGTTAGCATGCAAAAGAATAAGGGAATTCTACCTATGTTATCATACAAGGGGTTCTACCTAATGGGTGCTACCTAAACGAAACAAGAGTCGACGACTGGGGCAAGGAGAGGAGCCACAGATAAGGGTAGATGGCGATGCCAGAAGCAATCGACTTACAGGTATATGGCGATGCATGAAGCAATCGACTTACAAGAGAAATGGCGATGCCTAAGGCAATCGACTTACAAGAGGATAGATGAATACGTGCCGGTTCTGTTAAGTTTTGAAAATGATTACTCGACGTTGGATCGAGCTTTTGATCTTGTTTTGAAATGATTATCGGATGTTCGTTTTAATTCTTGTATTAACAGATGAATAAAGAATGAAAGAATAAACACTATACACTTCATGGGAGAGGGGTACATTTGTTATGAATGGGGATGGTTCATGGAAACCAAACAATAAGAATATATGCCTCATACATCATACATGTAGGCAACAGTTATCAATCAGATCAGATGAGTAAACAAGTATGTAATCAAATCCAAGAATCAAAGAATGAAATAAAGGAGCATTAAACAATGCATGAGAAGTATGAACATGTTAAACAATCAAGCAATAGTAAGCATGGATGAAAGAAACAAGTGTAACAAATGACAGATGAATCAGACAGATGAAAAGATGCACAAAAGGGGTCCACTGAATAATTTAATCAAGAAATGAGGTAAGGATCAAATAAAATCAAGGTAAAAGTCCTCTAATACATGGCATATAAGATGAACAAGGGAGGATCAAAAGATCTCTTAAATTGCCCTAAGCAATCCCTAAGTCAAACATCGATCATAAAGAAGTCAACTGAAAATTCAAGTCAACTTCAAAAATATCAAATAAATAGTAAATTAATCAACAAAATTATGAAAAATTAAACTAAGTTAGGTGGGGTCAGGACATCATCATCCCCCAAAAAGATTTTTAAAATAATGAAAATTAGTGCATAAATTAATTGAAATAAAATAGAGGTCAAAACAAAAGTCAACCAACCAAACTAGGTCAAATATAAATCCAAAATAAATTGAAAATGGGAAATAAAATTCTAAGAAAAGGTCAGGTTGACCATGGGACAGTCGTCAACGTTCATCCCAAAAATCAAAAGCTAAAAAGAATTTTAAGTCATGAAAATAAAATCAATAAAAAAAGTGTGTTAAAATGGACCATTTAGAATAAATAATTAAAATAAAATATTAATATTAAATAAATACGAAAATAAAAATTAAATAAAATTAAATAAGGCATTAAGAGATATGGAAAATATTTTTTTGATATTTTTATGAATAAAGAAAATATTTTAAAATAATTAAAAGCGAAACAGAAATAAAAATAGAAATTAAAAATGAAAATGAAAAGAGAAAGTATTAGTGCTGATGGGCTCTGAAATGTGGGGGTGTGGAAAGTGAAAAGCGCAAAGGCCCAGTCCAAGACCAATTAAATCCAGCGTGACAGGACCAAATAACATTTTAATTTAAAAAAGGCATGTAACATGTATCAATTGGTCAAGTCTCATTAAGTCACTAAAAGACAAAAACGCATGCACGACCAGGATTAGAAGATGCGCGACAGATCTAACGGTTTTTTAAAGCGCCACGTAATCATCTTCTTCCACAATCCAAACCCTAACCATGCCATGCTCATGTAGCCACGTGAAAACGCAATGAGTTTTTCCAATCTTCCAATCAAGAATACAAACACTATAGTGCACCAAATGACATGAAATAAAAACCAAATATCAAGTACGAAATGTGTAGATTAACATGGTATCCTTGTTTGAATAAAATGATGACTTAATCATGGAGCAATGTTGTCAACAAGGTGACAACATGGGCACGGGCTAGGGCAAAAAATTCAGCATAAACCAATATCAATAACCCAAGCATATGATTGGCCTTGTAAATAATCATGAAACAAACATGGGCATATGGTTAGCATGGCAAAACAGTAATGAGCATAGATGAACATGATGATGATAATGATGAGAATGGTAAGCAAGCATGGTATATCAATGGATGGCTATGGAAGATGAGTGATAGAGGGTACCTAGTGGAAGCTTGATCCAATGCCTCTTGATTGTGGAGAGTATGGAAGAATATGATGCTTCCTTCAAGTCTGCTATGGGACCTTGATGAGAAAAAGAGATCTGACTTGTGATGAAACCTGCCTTGCCTTGCTCGAAAATTCACCAATGCCTTTTAGGTTTAGGGTTTGCAGCTTTTAAATATGATGGTCAAATGTTCTAATGGGCTTAGAAATCCATGTTTTGTCCATAAGCAAAATAATGCCAAGTAAGGTGTATTAGGAATGGACACATGAGGTTTGTGTTATTTTGGGCCAAACTTAAGTGAGTGAATACCCAATGCATGGCCAAATGAGGTAACAAAAACGTGGGCTGGTTTGCAGCATGGCTTGGCAAGCAAGAAATTCATTTCAAAGTGATGACTTTGAGGCCATGTAACTTGATGATCAAGCTATCAATTGGTGAGACAATGCAAACAGTAGAAAGATCTCATGGAGTATAGCATCTTTCATGTTGAGCATGAGTGAAAATGATGAATTGAAGAAGGTGAAAAAATGGCCTCAAGTTCAGGTCTCAACATTGCAAAACTGGTTGGGCCAGCTAGGCCCAAAATCTGCCTAGAAAATCAAGTCATGGTGCCCACTTTAGGTGAATGTATCTCTCAAAACCATGAATCCAAATGAGATGATTCCAAAAGGAGGTGAAAGAGGACATGGCAAGGTACAATTGTTGTGAAGAAAACATTTCCAAATGATGCCTTGAAGTGCAAGAAAACTGGCCAAGACGTCTTGACAAACTTTGAAGATTTTTGGACTTAGAAAATTTTCTAAGTGTCCTAAATAAATGTCTCACTTTGACTAAGCATAACTTTCTCAATCTTTATCCAAATGGAGCAAACTTTATATCTCTAGAAAGCTTGGAACAAGAGGAACAAATTTAATCTTGGAGAAATTTTCAAATGGAGCTTTTATATTGATGGAAAATGGGCTTAAAGTGAGTGCAATAATCATGAAAACTTGCCCTAAATGGAAAGTCAACCATTTCCAAATTAAGTAACTTTTCAAATTCCTAATTAAATGATGAATCCATGATCCAACCTTGATCAAATTTCACATGTAAGCTCCCCTAGGCATGGATTTTGAGATTCCACTCTCAAAAAGTCAGGAGTTGACTTTCCTGGCCCCACAGTTGACTTTTCCCAAACTGTCTGATTCCCGATTCCAATGATCAATTGAAGCACTTCTAGCTCAAATAAAAAGTTGATTTCTTGTATGTAGACCCTTGTGGACATATGGAGGGCCATGGAAAAGAGTTTCACCAAAAGAATCAGAAATAAACTGATTTTATACCAAACCCTAATTTTAGGGCAAAAACGATCGGGGACTGATTGCACTGCTTGCCAATGGATCTTTCTGAGATAATTGTGAATCTTCATAGGCCAAGATGCCTCTCCAAACATGACATGGATAAGCTCCTCTACTTCCAACCAAACATTGCCTGTCGCAGGTAGCCATGAAACCCTAATTTCCTGATTAAATCCAGATGAACACACTGATAGCTCTGAATCCTTCACTGATGAATTAAGGACCATAATAAGATATCTGGAGCCCCCTGAGACCCTTGAGACTTGTATACTTAGAGAATGAAGTCCAATTCTCAATCTTGCTTTGTGTAGGCTCCTTCTGTTAAGGAGTGATCAATCAAAACCTGATTTCCATGTCACTAATGCAGTATGCAATGAGTATGACCTAGTATGATGCCAATGAAGTGTAAAACATAATCTTATGCTTCCAAGAAAAATGAAGGGTAAATTTTGGGGTATTACAGCTGCCCCTATTCAATCAACTGGAGACCCGAAATGAAGATAGCAACGACTTTCGCACTTTCGAGGTATCAAGGGATTGAATACGATAAAAGCCCGAAAATTTACACTGAAGTGAAAAATGAAGTAATAATGCCTGTCAAGATCGGCAAAGAGGTGGTCTTGATATGAGAATCAACAAAGAATCCGTCTGGTACGGTGAGAGTCGGTCTGAACACCGAATACCAAAATAAATGGTAACATAGAAATAACCATGGCCTGAATGCCGCTCATCAATCTGAATACTGGAAATGACTTTGATCTGAGCATCGGAAGATACGAGATTATCAAACATCGGTCTGAACACCGGGAAATTGGCCTGAGCGCCACCTCGGTCTGAATACCGGAAAACTGGCCTGAATGCCACAAGTTGCATCGACCTGAACGTCGGAAACTTCTTCGATCTGAACATCGGAAAACTGGCCTGAATGCCACTTCGGTCTGAATACCGGAAATTGGCCTGAATGCCACAAGTTGCATCGACCTGAACGTCGGAAACTTCTTCGATCTGAACATCGGAAACCTGGCCTGAATGCCACTTCGGTCTGAATACCGGAAGTTGGCCTGAATGCCACAAGTTGCATCGACCTGAATGTCGGAAACTTCTTCGATCTGAACATCGGAAACTTGGCCTGAATGCCACTTCGGTCTGAATACCGGAAGTTGGCCAGAATGTCGGAAACTTCTCAATCTTGCTTTGTGTAGGCTGCTTCTGTTAAGGAGTGATCAATCAAAACCTGATTTCCATGTCACTAATGCAGTATGCAATGAGTATGACCTAGTATGATACCAATGAAATGTAAAACATAATCTTATACTTCCAAGAAAAATGAAGGGTAAATTTTGGGATATTACATTATGGCAATGATTTTATGGGCCTATGCACGCCCATGCACCCATGCATCATCAATGACCAAATTTGGAAAGTGATTTCAAGTGTACAAAAAGCAATGGATTCAGCTATAAATAGAGCCTCATATGCTCAACAATCAACACACATTCGCGCCAACTTTGATCCCCCATCTCTAACCCTCACTTTGCAAAGGATAAACCTGAGAAATTCATTTGAATTTGAGGTTGAATTTCCACTATTTTGAAATTCAAATCTCCGGGAATCCACAACCTTTTATACATTTAATCCTTCTTCTACAAGCATTTGGAGTAAGATCAAGCACGAGCAAGATCAAGATCAGTTGAATCCAGACCTCCATTGAAGGTAATTTCCAGAAATTTTGATCTCTTCGATTCTCTCAAATTCTTGCTCAATTCTATTGATTCTTTGGTTGTCTGAAGTCCTACCAATGTAGGAAAGAAGATTGAGTTGCTTTGAGGCTAAATCGAAGCAACTCAGTTCATGTACCTCAAATTTCAACTCCCTATATCTCAATATACTTGGAGTTAGAGTGAATTGAGGCCATATTCGAGCTCAATGCCATTTTTACTTTGAAATCATGTCCTTGTTTTTAATCTTGGGGATGGTTGATGATGAACTAGTTCGGTGAGGTCCACCGGAGAAGAAGACCGGAACTACATCTCCGGCCATGTGTTGGCATGTCTCACAGCCACAGGATCCATGTAATTTGTTTTAATCACGATCCTTCCTTTTGAATACCAATGTTGTGGCGCGCTGACTCATGTGCACGGTGGAACGCATGTTTCTGGCCACTTGATCTGCCACCTCAATTAATGAGGGAGATCAAGTGGTCCACGTTTTTTCTGATATTTTAATTTTCATTTTATTTGCATTATTTTCAATAATTCATATTTAATTCAATATTGATCCAAAAAATATGGGACTTTCACCAAAAAAATTCAAATATTTTTCTCTTTCATATTTTGAATTAAAATTATTTTTTGGATCATTATTAATATTTTTCATGAATTAATTTATTTTTTATTTGTCTCTAATGGTTTAAAAATATTTTTAAATATCCAAAAATTATGAAATTTTTTCTCCAAGGTCCTTTGACCTTGTTTGACCTATGATAAATCTCATGGCCATTTCTTTGGTGTTTTGATGAGATTTTAGGAATTGGACAAACCATGTTTAATTTAAATGCACTATTTTAGTATTTTAATTTGAATAAATGCCAAATAAATTTGTTGACCAATTGTGATGGTTTGTTTATGTTTAACTCTTGTTGTTGGGCCTTGGTTAAGGTTGATTTGACTTTGTCAAATTAATATCATTGGATTTACGGGATTGATGGAATGTACATTCCATCTCCCAAAATGAATGGATTATATTAATTTGGTAAAAGTCTTCCTTTGACCAATTTGTGTTTTGATCCATCCCCCTCACTCTTCATCTCATTCCCCTTCTTCATTCATTCATTCCATTTGGCCTATGACATCTCAAAGTCCTAATGCTAGTTGATTGAAAAATTAACATGAGTATGGATGAGATTAGGCCACGCCTTTTGCATATTCTTTTTGTGTGTGGTATGTTTCATGAGCATAGTCCATTATACTATGTCTCTAACATGCATTAACACCCAAATTCTATTGCCCGACCTCAAATAGCTGTGACTTCTACATAAGTCCAATTACGATTGCTTAACCTAGCGCTAAATTTGTGACATAAAAGGCATAAGCATTCTGGTTAGTGAGATTGTAAGTTTCCCCTCTCTCATGGTATTGTGTGGAAACTTGGCCTTCTTTCCTTCCTTTGGAAGATGTTTTGGGTCAAGGATTCATGCTTGTGATAGGTGGGTTGAGTGTTCTCCAAAGAATGTCTTAAGATGAAAAACAAAAAGCAAAACAATACTAACTTATAACCTATTAACTACTAACTTTTAATTTCAAGCCTTTACTTTAATGCAATTTACTTTTATCACTCTATTTCATTTGCCATTGTTCATATCATTCTAATTGTTTATGTTAGTGCAATTTTCACTTTGTCCACTTGGACCATATTGTGTGATACATTTTGTTTGTGTATACTTTGCTTGTTTGTGTGGTCTTTGACCATTAATGTACATAATAACAACAAAAACCCTAAAAAACTTTTGAGTGGACTGTTGGCTTGATCTTGGACAAATGGACTTAGAATCTAGGCAACCTTCCTATGCTAAAGGACTTGGCCAATGCCAACTTGTTAAAGAACCACGTGCTTGCAATTTGAAATTCATTTTATACATCTTTGAAGACATCTCTAAGTTCATCTACAACATGATCATTGTGAAGCTGTTATTTTGAACCTGTGACTTGTGGAATTCATCCGTTACATGGGCTATTTTAGAGAAGATCATGGAATGGATAAGCTTGGATGTGACCATCTTTATTTGATGCCTTGCTCTCAAAGATAATATAATTGTGCATTTGTGTGTTGCTTCATTCTAAAAGTCCAAGGGAATTCTGGGTTTCTTTTGACATTCTTGTCTATTGGATTGCTACCCATTTGGCCAGATCTTTTCAACTCTAAACTTTTAATTCTATACATAGGCTAGTCTCTTCATCTTCTCCCCATTTCTTTAATTTCAAAATCTCTCCCTCCATTTTTCAAAATATTTTTTGTGTGAACCACTTTTGTTCTAAACTTAGACTACTTTTGCAAGAAGATAGAAACTTTGGCCTTATGCCATTGCATTTTCAAACTTATTTTCTTAAATCAAACTTGTGAATAGACTTAACTATACTTGACTTAAACTTTCAAAAAAAGCCAAAAAGAACTAACTCATTCAAACCATTTTTAGGCCTTTGTGCCTTTCAAACTTAATTTTTGTTAAAAACAATGCATCCACTTTGAAATTTGTATCACGAACTACGAGGTTTTGATCCCTCATTTTTATGTTGGTACGTAGGCACAAGACCGAAGGTCTTGTCAAACACAAAAAATATAATTAATGAATTATTTTCTCATCCCCCCATTCTATTTGTTTGTAAACATCACTTTATACCAAGTACATATGCACACAAAAAGGGCTCCCTAGGAGTACCTAAGACACTTTGGATGCTAACACCTTCCCTCTGTGTAACCAACCCCCTTACTTGTAATCTCTGACATTTTATTAGTTTTGATTTGAAAACTTCTTACTTTTTGGGTTTTGTTCGTACTTTTTCCCTTTTCCCTTGGAAACAATAAAAGCGCGGTGGCGACTCTTATTATTTGATCTCTAGCTTGTCAATAGCTTGATGATCATGAATTTCCCACTACAGAAATTAAGTGGCGACTCTGCTGGGGAGTAGTCTCCAGTGGGTTTAGCCTACTTTTTGTGTGTATATATTTGTATATATGTGATGTTTGTATATATGTAGGTATGATATAATCTGCTTGTCGTGCTTGGTGATCTCTGAGTGGTGAGATAAGTTCTAACCCGAACTTGAGTGCAATTAAGATAGGAGGATGGTATAGTCATGTTCGACTTGTGTGGAATATTCCTTAACAAGTTGGCTTGAGATCCACCCGCTCAGTGGAGACTCCTTTGGATTTGGAAATGTCACACAAGTATTTGTGGTTAGGCATTACTATTTCTAATTGGGTCTGAGAAGATGGGGACCTTAGGACATTTAACCCATCTTGGCCTATTTAGGACATAGTGCGGAAACTGTTCAAGTGTAGACTTGATAACAGTTGTTACGCGATACTACACTCAGACGAGTTTCTCTTGAGAATATTATGGGTCGATGAGTCAGTCATCTTAACCTGTAATATCCGATAGATGGAATTAAGACTCTGGGAACTTTTTAGAACATGATCTACAGGTTTTTATCCTTAGTTCACTCCTTTGGGATAGTTCTTACCCAAACTCCATGCTCATGACTCACAACAAACCCTTGATTCTTGGTTGATCCAATCAAGTCTTGTCAATATCAATGGAACTTGGGTGTTGATAAGGTGTAAACCATAATCCACCAAAATGGATGATTTATCTTGACAATGACTTGATTCATCCCTTGACCTTTGTTTGCCTTGTGTGTAATCCCTTATTTGTGATTGTTGTATTCATGCATTCATGCGCATCATAACATTCATCACACAAAAATTTCAAGGAAACTAAGGTATCATTTGAAAATATTTTCAGACCATGGATTGTAAGCGAAGGAACACTAAGAAGTACAGTTTCAGATGTCCCGACTTGAAAGAGTTAAGGAAGCTAGAATATTTTGTATTAGATCCCTTAGACTTCAAACAACGTCATGGGAAGCTTCTGTCCATCTTGTCTGCTGATGTGGTTGAAGGACTTTTGAGTGTGTTGGTGCAGTTCTATGATCCTCTCTACCATTGTTTCACTTTCCCAGATTTTCAGCTTATGCCTACCTTGGAGGAGTATTCTCATCTTTTGGGGATACCTGTTTCTAGTAGAGTGCCTTTTAGTGGATTGGAGGAGATTCCCCAATCTAGTATTATTGTTGAAGCTCTTCACTTGAAGAAGTCTGAGATAGAGGCTCATTGGGTGAAGAAATGAGGGTTATTTGGATTTCCATTTGTTTTCCTCATCAAGGAAGCTACTACTCTTGCTCAAGCTGGTAGTGTGGACGCTTTCGAAGCTATCTTTGTGTTGCTCATCTATGGATTAGCTTTATTCCCTAACATTGACGGTTTTGTTGATGTTAACGCCATTAGACTTTTCTTGATTGGGAATCCTGTGCCTACTTTGTTGGGTGATATGTATTTCTCTTTGCATCTAAGGAATTCTAAGGGTCGTGGAACGATTGTCTGTTTCATTCCTCTTATGTATAAGTGGTTTATTTTGCACTTACCCCAGACGCCTGCTTTTGTGGAGAACAAACAATGTCTAAGGTGGTCTCAGAGACTTATGTCTCTCACTAATGATGATATAGTTTGGTATGACCCATCTTTAAGCAGTTTGGAGATTATTGATAGTTGTGGTGAATTCTCTAATGTGCCTCTCATTGGTACACAAGGAGGAATTAACTACAACCCTGCTTTGGCTCGCCGTCAACTTGGGTTCCCCTTGAGAGACAAGCCTAATAACACTTCTTTAGAAGGTCTTTTCTATCAAGAGGGTAAAGATCCCCAACATTTGAAGCAGAATATTGTGCATGCTTGGCATAATGTGCATAGGAAAGGAAGATCTGAGCTTGGTCCGCGCAATTGTGTAGCTTTGGAAGCTTACACTCTTTGGGTGAAGAAGAGAGCTTTGGAGTTGAAGATGCCTTATCCTTGTGAAAGACCTATGTCTATGGTTGTGGTTGAGCCATTAACTCTCCCTAAACAAGATGTATAGGAGTTGGAAGATGCGCTCATCAAGATGAAGCAAGAGAAGGATATGTGGGAAGAGCGTTTTTGTGCTTTGAGCAAGAAGCATCAAGAGTTGCAATTGGAGTCTAAGGACAAAGACGCACTTATTAAGCCACTTGAAGACCGAGTGACGAAGAGACAGAGAGAGCCAGAGGTTTCATCTTCTAGCATGCCTCAGCCTTCCATTGCTTGGAAGAAGATTATTGATCAGCTTGTCCTCGAGAAGACTCAGATGAAGGCTTCTTTTGAGACCGAGATCCGTCGCATTCGAAGGAAGTACGCGCCTTTAGCCAGATCTTCTGACATTGTTGTTAGGGATCCTTAGGATGACTAGTCTCCTTTTCTCTTGTATCTTTTATTTTGGTTTCTGAAATTGTACTCAGTGTAATCCTTCCAACTTATATAAATAAAAGGAGATTTTTTGGTCATATCAAATTGTTGCAATTGCCAGTTAAATATATAGTTACAAATGATACAGTAAGTTCCTTGAAAAATAAAAACAAATAAGCATTGCATCTCATGCATCCATTGCATAAACAGGTTTTCGCCAGATGTCTGATTGGTGTTTCTTTTGTGCTTTAGCCAAGCTGACTCACCGGTATAATACCCGAGCCAATCGTCAGAAAATCATGGAACATTTGGAGCAGGAGAACAGAGAGCTAAAGGACGAGATCGTCCGCCTGACTTCCATGATGGAGTCAGTTCTTGCTACTCAGAATCGAGTTTCTCCAACACCTGCAACTCCTCCCGCGAGGACTGTTACTTCAGAGGTGACTACCTCTACCATGCCTGCTGCTACCGCCCATTTCGCGTCGAATATGCCTGCCGGATTCCCGTGGGGAATGCCGCCCAACTTTGTGCTTGAAGGCTTTGCGCCTACATTTGCTTCCATGCCGACATCTAGCCCGGTCCTGTCCATGCCACCTCCTGTTGTGCACACTTTGCCTCACGTAGAGGATACCATCTATCATTCTGAGCCGTCTGAGGGTCCGGATGTCTATGAGAAGATGGACGAGATGAAAGATCAATTTCTTGAGCTGCGCAAGGAATTGAAGACGCTGAGAGGAAAAGATTTGTTTGGGAAGAGTGCTGCTGAGTTGTGCTTAGTGCCCAACGTCAAGATCGCGGTGAAGTTCAAAGTGCCTGACTTTGAAAAATATAAGGGGAACTCTTGTCCGCTCAGTCATCTTGTGATGTATGCCCGCAAGATGTCTACTCAGATTGACAATGATCAATTGCTGATTCACTACTTCCAAGATAGTTTGACCGGTGCCGTGCTTCGGTGGTACATGGGGTTGGATAGTGCAAGCATTCACACTTTCAACGACTTGGGAGAGGCTTTTGTGAAGCAATACAAGTATAATGTGGACATGGCGCCGGATAGAGACCAGTTGAGGTCTATGTCTTAGAAGGACAAAGAGACATTTAAGGAATACGCGCAAAGATGGAGGGAGTTGGCTGCCCAAATCACCCCTCCTTTAGAGGAGAAAGAAATGACGAAAATCTTCTTGAAAACTCTGAGTTCATTTTATTATGAACGCATGATCACTAGTTCCCCCAATGATTTTACCGAAATGGTAAACATGGGGATGAGACTTGAGGAAGGAGTCTGTGAGGGACGGTTGTCAAGAGATGAGGCGTCAACAAGCAAGAGATATGGTAGCAACTTTGGTAAGAAGAAGGATAGTGAGACCAACGCAGTAATCAGTGGGAGGCAGAGGAGGCCTCAGATCAGAAGAAATCCACCACCCCGTCAACATCATCATCATCAAGTGTCATCAGTAATTCTGGTATTTTCTAATCAACAAGCAACACCAATTCAACAACAACAACAACATCAACGTCAACAACAACAACCGCAACAAAGAACGAACACCTACAACAACAACAATACCAACAACAATCATCATCAGCAGAACTTTGAGAGGAAGAAGGTCTCTTTTGACCCGATTCCTATGTCGTATGCAGAGCTGTATCCCTCGCTAGTTCTCAAGAACTTAATTCAATCGAGGAACCCGCCGCAGATCCCAGAACCACTTCCCTGGTGGTATAAACCTGAGCTCTGTTGTGCTTTTCATCAAGGAGTGCCCGGACATGATATTGAAAACTGCTATCCATTGAAGTATGAGGTTCAAAAGCTTATGAAGAGTGGTATGGTGTCCTTTGAGGACCGCACGCCAAATGTGAAAGCAAGCCCTTTGCCTGCTCATGGGAACTCTTCAGTGAATATGGTGGACGGTTGTCTTGGAGAATTCAAAGTTTATGATGTCCGGTTTATCCGAAGATCCTTGGTGCAGATACATAAGGATATCTGTTTGGTGAGTAACTGTGAACATGACCATGATGGTTGTGTTGTTTGTAGTGTCAACCCAAGAGGGTGTGTTGTAGTGAAAAAGGACATCCAACGTATGATGGATGAAGGCATGATTCAAATTGTTCAATCCCGTCATGTAGATGACGACGTCAATGTCATAGTGCCCGTTTTCAAACAACAAGAGTGGTTGGTAATTCAATATGATAGCAACAACAATAATAACGTAAGTCAAAGATCAGTATCGCCGTTAGTAATACGGTTAACAGGCCCAGTCCCGTATTCATATGATAAGGCTGTACTGTACCAGTACAATGCTACAATGATAAAGAATGGTCAAGAGGTCCCGTTACCTACGACTAGTTCAGTAGTGAGTATTACTGATGTAACGAAGGTGACCCGCAGTGGTCGAGTGTTCCCAAAAAATAAAGAGGAAACGATTGTTGGTAAGAAGATGGAGGTGCCTAATGTAGATCCGGTTGGTTGTTCAAAAGATAAGTCTGGTAAATCCAACAACTTGAAAGCCAATGATGATGATGAGGTACTCCGATTAATAAAGAGGAGCGAGTTTAATGTGGTTGAGCAGCTGCTCCAAACCCCCTCAAAAATCTCAGTGTTGTCTCTGTTGATGAATACTGAAGCACACAGAGAAGCACTACAGAGAGTTCTTGAACAAGCATACGTAGAGCATGATGTTACTGTGGATCAGTTTGATCACATCATGGCTAACATAACTTCATGCAATAATTTGAGCTTCTGCGATGAATAACTCCCTGAGGAGGGAAGAAATCATAACCTGGCTTTGCATATTTCAATGAACTGTAAGGAAGATGCTTTGTCCAATGTGCTTGTTGACACCAGTTCGTCACTCAATGTGCTTCCGAAGTCAACTTTGTCAAAGTTATCTTACCAAGGAGCGCCTATGAGGTATAGCGGTGTAATCGTCAAAGCCTTTGATGGTTCGCGCAAGACAGTAATTTGTGAAGTGGACCTTCCAGTCATGATAGGTCCGAGTGATTTTCAAATTACCTTTTAAGTCATGGATATCCACCCGACCTACAGCTGTTTATTGGGAAGGCCATGGATTCATGAGGCAGGAGCTGTTACCTCCACTCTGCATCAGAAATTGAAATTTGTCAAGAATGACAAGCTAGTGATTGTTGATGGAGAGAAGGCACTGTTGGTTAGGCACCTGTCATCTTTCTCGTATGTTGAAGTTGAGGATGAGGTTGGAACTCCGTTCCAAGCCTTGTCTATTGCTGCTGAGAAGAGAGTTGGGGCACCTATGTCCTCGTTGAAATATGCTCAGAAGATTGTAGAATAGGGTATTGTTGATCAGTGGGGGCACATGGTAAAGGTCTCCGACAACAAAGGAAGAACCAGCTTGGGGTTCCAGAAAGGCTCATAAACGGTTAGATCTGAAGATATGCAACTTAGCTTCCGTAGCGTAGGGTTCATTCATGGCAATGAGCAACACTTAGTTGTTGTTCTAGAGGATAGAGAAGAGGAAGACTGCACCAACTTTGTAACGCATGGAAAGACATGCAACAATTGGGTTGCTGTTGATATTCCTGTTATTTTGCATCGATCTAAGTAATTGCTTTTATATTTTAAAATCCTTCTTCTATGCCTAAGGGAGAAGTGAGCATTGTTTGGGCATTTTAAATTGATCATTAATAAAATTAATTCTATTCATCCACATCTTTGATGTTTATTTTTACTTTTTGCTTTTATTCTGAAAATGGTAATCACAAAAAAACATAAATAAACAATATAATTGTCCATCTGCATAATATTTGGTCACAAATCCACTTCTCTAAAATCAAAATATCAAATCATTATGCAGGTTGGTTCCTAACACCATTGAATACAATGATCCTTTTCCTTCTCCAAATTTTGAATTCCCTGTGTTTGAGGCCGAGGAGGAAAGTGATGTAGAAGCGAGTGATGAATTATCTCATCTTCTTGAGCAAGATGAAAAGATTATTCAGCCATTTGAAGAACATATTGAGCTTGTCAACTTGGGTTCCGAAGATGATGTGAAGGAAGTCAAGATTGGGTCTCGACTGTGCCCAAATGCTAAGAAGAGGTTGATTGATCTTCTGCGAGAATATTCAGATGTGTTTTCTTGGTCCTATCAAGACATGCCTGGTTTGGATTCTGAGATTGTGGAGCATAGATTACCGTTGAAGCCAGAATGCCCGCCAGTTAAGCAAAAGTTGAGAAGAACGCATCCTTATATGGTCGTGAAGATCAAAGAGGAAGTGCAGAAGCAGATTGATGCTGGTTTCCTTGTGACTGCTACGTATCCGCAATGGGTAGCCAATATTGTGCTTTTTCCGAAGAAAGATGGAAAAGTCCGCATGTGTGTTGACTATAGAGATTTGAATAAAGCCAGTCCGAAAGATGATTTCCCTCTGGCACACATTGATATGTTGGTAGACAATACTAGTAAATTCAAAGTCTTTTCGTTTATGGATGGATTTTCCGGTTATAATCAGATCAAGATGGCACCCGAAGATATGGAGAAGACCACATTTATTACACCTTGGGAACATTATGTTATAGAGTGATTCCTTTCGGTCTAAAGAATGCTGGTGCGACTTACCAGAGAGAAATGACTACTCTTTTTCATGATATGATGCATAAAGAGATTGAAGTTTATGTCGATGACATGATTGCTAAATCCATTAATGAAGAGGAACATGTTGAGCATTTGTTGAAGCTATTCCAGCGTTTGAGGAAGTATAAACTCCGCTTGAATCCCAATAAATGTACTTTTGGTGTTCGTTCTGGTAAGTTGTTGGACTTTATTGTCAACGAGAAGGGTATTGAAGTTGATCCTGCCAAGGTCAAAGCAATACAAGAGATACCTGCACCCAAAACTGAGAAGCAAGTCAGAGGTTTTCTCGGCCGCTTGAATTATATTTCCAGAGTTATTTCCCACATGACTGCCACATGTGCGCCTATATTAAAGCTTCTTCAGAAAGATCAGTCTTGTGATTGGACCAAAGATTGCCAGAAAGCTTTTGACAGTATCAAAGAACATTTGCTTGAACCTCCGATTTTGTCTCCACCTATTGAAGGAAGACCGTTGGTGATGTATTTGACTGTGCTCGAAGATAGTATGGGTTGTGTTCTTGGTCAGCAAGATGAGACTGGAAAGAAAGAATTTGCAATTTACTACCTCAGTAAGAAGTTCACCGACTACCGAGACTCGATATTCTATGCTTGAGAAGACTTGTTGCGCATTGGCTTGGGCTGCTAAGCGTCTGCGCCAGTATATGTTAAATCATACCACTTGGTTGATATCCAAAATGGATCCAATCATGTATATATTTGAGAAGCTTGCTTTAACTGGGAGGATTTCCCGTTGGCAGATGTTGGTATCAGAGTATGATATCGAATACCGATCTCAGAAAGCGGTCAAAGGTAGTATTTTGGCTGACCATTTGGCTCACCAACCAATTGAAGATTACCAGTCAGTGCAGTATGATTTTCCTGATGAAGAAATTTTGTACTTGAAAATGAAAGATTGTGATGAACCATTGCTTGAAGAAGGGCCAGAACCTGGTTCCCGTTGGGGCATGGTGTTTGATGGAGTTGTTAATCAATATGGAAATGGCATTGGGGAAGTGATTATTACTCCTCAAGGCACGCATCTACCATTTACAGTTAGATCGACTTTCAAGTGTACAAACAACATGGCAGAATATGAAGCTTGCATTATGGGGCTTGAAGAGGCCATGAATCTCAGAATCAAGTATTTGGATTGTCTTCTGTGATTTAGCTTTGGTTGTGAATCAGATCAAAGGTGAATCGGAGACAAATCAACCCGGTTTAGTACCATATAGAGATTATGCGAGGAGGATTTCATCTTTCTTTACAAAGGTTGAATTTCATCATATCCCTCGAGATGAGAACCGGATGGCAGATGCTCTTGCAACATTGGCGTCAATGATTGTAGTGAAGTATTGGAATGAAGTTTCCAATTTATCTGTGATGCGTCTTGATAGGCCAGCTCATGTGTTTGCTGTTGAAGAGATTAAAGACGAGAAGCTGTGGTATTATGACATCAAATGTTTCCTCCAAAGTCAGATTTACCCGCCTGGGGCATCTTTGAAAGATAAGAACACTTTGAGAAGATTAGCCGGTAATTTCTACTTCAATGGTGATATACTATACAAGAGAAACTTCAACATGGTTTTGCTCAGATGCGGGGATAGACACGAAGCAGACTTGTTGATGACCGAAAGGCATGAAGGTTCCTTTGGTACTCATTCCAATGGACATGCAATGGAGAAGAAGATGTTGCGAGCAAGTTACTATCGGCTGAAAATGGAATTTGACTGTTGCAAATTTGTGAAGAGTGCCACAAGTGTCAAATTTATGCTGATAAGATTCATGTTCCTCCGACACTATTGAATGTTATCTCTTCCCTGTGGCCCTTCTCCATGTGGGGAATTGATATGATTGGGATGATTGAACCCAAAGCTTCGAATGGACATCGTTTCATTTTAGTGGCAATTGACTACTTCACAAAATGGGTTGAAGCGCCATCGTATGCAAATGTGACCAAGCAAGTTGTTGTGAGGTTTATCAAGAATCAGATTATATATCGTTATGGTATGCCAAGTAAGATCATCACTGATAATGGATCGAACTTGAATAACAATATGGTGGAAGCTCTTTGTAAAGACTTCAAGATTGCACATCATAATTCTTCTCCCTACAGACCTAAGATGAATGGTGTTGTTGAAGCTGCGAATAAGAACATCAAGAAGATTATCCAGAAGATGGTTGTCACATATAAGGATTGGCATGAAATGCTCCCTTTTGCTTCGCATGGGTATCGTACATCCATTCGCACTTCAATAGGGGCAACCCCTTTCTCTCTTGTTTATGGTATGGAAGCAGTGCTCCCCGTAGAGGTTGAGATTCCTTCATTGCGTGTGCTCATGGAAGCCAAGTTGACTGAGGCTGAATGGTGTCAGACCAGGTTTGATCAGCTGAATTTGATCAAAGAGAAGAGATTGCAACATGTGTCATGGTCAGTTGTATCAGCAAAGGATGAAGAAAGCTTTTGATAAGAAGGTCAGACCTCGTGTGTTTAGAGAAGGTGACCTTGTGCTCAAGAAGATTTTGACGTTTAAGCCAGATTCTAGAGGAAAATGGATTCCTAATTATGAAGGCCCATATGTTGTTAAGAGAGCCTTTTCAGGCGGTGCAATGATACTTACAACTATGGATGATGAAGAGTTCACTCGTCCTATGAATGCAGATGCAGTCAAGAAATACTTCGCCTAAAAAAGAAAAGAACAGCTCGCTAAGTTGAAAACCCGAAAGGGCGACTTAGGCAAAAATGAGCGTCTCGGTGGATTGAAAACTCGAAAGGGCGATCCAGGCAAAAATTAGAGACATAAAACAGAAAAGAATTTCCCGATAAGTTAAGTACCCCACCTTGGGGCAATTTATGCAAAAATTAGGAATTATGGCAAGTAACTGCATCTTGCTGATCAGCAGTGTTTTGAAGACTTGTTTGAGCACAAGGGTTGACATCAGTTTAGTAGCGGTTAAGAGCACATTGGATATCGAGAGTTGGTAGAAGGATTAAGGATCATTTGTATTCAATGTAACCCTTTTCCATGTAAATTACCATTTTCAACTTTGTAAAAATCCATGGAGTCTTGTCATTTACAAACTACCATTCCTATAAATAAAGTTGAGCTTTTATCCAATTATTTCTACTCTTATTTACTTCAGCCAATAGTTTTAAATTTTATTATGATCATTTTGAAATTAAAATTTTTAAAATCAAAATCAAGTTTTCGTTAATATATATAAGCAAGAATTTTTTTTCCAAAGCAAGTAAAAGGAATATCAACAGCATTTCAATGAATAGCAAGTCCTTAAATGTGAAGCATCAGAGGTTTCCCAAGCAGTTAGCCCTTCGGGTATCCCTAGATGTTTGTGTTGATTCAGTTCCTCGGCGGAGTGTTTGATCCCAGTGGAATTTCTTTCCTTGTCCCCAGCTGATTTGGTTGATTTAGATACCCTACGGTGTGTTGTTTTCCCCAATAGAGTTTCTGCCTTCCCCATCGAAGTTCGTATTTCCTCAGCAGGGTTGATATTCAGAGATGGTTGATCTTCCCCAGTAGATCGCATTGGTTTCCCCACCAATCGTCATTCAAATTGCTCCCGGTCAGAGTTTCCTCCTGGTTTCTGAGCAGCTTTTGTTATTGTTATTTCTCTGTAGGGTTGTCTCCCATTTTTATGGTGTTGACCTAAAATTCCCCACAGATTGAATGTTCTGTCCTCAGCAGATCTCCTCCTTCCCCAGCTAGGGTTGAACCTTTGGGATGTTGATCTCTCTGTTCTCCAGCAGTTGTCTCCATATTTTTGTGGATTGACCGAGGATTATACCGGTGGTTCAAATTCTTTGTGACACTTTTGTATCCTTTGTGATCCTTTTGTCAGCATAATCATCATATATACATATACATATACATTCATATAATTTCATAATTTGCATATCCTGCATCTTCATATTTGATTTGTTTGAGATTCTTATTCTTTGTTATGGCGGTATTTTATCCCCATACCAAATCTGGTATATGTCCTCCTTTAATAGTAGAGTGTCAGCCCCTTAAGCAGAAAGACTTTAACCTTTCTCCATTTCCCCACTGAGTTTGTTTCCTCGTGGATGGTTGTTATTTTAGTTTCCTCCCTAGTGGATTTTCTGGATGGAATTACTCCCCTTGAGTTATGTCCTCATTGGGTTGAGTCTTGATTGGTCGTTTTCTTTCTAGCTCTTACCTAGATGGATACTGTCGCGGCGGGATTTTTCACGAGATTAAGTATTGATTGAACTTAACCCGTTTGAAAAATATTTTAAATGCAAGAGTCGCCACCGTCTTTTATTTTATCCAAAAAGAGGAAGGGAAAAATAACGATAAATCCCTTTAGAGTTACGGGTTCGGGGGTTGGTTATGCAAAGGGAAGGTATTAGCACCCTCTACATCTGTGGTACTCCACAGGAACCTTTTTGCTTATGTTTATGTGAATGCTTTGCTTTTTTCGCTTTGATCGTTTGATTGGGGAGATGAGAAAAGAACTTGATTTTATTGTTTTTGGACTCGATAAAGTCGTAGACTTCATGCCTACGTATCTCCAAGGCGCAATGGAGAAATCAGAATCCACGTAGTTCTCCCAAAAGAAAGGGGAAAGTCTGTTTTGTTGATTTTAGATTGGCGTGTCTTGCCATCTCTTGCTCGACCTAGGCGGGAGGCTTCGAGACTGACACGTCCTTTTGAAAATGTTTTTAAACTGAAAAGCCAAAGCTGGCAAAAGATTTGAATGAGCCTAAACCCTGAAACAATAAATAAATGGGCTCATTATAAGGAAGCCCAAGAGTAAGCTTGTGAGTGTGTGAAAAAGGGTTTCTTAAACGGCGACCGTTGGAATCGCATCGGGTTTCTCTTTTTTGGATTTTTCGATTTTTTAACATAAAACATGAACAATACGATTAAACACACAATACAGAACATAAAAAATGCGAGAAAGTAAATTATTACAACACAGTTAGCTATGAATAGTTAGTATTACGAATAGTTAGTGGAGTTAATCGAGCTGAAACTGAAATGAAACGGTTAGTAACAACATAAACAAATATAAAAAAACAATATAAACATTTACTTTAGACAAAATAAACATTTGATATAAATAAACATTTAATTAAAATAAACATTTAAACAAATAATTAATTTAACTAACATTTAAATAAAACATATATGCAAAATAATAATAAAAGATAAACAATATTTAGTAAACAAAAGTAATATATATATATATATATATATATATATATATATTATATATATTATATATATATGTATATATATATATATTATATATATATATATATATATATATATATATAATATATATTATATATATATATATCTTTATATTTTAGACAATAAATATTAGTAGACAAAAATAATATATATGTACATTTAGAAAATAATATATAATAGACAAAAATATATATATATTATATATTATATTATATATATATTATATATTATATATATATATATATATATATTTTAGATAAATAATATATTAAAACACATGTCGGCAAGCCGGAACTTTGCCGATTTCAGAGATAAGTGAAGAATATTACCTTGTGTGAAGAGGATGAACTTCTGATCGTCCAAATGATCGACCGAAAGCTGGAAACCGTCACCGACGCAGTGCTGGCTGCCTTCGTGAGTACCTGACTTCAACGTCGCTTTTGATCGGTGAAACGACGCCGGAATGAAATGAACCTTGGATATTTGTGACCTGGACTCAACGAACTTCAAAGATATGAAATCGGTTTTGTGTTTCGGTGAATAATCGGGACGATTTTGGGTTACCGAAAATGAAGAACAAGTGAAATACGGTAATGCTTTTGGAAAAATATTTCTTTTCAATTCTCTGTTTCTCTCACCACACGTTTTTTCCTTACTGATCCACCTCCTTTTTTTTCTTTTTCTTACTAACCACATCTATATATATATTATATATATATAATATATATATATTATATATATATATATATAATATATATAGATATATAATATATATATATATATATATATCTATATATATTATATATATATATATATATATTTAGATTACTTAAACAATAAAAACCTAAAAAATAGCTAACATAAATTAATAATATATATTTAGATTACTTAAACAATAAGAAACCTAAAAAATATCTAACATAAATTAATAATATATATTTAGATTACTTAAACAATAAGAAACCTAAAAATATCTAACTTAAATTAATAATATATATTTAGATTACTTAAACAATAAGAAACCTAAAAAATATCTAACATAAATTAATAATATATATTTAGATTACTTAAACAATAAGAAACCTAAAAAATATCTAACATAAATTAATAATATATATTTAATATTATATAATAATATAATAATATAACTAATATAATATTAATCCTAATTAAATAAACTAATTAACAACTAAACACAATTAATATTAAGCACAAATAATATTAAACGGCACACGATTAAAATCTGATAAAATCGAGCGACACGAACACGATAAAAACGATTACAATTTGCACAGCAAAACAGACAAATTGATAAAACCAATAAACCAGTAAACCGGTAAACCAGTAAAATCAACAACACGACTCAAACAGACTTGATTAAATCACACGGCACAACACGTAATTAAATAAACAACCCTAGGCAATAATAAAATCAACACGACATCACGAAAACGCTGACAAACACAATCACAAATAATCGGACAATACGAAAACTCTAATATATTCGAAATACAGTCAAAATACCGACAAACAAACAATTAAATAGATAAAAACGCACAAAACCTAATCGAAGCGATGCCACGCACAAAAGAGATAAGCGAGATAAATACGAGGCAACGATATCGGCCAGGTTTTGCTAAAACAACGAAATACAACACGGTAAGCAACGAAAACACACAAACCTAATCAAACCAGTTGTCACGCGAAGTTTAAGAAATTGAGATGAATACGAGACAACGAGATTAATCAAGATGTGGTCAACAAAGCCAAAGTCAAATTTTGGGGTGCGACAGATGCCCCTATTTAATTAACTTAGGCCAGATAGCCGGAGGCTATCGAATGGCGTAAGGTAATTAAATATGACAAACGCCACAAAATTTGACCGCAAATGCATGTATGCATGATGCAAAAGACAGACAGACACAGAGACACAGGAGTGCCAACTCTACTGGGGAAGGACATACACCGACTCAATGAATGAAGGTAAACACTGAGAATACTCAGCTGGGGAAGATTCGCTACCTATTCATAGATGGAAAATAGGAGGAAAAGAGATATCGACTCAATGTTGACGATACATCACTATCTCATAGATGAAAGTGGGAAAAGATCAATATAACAAGAGTACTGATATGACAGTACATTACCAACTCAAAGATGGAGGTAACAGAAAAGATGAATACCAACTCAAGGATGAAGGTATAACAAGGGTATAAGAATCGAACTGCGTTAACTCATGGTTGACAGCTCACTACCCACTCATTGATGAGGTAAACAGGACATGCCAACTCAAAGTTGAAGGCAAGCTTCAAAAGATTGATAATAACACTGCTAGGGAAATCAAATTCCAACTCATTGATGATGGTGTAGATGAAGAATCAGATCTAAGGATCATTGTGCAGACATACAGTTGAATGCACACTACCAACTCATTGATGAGGTAGACAGAGAAATGCCGACTCAAAGTTGAAGGCAACCACCGATTCATTGACAAAGGTGTTTAAAAGAATTTAGAACATATTCTCCTGGAGATGTTTATCATTACCGACTCAAAGATGACGGTGGAAGGACAAAATGTACCTAACTCATAGATGAAGGTACTCCATCAACTCAAAGACGAAGATGGAATCAGAAGTTATCTGTGCAGACTCAAAGATGAAAGCACACTATCAGTTCAACAAGGATCAAACATACCCTACTCATAGATGAAGGTACTCCATCAACTCAAAGACGAAGATGGAATCACAGGAAAATGTGCGAACTCAAAGATGAATGCATATTACCAGCTCAAAGTTGCAGGTACTTCACCAACTCAAAGACGAAGGTGGAATCAAAAGGAATCTGTGCTAAACTCAAAGACGAAAGCACGCTACCAGCTCAAAGTTGCAGGTAGAACCATGGAACTTTCTGTGAGGATGTTATCAACTCATAGATTGAGATAGTAATTAATTTATCCGAGGGATAACAAAGGTTACCACTCATGGATGTAGGTAACTCAAGTTTGTAACGGGTACCAACTCAAAGATGAAGGCATAAAGGACTTGGACACAATATCTGTCATGTCTGTTTTACTGAATGAGAGTCACAAAGACTATATTGTTGCCTTCTTTTACTGGCAATTTCTGAGCTTTATCTGGAGACACGAGGTTCAAACTAGGATAGAACTAGAATGAAACGGTCAAACAAGACTTCAACTGAAGAGGAATGAACTCATCAGGATTTACAACTGAAACAACCATCTTCCACGAGGCATAGATCTCTGTGGGGAACATGACCAATAAAAGGTATTTTGTTGCTTATGAGGATACTCTATATGGAGAGATTGACTCAACCCACAATATAAACAAGGAAACAAGGTGCATATGAATGCAAGCATGATATGTCATAGATATGCATGAATATTTAGTAATGAATGCATGATGGACAGACAAAACTAGGAATAACTAAAAATGTTAACAGCTGCATAAGGACTTGCTGGAGATTTGCACTGAGACTCGCTAGGGAGTAGTACAAAGGCTTGCTGGGGAATTGGTACAAGAGCACCATATCCAGGTTTCTTTAAAAGTCTGTCTCTGCTGAGGATTCCGTAGAAGAATGGAGATGCCTTCTACTTCAAAAATGCAGGAGATTCCCTGTGGTTCTTGAATTTGTGAGGTATATGAGGATTGGACCTTTCTGAGGACTCCGCTGGGGATACAAGGTGTTATCCTCTGGAAATAAGATGATATTGTAAGAGAAGTCCTGCAATTCTTGAATTTGCTGATAATGCAGAAGGGATTATTCTTCTGGAAGACTCCGCTAGGGATAAAGTCCGATGGGGATAGGTGGTATCTTTCCAGGGAATAAGAATATAGGGGAAATCTATCCTTGATTTTTTTGCTTTAATTATCATGGAGACTTTCTGTATCTGAAGACTCTGCAGGGGATTATGGTGTCTGATATCTGGTTACGAGATCTTTCCTCTAGGAGACTCTACCGGGGAACAGTGATGTCTGACCTTTGAATATAAATGAGAATTGAGGAGAAATCCTGCAATTCTTGAATTTGCTTAAAATGCATAACACACTCTTCTTTTACTACAAAACATTACTGAGGAGGAGACATATCCTTCTATTGAATGGACAGAGAACAACAGGAGATTCCCTGTAGTTTCTGAATATCAACTTTCTTCACTCGCTGAGGGATGGAGACCTCTGTATTACTCCTGCTCAGGGAAATCAAATCTTCCTTCTCATCCTCTGCTGGGGACATTGCTGATCCCGCCTTAATAAATTACTGGGGAAATACCTGTAGTAATCCCATAGGCCAAATCTGTAACTTAAAACCTGGATCAAAGTCTTCATGATCAATTAACCGGGGAGTCTTCATGATCAATTAAACTGGGGAGTCTTCATGATCAATTAACTGGGGAGTCTTCATGCCCCAAGTGAAGGGAATAAACTTCTTGAAATATTTCTTGCATGATCTCTTGAGGAAAACTAGGAAGCAAAACTAGGGATATCCAGAATCACAACCTCTGCTGGAGAAATATTACTGCCAAGACACCTGTGGAGATCTTTTCATCATATACATATGAGGATAGTAACATGAACATGTCTAGTTGGAATCACATGATTTTAGAATTACTGGGACCGCATGTCTCAATCCTTTTATTGATGTCCACAAATCAAAGTAAATAATCTTTATAGTTTTCAAAAACTGTTTTTAATTCAAAACTTTTGTTTCAAAACATATCTGTCAAAGTAAAAGAACTTTCGTAAATTGAAATGAAAATTAAGAGTGCCAAGAAATATAGAAAGGCTCAAATTGATTTGATAGGATGGTAATCAGCCAACAGCATGATTCCATATATCTTTACAAATTGGAAAATGGTAATTTCGTGGAAAAAGGGTACGTTGAACTAACAATGACATCATTCTCTCTTCCACTTTTGACCTGTATTGTAGCCTTGAGAAAGTTGGAGAACTGTTGAAAATATTCTGATACTTCAATGATCTTATCTCTGTTATGCAGTTACTTGCCTGAAATCCCTAACTTTTGCCTAGATTGACCTTTCGGGTTTTCAATCTACCGGGATAATATTCTCTTTGTTTTTTTATGTCTCTAATTTCTGCTTGGACCGCCCTTTCAGGTTTTCAGTCCACCGAGACGCTCATTTTTGCCTAAGCCTCCCTTTCGGGTTTTCAACTTAGCGAGCTGTTCTTTTCATTTTTTAGGCGAAGTATTTCTTGACTGCATCTATATTCACGGGACGTGGAAGCTCTTCACCATCCATGTTTGTAAGAATTAAAGCACCGCCTGAGAAGGCTTTCTTAACAACATAGGGTCCTTCACAGTTAGGAGTCCACTTGCCCCTAGAATCATTGTGGAATAGTATCATCTTCTTGAGCACAAGGTCACCCTCTTTGAATTCTCTCGGCTTAACCTTCCTATCAAATGCCTGCTTCATTCTCTTTTGATATAACTGTCCATGGCACAAGGCAGTCATTCTTTTTTCTTCAATCAAATTCAACTGATCGTATCTGCTTTGACACCATTCAGCCTCTGACAACTGAGTTTCCATTAGTATCCTCATTGATGGAATTTCAACCTCTATCGGTAACACAGCTTCCATACCGTATACAAGTGAAAATGGGGTTGCCCCAGTTGAAGTACGGACTGATGTTCTATATCCGTGTAGTGCAAAAGGCAGCATTTCATGCCAATCTTTGTAGGTAACAACCATCTTTTGAATGATCTTCTTGATGTTCTTATTTGCAGCTTCAACTGCCCCATTCATCTTGGGACGGTAAGGAGAAGAGTTGTGATGCTCGATCTTAAAACTTTCACATAATTCATCCATCATTTTGTTGTTCAGATTGGAGCCATGGTCAGTGGTGATCTTGTTTGGAATTCCATATCGGCAAATGAGATTATTTTTGATGAATCTGACCACCACTTGCTTTGTCACCTTTGCATACGAAGCTGCTTCCACCCATTTGGTGAAGTAATCAATTGCCACGAGAATGAAACGGTGTCCGTTGGAAGCTTTGGGTTCAATCATACCGATCATGTCAATGCCCCACATTGAGAATGGCCAAGGAGCAGAAATCACATTCAAAAAGGTTGGTGGTACATGAACCTTATCAGCGTAGATCTGACATTTGTGACACTTCTTTACAAATTTGCAGCAATCTGATTCCATGGTCAACCAGTAGTAACCAGCTCTCAACATCTTTCTTGACATAGAGTGGCCGTTTGCATGAGTACCAAAGGACCCTTCGTGAACTTCTTTCATCAACATTTCTGCTTCCTTTTTGTCAACACATCTGAGTAAGACCATGTCATAATTCCTCTTATAGAGCACATTCTGATTAAGGAAGAAACTGCCTGACAATCTTCTCAAAGTCTTTTTATCTTTTTCTGTTGCTCCAAGAGGATACTCCTGAGTCTGAAGGAAATGCTTGATATCGTGGTACCATGGTTTATCATCAAAACTGGCCTCAGCTGTAAACACATGTGCTGGTCTATCAAGTCGCTTGATCACAATTCTGGGTACTTCGTTTGGAAAACCCACTTGATACATTGAAGACAACGTAGCTAGAGCATCCGCCATATGATTCTCATCCCGAGGAATGTGATGCAATTCAACCTTGGTGAAGAAAGTCAACAATCTTCTTGCATAGTCTTTGTATGGGATCAAGCCAGGGTGGCGTGTTTCCCATTCTCCTTTGATCTGATTGATAACTAACGCTGAGTCACCATAAACAGTAAGATTTTTGATGCGGAGGTCAATGGCTTCTTCAAGACCCATGATACAGGCTTCATATTCAGCAATGTTGTTTGTACATTCAAAACAAATTCTTGCCGTGAAAGGAATATGAGAACCTTCTGGAGTGATAATGACTGCACCTACTCCATGTCCATAAGCGTTGGAAGCTCCATCAAATACTAAACCCCATTGAGAATCTGGTTCAGGTCCTTCTTCAGGAAGTGGCTCTTTACAATCTCTGGATTTTAGGAACATGACATCTTCATCAGGAAACTCATCCTCATTATCATCGTGATCTTCAACGGGTTGGTGAGCAAGGTACTCAGCCAACACACTGCTCTTGATAGCTTTCTGGGTATGATACTCAATGTCGTATTCTGATAACAGCATCTGCCATCTGGCAATCTTACCAGTGAGTGCAGGCTTCTCAAAAATGTACTTGATTGGATCCATTTTGGATATCAACCAAGTGGTGTGACTTAACATATACTGCCTCAATCTCTTAGCAGCCCAAGCCAATGCACAACATGTCTTCTCGAGTAAGGAGTATCGTGATTCACAGTCAGTAAATTTCTTGCTTAAGTAGTAAATGGCATGCTCTTTCTTTCCAGTTTCGTCTTGTTGACCCAGAATACAGCCCATAGAATTCTCAAGCACTGTCAAATACATAACCAACGGTCTTCCAGCAACAGGTGGTAACAAGATAGGAGGCTCCATGAGGTACTCTTTGATACTGTCAAATGCTTTCTGACAATCCTCTGTCCAAACACAATTCTGACTCTTTCTCAGCAATTTGAAGATAGGTTCACAAGTGGCAGTCATGTGAGAAATAAACCGGGATATGTAATTCAATCGTCCTAGAAAACCTCTCACTTGCCTTTCTGTTTTTGGTGCGGGCATCTCTTGGATAGCTTTTACTTTATCTGGATCAACTTCAATGCCTTTTTGGCTGACAATGAAGCCCAAGAGTTTACCTGACCTGACGCCAAATGTGCATTTGTTCGGATTGAGGCGAAGACGGAACTTCCTCAATCGTTGAAACAGCTTCAATAGATCTACTAAGTGACCTTCTTCTGAACGAGACTTCGCGATCATGTCATCCACATAAACCTCAATCTCTTTGTGCATCATGTCGTGAAAGAGCGTTGTCATGGCTCGCTGGTAAGTAGCACCTGCGTTCTTCAACCCAAACGGCATTACTTGATAACAGAATGTTCCCCATGGTGTTATGAATGTAGTTTTTTCCATGTCTTCGGGAGCCATTTTGATCTGGTTATACCCGGAGAATCCGTCCATGAAGGAGAATATGTCAAACTTTGTTGTATTGTCTACCAACATGTCAATGTGAGGCAGGGGGAAATCATCCTTTGGGCTTGCTCTATTTAAGTCACGATAGTCGACACACATTCGTACCTTCCCGTCCTTCTTAGGAACTGGCACAATATTTGCTATCCACTCTGGATACACTGAAGTGGCAAGAAAACCAGCATCTATTTGCTTCAGAACTTCTTCTTTAATTTTGACGGCCATATCTGGATGTGTTCTTCTTAATTTCTGTTTGACCGGTGGACATTCTGGCTTCAAAGGTAGCTTGTGCTCTACGATGTCAGTGTCGAGACCAGGCATATCTTGATAAGACCAAGCAAACACATCTACATACTCTTTCAACAGGCTGATCAATTGCTCCTTGACCTGTGGGGATAACAATGCTCCAATTTTGACTTCTTTCACATTTTCTTCCGAACCCAAGTTGACTGTTTCCAAAGGCTCCTTGTATGGCTGAATAGTGTCTTCTTCATTTTCAAACTGGCGGGCGACCTCTTCTGGAATCTCATCCCACTCTTCCTCTTCAGCTTCGAATACAGAATGTTCAAAGTTGGGAGAGGGCATGATGTCATTGTGTTCAACGGGTTTAAGTAACCTGTACAAACAATTGTTTTTAGAGGACTGACCATGACATGCAAAAATGTGTTCTTTTTAAGATTTTTTTTGTTACCATTTTCCGAAAAAGCTGAAAAGATAAAAGGACACAAGTGTATAGGAACACAAAAGATCTTTTTCATGGATAGTACGTTTTTGACAAAAGTGCCCATTTTACAAAATTAATGCTTCGCGCTTTGGGCTAAAGCGGAAGATTTTTGAAAACTGAAAAGCTTAATTACTTTGATATGTGGACACAATGTGGGATGTCAACTGCGGTCCAGTTCTTCATAACTACTCCAGTCGCCATTCTGTCTTTCCCTCGAAGAGCTTTTATCTCTTTTGTAATTCCGCAAACTGATCCTGGAATTCATCCATTCTATCATTGAGACCAGGATCCTCACTTGGGGTAGGGCCGTGATAGACAGGTTCTCCTAGGTGAGGAGTATAGTGAACAACGGGAGGCACATTAGTGAAGACAGGAGCATTTGGTGGAACGAACTCTTGTTGATATCTATCTTGATTAAGATCCCTGGGTATTTCCCAAGGACGGGATGCTGTGATGGTAACAGAAGTGACTGGGACAACGTTGATTTCTGAAGCGATGACTGTAGTGACGGGTGCTGCTGTTGTCTGATTCTGAATTTGAGGTTGATTCTGTGCCGAAGTCTGTCCTGAATTATGAACTTGAGCCCTAGCTTGGGCTTCCTCTGCTTGTAGACGGGCGGTTAACATTTGGTTGCGCATCTCTGCTGCCTGTGCTTGCGCCTGGATCTGTGCATCTTGTGCTTCGGCAACCTGAGCTTGTGCTGTTTGAAGTTGAGCAGCTTGGGCTGCTTGGTTTGCTATCAATGTCTCGACCATAGCAGAAAGGCGGTCAACCTGAGCTTTCAATTCTCGGTTCTCGTTATCTGTTATCTCCATTCTTCTTTTGTAGTTGGCTCTTGTGTTGTAATTATGCGTCAGCTTGAAATGGATCTGCTGGCGGGAAGCAACTGTTAGAAGACTGGACCAAGACAGACAACCTGTATGCACGTGATGCATGGATATGCAAAATGAATGATTTTCCAAGGAACTCTAAGTGAAGGAAAAGATAGAATTGCAAACATTTTTGATAACAAAACAAAGTTATCAACCCAAAATACAACCAAGAAAACCATTTAAGGACATGTGTCATCAGGACGAGCATAAACAAGTAGGAGTTGTCCTTCAAGTCTCTCAATTCTTTCTTCATAGGCCTTCTGCATAAAAGCTTTCTCCTTCACCAAACTGTCTACAAGACCTTTCCATGCACCTGAGGACTGTGGAATCTGGGAGTAATCTGTTGTGCCTGAGGAAAATAAATCCTCTTGCACCCTTGGACGTTTACCTGCACGATCTTCTCCACTCTGCTCCTTTAACTGTCTCTGAAGTTCTTCATTTTCCATTTCGAGCACCTGGGCCTTATCCTTCCAAGCGTCTCTCTCTTTCTTGACCCTCTCCAAGGTGGCTTGGAGTTCTTCTTTGTCATCTAGCGGAAGGTAGGGGGTCTTCAACGGAGCGGGTTTGATAGGATCATGATGTGGGTATGGCATTTTCAACTGTATAGCTCTGGCTCTGATCCACTGGAGGTACGGCTCATAGGAGGTACAATCTTTCTTACCCAATTCAAGTCTCCCTTTGCGACAAACCCGATGCCAAGCTCTTACTACTCTCTCTCTCTCTCATGGTAGGGTCCTCCTCGTTATCCCTCAAGAAAATACCTTCTAAAAGAATGTTAGGAGGCTTGTCCTTCATAGGGTAACCGAGTTGTCTCCTAGCAAGTACTGGATTATAAGAAATGATTCCCTTTGTGCCCATGAGGGGCACATTGGGGAACTCCCCGCAACTATCAATGATCTTCACATCGTCTAAAACTCTACTATACCATGCAATATCTGACTGGGTAAGAGACATAATCCTCTGTGACCACTGAAGTCCTGACTTGCGATCCCAAAAAGTAGCTGACTTAGGAAGATGAGAGACAAACCATTTGTAGAGTAACGGTATACAGCAGACTATGGTTCCTCCTCCTTTCAAAGTACGGTAATGGATGGAATGATAGGTGTCTCCGAGCAAAGTTGGAACAGGATTACCACTTAGGAAGATGCGTATAGCATATGAATCCACAAAACCTTCAATATTAGGAAATAGTAACAAACCGTAGATCAACAAGGCGAACAGATGCTCCACAATAATATCACAACCTTGACTGGCAAAATAAGAAACCTTCCCCATTAAGAACTTGGCAGTGAAACCTGGAAGTCCTCCTTTGGTGGTGAAGTTTTTTGAATTCTGACTTCTTCATGTACAACACTTTTGCAAGAGAACTGTGCTCGGGTAACTTTTCTGAACCAGAGAAAGGTACTGTATCAGCAACTGGGATGTGAAGCAACTGGGCATACTCTTCCAATGTAGGCATGAGTTGATAGTCTGGGAATGTGAAACAGTGATAGACTGGATCATAGAACTGTACTAATGTCTGCAATAACCCTTCTTCCATCCTAAGTGTCAATAAAGATATAAGTGCCCCATATCTGTCTCTGAAACCAATAGGATCTGCGATCGAAGAAACCAGTTTCTTTAGTTCATCTATCTTTGGATTGATGAGATTGTACTTTTTCACACTTCTCCGTCCAAAATCCATGTTTCCTGCAATATTTGCAATCCTCACTTTAAGTTCCTTGGAAAAAGGTTGAAATGATGGGAATGAATGCATGTCATGCATGAATGCAACAAACACAAACATGGTCAAACAATACAAGGCTCAAAGTTCATCACCAGCATGGAGTTTAGGACAAAGCCCCAAGATAAGTTCTAAGGTTCACCTGCCAAACGGGTTCTAAAAGTTCCCAAGGTTATGGATCCTTCTTCGGATAATACCGGGTTAAGCAACTGCTCGCTTTCCAATATTATTCTCAAAAGAATCTCGCTTGAGTGTGATATCGCGTATCAACCAAACCAGACTTTTGGTCCGAAGTGGTCACCGCATCACATCCTAAGTAAGGCCAAGATGGGGTAAAGGTAAACTAAGGTCCTTGGCTTCACGGGCCCGTCGAAAGCAACAATGCCTCACAAATGACTTGTTTAGCACTATCACCCTCAAAGAGGCCTCCACCAAGCGGACAAAGGCTCAAGTCAACTCGGTAAGGATTGTCTCCTATCAAGTCAACCTGAATTATCATCCATCCTATCTCAAATGTGCCCCAAATCCGGGTATAGGATTTATCACAAGTATCCCCCAAAACCCAAAATAACAAACATTACAAACAATACAATTTAGCAAATATTCACAAAGCAAACATATAAACAAGCAAAGATAGGCTAAACCCTCAAATAAGTTTAATCATGTAGTCCCCAGTAGAGTCGCCATTATGTCGCGGCGGGATTTTTCACGAGATTAAGTATTGATTGAACTTAACCCGTTTGAAAAATATTTTAAATGCAAGAGTCACCACCGTCTTTTATTTTATCCAAAAAGAGGAAGGGAAAAATAACGATAAATCCCTTTAGAGTTACGGGTTCGGGGTTGGTTATGCAAAGGGAAGGTATTAGCACCCTCTACATCTGTGGTACTCCACAGGAACCTTTTTGCTTATGTTTATGTGAATGCTTTGCTTTTTTCGCTTTGATCGTTTGATTGGGGAGATGAGAAAAGAACTTGATTTTATTGTTTTTGGACTCGATAAAGTCGTAGACTTCATGCCTACGTATCTCCAAGGCGCAATGGAGAAATCAGAATCCACGTAGTTCTCCCAAAAGAAAAGGGGAAAGTCTGTTTTGTTGATTTTAGATTGGCGTGTCTTGCCATCTCTTGCTCGACCTAGGCGGGAGGCTTCGAGACTGACACGTCCTTTTGAAAATGTTTTTAAACTGAAAAGCCAAAGCTGGCAAAAGATTTGAATGAGCCTAAACCCTGAAACAATAAATAAATGGGCTCATTATAAGGAAGCCCAAGAGTAAGCTTGTGAGTGTGTGAAAAGGGTTTCTTAAACGGCGACCGTTGGAATCGCATCGGGTTTCTCTTTTTGGATTTTTCGATTTTTTATATAAAACGTGAACAATACGATTAAACACACAATACAGAACATAAAAAATGCGAGAAAGTAAATTATTACAACACAGTTAGCTATGAATAGTTAGTGGAGTTAATCGAGCTGAAACTGAAACGAAACGGTTAGTAACAACATAAACAAATATAAAAAAACAATATAAACATTTACTTTAGACAAAATAAACATTTGATATAAATAAACATTTAATTAAAATAAACATTTAAACAAATAATTAATTTAACTAACATTTAATAAAACATATATGCAAATAATAATAAAAGATAAACAATATTTAGTAAACAAAAGTAATATATATATAATATATATATTATATATATTATATATATATATTATATATATATATATATATAAGATATATAATATATATAATATATATATATATATATATATATATATAATATATTATATATCTTTATATTTTAGACAATATATATAGTAGACAAATAATATATATGTACATTTAGACAAATAATATATAATAGACAAATAATATATAATATATAATAATATATATATATTAATATATATATATATATATATATATATATATATATATATATATTATATATATATATATATATATATATAGATAATAATATATTAAAACACATGTCGGCAAGCCGGAACTTTGCCGATTTCAGAGATAAGTGAAGAATATTACCTTGTGTGAAGAGGATGAACTTCTGATCGTCCAAATGATCGACCGAAAGCTGGAAACCGTCACCGACGCAGTGCTGACTGCCTTCGTGAGTACCTGACTTCAACGTCGCTTTTGATCGGTGAAACGACGCCGGAATGAAATGAACCTTGGATATTTGTGACCTGGACTCAACGAACTTCAAAGATATGAAATCGGTTTTGTGTTTCGGTGAATAATCGGGACGATTTTGGGTTACCGAAAATGAAGAACAAGTGAAATACGGTAATGCTTTTGGAAAAATATTTCTTTTCAATTCTCTGTTTCTCTCACCACACGTTTTTTCCTTACTGATCCACCTCATTTTTTTTTCTTTTTCTTACTAACCACATCTATATATATATATTTAGATTACTTAAACAATAAGAAACCTAAAAAATATCTAACATAAATTAATAATATATATTTAGATTACTTAAACAATAAGAAACCTAAAAAATATCTAACATAAATTAATAATATATATTTAGATTACTTAAACAATAAGAAACCTAAAAAATATCTAACATAAATTACTAATATATATTTAGATTACTTAAACAATAAGAAACCTAAAAAATATCTTACATAAATTAATAATATATATTTAGATTACTTAAACAATAAGAAACCTAAAAAATATCTAACATAAATTAATAATATATATTTATATATTATATAATAATAATAATAATAAACTAATATAATATTAATCCTAATTAAATAAACTAATTAACAACTAAACACAATTAATATTAGGCACAAATAATATTAAACGGCACACGATTAAAATACGATAAAATCGAGCGACACGAACGCGATAAAAACGATGACAATTTGCACAGTAAAAAAGACAAATTGATAAAACCAATAAACCAGTAAACCGGTAAACCAGTAAAATCAACAACACGACTCAAACAGACTCGATTAAATCACACGGCACAACACGTAATTAAATAAACAACCCTAGGCAATAATAAAATCAACACGACATCACGAAAACGCTGACAAACACAATCACAAATAATCGGACAATACGAAAACTCTAATATATTCGAAATACAGTCAAAATACCGACAAACAAACAATTAAATAGATAAAAACGCACAAAACCTAATCGAAGCGATGCCACGCACAAAAGAGATAAGCGAGATAAATACGAGGCAACGATATCGGCCAGGTTTTGCTAAAACAACGAAATACAACACGGTAAGCAACGAAAACACACAAAACCTAATCAAACCAGTTGTCACGCGAAGTTTAAGAAATTGAGATGAATACGAGACAACGAGATTAATCAAGATGTGGTCAACAAAGCCAAAGTCAAATTTTGGGGTGCGACAGATACCTTGGTCCCCTAAGAGTCTATTACCTAGTAACTGGTAATATTCTTCTTAGTTTGCAGTTTGTTACTTCTTGCCCAATACCCGGCAAAAGTACCCTTATTTTTTCCTCAGTAGAGTCCCTAGTGGATCTATTCCCCAGGAAGTATATCCTTGATATGTTCATCCTAACCGGTGACGGATATCTTTCTTTCCTCTGCCTGAGTCTATCCTTGATATGTTCACTTTAATCAGTGATAGATATTCTCATTTTTGGTATTCTACCCAGTAAAAAGGTAGTTGTAATCCCTATTTTGTTCCTCAAAGAGTTAATCCTTGATATGTTCATCTTAACCGATGACGGGTTTTCTTCTCCTTGTGGTTTTCTACCCAGTAACCGGTAGTTGTAAATCCCACTTTATCCCCTTTTCAGAGTCTATCCTTGATATGTTCATCTTAACCGGTGACAGATTTTCTCTTTGATTGGTTTTCTACCCAGTAACTGGTAGTTGTAAATCCTACTTTGTCTCCTTGCAGAGTCTATCCTTGATATGTTCATCCTAACCGGTGACGGATTTTCTCTCCGACGGTTTTCTATCCAGCTTTCGATAGATGTAATTCCTACCCTTTTTGCCCAGGAAGTATATCCTTGATATGTTCATCCTAACCGATGACGGGTATCCTCCTTGACATTTCCAGGCAAGTCTATCCTTAATATGTTCATCTTAACCGGTGACGGATTTTCTTCCCTGTCGAGTTTATCCTTGATATGTTCATCCTAACCGATGACGGATACTCTCACCCTTGGTTTTCTGCCCAGTAACTGATAGTTGTAAATCCTATCTTTTCTACATTTTCCCCAACAAGGTTATTCTTACCAAGTAACCGGTAATGAATTTACTCTCCTGGAATCCTCAGCGAGTCATCCTTGATATGTTCATCTTAACCGATGATGAATGTTCTCTCTGTCAGATCTTTATTATCTCCTTACCTAGTACAAACAGGTAGAGGATAATAGATTTCTGCTCCTCCTGTGTTGACGTTTATCTTCCCTAGTTGAGTTGAGTGTGCATTTCCTTAGTGAAATCGTTTTTCCCCTGCATGATTCGAGTACTTCAGTTTTATCCTGACTTACTCGTATCCCCTGCAGATGTTGTTATTCCCTGGCTGAGTCTTTTCCATGTTTGTATGGAATCCCTCGAGTCCCCCAGTAGTTTTTAAGTCGTTGTCTGGCCTACACATAACCCATTCCCCCCCCCCCCCAGAGTCTCTGTCTCCCCAGTGTGTTTTCCTTACGGAATGCATTGTGCTCCTGCGGATTTTCGATCTCTCTGATTTCTTTTTCCTTTGTGGAAATATTTCCCCATAAAGCGTTAACTTTTTCATTCATGTCATATGCATCATGCGGTCTCTTAGGAACCAAAATTTGTTTCTATATGTTGTTATTTAAGCCCATTCTACTGAGTCAAATTGAAGATTTTAACCTTCGCCTCCTCAGTTAAAATGTCCTTAAATAGGGGCAGCTGTAAGACCCCAATTTTGACCCTAAGATCCCTCATGTAATTTCATTATAAGCATTAGCATTGGGATCATACCTTGGCATCCTCCTTACCCCTCTTTCATTGGGTTTATTTTGGGAGAGATCACCAAGCACTTTGTGATTATATCATACTTGTATTTTATCATTTCACTAACTAAAATACCAAAAATATGTCTTTGCACTTGTCTAACTCTTTTGTAGGAAGGGCATGATTCCATTGATTCATCAAGTTCACATCTAGGGTTAGAGACCCTCATGAACAAAGAGCACAACCAAGAATTGATTCAAAATTGGTTATGAGCATCATATATGAGTCCCAATGTTCTCTACATGTTATATTGATCAAGTTTTATTCAAGAGTTTGAGGGTGATTTGCCTTGGAAACCCTAGTTTGACTGGGTATCTTAAGTAACTTCTCCAACAAGCTATCTCACCATTTGGTCAAATTTATCAAGGTACACTTCAAAATTCATCATCTTATGCATATATGATCTACCATGAGCAAAGAAAGTCAAGAGAATTGGAAGTTAGCAAGTTGGTTGATGGTGGTTGGCCAGATGGATTCATTTGATCAAAACTGGTCTCCCTAGACCCTATCTCCTACACTTTTCACCATATGAAAATGATTCCAAGATAAAACTTACTCTAAATGACATTCCAAACAACTTCCATGTTTAGACCTAGAGCTAGTTTTTCTTGGAAAATCATTTTCTATGTTGAATCATTATAGGTCATTTTGTCTAAACCCTAATTTGAAAGTCAATTTCCCAAGGCCATAACTTGCTCAATTTTTATGAGATGAAATATTTCCAAGTTGAAAAATCAAATTCAGTATGTCTAATTAAACTTTTGTGTTTGGAGTGGGAGATAATTCAACTTTTTTGAGCATGTGTAATGAGGTTACATTATAGGTCACTTTTGACCTATACCATTGATCGAATGATTTTTCCAAACTTAAAAAATGCATAACTTTACCATTCCAAATCCAAATGACATGAATTTGGTGTCCATTTTGAAGGTCTTTGAAATAGCTACAACTTTGATGAAGACACTTTTTTCATTTTAAGCTCATATAAAAAGTTAAGCAAGGTGGAATGTTAAGTCATATGGCTTGACACTTAGAAAAATTTTGATATGTCAAAAATTTCCAAACTTCCACCTCAAATTTCTCTAAGTTGCAAGCTCCAAATGGAAAAGTGTTGAACATGAAAGTTGTTACTCTTGATATCACCTTTCCAAAGAGCTCAAATTCATTCACTTTTGGACAAGGAATGCATAGGATGCGCATGGCATGAACATGGTGTCATCACTTGGCAAGGAACAAACTTCAAATTCAAATGTACACTTGCCTTGCAATCCAAGCTGAATTCAGACTATCTAACATTCATTTGTGGACTTATGGCAATGATTTTATGGGCCTATGCGCGCCCATGCACTCATGCATCATCAATGACAAAATTTGGAAAGTGATTTCAAGTGTGCAAAAAGCAATGGATTCAGCTATAAATAGAGCCTCATATGCTCAGCAATCAACACACATTTGCGCCAGCTTTGATCCCCCATCTCTAACCCTCATTTTGCAAAGGATAAACCTGAGAAATTCATTTGAATTTGAGGTTGAATTTCCACTATGTTGAAATTCAAATCTCCATGAATTCACGGCCTTTTAAGCATTTAATCCTTCTTCTGCAAGCATTTGGAGTGAGATCAAGCACGAGCAAGATCAAGATCAGTTGAATACAGACCTCTATTGATGGTAATTTCCAAAAAATTTGATCTCTTCGATTCTCTCAAATTCTTGCTCAATTCTATTGATTCTTTGGTTGTCTGAAGTCCTACCAATGTAGGCAAGAAGATTGAGTTGCTTTGAGGCCAAATCGAAGCAACTCAGTTCATGTACCTAAAATTTCAACTCCTTGTATCTCTCAATATACTTGGAGTTAGAGTGAATTGAGGCCAGATTCGAGCTTAGTGCCATTTTTACTTTGAAATCATGTCCTTGTTTTTTATTTTGGTGATGGTTGATGGTGGACCAGTCCGGTGAGGTCCACTAGAGAAGAAGACCGGAGCTACAGCTCCGGCCATGCACTGACATGTCTCACAGCCACAGGATCCATGTAATTTGTTTTAATCACGATCGTTCCTTTTGAAAACCAATGTTGTGGCGCGCTGACTCATGTGCACGGTGGAACGCGTGTTTCTGGCCACTTGATCTGCCACCTCAATTAATGAGGGAGATCAAGTGGTCCACATTTTTTCTGATATTTTAATTTTCATTTTAATTGCATTATTTTAATAATTCATATTAAATTCAATATTGATCCAAAAAATATGGGACTTTCACCAAAAGATTTCAAATATTTTTCTCTTTCATATTCTGAATTAAAATTATTTTTTAGATCATTATTAATATTTTTCATGAATTAATTGATTTTTTATTTGTTTTTAATGGTTTAAAAATATTTTTAAATGTCCAAAAATTATGAAAGTTTTTTCTCCAAGGTCCTTTGACCTTGTTTGACCTATGATAAATCTCATGACCATTTCTTTGGTGTTTTGATGAGATTTTAGGAATTGGACAAACCATATTTAATTTAAATGTACTGTTTTAGTATTTTAATTTGAATAAATTCCAAATAAATTTGTTGACCAATTGTGATGGCTTGTTTATGTTTAACTCTTATTGTTGGGCCTTGGTCAAGGTTGATTTGACTTTGTCAAATTAATATCATTGGATTTAGGGGATTAATGGAATGTACATTCCATCTCCCAAAATGAATGGATGATATTAATTTGGTAAAAGTCCTCCTTTGACCAATTTGTGTTTTGATCCATCCCCCTTACTCTTCATCTCATTCCCCTTCTTCATTCATTCATTCCATTTGGCCTATGATATCTCAAAGTCCTAATGCTAGTTGATTGAAAAATTAACATGAGTATGGATGAGATTAGGTCACACCTTTTGCATATTCTTTTTGTGTGTGGTATGTTTCATGAGCATAGTTCATTATACTATGTCTCTAACATGCATTAACACTCAAATTCTATTGCCCGACCTCAAATAGCTGTGACTTCTACATAAGTCCAATTACGATTGCTTAACCTAGCGCTAAATTTGTGACATAAAGGCATAAGCATTCTAGTTAATGAGATTGTAAGTCTCCCCTCTCTCATGGTATTGTGTGGAAACTTGGCCTTCATTCCTTCCTTTGGAAGATGTTTTGGCTCAAGGATTCATGCTTGTGATAAGTGGGTTGAGTGTTCTCCAAAGAATGTCTTAAGATGAAAAGCAAAAAGCAAAACAATACTAACTTATAACCTATTAACTACTAACTTTTAATTTCAAGCCTTTACTTTAATGCAATTTACTTTTATCATTCTATTTCATTTGCCATTGTTCATATCATTCTAATTGTTTATGTTAGTGCAATTTTCACTTTGTCCACTTGGACCATATTGTGTGATACATTTTGTTTGTGTATACTTTGCTTGTTTGAGTGGTCTTTGACCATTAATGTACATAATAACAACAAAAACCCTGAAAAACTTTTGAGTGGACTGTTGGCTTGATCTTGGACAAATGGACTTAGAATCTAGACAACCTTCCTATGCTAAAGGACTTGGCCAATGCCAAATTGTTAAAGAACCAAGTGCTTGCAATTTGAAATTCATCTGATACATCTTTGAAGACATCTCTAAGTTCATCTGCAACATGATCATTGTGAAGTTGTTATTTTGAACCTGTGACTTGTGGAATTCATCTATTATATGGGCTATTTTGGAGAAGATCATGGAATGGATAAGCTTGGATGTGGCCATATTTATTTGATGCCTTGCTCTTAAAGATAATATAATTGTGCATTTGTGTGTTGCTTGATTCTAAAAGTCCAAGGGAATTCTGGGTTTCTATTGACATTCTTGTCTATTGGATTGCTACCCATTTTGTCAGATCTTTTCAACTCTAAACTTTTAATTCTGTACATAGGATAGTCTCTTCATCTTCTCCCCATTTCTTTAATTTCAAAATCTCTCCCTCCATTTTTCAAAATCTTCTTTGTGTGAACCACTTTTGTTATAAACTTATACTACTTTTGCAAAAAGATAGAAACTTTGGCCTTATGCCATTGCATTTTCAAACTTATTTTCTTAAATCAAACTTGTGAATAGACTTTACTATACTTAACTTAAACTTTCAAAAAAGACAAAAAGAACTAACTCATTCAAACCATTTTTAGGCCTTTGTGCCTTTCAAACTTAATTTTTGTTAAAAATAATGCATCCACTTTGAAATTTGTATCACGAACTACGAGGTTTTGATCCCTCATTTTTATGTTGGTACGTAGGCACAAGACCGAAGGTCTTGTCAAACACAAAAATATAATTAATGAATTCTTTTCTCATCCCCTCATTCTATTTGTTTGTAAACATCACTTTATACCAAGTACATATGCATACAAAAAGGGCTCCCTAGGAGTACCTAGGACACTTTGGGTGCTAACACCTTCCCTTTGTGTAACCAACCCCCTTACTTGTAATCTCTGACATTTTACTAGTTTTGATTTGAAAACTTCTTACTTTTTGGGTTTTGTTCGTACTTTTTTCCTTTTCCCTTGGAAACAATAAAAGTGCGGTGGAGACTCTTGTTATTTGATCTTTAGCTTGTCCATAGCTTGATGATCATGAATTTCCTGCTACAAAAATCCTTGAAGAACTGGCCTCCAATTGCTTCCAATGCTCTCAAAACCGCCCAATTGGTGCTCTTAGTTGTGACTTTTAGTCCAAAATCGCAGAACCCTTGAAAAGATGCCAACAAATCCCTTTTATAGTTGTTAAATCAGTCCATAATGCATCAGAGTAGGCTCAGAAAAGGACCTATCACACGCGTGACGACTTTCATTGCACGCGCGATGCTTGCAAAACTTCCCTATCACGCGCATGATGTTGCACATGATTATTCCAGTAGCTGTACCTTTTTTGCTCTTTTTTCCATTAGATTTTCACTAAGTCCTTGTTTTTTCATACTTGGTCATTTTTGCATCTTTCTTTGGTCTATATTCTTCATTTTTGCACCTCTTTGACTTATTTTGATGCAGTTCTTCAATCGAAAATATGCAATGACAGAGTGTCATCAGTTATGCCATGTGTATTACCCTTTTTGATGCACATTCAAAGTCAAAATTAAAGCAGCTAATAGAGACGTGCCTACTGGTGGAAGCCGACTCGAATGAGGTCAGAAAGAATATTTTTTGTAAGGGGTATTATCACTTCTATGAGTATTTCTTTGTGATACCTCCTATAACATATCTATTATTTTCTCGCAGATAAGATGAAATATAAGAAAATAACACAGAAAATAGAGAGGTTCTTCCAAGCCATCCTCTCTCCAACCATCGTTACCAATGTTCTGACCATTATAGGGGTTCTTACAACAAGGTTCCATACAGTTTTGGTGGCCCAAGATGCGTTAGAATGTATGAATAAACTTTATGGTTCCTACCCTACAATGTATACTTTAGTTTTTGTTACTTACCATTGTTTTTACCTATCTAGTGATATTGATTTAAGTCCCTAGTCCATTTCCCTATGAGATGGCTTATTTTCTGAGACCGTGCTCGAAGTTTCATTGAACCTTTATGGGGATTGTGCCCGACCAAGGGTCAATACTTCTTCCCTTCCTCAGGTGAGAACATTGTTTGAGGTCAATGTAATACGGACTCACAACTGCCTCTAGAGTGGTTAGCTACCAAGAGGGGGTGAGCCCGTATTTGGAACTATGTGAAGGTAATGGAAACACAAGAAAGGGAGGGGGGGGGGTTAATTGGGTTTCAATAATGAAAACTTTTGCAACTCAAAATGACAAGGAGAAAACTTAGAATAAAAATGATTAGCACAATTATCTTTATTCTGATTCGTTGTTAACTAAGCTACCTCTAGTCCACCCGCCAAGATGATTTCTCCTTATCACAAGGACTTAATCCACTATAACAAAACTTGATTATAACCACCAAGACTAACCATCAATGTCTTCTTGAGTAATTTTGACTAATCCCTATTCACACAAGGAAATACAATCACGAAGATTGAGATACAAAGATGTGTTACAAGATGCTTTTAAGAAGTCATAATACACAAATGAATTAAAAACACACAAAATATTTTCTATGAAGAGTATGAACAAAAGTTCCATGTATGTTGTTTTTCGTTTCTCTCAAAAATGTTTCACTGTATGCAATTTTACATAGATGATATTCTCTTAGGATGGACACTATTTCATTCTTCCAAGACACCTTTATATAAGCAATGAAAATATCAGTTGGAAGCTAGAATTGGAATCCATAAATGTAGTTGTATCCTTGCATAACGGTCCGTGAAAATGGGAGACACAATGGTACAATAGTACATTTCTTTTCCCATAAAATCAATGTAGTGTAAAGAATATTTCATCTTGTACTATGTATTATTTTCTCACATAAAACCTTTTTGATATTATCTTCAATTATTCATGGGCTTCAAATAGTGAGAGATGAAGAATGCATAGAATAAGAATCAAAGTATGTATGAGAGTATTTAAAACCTTGGTCTTCAGAGTCTTTCTCTAGTTCATCAGAACATGGTCTTCAGAGTCTGGTGACACAGTTCATCAGAGTTGTTTGAGTGCAAGACTTCAGAGCTTTACAATGTCAGAGACTTCTCTTGTCAAATTTATAAAGCTTTGAATGATCAATGTTCAGAAGTATTGAGTAGAATAATCTAAAGCTTGATTATCTTATAGAACACACATCTCAGATTCAGAGTGCACTAGGTTCAGAGTCTGATGACGTCACACGTCACTTCTTTAGAGCCAGAACTTATATCTAGTATATGCACACTAAACAAAAACCATTAGGGTACAAAATTGTTCCCTATGAATCTGTGTATTGTTATCATCAAAACATAAGGCTAGATGTAGCATCAAATCTTGTTCTTACAATCTCCCCCTTTTTGATGATGACAAAACCATATATTTTGATGAACAATTTTTACTTGGTTTAATCATATAAAAATATCAGAGTGAGGTTTGAAAGCTCCCTTGTGTTTTATAGTATTAAAACATATTTCTCAACTTAAAACTTCAGAGTTAGGTTTGCAAGCTTCCCCTGAGTTTAAGACTTAAAATAATTTTTAATGTACAAAACATTTCAATCAGCATGAAAGTAATAACTTCCATGTACCATAAGGCTTGGTTGAAATATCTTATGAATTGAACTTCCTTGAATTCATGCATCAGAATGTGTCATATCAGAAAGCATGGTTATCAAGAGTATGTCTTGTATCAAAGTCTTGGTTAAACTTTTATGCTTGGTTTAATCAGATCTTGGTGAAGCGTATTCCTTGTATCAGAGCTTGGTTAGGAATTCTTTATTCCTTGTATCAGAGCCTGATTGGAAACTGGCTTGTATCAAACCTTGGTTCAAAACCATATCTCAGTTTCTTCTTTCTAGATAGCCTAGTTAATTATGAAGCTAAAATCTGAATGGCCTAGTTAACTATAATTCTGGATTGCCTGGTTAACTAAAGACTAAATATGATCTTCTTAGTAACATTGTTGAACTTTATCAAAGTTCCCAGATAATTTAGTTTTTAGATTCAAAAATCATAAAGAAATATCAGAGTCAGAAATGTTTGGGATTAAAAGGGAAATAAATATATCAAAATCGTATCCACTCTTCCCCCCTTTGTCATCAATAAAAAAGATAAAGATAAAGATAAATTTGACAAAGGAAATTTCATTGAACTCAAAAAGATAAAGATATAGAAATTGAAATAAAACTTAATAAAAACAAAGGAAAGAAACATTTTAAGTTTGATTTCTAGGTAGGGGGTGACAGTATATACAAGATTACTCGAAGTAATCCTTCAATCTTTGTGTTGGTCTAGGCTTGCTTAAGTTTGGTTTCTAGGTAGGGTGGCAGTTCTAGTCTCAGTTTCTGGAGGATGAGTGAGTTTTGTCTTTTGCTCAGCTTCTGGTGTAGGTGGAGATTTTGGAATGAACATCTCCATAAGTGGTTGTATAACCCTAGAAATATTTTCATGAAATCTCTTCTGAGCAGCTTTGTAATAGAGTTCTCTCAGATCCCAAGAACAAAAGTGGATCTAGCTTCTGAACTCAACCCATAAAACATCACTCTTAGGGGGATTAACACAATCTATGCAATCTTGCATCACAGAGTGAAGACAATCATTTACTTCAGATTCAAATTTTCTAATTAAATAATCAACCTCCTCAGGGTCAATTTTGGATTCAGGTTTAGGTTCTTTTTTTGTATCAAATGAAATATTAATGGTTTGGTCTGAGGAATCAGGGGTTGAGGGTTCATTGTTTCAGATGCGTTCCATAAAGGCATCAAGGACTGGGATATCTACATTATTTGGATGAGGTGTTGGTGTTTGTGGTGTTGGTGTGTCTTCTGGAAAGGCACAAGCTTCTGGAATAACTATATTGAATGATGTATGAATGTTATGGATAGTTTCAGAATGGAGGTTTTGAGGATGAGTTTGTTGAGGTTCTTATGGGGATATTTTAGTAACTTGTGATTGTGTTTATTTATATGGTTTTTCAGTGGGTTGATCAGATGGTGTATCAGTGAGATGGTTAGATAGTGAGTTCTCAGGTTGTGATAGAATTTGTGAGAGAAGTTTTTTTGGGAGTTGAGGTTATTCAAAAATGATGGTTTGGATTTTATAGGTTATTTGGTTGGCTCAGGTATATATGTTGTAGTTGTTTCAGATATAGTTGGTTGTTTTTGTTTTGGGTTGGAGATGGTTCTAAAAGGTATGGATGTATAAGGTCTTGGAGTAGGTTCGAGAGGAGTAAATGAAGTATAATTGACATTAAGATCATAAGTAAAAGAGGTCTTAGTGAAGCTAGCTGAAATATGCCCACCGAATGCATTGCACGCTCGAAGGTACAACAGAGTCGCTACCAAACTTTATTTATCCCAAAAGAGGGAAGAGAAAATATCGATAAAACCCAAGGGGAAAAACATTGAAACGCGTAAGGGAATCGGTTATGCAAGGGAAATGTATTAGCACTCGTCACATCCATGGTACTCCATCGAAACCATTTCGAATGCTCTTGCTTGGATGGATGTTATAATCTTCATGTACTTGTAGAAAACAAAGGGGTTAGGAAAAGAGTGCTCAAGGAGGATTGTGGCCCTCATGCCTATGTGTTCTCATGGTGCAATGAGAAAGTCAGAGCCTCGTAGGTCGTGGGACAAAGACTGAAAAAAGGGGGAGAAGGGTGCTCGCCAAGGATTCACCTCCTCGTGACTATGTATCCTCATATTGCAATAAGGAAGTCAGAGCTTCATAGTTCAGAGAACAAAGACTGAAAAGGATGATTGGGGGGTGGTGTTTAAACTAAAGGGAAAAGATGGTGTCAAAACCAAGAAATGAGGGTTAAACATAAAGGTGCGTCCCAAAAGAAAAAGATATAGGGTTAACCATAAAGGATCTGAAGAAAGTTACAATGGTGTTTAAACCAAAAGGATCTCAAGAGAGGAGCCACATAGGCTAGATGCAGACTTGACAGTGAATTGACCGGAATTACACTAAAGTCTATGAACATAGACAAATACTCTATGCAATTGGGTCATTCGTCATGTACTCATAGATATTCTAGAAAAATGTAGGGAAAATTCCCTCTTATCATTCTATATTTCTTAAGGCTCGTGGCATACAAGCCTAGTCAAAGGCTGATGAGTTGTTGAAATAGGTTCCCAAAGATATTTGTGGGGATGAGTCAGATGACTGACTGTTGAGGAAAGTTGTAGTCCATTGAGAGTCTTGAACTTGTTGGGAGGATGAAGCTTCAAAGTGATAGAGGCAAGTCCCATCAAGTGATCAAGAAACTTATGGTTACTGACAAAGACAAAAGGAGAAGTGTAACAGATGAAGGGATTTAGTAGATCAAATGTGGATTTGATCAAGCCAAATCAAATGAGTAGAATTGATGAACAAACACATATGCATGGACATACAAAACTATCTTAAGATCTCATTGTTAGGTAGCCCAAGAGAAATCCATGTGGGTGCAAAGTGTATTGTCCTATGTATCATTGTTAGATAACCCAAGAGAAGGTCATGTGGGTGCAAAGTGTATTGTCCTATGTCTCATTGTTAGGTAGCCCAAGAGAAAGCCATGTGGGTGCCAATATGTGTTAAACCTAAGCAGATGAATGCAATAAGCAAGAGTCATAACAACCACAAACAAAAGTTCATCAGGAGCAAAACAAGTTAAAAGTGTTCATAAGGTTTTCAGGATCCAAGTTCACTCCAAGTCAAGCAAAGTGTCTAAATCTTAAGTCAAACTCCAAAGTTCCAAAGAGATCTTCAATACTCCAAGTTAAGTATATGGTTAAGATTAAATCCAAGTTACTTTATCATGTTTTGATTTATTAAGATTACCAAACAAAAAGTCAAACAAGATAAGAGCAATAGATGAATAAGGTAAGATGGATAGAGTATGAAATGATATGATGATTAATAGGACAAGAAATTAAAGTGCATTCAATAAATAGCATAAAATTAAATGACATAGGTATAAGCAAGTAGTGTCAAAATAACATTTCTCTAATATTTTTCACTCGTATAAATGGTTTGTTTAAGTTTGAAACATAGCTTCTCTCTTGTTCTTCAAGAAATAGAGTATCTGTCTCCATCCTAAACTTTATTTATCACATGAAAAGAAACACTACCCACTTACCGAAAAGGAATGCATAATTCCCAATCCACATACCGGATAATATCAGGATCACTTAATTCCAAGTGTTTATAGAAAGATAATTAGGTTCTTATTCCTAACCACTCAATTTGGGCTCGAAGAATATAATTTCATCGCACTACACTAAACGTCAATTGCCTTAATTGGTTTTAGCAAATTCAAATTAAATTGGAATCTAGTCAAACCATAGTGTTTGAATCGAAAATGCATTTAGTAGGGATAAAAACCTAAATAAATCAATAAAATTCAAAATTAATTGGTTCGGACATCAAATTTTTAAAATTATATTTGTGGGTTTATCTATTCGAATCAATAATAATTAATTTGTATTTTATATCATCATTAATATATAAAATAAACAATCAATGGATTTATCTTTTCAAAATCAATTCAAATATTTTTTATCAATTCAAATATCAGGTTCTTTCAAAATCAAATTAATTTGCAAAGCCCTTAATAATAAAAGTAAAACGTCTTGAGCTAGAGAAAGTTATGCTAATCAACCATCGTCTTTACTCTCTCAATGTTTTTTCATAAATTAAATATAATGTGTCTATAGACTACGCTAAACTATATGCTAAATGACATTAATTTTTTTTTTTGTATGTTCAGTGTTTCTTTTTATTTTAGTTCAAGAAATTTTAAGCTGAGGGGACTTTAAGGTTTAATGAGCACTTACAAATATTTACAAAATTAAAGTGCAATAAATGAAACATTGAAAATTTGTTTGTGGTCTACTTGTTTTGCTAAAAAGGATGGGAATTTAATATTCCATTTTTGTTGGGCTACTTGGTTTGCTAAAGGATTTCAATATTCCATCTTCCTTCTCAAAAGGATTCTCAAACAATAGTACACGTGTCAACCTGCAGCGGAGAAGACTCAACTGATTTATTTATAGGTCTAAGAAAAATTTTAAAAATATTTTTAAAAAATTAACAGTAAAATGAAAGGTTTATTTTTTAGTCTAATTAGTTTTAAAGAAATATGAAGTGTCTCAGGATATTAGGAGTAATGGTTTAGGTTCGATCTTCATTCTCCTTTCAATATATTTCTAACAAACAATAACACATAGCTATTTGTTATAAAATTAAGGTTTAATATTTCTTTTTTTTTTATTGTAATTTTGGATTCATTTTTATCTCTTAATTTTAAAAAGATTTATATTATTTCTTTAACTTGTTATAAAATATCATGTTAATCATTTTTATTTAATTAACAATGAATTAACAACGTATTTTTGAGTTTTTCCGTCTCTAAAAAGACGAAAATGACTAATATGAAACATTTTGAAGAGTTAAAAGACTATTATGGACATTTTTTAAATTTAGGGACCAAAATGTGTTGGTGCACAAGGTTGAAGATGAAAGAAGAGAAAAATATAGAGAAAAACGTAACTAACTTTCAAATGAAAGATGATGTTATGCAATTCTGTTTGTTTAAATACAAAACCTAAAAATGTCACATAGGCGGAATGCTAACCTACGCTAGCTGAGCAATGAACCTTCCTTCTGAAAATTTAAAAACAACTACAACTCAAAAGCTAACACTAAGGTTCTATGCACCAAATTCTCAGTTATGCTAAGTAAGGTTATAAAGCCTTTAACTTCTAAACAACAACACTTCTGAACTATGAATTATATCTAACAACATCCCTTAATTCATACTCAGCTAACTAAAATCTACAACATCAATTTCATCCCTCAAATGAATAAAGTGTTCAGTCTGGACAACTTTAGTCAGAACATTTGCAAGTTGCTTATGAGTACTACAGTGTACAACTTCTAACACTCCATTCTGAACCTGATTCCTCAGAAAATAAAAATTTGTGTCACTATGCTTGTTTTTTCCATGCAACTGGATTTTTGGCAAGGCTTATGGTTGATTTGTTATCAATCATCAGCTTCACAGGCTTGTTCACTTTGATCTTCAGATCCTATAAAAAATCCATAGGTCAAATAGCTTGACACGTAGACAAATCACTTGAAATGTACTCTCACAGGTTGACAATGCAACCACTGTTTGCTTCATGGAGCACCAAGAGATAGGACCAATCAAATACTTGAAGAAATATCCAAAAGTACTTCTTCTGTCAACTCTATCTCCACACCAATCAGAATATGAATAACACATAAGTTTTGATTCAGACTTAACACCAGAAGGGAATAACACTACTTACTTCAGAGTCCCCTTAATATACCTCAGACTCCAACTTGTGACTTGTTTCCGCGGGTGTGATTGCAGTCTTGCAATTTGCCAGCTCAAATATCTTCAAAAGTTCAAGTTCATACTTCAGCTGATGCAAAATGATACCCTTCTCAGAGTATATAATCTCCATCCCTAAAAAATATGCCATATTTCCCAGATCAGTCATCTCAAACTCATTTATTAGAACCTTATTGAACTTCATTATCTCATCTGAACAACTTCATGTCACCAATATGTCATTAAAATATAGACATTAGAATCATATTGCCTTCAGAAGTATGTTAAACATAAACAACATACTCCATATCACACTTTCTGAATCCTTGGAACTTGAAAATGAATCGATTTTCAGATTCTAAGCTCTAGGAGCTTGTTTCAATCCATACAACGGTTTATGTAACTTGTAAACCATCCCTTTCTAATTCTTTTCATAAATCCAGGAGGTCGTGACACGTATACCTCTTCTTGCAATGGACCGTTCAAAAAGGTAGATTTCACATCCGAATCTATCAGAGAATTCTTGTTTGCAACTATAGCAAACACCAATCTGATTACTTAATGTCTAGCTACAGGCACAAACACTTCAAAGTAATATAACCCAGATTTTTGTAGAAATCCTCTTGCTACTAACCTTGCTTTGTGTTTGCCAATTGATCCACATGGGTTCAGTTTCACCTTGAAAATCCAACTAACATTGATGGCTTTCTTATTCTTTGGAAAATCCGTCAACTCCCAAGTCTTGTTTCTTTCTATAACCGTAAGTTCGTGTTTTGATGGTCTTCATCCACACTTTATTCTTGAGCGCCTCTTTAACACTAACTGGTTCAGAGTCTACAAACATGGCACACTGAATAACTTCCCCTTCAGAGTCTATCTCAGTATCTTGCAACATGTCAAACTCTACAAATCTCCTTGGTATCTGACAAATTATCTATGGTCTGGTTTTAGAGGCTGGACAACTTTCATAAGTTCCACCTTTAGAAGGTTCACATTCAGAGGAATGACCACCTTCAGAGGTTGGATTACCACCAGATTCTGGAGTACCATTAGAATCTGAATCATCATCAGATTCACCTTTTGAGTCTTCTTCAACTTCAGAGTTACTATCAGACTCTAACTCATCTTCGGACTCAAAATCACCATCAAACTCTAACTCAACTTCAGAGGCAGAATCCCCTTTAGAGGAAGATTCTCCTTCAGAGTTATAAATCTCTTCAGAAGTTAACTCAGGTGTTAACACTTCACCAGAGTTAGATTAAGACTTGTTGCAATCCCATGCTTCCGATTCTTTCACAATAACATCTCTGCTGAATTCCACCTTATTAGTGTTTGGACAATAAAGCTTATACACACATATATCATGGTACCTAACTAGTAACATTACTTTACTTATATCATCCAACTTCTTTCTATTAGCATCTGTAACATAATTGTAACAAACAAAACCAAATACTCTGAAATGACTCACACTCTGCTTATCCCCAATCTACTTCTCAAAAGGAACAATTACCTCCAGCTTCTTTGTTGAACACTTGTTAAGCATATATGCTGCAGTGGCAACAACTTCTCCCCATAAGGTGTGAGGAAACTTCTTCTCCTTATGCATGTTCCTTGTCATATTAAGAAAAGTTCAGTTTCTTCTTGCAGCAAGACTAGTGTGTCGAGGAGTGTATGGAGAAGTAACCTCATTCTCAATTCCATTCTCCTCATAAAAATTTATGAACTCTATAGAGTTATACTCACCTCCACCATCAGTTCTAAGAACTTTCAGCTTCTGATCACTCTATTTTTAGCCTTCACCTTCAAATTCTGGAACTCAGCAAACAACTCATGCGTAAACATGATGAGTGCGACCCATGTCTTTCTTGTGAACTCATCCACAAACGACACAAAATATTTTTTTCCTCCAAGTGAAGGTACTTCAAATGGTCCTCAAACATCAGAATGTACTACTTCAAAATCCTGGTTTGCTCTTAGGTATACTTCTAATGCAAATGGAAATCTAGGTTGCTTGCCTTTCATGCATATCTCACATGACTTCCCAGGCTTCACAATATTGGGAATGCCATATAACATCTTCTTAGAATTCAAATGCCCTAAGCTTCTGAAGTTAAGATGCCTCAATCTCTTGTGGCATAGCTCTATGTCACCTCCAACGCCTTCTGCACTAAGGCATTTAGTTTCAGTTGTCTCCATATTCACCTTGAATGTTTTGTTGCTTCCTTGCTCATATTTCATAATCAGCTTATGATTAGAATCGTAAAACTTCAAGAGATTGTTCTTCATAGTAACTGAGAAACCTTTCTCAATAAGCTGACATACACTCATCAGATTTCTCTTCATGCCAGAAACATACCAAACATCCTTATTCAGAATAGTTTTACCATTCTTCACCTTGACTTTGACATTTCCCATACCTTCAATGTTGAGGTGTTTATCATCAGCACATATGATCTTTGTTCTCTTTCTAGAGTCAATGTCAATCTGATGATGCATATTCTTTTTGGTAACCTAACATATAGGAACTCCATAGTCAAGTGTGCTTGACTTGGATTAGTATTTGGATCGGTGGCCGTCTGGGAAGTTTCCCATAAAGATTGTGAGTAAGGAAAAAATATGCTGAAAAGACCCGTTTTGGTTTGTGGGGTCAGTCGATAATCCTGAAAGCATTATGGGGTGTTACATATGGTATCAGAGCAGACCTCTCCCAATACGATATGGTTCGGGGACGAACCACACGGAAGCTGGTGGGCATGTAACACCCGAGGACGAAGAGGGCGGAGAGTGGTTACATGTAACACCTAAGGGCAAGGGAGTGGTTATCGTTGCATGAGGCATGGCAATGAGTCACTCCTAGCATTTTTTAGGGAAAAGTTGAATTCACGTCGAAATGAGAGGGATCCCGAGGTTGTGCAGGTATTGGGATGCATGGTTGAAGGAAGGCTTATAAGGATTAATTTGTACTACCTATACCAACAAGATGCATATTCTTTTCGGTAGTCTAACAAATAAGAACTCCATAGTTAAGCATGCTTGACTTGGATTAGTATTTGAATGGATGGTCGTCTGGGATGTTTCTCGGAAAGCGTGTGAGTGAGGATAAATCATGCTAAAAAGACCCATGTTGGTTTATAAGGTCAGTTGATAATCCTGAAAGTAGTATGGGACATTACATTCATCATTAGAATCTCCTCTGACTATGTTTTCTTTTTCTGATTTCCTTTCCTTGTTTGACCAACAGTCAGCAACAAACTGGGCAAACTTTTTACAACAATAACATTAAATATTCTTCTTGTCAAACTTTCCTTTCCCTTCTAATGTTTCTTCTCATCAAAATTGGAGGTTTCTGAATTCTGAAAACCACCACCATGTCTCTTCTTGGCTTCTGACCGAGACTCCTTCTGACTTTTATTCCTAGAATATGCCTTCAGAGTCTGCTCTACCTCTCTTTTAGAGGTTCTCTCAGTTAGGCTCAACTCTTGTGCCTCTAGAATACTTTGCAGCTTTTCAATCCTCATGGTGGTTAGGTCTTTAGAATGTTCAATTTCTATAACAATGTAATCGAATTGAGGAGTAAGAGATCTCAGTACCTTCTCAATGATTACTTGTTCTGACAAAGTTTCTCCATAATATTTTATCTCATTGGTGATCAGAATCACTCTAGAAATTTGATCAAGTATCTTCTCATTGTCCTTCATGTTGAGATCCTCATATTGTTTACACAGAGACAGAAGCTTCACTTTCTTCACTGATGCATCACCGTCGTAGCACCGTACCAATGTGTCCCACTGAGCCTTCATCATCGTCGAATCAGCGATTTTCTCAAACACATTCACATCCACACACTGATGGATGTAGAACAACACCTTTTGATCTTTCTTCATTGTTTCTCTTTGCTCATTTCTATGAGCTTTTGTCACATCCACCGCAACCGAACATAAACGTCGTTGACGAGATCAAGAACGTCTTAAGCACCAAATAACACACACATCTAAATCGATTACTTATTCCAATTCTTTCCATAAAATACTGGAAGCTTTATATTCAAGCTACCGTTTATGCCGTTCATATTCGATATTTGTGCATTGAAACTCACACAGATCTCACCAAACACATGTTTCCCAATCTTGCAAAATCAAGAAATGCGATTATGTTACGATTCCGATCGTGAATTCAACGCGAATTCAAGAAAAGAAATCAATCACATAATCCTCACTGAACACTCAAGTTTCCTTGTGAATCTTTCATGTGAATCGAACCAGAGCTCTAGATAATAATTGTTGGTGCACATGGTTGAAGATGAAGAAGAAGATGGAAGAAGAGAAAAAGAGAGGGAAAAACATAATTAACTTTCAAATGCAAGATGATGCTATGAAATTTTATTACACAAATTGTTTAAATATAAAACCTAAAAATTCCACGTAGGAAAAACGCTAACCTATACTAGATGAACAATGCACCTTCTAAAAAATTAAAAACAATTACAACTTAGAAGCTAAAACTAAGGTTCTGAGCACCAACTTCTCAGCTACGCCGAGTAAGGTTCTGAAGCCTATAGCTTCTGAATAACAACACTTGTGAACTATGAATTAAATTTAGCACCATACCTTAATTTATATTAAGCTAACTAAATCTACAACACCAATTACATCCTTTAAATGGATAAAGTGTTCAGTCTTGACAACTTTAGTCAGAGCATATGCAAATTGCTTATGAATACTACAATGTATAACTTCTAGCACTCCATTCTAAACCTAATTTTTCAGAAAATAAAACTTCGTGTCAATATGCTTGCTTCTTCCATGCAACACTGGATTTTTGGCAAGCTTATGGCTGATGTGTTGTTAATCATCAGCTTCACAGGCTTATTCACTTTGATCTTCAGATCCTGCAACAAACTCATAAGCCAAATAGCTTGATGCGCAGACAAAGCACCTTCAATGTGCTCTCACAGGTTGATAATACAACCACTAATTGCTTCCTGGAGCACCAAGAGATAGGATACTTGAAGTAATATCCATAAGTACTTCTTATGTGAGCTCTGTCTCCACACCAATCATAATATGAATAGCACGTCAGTTCTGATTCAAACTTAACACCAGAAGGGAATAACATTCCATACTTCATAGTCCCCTTAATAAACCTCAGAATCCTGACAGTAGCTTGGTAATGTGACCACTTTGGTTTTTTCATAAACCTACTCACGATTCCAACTGCATAATAGATGGCAGGTCTGGTGTTACAGAGATATCTCAATGATCCAACCAACTATTTAAAAGTTGTAGCATCTACAACATCACCCCCAACATCAGAATCCAACTCGTGATTCGTATCAGTAGGTGTGATTGCAGTCTTGCAATTTGTCATCTCAAATATCTTCAAAAGTTAAAGTTCATATTTCAGTTGATGCAAAATGATATCCTTCTTAGAGTACAAAATCTTGATCTCTAGAAAACATACCATATTTCCCAAACCAGTCATCTCAAACTCATTCATCAACGCCTTCTTGAACTTCATTATTTCATCTGAACAACTTCCTGTCTGCAATATATCATCAACATATAGACATACCAGAATCATATTTCCTTCAGAAGTATGCTGAACATAAACTCCATACTCCATCTCACACTTTTGAATCCTTAGAGCTTGAAAAATGAATCAATTTTCAGATTCAAAGCTCTAGGAGATTTTTTCAGTCCTTACAACGCTTTATGTAACATGTACACCATTCGTTCCTAGTTCTTTTTCATAAATCCAGGTGGTTGTGACACATATACCTCTTCTTTGAATGGACCATTCAGAATGGAATATTTTACATCCAGATGTATCAGAGACCATTTCCTATTTGTATTTATAGGAGACACCAATCTGATTGTTTCATGTCTAGCTACAAGTGCAAACACTTCAAATTTAACTAACCCAGATTTTTGTAGGAACCCTCTTGTTTCTAACCTTGCTTTGTGCTTTCCAATTGATCCGTTTGGCTTAAGATTCACCTTGAAAACCCATATAACGTTGATGGCTTTCTTGTTCTTTGGAAGCTCAGTCAACTCCCAAGTTTTGTTTCTTCCTATAGCTTAAAATTTTTCTTTCATGGTCTTCAACCACACTTTCTTCTTGAGAAATTCTTCAACACTATCTGGTCAAGAGTCTACTACAGTGGCACACTAAATAACTTCCCCTTCAGAGTCTATATCAGTATCTTGCAACATGTCAAACTCTGCAAATCTTTGTGGTATCTGACGAATTCTCGGTGGTCTGGTTTCAGAGGCTGGACCACCTTCAGAAGTTCTACCTTTAGAAGGTCCACATTTAGAGGAATCACCACCTTTAGAGGTTGGACTACCACCAAAATCTGGAGTACCATCAGAATCTGAATCATCATCAGATTCATCTTCTGAGTCTTCTTCAACTTCAGAGTTACTATTAAACTCTAACTCATCTTCGGATTTAGAATCACCATCAGACTCAAACTCATCTTCAGAGGCATAATCCCCTTCAGATTAGAAATCTCTTCATAAGTTAACTCAGGTGTTAACACTGCACCAGAGTTGGATTGAGACTTGTTCCAATCCCATGCTTCTGATTCTTTCATAAAAACATATATGTTGAATTCCACCTTATTAGTGACTGGACAATAAAACTTATATGCATATATACCATGGTACCTAATCAGTAATCCTCGCTACCGTGAAAAAAGGAGTGAGCTGACTAACCGAAAGCGTCAAAAAATAAAGTGACACAGATTCGCCATCGAATTTTATTTATTCCTAAAGAAGGAAAGGGGAAATAGTCAATAAAACCCATAGAAATGGAATACACAAAGAGGTGTATAATATGGAGAGGATTGGTCTCGCAACCAAATAATGGGTTCGGAAGTCGATTACGCAAGGGGAAGGTATTAACGCCCCCTCTCGTCCATGGTACTCCATGGGAACCATTTAAGTTGTTATAGTGCATGGGTTTTTATCTTTTAAAATTCTATCTTTATTATTATTTAGGAAAAGGAGAAAGAATGAGATTTTGGTTTTTTATGATTGTGCTCGCCAAACCCTGTGCCTACGTATCGTTTATTGAATGATGAAGAATCAGAGCTCCGTAGTTTGGAGTAGAAAATATTTGTGTGTTGGTTGATTTGGTGTGAGACCATAAGGCGTAAAAATAAGGTTTGATGAGTTGGTGTTGTTTTTCTAGGGTTTTTGAAAAGAGTGTTTGTGATTAGATTGCACTAAAGTCTATGGGCGGAGGTGAATATTTCAGACAAACAAGTCAATCATCTTGTGTCCAAAATAATCAGATTAAGGGTAGGAGAGCTCCATACTTACTCATTCCCCACAACTTAAGGCTCGTGGCGCATAATACTTGTCGTATTTTTATTGTATTTTGAGTTTGATTAAGAAAAATGCCACTTGACATTGGATCGAGGGTTTATTGCTTTTGATTTTGAAATGGTGACGTACATGGATATTTACAAAGTAAACAAGCAAGAAATAAAGGGTCTCATTGTAAGGTAGCCCAAGAGAAATCCTTGTGTGTGCAAAGTGATCTATGCTAACAAGTGGATAATGGTATTATAGAGTATGTCTCCCTAGGATAGTGCCATTATGTCATTCTTACAATAAAAGATTGCAAGTTACATATGAAAATCCAAGTTAGGGAAAAGTGTCAAGAGATAGGGCAAAGTCCTCAAGAAAGGGTCCTAATGAAATCCTCTAAGTCCAACAGTTGGTCACATATGAAGGCATCTTTTTAGCATTTTAATTTTATCATATTTTTGTTGTTTTGATTATGATGACAATAGGTAAAATGACAATGATAATTATGCATAAGGATATATATACAATGATGATAATGATGGGTACTTGAAAGTAAATTACAATGCAGTAAAGTTGACAAGAAAATAAAATCACAAGATGATAATACGTCAATAATATCAAAGGTTAGCAATGAATAGTTAGTGGTTAGTAATCAAATGTACAAGGTAAACTACCTAGGCATTATCTATCCACAAGTCAAAGGACTCAAAATATGGCGCATCAAGGGATAACTTATTATTGATGAAAAGTATTGAAGATGATCCATGATCATTTAACAATAGATTGAACAAAAGAAAGTTATATAACCCCAAGTCCATCTATCAATGATTTGACAAATGGAAGATTATATCACCCAAATAATTATAAGTTAAAGATTGATTAACGTACAATTTAGGCATTTAAACATAAGTGTTATATGGTTAGTGGTTAATGGAAACAATAGAATCAAATGGGTTGTAAGGATCAATAAGTAAGGTTTCATATATGCATCAAATGGTTTAAACATGGTTAGATAAGGGTAATCTATCACTACCCAAATTATTATGAATGATCTCTTGATCATTCATTAATATGCTTGAAATATTTAAGATTTTATCAACCCTAAAAAATCCAAAGACCATGACCAATAGATCTCATCAACCGACATCAACAAAAAATGGTAAAAATGTCCAAATAAAAGTGAATAAAAATAAATGATTAAGTGGGGAAAATAAAATACAATATATGGTTAAGTGTATTTACAAAGATGATGGGTTAAAATAAAAATAAGTGATGAAATAAATGGAAATAGAATGAGAAGAAAATAAATTAAAATGAAGAAATAAGAAAATAAAAGGAAAAAGGAAGAAAAGAAATGAAATTAAGGGCGCTGGGGGTTGAACCCCTGACCTTAGGGTCATAGGTCAACCCCCTTTCCACTGGGCCAAGGGCCGTTGGATGTTAACTAACGCGTTTGGAAGAATAAATAATAATCTTAAATTAAAAAATAAACACGGATCAATCAAGGCCCTTAGATCAAGTCACTTATGCAAAGTAAAACAAAAGAATGATCATGAATAAGAGAGAACACTAATCCGTTTGTTGACCTAGAAACATTCAAACACGGAGAGCACATCAACACATGACAACTAATCTGAATGCAATAACACATATTTTTGAATTGAAACTAGAATAGTGCGCGAGGCAAAGACCAAAAGGTCATCTTCAACCTTGGAACCTCAAATTTTTGAACTCTGCAACTCGAGTTTTTTGAAGGAATCAAACATGGATTCTACTTCCACTCATGTCATTATTGACTTCTCCATACTCATGAGCCATTAATTGGCTCTAAGTATGGAGTATTTCTCAAGAACTCAGATGAAAACTAAAACCTAAAACAAAAATTAAATATTGGATATTCAATAATCGAGGCTCAAACCATGAGGCTTAACATCAGAGAAGCAAATGGAGTAAGATGGTAACTTGTTTGAGTGGAAATGATGAAGCTAACTAGCTTATCGGAATCAATTTTTGATGAAGATTCCGACGAGTTCAGGCAGCTCAAGTGAGATGGTTTCAGGTGGTTCTAATGTTTCAGATAGCTCTAGGGATGTTATACGAAGGTGTTTGGATGTTTAAATGGTGTTGGGATTGCTTGGAACTTGAAACCTGATACTCTGTTTTGGGGGAAGGAATATTGAGTTTGCAGTAACAATTCTTCGGCTTTGAAGATTTGTAAAATGGTGGAATATGACCCCTTATTTATAGGGAAAGTGTTGAAGTGGTTTGGAGGGAGAAATGGGGTTGTTTCTTCAGAAAAGGGTAGAGCTCGAAAAATGAAAAAATAGGAAGCTTGTTGGACAAGGGTGGCCTGTGCTTGGCCTATTAAGCCTCTCCTTTCAGTTTGCTTTCTAACTTGCATCCATTTGGTGAGAGAAGGGTGGTCCCAACATATGCTGATGTGATTTTGGTTTTTATCAATTTTGGGAAAAATCGCCTTCAAACTGACAAATAGAAATCTCTTGTGGAACATGGGTCACCCTTAAGAACTTTACCAAGGCATCTCTATATGCTTCTGAGCACATCAACAAAGACAAAATTGAGATTTTTGACGGTGTCTAGTTGAGTTGATCAACCACCTTGTAGTCATTCCTCTTAATGATGTGCAGAAATTCCTTCACATCGTTGATTGGTGTGGAATTCTGCCTTTGCTGATTTCTTTCAACCTATTTGCCCTTATCTTGGCTCGAGGTCCCACCATTGTCAATAACAGGGGGTGTTGGCGCAAATATCCTTCCACTCCTTGTTACTCCCCCAATTCCAATTATGTTCAGTGTTGGCTCTTTGATTTCCAATGGTTCCTCTTGTAACTTCTGTCCATAGATATAGATTGTGGAGTCATAGATCCAAGGCACTGCTTTTGTGTCCCTATATGGAAAAGGGGTGGGTACTGTAATTGTTAGAGGGATAACTGGGTCCACTGTAATGGTCATCCGTGACAAATCATAGAGAATTTCAGGGGTTGCACTTGATCGTACGGGATCTCTAACGTTGCTACATCTTCACTAGTGGAGATATGTTCTGCCACTATGATTCCTTAGTTCATTAATCCTTGAATATTAGCTTTTAAAACATCGCAATCTTGTGTCAATTAAACAGTGTTCACAGTCAGCATTACGGACAGAAAACAAACTACTCCTTAACAATCACTTCTTGATATTAATCAGGGGGTCTTAAACTTGTCCACTCGGAACACCACCTTCCTTCCTTCTTCAACTTCCATCATGTACACTGCAGGCTTGTTATGTGGTGGCATTGGATTATTGTTTATATTCAGGCCATTTGGCGCAAATGTGATTGCCTTTGATTCTATCAGTTCTTAAACTTTGTATTTCAATGTTGTGCAGTTTCTACTGAGTGGACGGGAGCTCTAGAGTGGAACTCGCACCGGGAATTTGCATCATAATCGGGAGGAAAGACTGCTGGTGGTGGTCCTAATTCCCTTAACTGCACTAATGAGCCACAAAACAAATACGGTAACAGATGGATATATGGCATTGGAACGAGATCAAATATTCCATCTTCTTCCCATAAGCAACATATGGCTTCTTCGCTACACCAGAAGTTCTGGCAGCATTCTGAATTTTACCCAACTTTATCATGTTCTCTATCCTCTCGCCGACAAGAACTAAATCTGAAAATCCCGAGGATGTACTTCCTATCATTCTATCTAGATATGGTCCTCGGAGGTTACCCATGAACATGTCTACCAACCCCCTCTCCAATAATGGAGGTTTCACCCTCACAACCAACTCTCTCCAATGGTACACATACTCTTTGAAAGTCTCGTTGGACTTTTGAGTAAGGTTTTGAAGTTGGGTGAGATTGAGAGCTATATCTGTGTTATACTGACAATGCTTTAAGAAAGCCTCGACCATATCCCTCCATGATCGGATGTGAGTTCCCTCCAACTGCATGTACCACTCCAAAGAGGCCCCGCTCGGGCTTTCTTGAAAGAAGTGCATAAGCAGTCTACCATCATCTAAGTAGGCATCCATTTTCCAGCAGTAAGCTCTGATGTGCGTTCTCGGGTCACTTTCCCCTTATATTTTTCAAAGTCGGGGACTTTGAATTTGGATGGTATTACTATGCTAGGGACTAAACATATTTCATCAGCATCAAGACCTATAGCATTGGAGCCCTCCATGACTTTCAACTTCTCATCAATAGCTCAGACTTTCTTCTCCACCTCGTTAGCAGGTGGGCCAAAAGCCTCGTACACAGAGCCAACTCTTGGGCTAAAGAATGCATCATGTTGGTCATCAATATCTGTGACTGGAGGATTGACATCAGGTGAAGGAATAACACAGGGTGTAGTTGTAGGGATTTGAATATGACTTTTGCCTTGAGGTGGCACAAGGTTCTCCACAGTAGCAGGATTGGCAGCAACATGGGTAGAAACATTGGAGTTAGCAATGGATCTTTGTTGCACATCCTCTTGGATTTTGGCCATGATTTCTTGTTCTTGGGAGACCGCTTGAATGGTTTCCATTAATTTCCCCATTTGCGCAAGAACTTGGGACACCTCTTATCGTAGGGTAGACTGGTTTGCTCAAGTTGATCCATAATAGCTCGCTGGTTGTTGCGTGTGTAGTAAGAATGTCAGGAAGTCAGCTTGATGTAGCGGTTTCTGTTGAAAAAGGTTAATGACGAGTTCAAGGTTTTATTTTGAAAAATGTTGTATGATGTATGAATGCATTTTTTATTATTTATTACAAAGCTCTTTAGTTATTGTGTTGTTTATTGCGAGGTACACTTAACATTTTATCATTGTAATCAAGAATAGAGAAGCACACACAAAGTGGATCGTAAAGAAACTTCATTCATTCATTTTTGGGAATAACACAAGTATAAAGGAAATGAAAATACAAGATTTTAAATTGGAAACAAAACATGCGAACTAAACATCGACCCTAAAAGTAACCCCTTGAGATTTACGGAGAGCTTTGATATCAGTGATAAGTTCCGCCATGGTCTTCTTGCAGAATTTCACAAAGTTGAATACTCCTAAAGAGGTGTTTTCGGGGCACATGATCAAATTTGCTTCCTTTAATTTCTCAGGAAAGTCTTGGAGAGAGTAATTGGTCAACACAGCCATGTTCGCATATTTGTTCTTAAATTCATTATAGAGAGTTTGGAGATTTTGGATTATGCCATCCATTTGAGCCATTGCAGCTTTTGTCCCAAGGCGTCTCTCTTCCCAATATTTACGATCATTTTGTAAATCTAGATATGCTTGATCATTCCCTTTTTCAGGTTCTTGATTTGTTCACAAGCTTTTCCTAGTTGGAATTTCTCATGCAAGAAGCTTCGATAGGCTTTCTCCCTCTCTAACTGCTCACGAGTCATATGTCCTTTTCACTCTTTTAGAGTGTTCCTCACCTCTAGGATTTGGGCCTCATCATCCTCTCTGGCCGCTTTCTTCATCGCATTTGACAACTCAACAGTTTTCTCAAGGTCCTTGATAATGCGCCAGGCTTGATCCAACTTATTGTTACGGAAGTGTAGCTCAGAGTTAGCTCCTAATAGAGCACCACCAACCCATTCTCTTTTTTCCTTTAACCTCCCTTAATCTCTTCTTGTTTCTCTCGAACTCCTCTTTGACTTTCTTACCCTTGTCTTCCAAGACTTTGTTTCTTTGCTTGGCATGGCTAAGTTGGACTCGTAATTGAATGTTCTCCAACTCAAGCTTTCTGATTTTATTGGTAAGCTTTTCAACATCTTCTTGCAATATGGGCTCAGGTTCAGGCATTAAATTTGGAATGGTGAAGAATCAAACAAGAAAGGCATATTGACAACCCGAGCTCTCTCTTTCACCCACAGGATGTAGGGTTCCTTGGCTAAGGTGTTTTTCTTCCCCCATTCTTGGTCAATTTTAACTATATTTGTCCAAGATCTCTTAACTATTTTCATGGCTGGATTGAGTGGGTCCACATTGTTGATAATGAATGACACAAGGTCTCGGTCTTCGGAAGGTCTCATCATGGAGTGCCCAAGTTGTGTTTTAAGTAGCATGGGGTTGTCGTTGATGCAACCATGTATACCTATTAGAGGTACGTTTGGGAATCCTCCACATCTGGAAATGGCGTCCATAGTTTCCAACTCTCTCTTATACCATATGATTAAACCAAAAGAGAGAGAGGAAAATATTTAGGGCCATGAGAGATTGCTAAAGGAAAAGGGTTCTCTTTGAGGCATGCGAGTCCTCATCCATAAATGTAAGAGTGGAGTGCAATAAAGAAAGGTTCCTCCTCTTTTCTCATGCCTTGTATGGAAGGTTTGGTAGAAATCTGCTAGTAAGAAGGGCACTGGATTGTTAGTTAAGAACATCTCCACTGCCAAATGGTCCACAAAATTGTAAATGTTCGGGAATAGAACAATTCCATGGGTCAATAATGCCAAGGTTGCGCTACAGAAATCTCCCTTTTCTTCTTTGATCATTTTCCAAGCATGGTCTTCTAAGAATTTTCTTGTAAGACCCTTGACAGTGCCTTTGGGTGCCCAATTGGCCACCAACTCGTTTACATTCATACCCAAAACTAAAGCTAGCTCGAACAAAGTAAAGCCTTCTTCCAATTTGGGGAAAGGATTGAAATCTTTGATAGTTCGGTTGAGAAGTCTCTCAAATTCCTCCAAGGTTGGGGAGAATTGAAAATCAGGGAAAGTAAAACATCTTAGTGGGATGTTATAATATTGAGCCAAGGTTGTGAGCGCTCCAAAGTCAATTTTCTCAGTTAAGAGGTCCAAGATGTTCCCATAAATTTCTCGGAACTTGTTGTCTTTGATGGACGTAATCCTATAACTTAGAACCTTCAAGCTGTTAGTTTGTGGATCTTTGTATTTGAAGGAGAATGTACTATTTCTTGGTGGAGGATTCATGACTGTTTTGTAAAATGTTTTGTATTACTATGATAAAAAAAAGATGATAAGAGCTCTATTTATTGTGATTATGATGTATGAATGTTTATGAATGCATGGATGGATGGGTGAGCAGATTATTGGATAACAGTACTCAAGTACGAGTTCAAAATCTGAGATCACTGTGATGGGGAATACGGTTTAATAATAACTTCTTTCAAACTAAGGTTATCACTATGAAAGATCTAGGGCTTTTGAGACATTATGTTATATACACGACTCTCAGAGTCATGGATTTCCTTGACTTCCCTCCACTTATGTCAATTTACTTGCCAGGAGACAACTCCATCAAGGAAATCTATTCTGAGCGATATCTTCATACCGATCCTCGTGAGGAGAGCTCCTCGGGGACCTGTACTACGTGACCATCGATCTAGGTTTGCCAAAGGTTAAATGTTCTACAAAAGGTTATTAGAGTCATGGACTCTAATGAAGATAATGATGCTTACGCCAAGAGCTTGACGGTCATCAATACCTTTAAAAGAGTCTACTCTAAGTGAGGTTCTTGTATGCCCCTTATGAGAAGAGCTTCTCGGTGGCCAATACTAATCAACCTCTCCTATCTCAAGCTTAATCTAAGACTCGGGTGCAGAGTATTTCACACAAGGATTTCTTGCAATCATTATCATCCATTTTTGTATCCCATCATCACAGAGTCAAGTTGCAAATGAGATAATATTTATAGGAATGAAGAAGGCAATGAAAAAATAAAGACATAAAAAGAAGAATAAATCAATAAACCCCCACACACGCAAAAAGACAACCTAAACTAGGCTTGATTTTCTTAGTGAAACTAGTTCCCCAACAGAGTCACCAGTTATCGCTACCGCGAAAAAAGGAGCGAGCTGACTGACCGTAAGCGTCAAAAAAGAAAATGACACAGAGTCACCACCGAATTTTATTTATTCCCAAAGAAGGAAAGAGGAAATAGTCGATAAAACTCTTAGAAATGGAATACACAAAGAGGTGTATAATATGTACGAGGATTGGTCTCGCAATCAAATAATAGGTTCAGAAGTCGATTACGCAAGGGGGAGGTATTAGCACCCTTCACATCCATGGTACTCCATGGGAACCATTTAAGTTGTCAGCGTGCGTGGGTTTTTATCTTTTAAAAGTCTATCTTTATTATTATTTAGGAAAAGGAGAAAGAATGAGATTTTGGTTTTTTTATTATGCTCGCCAAGGATTGTGGAGCTTGTGCCTACGTATCATTCATCGGGTGATGAAGAATCAGAGCTCCGTAGTTCGGAGTAGAAAATGTTTGTGTTGGTTGATTTTACCTTGAAAAAGGGGTTTTCAGTGTCAGGCCCTAAGGCACAAAAATAAGGTTTAATTAATTGGTGTTGTTTTTTTAGGGTTTTTGAAAAGATTTTTTGTGATTAGATTGCACTAAAGTTTATGGGCGGAGGCGAAGATTTCAGACAAACAAGCCAAGCATCTTGTGTCCAAAATAATCAGAGTAGGAGAGCCCCATCCTTACTCACCCCCACCACTTAAGGCTTGTGGCGCACAATACTAATCTTTTTACTGTATTTTTAATTTGATTAAGAAAAATGTCATTTGACGTAGGATCAAGGGTTTATTGCTTTTGATGTTGAAATGGTGACGTACATGGATATTTACAAAGTAACCAAGCAAGAAATAAAGGGTTAAATTGGAAGGTAGCCCAATAGAAAGCCTTGTGTGTGCAAAGTGACCTATGCTAACAAGTGGATAATGGTCTTACAAAGCATGTCTCCTTAGGGTAGTTCCATGATGCCATTACTATAATAAAAGATTGTAAGTTATAGATGAAAATACAAGTTTGGTCAAAGTTTCAAGAGATAGAGCAAGGTCCTCAAGAAAGGGTCCTAATGAAATCCTATAAGTCAAACAGTTGGTTACAGATGAATGCATCTTTTTGGTCTTTTAATATTATCATGTTTTTGTTGTTTTGATTATGATGACAATAAGTAAAATGACAATGATAATTATGCATGAGGATATATGTACAATGACAATAAAGATGGGTACTTGAAAGTAAATTACAATGCAGTAAAGTTGATAAGAAAATAAAATCACAAGATGATAATAGGTCAACAATACCAAAGGTTAGCAATGAATAGTTAGTGGTTAGTAATCAAATGTACAAGGTAACTACCTAGGGATTATCTACCCACAAGTCAAAGGAATCAAAATATGGCACATCAAAGGATAACTTGTCATTGATGCAAAGTATTGAAGATGATCCATGATCATTTAACAATAGATTTGAACCTGTAAGACCCCAATTTTGACCCTAATATCCCTCATGGCGTCATAACATTGCATTTGCATTGCCTCAAGGATCTTTAGCGTCTTGGTTCCCTTTTCCTTTGGGTGGGACTCGTTGTGATTGGTTTGAGATCACCAAGCATGCTTGAATTATACATCATTGTTTCTCTTACTTTTGTTTACTAACCAAAAGCACAAAAATGTGTCACTAACATCTTTTGTTTGAAGCTTGAGTATCATCCAAGATACTTTGTGGGTTCTATTTAGATGATCAGTCAACACAAGGGAATGGCTTGAGATACTTCCAACAGGTTCAAATGGGGTCTATTCGTCAGTCAAAACGTTAATCTTGAAGGAGCAAAAGTTTGTTCATGAGTTGTCATGCTCGCTAGGCGAGCAGAATGGGTCGTCTAGCGAGTCCCAAGAAAAGCCACCAGAATCACCTACGCTAAGAGGAATTTCTTGAACTGTCATGCTCGCTAGGCGAAGCCCACGTGTTAAAATAAACGAATAAATAAATAAATAAATAAAATATAACAGAAAAATTTTGGACTTGGGCCTCTCTTATTTGAGCCCACAGGTCCACAAAAATCAGGTTATAAATTCAGAGTTTTAGTGAAACAAAAGGCCATTCTATTCCTATTACCCTGGCAAGGAAAAAGATAGTGAGAGAAGAGCTAACAGAGTTCAGAGCAACCTCCAGAGACTGAAGGGAACTCATCGGCAAAGAAACAATTCCCTCTCATATAAACCCTAAGAGTGCTTTGCAAACCCAATCGGGCAATTCAATTTCATTCGATCTCTCCAGTCAGGTTTGCCTTATTCCCATTACTTTATGCTTTTAATTTGAATGCTCTGAATGTATGAGGTATTATGGGTGAATTTGATACCCTTTTGATGCATGTGTTTGACAAGAGGTTTAGACCTCCTACCCTTGGTTGCTTTTTGTGAGCTTTTTGTGAATTTTAATGGCATGATTCATGTGGTTACATTTTGATTTGGGGGTAACTCTTGATTACCCTATCTTGTCTCTCTAACATGTTTGTTGAGTTTTGTTTTGTGAGGGCTCACATACTCTTGCAGAGATGGCCTGGTGTTCCACTTTATTTGTGGGATACCACCTGGAGGTTTATTCCGATTACCTGTACTGACTCACTTTCTTTGATGGTGTTTAGCTTGGAAGAGTCTTTGGGTTTCTTATTTATCTAATTGCTGTTACTTCGGATCTTTATCCGTATGGTAGATCTCTCGATCCCTTTACTTTTCCCGCATGTTACCGATTTCTTAGGTTTCGTATAGCCTCTCGTGGCATGTCATTTAAGGTAGCGCGGTTCCTTCATCTAGGACTTCCTTTTTCCATAAGCATCCCGAAACACCCAAACTCATTGATTTTTCTTCTCCTAAGAACACGTTATCTCCTTCTACTACAGGCGAGTAAGTCTCCAAAGGTCGAGCATCCGGTAGATTGCATAGTAACGTCGTTCACCCCAAAACATAACCCTTACGCCATAGGTGGTCGAACTACGTTTTACTCTGATTTTCATCCCATATGAGATACGTAGGCATAAGATGCGATGTCTTAGCGAGCACACTTCCCCTTAACCCATAGGTATCCGAGCTACGAAGACTCTGATTCTCAGATTCATATGAGATACGTATGCAGTGGATGCGATGTCCGTGCGAGTCATTTTCTTTTGACCCTTCTTTTAGTAAGTAGTACATTAGATAAATATACACGCTTTTCTCATCCCTTCAATCATGTTTGCACAAATAAATTTTCACAAAAAAAATAACAACCTTTGCAACAAATGTGAAAAGGGCTCCCTAGGAGTACCTAGGATGCTTTGGGTGCCTAACACCTTCCCATTGCATAACCAACCCCCTTACCCAGATCTCTGACATTTTTACTAGTTTTTGATTCGATAAAACTTTTAGGTTTTTGTTCGCTTTCTAACCATTCCTTTGGATAAATAGAAGTGCGGTGGCGACTCGACTTGTATGATTTACCTTGGATTTAGTCAATATCTCTAATGGTAACGAATACCCCGCTACAGAACCAAAGAAAGCTATACCACCCCAAGTCCATTTATCAATGATTTGACAAATGGAAGATTATATCACCAAAATAATTACAAGTTAAAGCTTGATTAGTGTACAAGTTAGACATTTAAACATAAGTGTTATATGGTTAGTGGTTAATGGAAACAATACTACAAATGGATCAAAATGTAAGGATCAATAAGTAAGGTTTCATCTATGCATCAAATGGTTTAAACATGGTTAGATAAGGGTAATCTATCACTACCCAAATTATTATGAATGATCCCTTGATCATTCATTAATATGCTTGAAATATTGAAGATTTTATCAACCCTAAAAAATCCAAAGACCATGACCAATAGATCTCATCAACCGACATCAACAACAAAGGGTAAAAATGTCCAAATAAAAGTGAATAAAAATAAATGATTAAGTGGGGAAAATAAAATACAATATATGGTTAAGTGTATTTACAAAGATGATGGGTTAAAATAAAAATAAGTGATGAAATAAATGGATAGAGAATGAGAAGAAAATAAATTAAAATGAAGAAATAAGAAAATAAAAGGAAAAAGGAAGAAAAGAAATGAAATTAGGGGCGCTGGGGGTTGAACCCCTGACCTTAGGGTCATGGGTCAACCCCCTTTCCACTGGGGCAAGGGCCCTTGGATGTTAACTAATGCGCTTGAAATATTGGGCAACCTATCAATACCCCAAAGTATCATGAATGATCCCTTGATCATTCATTGATGTGTTTGAAATATTGAAGATTTTATCAACCCTAAAAAATCAAAGACAATACCCAATAGATCTTATTAACCAACATCAACAACAAATGGTAAAAATGTCAAAATAAAAGTGAATAAAAATAAATGATTAAGTGGGGAAAATAAAATACAATATTTGGTTAAATGTATTTACAAATATGATGGGTTAAAATAAAAACAAGTGATGAAATAAATGGAAAAAAGTTGAAAAGAAATAAGTTAAAAAGAAGAAATAAGAAAATAAAAGGAAAAGGGATGAAAATAAATGAAATGAGGGGCGCTGGGGTTGAACCTCTGAATAAATAATAAATAATAATCTCGAATGAGGGGCGCTGTTAACTAACGCATTTTACAGAATAAATAATAATCTCGAATTAAAAAATAAACACGGATCAATCAAGGCACTTATATCAAGTTAATTATTTAAAGTAAAACAAATGAATGGTCATGATTAAGCGGAAACATTAATGCTTGTGTTGACCTAGAAACATTTAAACACGGGGAACACATCAGCACATGATAATCAATCAGAATGCACCAACACATATTTTTGAATTTGAAACCAAAATAGTGTGCGAGGCAACGAACAAAATGTCATCTTCAACCTTGGAACCTCTGATTTTTGATCTCCACAACTCGAGTTTTTTGAAGGAATCAAACATGGATTCTACTTTCACTTATATCATCATTGCCTTTGCTATACTCATGAGCCATTGATTGGCTCTGAGTATGGAGTATTTATCAAGAACTCATATGAAAACTAAAACCTAAAACAAAAATTAAATATGGATATTCAACAATCGAGGCTCAAACCACGGGGCTTAGCATCAGAGAAGCAAATGGAGTAAGATGGTATTTTATTTGAATGGAAATGATGAAGATAACTACCTTATCATAATTGGTTTCTGATGAAGGTTCTGACGAGTTTAGGCAGCTTAGGTGAGATGGTTTCAGGTGGTTCTAATGTTTCAGATAACTTTAGGGATGTTATATTAAGGTGTTTGTATGTTTAAATGGTGTTGGGATTGCTTTGAACTTGAAACCCGATACTCTGTTTTTGTTGGGAAGGAAGAGTGAGTTTGCAGCAGCAATCACTACGCCAAAAACTGGAATAGACAACGCCCCTTAGAGGGCGCTTTATTACAAAAGCGCACTCTAAAGTGAAGAGAAAAAGTAAGGAGCATACTATTGGAATAGACAGCGCACTTTAGAGGGCGCTTTTGTAACAAAGCGCACTCTAAAGTGAAGCGAAAAAATAATGAGGAAATGGAGGGACACCAATAGAGGACGCTTTATTGAAAGCGCCCTCTAAGGGTAACCTTAGAGGGCGCTTTTGAAAAAGCGCTCTCTATGTCCATGTACATTTCCAGTTTATAAGGCGCTTTTGGAAAGCCTTAGAGAGCGCTTTTAGAAGCGCCCTCTTAGGCCCCCTTTAGAGGGCGCTTTTGTAACAAAGCGCCCTCTAAAGTGAAGCAAAAAAAAAATAATGAGGAAATGGAGGGACAACAATAGAGGGCGCTTTAGTGAAAGCGCCCTCTAAGGTTACCCTTAGAGGGCGCTTTTAAAAAAGCGCTCTCTAAGTCCATGTACATTTCCAGTTTAGAAGGCGCTTTTGGAAAACCTTAGAGAGCGCTTTCAGAAGCGCCCTCTTAGGCCCCCTTTAGAGGGCGCTTTTTTTACAAAAGCGCCCTCTAAGGTCCCCTTTAGTAAACATTAAAATTATAACATATACTGCATGTCTCTTTATTTTCCCTCTCTATAAGCTATTTCGTTTACGTAACTGGGTTTTCTCTCTACTGCGATTACTCTCTACTGCGATTACTCTCGTCCTCCGTTCGTTCTCCCTCCCTCACCGTCATCGTCGCCGTCACCTTTTTCTGCTGCTGCGTTCACGTTCACGTCCACCGTCACTGTTCACTTTCTTCTCCATCGTTACCGTCACCTTGAAGGTATTTCTCTTCTCCATCTTTACCGTTCACTTTCTTCATGTGTTTGATTAGGGCATTTTCTAAACTTAGTTTTACATTTTGTGCATTATGTTGATTAATGTTGTTTAGGGCAAACTGAGTTTTTTATTTCTGATTGAAAACTGATATCATTTGAAGTGTGTTTGAGCTTGTGCTTGGAAGTTTGATGATTATGGATGCAAGTTTGTTCATGTTCCAAACACCATAAGTTTGCATTGGTCTTTTGCATGCAGTAGGTGTGTGTGAGTTTGTATTCAATAATGATAAAAAAAAAAGAGTTTAGATTGTTGTAACATGAGAGAAATGGAAGGTATATGAATGTGTTCACGTATTGAATCATTGTCTTACTTGGGTCTTATTGAATCATTTCTATATTACAGATAAAATGGCTAACCAAGACGATACCCATGAAGTCAATCATTTGTGCAAGAGACAAGGGTGTAAAATTTGAAGTACATTGGAGTGCTGAAGACCAACTAATTGAGCCTAACGGTTCAATGTTGGCAAGTTACATTGGTTTCCTTGTTCGACAACATATTCCGATTACATGTGATAATTGGAGAAGTCCGGACTTGAAGGTTGGCAAAGAAAAAATATGGTCGGAGATACAGCTACTTACCATATATTGTTATATGTTTTTTTGTTGACTATTTGTTGACCATATATTGTTATAATATTACTTTATAATAACACACTCCATGTGTATGTTTTTTAGAGATCCTTTCACATCGATGAAAGCCGGCAAAAATATTGTATTCAATTGGCCGGAAAAAGACTCCGAGGATTTTGATCCTTTTTGTCCAACAAATTTCTCAAGGATGAGGAAGGAAAATTTGTTGAAGCAGAACGGCCAATGAAGTATGCCGAGATTATTTCAGCCGATGAATGGAATAACTTTGTCGCCAAACGAAAGAAACGAAAAATTCCATGTAATGTCTATTAATTATGGTATTATACAATTGTTAAGTTACTTGGTTCTAATATGCCTTAAACTTTTTTATCCAGGAAGTAAGCGACATAAATCGGAAAAGGGCATCAAAACCCGCGTATCCGTACAAAAAAGGGCGTACGGGATATGCACGGTTACAACAAAGAATTGTGAGTATATTCAAATGCTATGAGCTTATACATTGTCACAATATGTTATAATTGATGATCTTATAATCTAATTCAATGTGTAGCTAGCCGAGGAGAAAAGTGACGCAACATCTCTTCTGGAGCACGTATTATGGAAGGCTGCTCGGGTTGGGAAGGATGGGGCTGTCGTTGAAGCGGTCCAAACTGTTTATGACGAATGTGTAAGTATATGTAACATTATTTCTTTAATTATATCGAAAATTTTGTTAGACATATAATTCATTTTTAATCTCCTCTAATAATATTTCAGGAGACTTTATCCCAAACCGTACCTTCAACCGAGGTCCAGGATTGCAGGAGCGTACTTAGTCGAGTACTAAATGTTCCTGAGTATTCCGGTCGTGTGAGGGGTAAGGGTTTTGGTGTGACTCCGTCGTCATTTTATAAAAAACCAAAAACAAAAAATCCTACCAACAAAGAGGTGATGGAGACCTTGGCGGAGTTAAGGGCACAAGTACTCCAACTGCAAAACGAGAATGCAAGGTATAGAGAGGAAAGGTGCGCCTCCGAGGCAAAAGATACTAGTGACCGAGCTAGTATCAATTGTCAACCGAAATTTCCCGAGGTAATTATATATGTTATTATGAAATTAAAATAGCACTTTTTTACTTGACACATATACACGTTAACAATAACATTTATTAATGGTTTAGGGCATTTCACCTTGTCAGCTGTATCTATCGTCACCAACTTATCGCATGGTTGGCAAGGGAAAAGTGCACAACATTTCGGGTGAATTACTTCACCATAATCCCCTCCCGGTGGGATATATGAAAGTTTCGGTTGACCTTGTATTAGATACCGACGCGCTTCTACCATTACCTGACGTTGTTTCAGAGACAACGTTGATGCGAGAAGCAGTCGGATCCTTTGTTGGATGGCCGTCAGATCTAATTTTCCCAGATGCCGAGGTATATATGTTCTAAATGATTATGAATCTTTAGTATTCACATTTCAATTCAGCTACAATTATGATATTTAATCAATCCTTATTACATGGTAATGTTAGACTCCTACAAGACCCACGCATAAAGCTGGTAAAGGGATTTCAAGACGCATCGAGTCGGTTGCATCTCTAAAAGAGGTACAAATATATATACCTATTGAATTATATACGCAACGATTCTGTTGCATCACAAAAAGTCATGATTTAATTTATATGAATTTTTAGGTTCCCGGTCGAAAGTTGAAAAAAGCTGGTAACGATATTCCTCCAACGACGTCCGGGACAAAATCTCAAATTATGATGCGTCTTGAGAAAATGGTGAATGAGTCCGATATTATGCACGGGGCCATTCGTACTATAGATTTTGATGAAGGTGTTTTCGGAGCTGCTCATTTCGAAATAATTGCAAAGGAGGACATGCAACAACTTTTTGAACACGACGAATTGGGCATCGCTGTCATTCATACATACATATGGTACTCCGATCAATCTATAATTTACTTAGTTGAACAATTTATTTACACATTTCAATGAGTAGTCTAATGTTTATTATGTTTCTATTTAAGGTATATGTATGTAACATTGCTGCGGGGAACTGAATTGTGTAACCGTTTCAATTTTATTGCTGCTTCCCGTATCAACGCAACGTTAATAACGAAAAATCCAACATCCGTAAAGAATGATCTAGTCGATAGATTCATGGCGGCCGGCAATAAGACTACACCCAGTTTGTATTTTTTACCGTTTAATTCTGGCAACGGGTTAGATTTTCTTTCTAATAATTTCATTCTAATCTATGTATATCTTTTACGTAGAAAATTTTCATTCATCTAAATTTTTGTTTTATTTTACAGTGGTCACTGGGTGTTGGTTGCTATGGATCTTTCGAGACTAATAGTGTATTATCTCGATTCGTTATCGGGTGATTGGAGTAAATATCCGAGTATGAAGAAGACGGTTGATGCGTAAGTGAAATTCCCCTAAATATTCGTGTGTATTTGTATATTTAATTATGTCTGTCAGATTGATCTCAATATACGTTTTTATTTTGTTAGGGCAATAATAAAATTTAGATCGAAAAAGAATTATCGCAATAGGAAGGACATTACCTGGATCAGAGGTCAGGTATATATTAAGTATCTTATTTTTGCTTATAATAGTGTTTGTTTTTTTGCTTATAATAGTGTTTGTAAGAAATTAACTATATATATATTGTTTGTTTTTCTGTGTAGTGTCCTCAGCAAAATAATTCGGTCGATTGCAGATTTTTTGTATTGAGATATATGAGAGATATCATTGCGTTGAATCGTATAGACATCCCAAAAATGGTATGGAATAATAACTTAGGGTTTATTTTAATATTATCGGATATTTCATCTAATTTGTTACTAAATCATGAATATGTTTTATTCTCTTAATTGTAGTACTTTGAGGAATACAAATCTTACTCAAGAGCTCATTTGGATGAAATGAAGGATGAATTGTGTCAATTCATTGTTGATCAAAGAATCATATAGCTAGGTTGTATATTGTTGTACATATATGTATGGAATGTTGTTGTTGTATGCTGTTGTTGTATATATGTTGTATATTGTTGTTGTACTTTTACTAACTCATGAATATGTTGTATATTGTTGATCAAAGAATCATATATTATGTTGTATATATGGAGGATTAATGTTGTATATAAATGGATTCATGTTGTATATATCAATGGATTAATGGTGTATAACATTGGATTAAAGGATGAAATCAATATGAATTTTACACTTTTGCAGCATGCGAACAGGTTACCAATTAAATATCCACTGTTTTTCAAACAAATTTTTTTAAAACAACTAACACTTTAGAGGGCGCTTTCTGTAGGAAGCGCCCTCTAAACATTTTACATTGACAACTTTAGAGGGCGCTTTATCCAGAAAGCGCCCTCTAAACACTTTACATTGACAACTTTAGAGGGCGCTTAACACTTTAGAGGGCGCTTTATGTAGGAAGCGCCCTCTAAACATTTTACATTGACAACTTTAGAGGACGCTTTGTCCAGAAAGCGCCCTCTAAACACTTTACATTGACAACTTTAGAGGGCGCTTTTTCCAGAAAGCGCCCTCTAAACACTTTACATTGAAAACTTTAGAGGGCGCTTTTTCCAGAAAGCGCCCTCTAAGGTGTCCCTTTATGGACCACTCCAGAGGGCGCTTTTTTCTGAAAGCGCACTATAATGTGGCCCTTAAAGGGCCACTCTAGACAGCGCTTTCTCCAGGAAAACAAAGCGCTGTCTTTACCTATGCCAGCGCCACTTTAGAGGGCGCTTAAAAGCGCTGTTATAGGCCAAAATAAGCGCCCTCTTTTCCCTTATTTGGCGTAGTGAATTCTTTGGCTTGGAAGGTTTCTAAAATGGTGGAACATAATCCCCTATTTATAGGGAAAGTGTTGAAGTGGTTTGGAGGGAGAAATGTGGTTGTTTCTTCAGAAAAGAGTGGAGCCCGGAAAATGACAAAATGGGAAGCTTGTTGGACAAGGGTGATCTATGCTTGGCCTACTAATCCTCTCCCTTCAGTTTTCTTTGCAACTTGCATCCATTTGGTGAGACAAGGGTGATGCCAACATATGTTTATGTGGTTTTGGTTTTTATCCATTTTGGGAAAAATTGCATTTTGACATTGGTTCGGTTTGTCCATATGTGACCTTGGTTCCTCTCATTTTGGCTTGCATTTGTGTCTTGTAATGCTAAAGCACATGCTTAGGACAAAAAGGTATTTAAACAAAGTGGTTTGAGGACTTGAAACAAGATATTGCATGATCTGGCTGAAATTGACTGGTTGGGTACACCATGATGAAACCCCAACTTTGCACTTGGGCCAATTACAATTGACTTGTTAATTTTTCATGAAACTTAGGCCAATTGATCTTTGACATGCCCTTAACAAGTTGCAAAAAGAACCAGGTCAAAAGGAGTTGTAGTATGGAAATGGCATTGATCTAAAGTGGAGGTCATGGACATGTTTCTAGGCCTGACTTGGCATCTTGACCAGCTTGCCAATGCACAAATTAAGACCCTTACTCAATGAGTTAGGTATTGGGATTTGAAACAATGTTGAATAAGGATTCAATTAGGACATTTGGTTCAAAGAAGATCCTTAAAAGGTTGAAATATGGAAAAGTTATGGGATTTGGACCAAATGGTAGGCCAAACTTGCCAAAACATGACATAAAAATGAAATTTTAAGTTACTTTGAACTCCAAGGCACTAAGATGAATGTTTGAAGATCAAATGGTTATATCTTGATAGAAAATAAGCCTTGATGCTTTGTGGGATGATTATGGGTCATGTTCATGGATGAAACCAATGGTTCCTAAGTTCAAAGTTCAAAACCAAACCTCCACTTGTACCATGGATGAAATGGATGTTTGTTTGATGAATAATGGTTGAAATTAGATTGAATTTAAGGTGAATGGATTAATTAATTTTTATGTGATCAAGTAAGGCAAGGCCTAGAAGCAAATGGGTTCACAAATTAGGGTTTCTTGGGTCACAAGATTTCTTAAAGGCCAAGGTCAAACAAAATTAGGGTTTGGGGTACAAGAGGTGTCTTGAAGTGATTCAAAAGATTTAGGCATGACCAAAGTTTGGATATTAGGGGTCCTCAAAGGTAGGGCCAAGGCATAAAGTGAATTGTGAGTTGTACAAGCCATAGAGAAGCAATGAGCTAGGGTTAAGGTCCATGGGTGACCAGATGAACAAGCAAAGTCTTCCAATGAGGGATCACCATACAATTAGGGTTTAGGAGGGAAGTGTGATGACTTGTGTAGTCCTCCAAGGTCAAAGGATTATTGATAATGAGGATAATGGTTTAGGGTTGCTTGGGCATACCCCAACAAGATCAAGGGATCTTGTGTTTTCTTGGATGAACACCATGCCTTGAATTTATGTATCATGTTCTCTTGTTATGGAGGTAAATGCACATGAGATCATGGATGATGAACATATGAAAAATGTATTAGGGTTATGAGGGTTATATGAAGGTAGGGTGAATTTGAGGGTATGGCAGTAACATTACTTTACTTCTATCATCCAACTTCTTTCTAGTAGCACCTGTAACATAATTGTAACAAACCAAACCAAATACCCTGAAATGACTCACACTTTTCTTATAACTAGTCTACTTCTCAAAAGGAACAATTTCCTTCAGCTTCTTTGATGGACACCTGTTGAGCACATATGTTGTAGTGGCAACAGCTTCTCCCAACAAGGTGTGAGGTAGCTTCTTTTCCTTCAAGATGCTCCTAGCCATATCAAGCAAAATTCAGTTTCTTATTTCAGTAAGACCATTGTGTTGAGGAGTGTATGAAGTAGTCACCTCATGCTCAATTCCGTTCTCCTCATAGAACTTTCTGAACTCTGTAGAGTTATACTCACCTCCACCATCAGTTTTGAGAACTTTCAAATTCTGACCACTATGTTTTCAGCCTTCATCTTGAACTTCTGGAACTCAGCAAACACATCATGCTTAACCCTGATGAGTGCTACCCATTCCATTATTGTGAACTCATCCACAAATGACATAATATTTGTTTCCTCCAAGTAAAGGTACTTCAAATGGTCCATAAAAGCAACAAAAGTAACAAAAGGAATTGCCAGCTGACCTTCAGAAAATCCTAATCTTCATCTTTCTATTTTTGTTGACAATTGTAGTACCGTTAAGGAAAATGGTGTTTATAAAAACTACATCCACCTCGTCTATTTCCCTTTTCTCTTAGAGACAGTATGTGGGATTGGCTCCAATCCTTGGCCACCAATTCTATTTTTTCATGGACCCAATTGAAATCGGCCTTTCTAGCACGATACTTTTCACTAAGTAAAACAACCCAAGTTAGGAATGAGATCAACAACTTTATACCTGAAAAAGGAGATTCCTTTCTTAACGTGTGGGAGCGTTATAAAGACTGTGCCACATTAGTGCAGTGCATTAAAAACTTATCTTCGCCGTACTTTTCTTAACCATCGCCATTTCTAGTTCTACAACAGAATAGTGCACCGTCTGTGGAAATCGACTTTCGATCCCTACAAAATTGATTCAAGATCACAAACATGGAATCCGAAAGCATCTCCGACGAAGAAAATGAGATCTCACGATGGCAATATCTCAGACCAACGGTGCTTTAACCGATCAAACTTTGGTATTACATCGTTTGATCATTCGTCTCCGCCTTCAACCATCGTGAGAAGATGCTGCAAGAGATCTTTGAATCTAATATCAAATCTAGGGCATTACGACCGGCCATATGGAGTTTGAGTTTGGGCCGACCTGGAATATTGATCTCCAACCCCCACCAATACTCACAAGGAAATCCCCTCGAATTTGGACACGTGACCGACTCAAATCTGAGTAGTAAGAGAGGAAGTAAGATCAGAGGCCTACCTCTACAGGAGCCACCAAGTTCGGCTTGCATCGGGTATCTCATCATCTTAAAGGACTCACGTCTGGTTTCTCATCACCGTAACAACATGAGCCTGGTCCTGGTCCCGAAATGATAAGGGAGTTGTGCGATAACATGCTCGGACATGGGGTAACTCAGGGGACCAACCGGCCAATCGAGATTTATGCCGATGGAGTAAGTGAGGGACACATTTCCCTATATTAGCAGGATTTTATTTTCTGGAAACATTGTAGCTGCTATTTCATTTAATTTTGCCGATATATTTATCAGAGTTTATTTTCCCTCATTTTTTACCAAAATTTAACTCTCGTTTGGAGCAGTTGATTATTTTATTAATGTTTATTCATTTCCAGGTTATTTTCCTTTTCTTTTTTACTTGACTATATGTACTGTGTGTACATGTTATTATTTAATATTATCCTTATGCATATGAACATGATAACCACATTCATAGTGTTTAACATAGAAAATATGCTAGCTTAATTATGTTGAGTTCAGAATGTGAGGCCCGTCATATCAACGGCGATCTAATGAGTCATTAATAATTATAATTATAATGAGAATTAGTCCTGGTTTGAATAATTTTTGCTTTTAAAATAAAGTTTGTTGCGAAAGTAGAAACATTGTGATACTAGTTTCAATTTGAAATAATGAAACGTTTATCTGACCGAAGAAAAATTCATTTTTGATTCTAAACATTGCGAAAGCCTTTTTTTTGTTAGTTAGGAAAAATTAAGTTTTCAAAAAGGTGAACTTAAGAGTATAAGTGGACACACGAAAGCAGACATTTATACACTTAAAATACGATACCGGTTATTCGAGGTACCTTTAAATTATTTTTCTACCTTAAGCAACTTTTTGTGTAATTAAAATTAATTGACTACAACAAATAATGCGTTTTATAACGAAACTAACACCTCGAACAATAGAAAAACGAGGGTATATGTACTAGAAGCGTCAGGTTTCATTTTAAAATATTTAATAAACAACCATTTACCCCCCGGGTTTTAAGAAAAGTAAGGGAATAAAGTTATAAATGAGCTCGCTTCGACACCTATTCTTATCATTTTATGTTTTTTTTCTAGTTGTTTAGTTAGTATTTCTCACTTGACGCATTCCCAAGTTCCACTTTTATCATTGTTATTTTTTTTATTAGTATTTACCTCGACTACATGGTCTAACTGAGAGGTAACATATTTTGCATTAATCAATTTCAAAATACTATTTTAAAATCTTATTTTAATTTTTTATTTGATATCTTCAAACCCCACGGTTATACAAAAAACCCGATGTTATATATCTTTTAATTGAATTCTAAGAATATGGCGCTATTGTATTTTTTATATTTTATATTCTTAATTAATAATGTCATGCCGGATTTTATATAAAATCAATGTGACATATATATTGCATGAAATACTTTAGACTACAATCTATCTAGTTTCTAACTTTTCATTTACCTATGAACGCTCAAACATCATTTTCATTACTCTCATTTTGCAAAAAACCTAGGTGATTTTCAAGCTGATATTCATCAAAAATCTTCTAACAGATATTCATCAAACGTCATTCTCGCAACATGTTTGTTCTTTACTGATTCGACTTATATATCACTTTGTTTTTCATTAATCATTTTGTCTAGGGTTTTACGTTAGTTTTTCTTTTAATCATTTTGTTTCTATGATTTTCCATTTTTTTTTATTGAAACATTAGTTAGTATAGTTTCTCTTGATCATTTTGAGGTTTATTTAGATAGTCATTTCGTCAACAAATATAATTTTTCAACATGTTTGTTCTTCATTGAAATGAGTTATATATCACTAAAACGAGTTATATATCACCGAAATGAGTTTATATCATTTTGTTTCTACATATTTTTCAACAGATAGTCATGGCCGATTCGACAAGCACCTCCCATACAACATCTGCTGCAGCATATGTTAATACAAATCATAGAAGAAAAACTAGAGGTGCCGCGATGTATACCAAGGTGAAAAAAGCCCAAGAAACTGGTGTTCGCTACCCAGTTATAGTTGGTTCTACAACCGACAAGGCTTATGGTGAACATGCTGACGATTTTATAGGTTACATTGCATTACAAGGTAGAAGTAAAGTGAACACTTTGATAGATAGTTGGCACGATGTTGAAGAGGAACTGAAAGATGTCATATGGGAAGATGTTCAGGTATTTTATGATTTGTTTGCAAGTATATATGATCATTTATTTTTTGTTTAATACTAATAACATCTCTATTGTGTAAATATAAGATGTGTTCATTGTTAGTCCAGATGATGATAATGTGAAAAAGAAGATTCTTACATATTATGGTGAGCGTTGGAGGGGCTTTAAGACAAAACTCACACATGATTATATTAAACATGGAGAAGATAAAGAAAAGCCTTCATACGATATGTATTCATTTATTGATCAAGATGTTTGGGAGAAATTTATAGAGTCTCTCACCACTCCTGCCTTCTTGTAAAAGAGCGAGAAAGGTAAGGAAAATCGAGCTAGAAATATCTATCCACATAGATTGTCTCGTGGAGGATATCGAAAACTTAAAAACACAACGATCGAAGAAAAAAGAAAACAAATGGAGAAAGAGATGGGAGGTTCTAGAAGAGTGCATGTCAAAGAAAAGACGACGAGTTCACATCAGATGCTACGTGCAAAGTGGCTAAAAGGATTGTAAGTAGATACTTTTTTCAACAATATTTATTTTAGTTAAATTAATTTATTAAATATGAAATTTCATATGTGTTGTAGGATGATCTGGTTGAACAAACTAAAGTTGGCCTTTTCACTTCACAAGATCATCATGACATCTTGGTAGAAGCGATTGGAACCGAGGAGCATCATGGGCATGTCCGTGGTCTTGAAAGAGCCGTTGGCTTCAAGGAATTTTTTGGACCATCAAAATCATCTAGTGGGAAAACTCGTAAGAGAGATATTAAAGAGATTGTTATTGTTGAGTTGGAGAAAGAAAGGGAGAAGTAGGATAGGAAGTTGGAGGAGGATAGTAAGAAGTTTGAGGAGGATGGGAAGAGGTGGAGGGAGGAGCATGATAAGAAGTTGGAGGAGGATAGGAAGAAGTTTAAGGAGGATGAGAAGAGGTGGAGGGAGGAGTAGGATTGGAAGTTGGACGAGGAAAGGGAGAGGTTGTTATAGACGGTGCGAGAGAGTGTCCAGAAGCAGCATGAAGAGCTAGAGATGATGACTGAGAAGAAGGTGTCTAAGAAGTGTACCCACGATGTGCTTGAGGTATAAGTTGTATGTTGTTGCTATTATTGTTTATGTATTTTAACTTTGGATTGTATTTATGTTTTTTTATGATGCAAAAATTGAATTCGTTGGGTCTATTAAGCTACACAAATTCAAATCAGTTGGAAATTTGAGAGAACGAAGTTCATAAAGTTACAAGTGGTACAAGCGCGAAAGAAAGTTTTTCAGCAAACCAAGGCAGTATTGAACCTACACCGTCAAAAGTAGATAACATTGAGAGACTAGGAAGGATCATTGACAGTATTCCAGAGCCATTCATGGGTATTCAATTAAGTCATTATCCAACTCAGTTATTCATATTTTCTAGGATTTATGTCCTTGTATTTTTGTCGGGAAACATGTACCTAGACAATTCTGTATTATAAGTAAGTATAGTTTTTATGTTGATCTCTATTTATATTCATACATTCTTCTACTTTAACATAAATATTTTCTCTTGCAGGTACATCTGAGAGTTATATGTTGAAAGGAATCTTCAAATAAAGTATAACATCTTAGATCCAGCGCACATTGGTCTTGCGATTCAATAGAAAATAATATCCTTCCTTACTTAAAAGATAAGTTGAAAGAAAACATCAAAGATTGTTATTTGGCCCCGTTTTACCATAAATAAGTATATATTAATTTGTGTTTTCATTTATAAATCAATTTTATACATATTAATTTTTCTGAATGTTTATGCAGTGATCATTGACAACTAATTGTTATATGTCCACTACTACAAATAACCCATGTCAAGCCGGACGCGAAATGAATTTCACCTAGGTGACAATGCCGAGGTAACAAAGGGTGACATGAAAAGTTGAAGCGTTATCCCTCGGTTTAAAAATTACTTATGTGTTAGTTTAAATGGTCATGGGTTCGAACCCCAACAATAGCTTTCTTATATTTTCCAAACTAGTACCATATAAATCTCGGTTTTATAACAAAATTGAGGGGTAAATATATATATATATATATATATATATATATATATATATATATATATATATATATATATATATATATATATATATATATATATATATATATATATTAAATACTCATTACATTGTTTACACAAAATATTAAAAAATTAAATTGTTTACAAACTATATTGTTTACATAAAATATTAAAGTAAAAATGTTGTTCTTCATTGCCATCGTTGTCGGTGAAGAACAAATGTTGGATCTCTTGTAGAAGAGCAACTGTTGGGGATCCTCGTTTTGTTGATCTTGAGGAAGATCAAATATTGAATGAAATATATTCTCTATGGTTTTTGCATTCATTTGTTTCTGACATAAAATAAAAAAAGTTAGATAAACAAATTAAATATTGAGTTATATGATTATATAAGAACAAAAACCTTGAACCTCAAATAATTTTTTGCACTAGTAAAGTAAATACATTACTCTCACCAATCACGTATTAAAAACCTAATTTTGTTTATCTTGCAATCTATCACATTGATACAGTGCTCTGATTAAACATAGATGATTTCACAACGTTTGGCTTTCTTGTGAATTCACTAATATTCAGAGTGCTTTTATGATGAGCCTTTTAGGTTTCACGAGGATCACTAGTGGTAGTGTCATGAGCGTTGATAATCATGAAATGAACGGAAAAAAATTGTTTAGGTTTCACGCTAAGTTATCCCCTCGGTTTTGTTAAAACCTGAGGTGAGCAGATTTTTTTTTTTAAATTAGATTGTTTGTATAGAATATTGAAAAACAATAATACAGCAAAACCAAAATTTTGGTGTAAGAAGTTATCGAATCCAACCATTGAATGCATGCAACTTCTAAACGAATCATTTGTTCCATTATGAATTTTTTTCCTACACTTGCAATCCGTCTTAGATAACTTTTACAAGCTTCTAAATACAACATCAACACAATTTTAAGAGATGGATCCCAAAAGAATGATGCAGTTCGAGTTTGGGCGACTACATTTAAGTTAGGATTATGGTAAAATATGTTTAAAAAGTGCTTTTATAGTAAAATGCTACTTATCTTATCCCTCGATTATTAAGGAAACCGACATGGTATATCATTTAGTTTACAAAAAAAATTATAATAATTAAAAAAAGTTTTCTAAATTGTTTTTCCCCTCGGATTTTTTGAATAATCGAGATAATAAGTTGATTGTGGTAATATGTGATTTCTATTTCTAAAAAAATAAATCATGACGCACATGAGAATCATATCCACTAGAATAGCAATGATCATCCATATTAAAAAATGTAACGTATTTTTTGGATTTTCAAGGAGGCGTTTGAGCTTCTCTGATTATTTCGCTTCCTATTATCCACTTTATTTAAACATTATTTCTAGTTTCAATGTCTCATTTCCCACTCTTTTTGTCTTCAAACCTAGTTTCAAAGTCTTTTTTTTTTCTTCAAAAATGTCTTCAACAACCTTAGATGAAAATCTTTTGTTCGTTATCAATATTGAAAAACAATAATACAGCAAAACCAAAATTTTGGTGTAAGAAGTTATCGGATCCAACCATTGAATGCATGCAACTTCTAAAGGAATCATTTGTTCCAATTATGAATTTTTTTCCTACACTTGCAATCCATCTTAGATAACTTTTACAAGCTTCTAAATACAACATCAACACCATTTTAAGAGATGGATCCCAAAAGAATGATGCAGTTCGAGTTTGGGCGACTGCATATAAGTTAGGATTATGGTAAAATATGTTTAAAAAGTGCTTTTTATAGTAAAATGCTACTTATCTTATCCCTCGATTATTAAGGAAACCGACATGGTATATCATTTAGTTTACAATAAAAATTATAATAATTAAAAAAAGTTTTCTAAATTGTTTTTCCCCTCGGATTTTTTGAATAATCGAGATAATAAGTTGATTGTGGTAATATGTGATTTCTATTTCTAAAAAAATAAATCATGACACACATGGGAATCATATCCACTAGAATAGCAATGATCATCCATATTAAAAAATGTAACGTATTTTTTGGATTTTCAAGGAGGCGTTTGAGCTTCTCTGATTATTTCGCTTCCTATTATCCACTTTATTTAAACATTATTTCTAGTTTCAATGTCTCATTTCCCACTCTTTTTGTCTTCAAACCTAGTTTCAAAGTCTTTTTTTTTCTTCAAAAATGTCTTCAACAACCTTAGATGAAAATCTTTTGTTCGTTATCAATATTGAAAAACAATAATACAGCAAAACCAAAATTTTGGTGTAAGAAGTTATCGGATCCAACCATTGAATGCATGCAACTTCTAAAGGAATCATTTGTTCCAATTATGAATTTTTTTTCCTACACTTGCAATCCATCTTAGATAACTTTTACAAGCTTCTAAATACAACATCAACACCATTTTAAGAGATGGATCCCAAAAGAATGATGCAGTTCGAGTTTGGGCAACTACATATAAGTTAGGATTATGGTAAAATAAGTTTAAAAAGTGCTTTTATAGTAAAATGCTACTTATCTTATCCCTCGATTATTAAGGAAACCGACATGGTACATCATTTAGTTTACAAAAAAAATTATAATAATTAAAAAAAGTTTTCTAAATTGTTTTTCCCCTCGGATTTTTTGAATAATCGAGATAATAAGTTGATTGAGGTAATATGTGATTTCTATTTCTAAAAAAATAAATCATGGCGCACATGGGAATCATATCCACTAGAATAGCAATGATCATCCATATTAAAAAATGTAATGTATTTTTTGGATTTTCAAGGAGGCGTTTGAGCTTCTCTGATTATTTCGCTTCCTATTATCCAATTTATTTAAAAATTATTTCTAGTTTCAATGTCTCATTTCCCACTCTTTTTGTCTCAAACCTAGTTTCAAAGTCTTTTTTTTCTTCAACAACCTTAGATGAAAATCTTTTGTTCGTTATCAATGAAAATTTTGTTGATTTCAATGATTTGAAAGACAAAGGTTTTGATCTAAGGAAAAATATTCACAAAATAAAGTTGAATGATTACTTTAACATTCTTCATGGACTCATCGACATTAATATCATTAAAGATTTGTAGTTAATTGTCTCCATTAGGCCATCTGGTCATGATGCTAAGTTAATCTAATCCCATGTCAATAACTTTCCTATCACAATTACCCAGTCACTTATTGCTTAGACGATAAAAGGTGAAGAGGAAGATTATTGTGTTGAACATTGTAGATTTCAACAATGCCTATAAAGACCACCTTCGCCTAATTTATGCCAACTATGATAATCTCAGCAATCCTACCACTCTACGACCAATTGAAAAAGTTTTTTTATCAACTTCTAGTGTCAAATCTCCGTCCAAGAGAAAAAGAACTAGAAACACTTACTTGGAATGACAAGCATCTCTTGTTATTCCTTACCAAAAATATCAGAGTTAATCTTTCTCTTACCATTTTTAACTTCTTGAAGGAAATGATAATCATCTATAGGGAGTAAATGACTTTCCTCATACCATATAGAAGAGTTCTTACTGAAATTTTCTCTCAGTTAGGGATAATTAGTAGTGATACTATTGAAGTTGAGTGAAGTCAAAAATTTGAATATGTGGAATAGTTATTTGTTGTCCTGTTTTTAATTAATGAAATATTTCCTTTCATATTATTGCCTATTCATTTTTATTGATAACAATTTTTTTAGAATTACTAATTAATAAGAAAAAAAAGAAAAAAAAATTAAGTAAGAAAAAAAGGGAACATTGGAAGGTGACAAGTGAGAAATCATTGAAATAAACCTTAAATGCAGTTACAGCGATTCAAAGTGAGTTCTCTAATAGCTATGTTCCCTCAATTTTCTAAAACACTGAGGTAATAGGTTTGCTATTTTTTTTTTTTGGAAAAATTTGGCGCTCACTTATAGCTATATTACCTTGGTTTTTTATAAAACCGAGGGAAAATATTGTTTTAAAAAAAATCAAACATGTCGCTCCCAGGACCTAAATGTTCGGTTTTTGGTATGTTTGAGGTGAAAGCTTCGTTATAAAAAGTGTAATTTGTAGTAGTGGTCTCATGAAAAATACAATAGTTGTGTTTTGCTCGTTGCACTCTGAACTGCCTGAAGAAGTGGTTAACGCTTTAAATGAGTAAGTAGTAATATTTTTAACATTAGAGTTGAATATTTTTTATTCATGTTTAAATTTAACCGACATGTGTAGAGTGGTGGAGGAGTATAATGCACTCAAACATAACGTATTTGGTGAAAAGTCAGTTTATGTTTCCCCAAGAGTAAGTATATTACTTGTGCTTTTTGATATTATATTATTTGTGTGTATTTGTATGATATAAATATATGAAAATTATTTGTAGTGGCGAAAACAACCCGACAGTCATCCATGTGGATACTATGTTATGAGATATATGCTCTATATTGTCCCCACAAGCATTACAAATGGATGGATGAAACATAAGGTATTAACTTAATTCATATCTTATTAAGTTCATGTTGTTGTTGTGAGCTTATCAAAATTTGTTTTTTGTTCTAATTATAGGAGTTTAACAACAAAACACCATACTCAAAAGAAGATATGGATGACATCCGATCACGTTGGGCCAAAGTCTTTTTATCTTGTTATTATTCTCTAAAACAATAGTTTTTCTTGGTTGTAAATGTGTAAATTTCCTTAAATTTTTTTTTGCAAATATGTAAATGTGTGTATTCTGTCTTGATGATAAGAATAATGTAAATTTCTAACCTTGGGTTGATATGATATATTTCAATTTTGTCGCATAATTTGTTGTTTCTGTGTAAAAAATGATACAAGCAGGTGAAACTAAGATTTAAAACAATGTAAATTTGATATTCATTGGTTAATAGATTTAAAGTGATATGATACATACCAGTGAAAATGATACATGTCAGTGAAAGTGATACAGGCGAGTGAAAATGATACATGAAAAAATGATATCCTATCCCTCGGTTATTACATAAAACCCAGGTTAATGAATACCTTATTACCTCGGTTATTACATAAAACTGAGAGCCATATGACACGCGCAACAAAATTTAGAAAATAAAAAATATGCAGTTGATGAAGATGAAACCCATGACCTTTTAATTTATAACCTCAGTTTTATAAACAACAAGGTGACAAGTGATTGCTTTTCATGTCTCCCTTCGCTACCTCGTCTGTGTAGCCGAGGTTAAATGAATTTCGCAGCCGACATTAGATGTGTTATTTGTAGTAGATAGTATTTTCCAAATGGATTTTACACTGTAACAAGTTGGACACGCGAAAGAGAGCAATTAGAATATAGAGCTAAAGACTGGTATTGGTCACGCGAAAGCGGACAATACATTTAAATTAATTATTTTTCTATAAGAAAATATTGTCTCATTATAAATATAAAGTGACGACTTTGTGAGCGCTAACGATCAACGAGAAATACATTATGGTCTCTCATTTCCATAATTTAATCAAAACTAGCTTATTTTCCACTTTTGTAACTCAAAACTTTTATCACCGCCTTAGATAAACATAGTGATAGTAGAGAACTATAATCGTATATTGGTCTCTGAGGGATCTATACTCTTTTATACTTAACGTGATAAAGCCGTGCACTTGCATCTGCATCAACTATAGGAATCGATTCCTCATTGCGCCTCACGCATCTTTAGAATTAAGGGGTGCTTTCGGACACACTTTGAGCTCCTAACTACAACAATCAATTCTCCATAGCACATAATGCATATTCAGAATCCAGGGGTGTTGTTGGAGACACATTCCATGTTCGACTACAACAATCAATTCCCTCAGGGGTGGTATCGCTGACGCTTTACACGTACAAATACAACATTCGAATACCCATATCAAACAAATACATGTTTTCACTTGTACATCACGTACCCCCTGTTGGGTCTAGCCAATCCAAAGGCTAGTGTGGTGAAGCCTAGAGACGTCCACCTTGAACCGAGCTATCTCCTCGAGGGATGTGACAAGGATCCTCTACCTTTGGGCGGGTAAGATCCTCTGTGACGTGGATCATAGTTCAAAGCATGACTGCATCTAGTCAGATTCATGCCCCTCGTTTGTAAGTAGAATTCGAAATACCACCACGATTAACTAGAGTTATATCTTATCAATATAAATGTGATTAAGGCATAATCGCGTTTAACTGTTTTAGCATGGAATACTTACATATACAATGAGGAGCATAACCGCTCAGAGCCGAGCTCATGTTTCACTAGTTTAAATTCGACATACGAACATGTCAAACTATACCAACACTTCGTCTGTGCAAGCATATTTCGAGAATAGTATTACACTACTACCTCAACATTCCATTGGGACAATGCACACATCTTAATGTAACACGCTTTTGAGCTAAACAACCTGACACAACTCCATAAAAGACTTAAGGTCATTTAAACTTTAAGAAAATATCATTTACTACTTTCTACACCAAAATATTTATGCAAAAATAGCCCCCAACTCTCTCCGGATCCTGGTTTTCGTCGACTCCTAACCAGACAATAACAAAGGATAAATAAAGAGTAATAATAGACCAAAAATCAAAAAGCACGCTAAAGGTAATAACTCAAACATATATATACAAATATTGTTTACAAGTTAAGGCACAAAGGCCCTGTCAAATGTTACAGAAGCAAATAATGCAAAGAAAAAGAACAAGACAACTCTCAGATGTCGACTCATGGCTCCCCAGCTTCAAAAACACTTCTAGTATCCTTCTCATAAGCATCTTCTAAAGGGTCCAACTAGTCAATGGTGACAGAAAGGTCAGGACAAAACAACCGAGCTTGGTCCTACATTTTTTCTCGGACCCTACTCGGCCTCTATTGCCTGTTAAAGGCGTTCCCGATATTTCTACTGAAAAACAGCCACTTCTTCCTTGAGAACCTTCAAGGCATTATCCCAGTCATCATTCCTCTGGTGAATATATCCATGTTCCTCTTCGAACTCCCGACACACTCCAGTCGCATCTTTAGAAACCTTCTTACATCGCTTCTTCCATCAACAAGGGAAGACTTCATCTTGTCTAACTGAGCATCCAAAACAGATGGTCTACCATAACGATCAACCTCTTTCTGTAAAGGTCTAAGAGCATCAACATCCATCCAAAGTTCATCCAATTCCTTCTCAGCATCTGAATTTTCCCGCTCAAGAGCTTCCCATATGTCCCTCAACTCATCTCATTCCTTTGAAAGCTCGTTGGAGTCTAGAACACCGTCTTGACCAGCAGCTTCAATAGAAACAAGGGACCTGACCCTGAACAAAGTACAAGAAGCATATGAAAGCACATAGTATCATTTGGTATCGTTTATGTGCTTTAAGTATCAATTGTATATTGATGTTTTACATTTAGGTTATTTTTTAATTACATATTTATAATTTGTTTGTTATTTCAATTCATTTGCCTGATTGTAATATTCTTTCCATTTGATTGTAATCACTTTGGCTACTTAATTGTACCACCGAGATCCCTTTTCATGTCATAATTATATTCATTTGGTCCTTGTTAGCTTTTCTCTTTTTGAGCCTTTGGAATTTACTATTTATCATTTCCACTTAAGTACCTTGAATCACAAGTTAGAACATCTAAATTTTTATGATTTGGTATTTGATTCGAATCATGTGTTATATTTGATTTGAATCAATCACCTATTGAAAATTGAAAAACCATTATGGATCAAATAATTTGGATTGAAGATTTAACATGATTTGAATCATATCCTCATTTGATTCGAATAAAGTGTAAATAATGATTCAAATCATTAGCTTTAAAAAGAGACCTTTTTAACATTGTGCATAATGGTTCAAATCACAAATCCTTCTTGATTCAAATCAAACTTTAAAAATCCAATTTTCCATCACATATTTAAATGGCTATTTCTTATGGTGAAAGTAACAATTGTGGGAAACCTATGGTGATCCATAGAGACAAATTTTGTGATTTTTGTATTCTCTTCTTAGTATGTTCATCTTTACACCATTCTGATCTCATATTCTCAAAACACCAACCTTTTGATATTGACCCCATGTTAACTCTTTATCCCTTTTTTGTTGCATCTTATTTTGTGCAATTTCGTTGTTGTTCTTGTGTGAATTTAAGAATGAGTAAATCAATCTTTTTGAAAATTTACAATATCTTAATAAAAATAAAAATCCAAGACACACTCATCTAGAGACTTGATTGAACCTTATGTGTGTTCTTCATTATCAAAATTGAATTGCTTAACTAATCACTCATAATGTCAGTGGTTGCTGATTTTATCTGGCACTGCTCACCATATTAATCCTTTGTCTTTTTCCTTGTTTATAGATCCTTTTCTAAAGATTTAGTGTAAGGGAGACTAGTGGTACATTAAGGTATCTAATGCTTTTGTGTGTAACCAGTTTTTTACTGTAACAGGTGCATGTATTGTTTATTGAGTGCAGTTTGGCATTAAGTTGTTATCTATCAAGATAAGAGTTTCCCTTAAACTCCAAGGAAGACTTGGTCTTGATCAAGTATCAATAGGATGTAAGGCAGAGTAGGAAGTTTTCATTCTTCTGTGGCGTTGGAGAAAGATTGCTTGCAGACAAAGTATGGAATTGTCCAATATGAGCTCAGATAATGGCAATTACTCGGACAAGAAATTGGAGGGATATCCATACGCAAATACTTGGAGAAGGTTATTGTGAATTTTAAGGTTATTAGATCAAGATCTTAAGGGATCTTGTATTGTGTTAGCAGTTTAGTGTCTACATTATCAGAGGGAATTATCGTGTGATAGTTCTTTGTAATCAAAATGCTGTAAATATTTTATCATCATAGTGGAAGACTGTGATTATGTTCCAATGGCATCATCCATTAAAGATTGCATGTAGGAAAATGGAAGACGGATGTCGAAGCACTATATATCTCTGTGTATCTTTCCCTTTCCATATCCTTTTAATTTACAAGCTTTCATTCATTAATATTTGATGTTGCATATTTGCAAGATTAAATTTATTGCATACCATATAGGTTAGACCTTGATTATAGATATTTAATGTATAAGCTTAGGTCCGTGGTGTATCAATCTTAAGGATTCATCATGAAGTCAATATGCATTGTTAACAATATCTAAGTAACTTGTTTTTAAATCACTAAGTTTAAAGCGTATTTTTTTGTCATGTAAGTGATTTGCACTAGAAGAAATAAATATCATGGTAACCTTATCTACTATTTCATATAACATTGATTAATTCAGATGCTTCGAAGCTATCGTTTTTGTGTTTTGCTTCTGCTCTTCTTAAAATCTTCAATTTCGTTTTATGGGACCTAAAAAGTTTTTCAAAATTGTCTAAAGGGATTTTGTGTGTATTCAACACCCTCCCTTATAGACATTGTTGTTTCCATATTCTCACCCAATAATTTTTACCAGAGCCCGACTTTTGATCAAAGTCTAGTGACTCCAAAAGTTGAGGATATTGTTGCTTCAATCCTAGACGAGTTTTCTCAAACGTTTTGGAAGCTTATACAATTAATTAAATCCCAATGAAACTACATTGAGTTACTTGTGTTTGATTATTCATTGCACTGCATTACATAGATTAATTCAAAGTAAAACTCTACTAGAATTTTCTTCAAGGCATAAATTATATTTAAGATGTTCTCTAAGCTTTGGTTCATCTAGGATTGAACTAACAATTTTTATGAGTTATGTGAAGTATGTTTGTGACATTGTTTCTTAGTTTCCAAATTTATCATAATTTAAAGGTCATGCTTTCACACTACAATATGCTGGAAAGTATTATGAGAAAAGGAGAAGAAAACAAAAGCATCTTCTAGTGACCAAGTCTTCCAAGATCGTTACAAAAAGAAGATGAATGCATTTTTGTGACTATTGGCAATGATTTTATGAAGTTTCAACCGACTACAAAAGATTCAAGGAATATACTTGAAGTGAGAATCAATCTTCCAAGATTTGAATTAGTGATTCGGGATTGACAAATTATGTCAATCAATAATGATCATAGTTTTTCCGTTTCAAAGTTCATCTGAAGCCTTATGAAGGAGAGTTTGAAAATATTCTTCAAACGTGCAAGAGGAGTTATATTCAATTTGTAATTGACTGTTCGTGTTTAAACCTTGTGGTATCCTTGTTATTGATTTCCATTTGGTACCATACGCATCAAGTTAAGCTTAGATCATCGGAATTAGTATGATCGTTCAAACCCTTCTTTATTTGTTTTGCGTGTGCACTAGAGTATTTATTATTTTGCCTATGTGTGTTTTGTCATTTATATATGTTTGTCTATATGCTATTTTCGTCCATTCATATATTAATTTCTAAATCATTGAATGCACGAGTTTAAAATTTATGTTGTCTGTTAATTGCGTTCATCTGCATCTTTCATATATTCATGCACCATCATTATTTCTGTGCACTAAAAAAAAAATTGCATTTACATTAAAATGAATTTGCACTAAAATTTGTTTTAACATTTGCAATATAAAAGGCTCAATTATTTTTTCCATTCATACATAACATAAAATCCATTTTTCCGTCATAAGGGTTAAAAAAATATATTTTAAGTATTTTAGTTATTTTGTGAATAGTATCATGTTTTAATTTTTCAAAATTTGGTCTTTTGATTTGAATCGATGAGTTACAACTAAACCCATGATTTGAATCATTCCCTTGAGACTTGAGGCATTTCATCTTTGATTCAAATGAAAACTATTTAACTTGTCCTGTGATTCAGATAATTTTTTTTAGTTTCAAGACTGTTCAATTTGATTCTAATCAAATTTTTAAATTGATCATAATCAAAATTTGAAAGGTCACGTTGAAACTCACTTGCTTTCAATTTTTACCTTTTCAAATTCCATTCCATCATTTTTCTATTTTTGTCATCATGAACCCTAATTGAGCAAGTCTTTCAAAACACTATCATTCATCATCTCTAATCATCATCATCATCATCATCATCATCATCATCATCATCATCATCATCACATACCATTCCCATTCATCATCACTCATCATCTATATCCATTATCATCAATGGAAAATGACAAAAGGTCCAAGAAACAAGTTTCCACTTCATTTAATTCTGAACTTCATGTTCCTATTCCAAAGAAGTCAAGGATAAATGTACAAGGTAGAAAGGCATCCAGTGATAGGGTTTTGAGCAAGAAGGCCAAACATTTATCTGCTTCAGGTTCATCTTCTTTGACAATGTTGTGTATTAAAGTTTCTCATTTGTTTCCTCAAGATAATTTACTAAAATACCAAAATAAGTTTATTTATGAGCTAGTAGACCCTGAGTATTTTGTTGATGCTACTGCTGAGGCTAAATTGTCAACAAAATTCATGAACCCTTTTGTTGACAACAATTTATTTAAGTTCATTGGCATGAAAAGGAAATACAATCTAGATTATGACAAGGCTTTATGTTGCAACTTGGAACTCACTTATTTAGGTCTTGAGAGTATGTTCAAGAACAAGGTTGTCAAATTTGATTACTCTGATTTCACCAAGTACTTTGGTTTGAAATATGAAGGTTCTAATGTGTCTAATGCAAAGGAGTCTGAATACGATAAGGTTCCATTTGTTTTGGAGATTTCCAAATATGTTTGTGAGCACATGGAGATGTCAAACTTGAGGATCATTCGGATTAAGTTTGATACGAGGTAGCTCCTTTGGATTTTGGTGAAGATTATTGCTAGGAAATCAGAAAATTCTAGCAGGGATGATGACAATGATCTCTTTTTGATATGGAGTCTAGTTCACAAAAAAAAAATAACTGGGTTATATTCATCATTGATAGGATGATCCATTGCAGGGATAATCCTAAGAGACCTATCTTCTTTTCACCATTTGTTCAGATGATACTACAACTGAATAACATTGAGTGCAAAGATGAAGATCTCACTAATTATATATTAATATTATTGATTATGGTGTTGTGGCTAAGATGAGATACTACACGGATAATAATGATGCTTATTATTATCTTGAGGACTCAGTTAGATAGATTTATGATGATAAGATTGTTGAACACGTGAAGAAAGCTGCTAAAACATCTGGTCCATCTATTGTTGGTATTGATGCTTCCTCTTCTCCATTAGCCATTGTAAAGACACTCATTGATGACATGCTTCAGACATTACTTGTAGATAACCAATTTATGGAGGATCGAATCATGATACACATTGATGTGCTTACGCATGTTAGTTAGGAGAATAGATTGGGGATGAAGACTGAGCTGAAGGCTAAGGTAAAGGAAGAGATTTGGGATTTGGAAGGACGTCTGATTTCTTGGATTGAAGCTTTGAAGAGCTCGGTTGATTATCTCGGTAGTAACAATTCATCTTTCATCACGGAACTGATGTAACAAGCATTACGATTCCGGAAGACGCAGTTGTTACACGTCCTCCACCTTCTACTAATTTATTTCCTAATACTCTTTCATAATATCATTTTCCATGCCTCTCATTTAGCATTTTCATTTTAATTATTTTATTTTTGACTTGTATGGTTTAGACAACTATGTTGTGATCTTTTGATAATATTTTGTTTTTGAACAACTTTTGTGTACCATGTGGATGTTATGAGTTTAATTCACATTATTTTGATGTCTTTGATATTCATTATGTTGCTATTTTTTATCTTGTTATCTTTTTCATATTGCGTATCTGTGTTATATCTTATATGCGATGTGTACAATTTTTGTTTATGATTCATTAAGTATGACATCTTGTGTATTGGATTTTGCGCTAGATTGGATTTTATTTATGAGTTTCTATCTAGTTATATCCTTTTTGATATTTTACAAAGTGGGAGAAGTAGCTGAAACATTGTAGATATTTACACACATTAAGTGTTTAAAGCAAGGGGAACTTTGCAGCTTTTATGACTCAAAGGAAGTATTGTATGATAGTCATCAGATTGACTATGTTCCATAAAACTCCAAATATCGCTTTGAATTAGTTCATAAACAATAATCTCACAGTTTTTCCAAACATCAAAAAGGGTGAGGATGAAAGAACATAATATCCTTTGGTATCATTTACGTGCTTTAAGTATTAATTGTGTTTTAATGTTTTACATTTTGATTATTATTTCATTGCGTATTTGTAATTTGTCTGTTATTTCAATTCATCTGTTGATTGTAATATTCTTCCCATTTGATTGTAATCGCTTCGACAACTTGATTGTACAACTGAGAAGCCTTTACATTTCATAATTATATTTATTTGGTCCTTGTTATCTTTTTTCCTTTTGAGTCTATGAAAGTTACTATTTTGTCATTTCCACTTGAGTAACTTGAATCACAATTTAGAACATCTGAATTTTGATGATTTGGAGTTTGATTTGAATCATGTGTTATATTTGATTTGAATTAATCACCTATTGAAAATTGGAAAACCATTATGGATCAAATGATTCAGATCAAATATTGAACATGATTCAAGTCAAGTGGAAGTAATGATTCGAATCATTAGCTTTACAAAGGACCCTTTTTAACACTGTCCAGATTGATTTAAATCACAAATCCATCTTGATTCGAATCAAAATTTAAAAATCCAATTTTCCATCACTTATTTAAATTATCATTTCTTTTGGTGAAAGTAAAAATTATGGGAAACCTATTGTGATCCATAGAGACAAAAATTGTGATTTTTGTCTTCTCTTCTTATTGTGTTCATCTTTACACCATTCTTATCTATTCTTTTCAAAACACCAACCTTTTGATATTGAACCCATGTCAATTATGTATCCCTTTTTTTTGTGCATCTTCTTTTATGCAATTTGGTTGTTGTTCTCATGTGAATTTGAGAATGAGTTGATCAATCTTGTTGAAAATTGGTCAAGTTGTTGATAACAATCAAGAACCAAGACCCACTCATCTAGAAACTTGATTGAACCTTGTATGTGTGTGTGTTCTTCATCATAAAAACCGAATTACTTGACTAATCACTCGTAATGTCAGTGCTTGTTGAGATTCTCTGGTAGTTCTCACCATCTTCATACTTAGTATTTTTCCTTGTTTATAGGCCCTCCTTTAAACATTGAGTGCAAGGGAGACTAATGGTACATTAGGGTATCTAATGTTTTTGTGTGTAGCTGGTTTTTTATTGTAACAGGTGCAAGTATCATTTCTTTAGTGTAGTTTGGCACTGAGTTGTTATCTAACAAGATGAGAGATTCCATTATACTCCAAGGAATAATTTGGCATGATCAAGTATCAATGACCCATAAGGAAGAGTAGGAAGTTGTCCTTATTTGGCAGCATTGGTGAAAGATTGCTTGCATAAAAAGTTGGGAGTTATCCAATATACGCTCATTTAATGGAAATTGCTCGGACAAGAAATCAGTTGGATCAGGGGGATCACCACACACAAACACATGGAGCAGGTTATTGGATCAAGATCTTGAGGGATATTATATTATGTTAGTAGTTTAGTGACTATATCATTAGAGGGAATTATTGTGTGATAGTTTTTTGTAATTAAATGTTGTGAACATTTTATCATTAGAGTGGAAGACCATGACTATGTTCCAATGACATCATCCATTGAAGAGTGCATGTAGTAAAATTAAGGACGAATACTGAAGCACTATATATCTATGTGTATCTTTCCATTTCCCCATCCTTTTACTTTACAAGCATTCATTCATTCATATTTGATGTTGCATATTTGCAAGATTATATTGATTGTATACCATATAGGTTAGGCCTTGCTTATAGCGATTTAATGTATAAGCTTAGGTTTGTGGTGTATCAATCTTAAGGTATCATCATGAAGTCAATTATGCATTGTTAAGAACATCTAAGTAATGTGTTTTTAAATCACTTAGTTTAAAGCGGCATTATTTGTCATGTAAGTGATTTGCATTAGAAGCAATCAATCTCACCGATCCGTGCATTATCTTTCTTTGAATTATGTACTTGTCTCCATTTTATTGTTGTTTCTTTATTGCAACATTTATTTTTAGTAACACATGGGTTCACTTGGCGTCCCTATAATGAAAGGTTTATAGACCACCAAACTTGGTCGATGTTCCCTAGTGAGTTGCATATCTTCTCCTTGGCATCTGTGAAAGGTTGTCTTTTTAGGGTGTGAGATACCTGGTTTCTTTCCTTTAGGTGGGAAAAATCTGTTTCGTTGCGACGAGGAACTTGATGTGCTCTTCGCACTTTCCTGACAATGGTCTTCATGATTTGCAGCTTATCGCATTGAACTTCGTTAGCTACCATTTTTTGTTGCTATATTTTTCTGCTGAATTTCATGTTTGTTTTATTGTTGTATTTAGAATTTGGTGCAGTAGCGTATTAATTTGTGGGATGTACTGAGTGTATCACTTGTGTTTCCCACAGTGGGTTCCGTAATTGGAGAGATCAATGAGATGTTTTCATCTCTTTTTATTGTGCTCTACGTCATAGATGATTATTCCCTGGTAAAAGGGTATGATCCCCTTCCACGCCTCCAAGGCTTAGCTTGGATCGACGTGGACATCTTTGAGATCCACCGCTTACGCCCTTGGATTTGCTAGATCCAAATGGGGGGGTCCAGGTATTGCACGAATGCGTTTAAGCCGTATTAGATATGCAGAAATGTGTGTAGTCTGTATGGGAAATGCATTTAAGCTGTATCAGATACTCATAAATTCATGTAGTTTGTATTAGGAACACAATAATGCATAAATTAGTTTAAGCCATATCAGATACGCAAAAATATGTGTAGTTTATATTTGATACGCAGAGGAACGAAAGTTTTTTAAAATTGTATCAGATACACAAAAATGTATGTAGTTTGTATCGGATATCCGAAAATGTAGAAATGCGTATAAGTAGTATCAGATACGCAAAAATGTGTTTAAGCAATATCATATACACATAAATACATGTAGTTTTTATCGGATACGCATAGGTGAGGAAGTGCATTAAAGTCGTATCAGATACGCATAAATGCCTATAGTCTGTATCGGATATGCAGACATGTGCACAATCTTTGTCTCTTCGTGTTTAGGGTCCGATATAATATATAATATATATATATATATATATATATATATATATATATATATATATATATATATATATATATATATATATATTATATATAGATATATATATATAGGAGAGAGAGAGAGAGAGAGAGAGAGAGAGAGAGAGAGAGAGAGAGAGAGAGAGAGAGAGAGCGAGAGAGAGAGAGCGAGAGAGAGAGAGAGAGAGAGAGAGAGAGAGAGAGAGAGAGAGAGATAGTGCAATAGGGAAAAATAGTAGACAATTATTTGCATTCATGATGAAGTAAATTTATTACAATGAGACAACATAATGACTAGATTAATAATCCTTTAACTATAACACCACTTTAGATTATGTATGGGGTTACGGTCGGGCCTCTTAGGGTTAAGAATATGGATGGACGAAGGTGAAGCTCCTTGAGAGACTTGTTCCCCGACCTTTACAGAAGAATCTCGACCTGCTATTTTTGTCCGACTAGAGGTGCCTTTGTATGGGACTTGGTTTCTTCGCTACCATAGTCCAATATCGTTTTCGAGCTACCTCATATGGACTTCAGCCTCGGCGGTAACTATTGCACTTACCGGGAGGCCCGGGGCTGTAGTTTCTTTTCAAAGTTCTTGTTCTTCGACCGACTCTATTTCGTGATACACCCAATTGTCATATGAATAGGCAGTTTACCAGAAGAGTGTCACTGAAATCAACTATTGTCCTAGTAATAATTGACCTAAGCGGTAAGAAAAAGATATAGCAGGGTCGACATACCCCACCTCAGCTTGCTTGATTTGGCCCAAGGAGATCCCGTTCAGTGGGCAGAGATACTTTGATACCTGTAGAAGGAACTTCGGTATCAAAACCCATTTAGTCATTAACTACGAACTCGTCGTATCTCCAATGTTGCCACAGTAAGAATCATGTTGGCGGCGAGAGATAACGATGATGTTAGATCGGAAGATAAACCATGAATCTTCGGGATGATCTCCAAGAAAATTGCCTTTACTTTATGGTGTTTTCATTGCATATTTGAATTTGGATCTAGGACCCATTCTTCTTCTACTTCATGGAGTTCCTAAGGAAAATCAGAGATATGAAGATCTAATGAATTGTATCTGAAATGATAATCGGCTGGATCGAATATCACGGTTCCCCGTGTTCGATTCTGAATACTCTTTGTGACTCGAGGAGGTTATGAATATGTAAATCGGAGATTGGATCTAAGATCGTGAAAATCATTGGGATCAAAAATTTGATTCCTCTATATGGTGCAACTGTTCTGCTCAACAACCAAAAATGGATACAATAGACAAACTAAACCACTTGAATCGGTGGTTCTCGTCTCTACTAAGGCGACACGGGGTGGACTTCACCATCCAAATCAGTTCAAGATCCAAGATGAATGGGGAGATAAAAAAATATACATTATTTTTTCATATGAACTAATTTTATACCTTGGATCAAAAGGATTAGATTTGAGGTGAATTAGACCTTACCTATTTAGAACTTTATCCGATCTAAAAAAAAAGAAGTAAGAACTAAAATTGCACTCGATCCATGGAAAAAGGGGATTTAGGCCTAATATGTTAATATATGCCTATAGTTTCATAATCTGTCTACTGTTTGAAACATATCAGCATATGCATTTGTAAATAATCTCTTTTAATGTATTCAGTCTAAAGTGGAATAGAAGTATCTTAATTATATCTCCAAAGTTATTGGGCATCTAAAAAGCAATTCCTCTTTTGAATGCGCTTTAATTTGTTAAAAGAATAAACAATTCATACACCTAGCTAAATTTGTACCTCCCTATAAATAGCTTACCATGCTTGCTCTTTTAAATAACTTCAAGTTTCAGATAAATATATAGTTTTCTAGAAATTATTTGGAATCAGTTATACATATTAAGATGGAGAAGGTGATGAGGTTGACTACAGAAAAGGGGGTGGTGATATTCACAAAGAGCTCTTGTTGTCTGTGTTATGCAGTTAACTTTCTGTTTCAAGAAATCGGAGTGTTCCCTGTGATTCATGAAATTGACAAAGACCCTGAAGGCAAAGAAATGGAGAAAGCTTTAAAAAAGTTGGGTTTGAATGCACCTGTCCCTGCAGTGTTCATCGGAGGAAAGCTAGTGGGGTCCACCAATGAAGTAATGTCACTCCATTTAAGGGGTTCACTCATTCCACTACTAAGGCCAAACCGAGTTTAACATACTTTAATTTGCTTGATTATTTGGAACACATGCAAATTACATGTTCCTGCAACTAACTTTATTGGAAGAATAAACAGCGCTTCAATCACTATCATTAAAAAAATGTAAAAGAAACGTACTATATATGGGTATTGGCTATCCAATTATGGGTGATTTAGTTTCTAGCACTTGATTAGCTATAATATAATCAGCTAAATATTTATAAAGTTTACTTGTCAAACTTTAAAGTTACTTCAAAGAAGGACTAATAATTTTTAACTGTGATTTTCTCGTCTTTAAGTAATTGTATTGAGGAAAGAACTCTCCTTTTTTATTGTGAATTTTTTAACTACTTCTAACAATATTAATTCCGGTGCTGTGAGGATGTATAACTGCTAAACTAAAAATACATAAAAGTAAAGTAACATAAGATAAAACTGTGTAAAATTGTTTGTTTTTATTGGTTGGTTGTTCCTAAATGATTTAGAAACTGTATTATTTAGATATGAAACTAGTAGTGGCCATGGAATTGTGCCATGTAAATATTCTCTATGTGGTTTGGCTATTACGGGAATAATGTTTGAGTGCATCACTACTAAAAAAGGAGCGAGATTTTATTTCGATTTAATAAGCGAGTTAACGAAGGATGTCGTGAAAATTCGTCAGTTTATCTTTCCGATATTGTTTCACTGAGGAGAAAAGTTGAACTTGTCATGGGTTTGATCTTCAACAACAATATTTTTTGGATTTTCAAAACGCGCATCTTTTCCTCTCAGATGGAGTTAATATTCGAAGAGTAAAATCCTATTTACAAATTTTAGTTTTAACCTATTTTTATCGTTTTAATCTACAAAGCTTCAAATTTGTTGAGAAATTCTAAATTTTCCTCATCACTAACAACAACAAAAACAAAAACAAAATCATTAAAATCCTTAAGCATTAAATCTCAACAACAAAAAAAATAAAATAAAAACAACAACAACAACAATAAAATCAAAAGAAGCTTTAAACATTAAATATCAACAACAACATCAACAACAACAACAAAATCAACAATATCGTTAAACACTAAATCTCAACTACAACAAGAACAACAACAAATAAACAAAATCAATAGAACCGTTAAACATTAAATCTCAACAACAACAACAACATCAAAACAATATTAAATATTTTACTTGATACAACAACAACTAACATTAATAAGTTACTTTAATGCTTTCCTACACACTAAATTTTTTTACCAAGGAATTACTAGAGAAGATATTACATTTAGAAACCAACCTTGAAATATTTTTCTACTCTTGCAATTCATCCCAGGGAATGGTTTTGTACTTCACACAATTGCTTTCATTATCATTTTTCATTATGTTATATTTACATTTCAGCACTTTGCATCCAAGATGGAAGTTGTTTCATTCACTTTCTGAATGGTTAGTAACAGTTTCACGCGGATCATTAAAAGTTTCTAAAATGTAGTTGTTAGAATTCGAAGCATGTCCTCTAATTACTTTACTCATCGGTTGTCATCTCAACGGAGATAATGGGTAATGAAAAAATTAAAAAAAAATTAAAAGATGCTAAAATGCAGTTGGTAGGATTCGAAGGCGTGTTCCATGAATACTTTTCTCCTCGGTTACCAGCTCAACCGATGGAATAAGTATTTTTTTAAAAACTAAATTGTGATGTGTCTATGGTTTACACCTCGAGTTTTTGTTGGCTAAGGTGAATGTTTTATCATATAATGTATTATTTGTAGTAGTGTGATTTTGTGTTTAGGTGAATGCTTTGTCATATAATGTATTATTTACACGTCTATGATATTATTGTTTGGTTGAGGTCGAATGTTCATTGTTGTTATTGTTGTGTTAATTTATGTAGGATCTTTATTTTATTTTCATAAAGTATGTAATTATGGATCGTCGTTGGATGAAATCCAATATATTAAGTGTTGAGTATGAGAATGGAGTGCGCCAATTTCTTGATTTCTTCTAAAGAAGCCTTCCCGGCAATAAAATAAATTTGTATAGTCATTGTAAAAAAATGTAGGAATACAAAAATTACACAAAGTTCGTGTGGCATGGTGAAGTGACAAAAAAAAACAAATTGCATCACATAGTGTTAAAGTTGATGAAGATATGGGTGATTGTCGCGCCACGAAAGATACAGAGTCGCCACCGAATTTTATTTATTCCAAAAGAAAGGGAAAATAGCGATAAAACCCCAAATGAGAGAATGGTCTCGCAACCAAGAGCGGATTCAGAAGTCGGTTATGCAAGAGGAAGGTATTAGCACCCCTCACATCCATGATACTCCATGGGAACCACTTGCTCGTATCAAATGCGTATGGATGTTGTTTATCTGTATGTTACATTTTATCGGGAATGAGATGAAAAAATAAGGTGGGGGAGAAAATAAGTTTTAAGTTAGTATGCTCGCCAAAGATTTGGGAATTTGTGCCTACGTATCCTCATACGTGCAATAAGGAAGTCAGAGCTCCGTAGTTCAGCCCACAAATAAAACATTTGTTTGGTTATTTTTACTGAATAGTATTGACGTTCGTGTGCTACTGTTCACTTGCTTGTATACTCTGTCATGGGAGCGGGAAGTATTTGCTTGTTTGCGGTAAAGTGGATACGCTTGGATCGCAATCTAGTAGTTAAACATTACTTGCTCACACATGGAGGCTTAAACGTCATTCACAGTAGAACGAAAGTAACACATCCTTTTTGAAAGGTTTGAAGAGAGTGCACTGAGGCAAAAGATGATTTGATTTGTTGGGGTTGATTTTATGTACGAAGACAAGCATCAGATCATTGGCTAAATACAGTCAACAGTCAAGAACTCGGGAGTTGAGAGGACAATGTTATCCTAACCACTATTTTTCATCCAAAAAAATAGATTTGAATTTTAAAAACAGTTTGGCAAGTCTAATAATTGGAACTTAGAGGGAGACAAGTATTTGACCATTGACTAAGTACGGCCAACAATTATAATACTTGGGAGTCGAGAGGACATTGGAATCCTAACTATCCTTTTTCTCCCTCATAACACCTAGATATAACTTGTTTGAATCATTAGATGCTTTAAGTGGGCAGTCAAGTGTCAGGTCCTCAAGTTAGGTATGGCCGACAACCCAAGTACTTGAATGTTGTGTACAAGCACGTATATCCCATTTTGCATTTCGGTTTGTTATGAAAATGATTTTGAAAAAGGAACTTGACATTGGACAAAGTGTTTGAGTTTATTATGAAAAATTGTGTGTGAAGAACGGAGGAGAGATATGGAATGAGGTTGAGAAGTGAATGGAGAAGAGATGTGGATCATGGATCATGGAATGGATGGGAAATACTTGACGTTGGGTCAAGTATTCGCGTTGCGATGATGTGAGTTTTATTCGAAAAACAACTTGACGTTGGATCAAGTACCTTTTGTTTCTTTTGAAATATTGTATTTATCGTTTTATTTTTATCTTTTTTAATTAGCATGCATGATGAATTATGCTTGAAGTATGCTTGAATCTCAAAGTCATATGTGGAAACAAAACAACAAATGGGGTTAGTATGAGATCAAGTTGAGTGAGAATGATGCAAAAATGTAAGCACATTCAATGGTTTTAATCGATTCAAATGGTAATGGATTAATCAATGAAAAGTAATCAAAGATATATCATGTGATCATGGAAAATGAAATTAGGCATACAAGGTATTCATCACCTAAATTGAAATGGGATTTTCAATTTATTAATATGATCACAAACCAAGTGAATCAATTAAAAGTCAATTAAAAATTAATATTAATTCTAAAAATGAAAATCTACCTAAACATGAATTAGGATCAAAAGAAAATGGGAAATTTACAAACCTAATTACAACTTCAATTCTAACCTACATGGACATGAACAATCATCGTACAATAGTCCAATTGAACGAAAAATTTGACCTAATGGGAAAATCATGATAAAATCTACAATTAACCATATTAATCCAAACATGAATTTAATCAACAAGATGAAATAACCAAAATCTAATGACTAAAACCTAATCATGGCATGGTTAATCAAATGAAAATTAATTCTCAAAAATTAAGAAAACTAATCTAATCTAAATGTGATTAAGTCTAATCAAACCCCTAATTACACTAAAATTCCTAACTATCAATTAACCTAAATCTATCTAATGATACTCCGAATTAAAAAAAGGGGATCCTAATTCTAGTAAAATCCCCCCAAAAAAACATCAAGATTAATAAAAAAAACAGAATTAATATAAATTAAACCAAGAATTAATCACAAGATTAATTGGGATTTGGATGAACAAGTTGGGCCATGGGTGAATAGCAAGGAATGGGTGTGGATATGAGGGTCTCGCTTAGGCGAAAACCCAAATTCCCCCAAACAAAAAAAAAAGAACCGGTTTGACATTTGAACAAGGATCTACTTAAAGAAGAATCACGAACCAAAACCTACACACACGACCAAGAAGCCGCTGAAGAAGCTCGCCAATTCCATCAAACAAAACCATAGCGCGTTCAGATTCGCCTAACACCCATCATCTTCCTCTCGATTCCATGCCATAAACCTCAAGAACTGACAAATTCGCTTCCACCACTCCATCGAAGAACCAAGAAAAATAATTGATTTCGTGTATAGTTTCAGCATCAAAATAAAATCGAGACCGAAATTAAATTCTCTATGTTATTTTCTTGCACGCGGAATGAAAGAAATTGAAGGGAGAAGAATGGCCTACCAGATTCAAGCTCCGACACAGTGGCTCAAGGTGATTTCCTCCTCCGATATTCTTTTTTTTTATTCTTATATGCGTGCCTCCGATTCTGCTTATGTTCTTCTTTTCAATTGGTTGTTGTTGATTCGTTGTGAATGATGTATTCTCAATCTCGTTGTGTGTGATGGCGTATGTGTTTCCTAATCGTTTTTGTGTATTGAGATGAAGAGTGAAGACGTTGTGGATTCGTGATGCGTTACGTTGTTGCTGATGACGAGGAGTGGAGGATGGTTCCTGAGTTCTTCCGGTGCGTTGCGTTTCCGTGGAAGATGATTTCGTGTTCGTGCATTCTGATGAGATTCACGGTGCCTTCGCTTGCTGTTATCAACTTACAAAATCCACTGGTATGCTGCTATCAACTTCTCTCTTTAAATCTTTGTGAATTCCATATTATTCCTTCTCCTTCTTCTATGTAGTTCTGTTAGAATTCCTTTCTTTGTGGTTCTTGTGAAGGTTATTGGAGAGGGATGTTAGAAGTATGATTCTGTTCTGATGTGGTTCTTGGAAGGTTGTTATCAAAGTTGGAGAGTGGAGGGAGTTCTGGAAATTATGCAGGTTCAGTGAGGGTTTGGAAGATGGGTTTTCAAAGCATTCGGTGAGAAGGGTTTGCAAGACCCCAATTTTGACCTTAAGGTCCCTCATGCTATTCTCATCATATGCACTAGCATTGGGATCACACCTTGGCATCCTCCTTACACCTTATTCATTGGGTTTGCATTGGGAGAGATCACCAACCACGTTTGATTGTGTCATACTACATATTTCTTTTTTTTACTAACCAAAATACCAAAAATATGTCATTGTATAGTTTAACTCTTTTGTAGGTAGTGCATATGCTCATTTATGCTCTATCAAGCTCACATCTAGGGTTTAAGACCCTAATTACAAGGAGCTCAATCAACAATTATTTTACTATGTCTCTAAGTATCATATATTGATTCCCATGATCTTCACATGTTATTTTGATCAAGAAATCATCAAGAGTTTGGAGTTGGTTTGCCTTGGAAACCCTAATTCATTCGGGTATCTTATGTGACTTATTCAATAAGTTTCTTCACCCCTTGGTCAAATATTTCAAGGGATAATTAACATTTCATCATCTTATGTATATATGATCCTCCATGAGTCCCAAAAGTCAAGAGAATGTCAAGCTAGCAAGATGGTTCATGGTGGTTGAGCAGAGAAAGTCAACTGATCAAAACTGGGGTTCCCTAAACCCTATATCCTACAACTTGTGTCATATGAAAATGATTCCAAGATAAAAGTTACTTTGAATGACATTCCAAACAATTTTAATATTGAGGTCTAGAGCTAGTTTTGATTGGAAAGTCATTTTTTATGGTGAAAGATTATAGGCCATTTTGTTTAAACCCTAATTTATAGGTCAACTTCCCAAGACCATAACTTGATCAATGTTTATGATATGTAAACCATTAAAGTTTCATAATCAAATTCAATATGTCTACTTCAACTTTAATTTTTGGAGGAAGTTCAAATTCAACTTGCAAATACATGTGATATGAGAAAACATTATAGGTCATTTTGGGCAAATACCATTGAACAAATGATTTTCCTCAACTCCTAAAATGCATAACTCCTTCATTCTAAATCCAAATGAGGTCAAATTTAAGACCAAATTGAAGGGAATTGGAAGAGGTACAACTTTGATGAAGGAACTTTTATCATTTGAAGCCCATAGAAAAAGTTATCCAAGGTGGAAGAAGTGAACATATGGCTTGGTACTTAGATTTTTTTTGATATGTTTGATTTTCCAAACTTCCACCTCCAAATTCATCATGATCCAAGCTTCAAATGAAAAAGTGTTAAACATTAAAGTTGTTCCTCTTAATCTAACCTTTCCAAAAAGTCAAAATTTATCATATTTGGACAAAGAATGAAGGACTTGCACATGGCTTAAAGTTGAAGGACCATTTGGAAGATTTGAAGTTCCACTTTCCATACACGAATGCATGGCCTTTCCACATGACTTCAACATTGCTTACACTCATTTTTGGACCTAAATGCATCATTACATGGGCCTATCACACGCCCATGCATCCATGCAAAGGTAAGATTCTATTTTTGGAATTTTGAAAGGAGTGTGTGAAACCAATTGCATTGCCTATAAATGAGACCCATCATGCTCAGAATTATGGACCCTGGTGCGCAAGTTTTGAATCAACAACTCTAAACCCTCATATTCAAAGGATAAGCTTGGTGATTTTTATTGAAAATCGAGTTTGAATCTCCCACTATTTTTGAGATTGAAACTCCAAGAGTCCGTCACTTTCCTTGATCCATTTCCACTCCATCTAGCATCTAAAGCAAAGCCAAGCACAATTGAGAGCAAGATCGTGCCAATCTAAAGCTGCAGTGAAGGTGAATTTCTGATTTTTTCATCTCTTCGATTCTCACTCAATTCTCCATTATTCTTGTTGATTTTTGGTTGTCTGAAGTCCTACCAATGTATGCAACAAAATTGAGTTGCTTAGAGGTCAAATCGAAGAAACTCCGATCATGATCCTCAAAATTCAACTCCCTTTATCTTTATATATACTTGGAGTTAGGTGAAATCGAGGCCAAATTCGAGCTCCTGAGCATTTTTACTTTAAATTCATGTCCTCCTTTTTTATTTTGGTGATGGTTGAGGGTGGACCAGTCTGGTGAGGTCCATCGGAGAAGAAGACCGGAGCTCTGGCTCCGGTGGTGTGTTGGCACGCTTATGAACCACATGATCCTTCTAATTTGTTTTAATCTTGAGCGCCCAAAGTGATTACCACGCGTGTGGAACATTTGACTAGGGAACACATGGATAGCACGCTCTGATCCACTTGATTTGCCACCTCAATTAATGAGGGAGATCAAGTGGTCCACGTTTTTTTGTAATTTCTGAGTTTCATTTTAATTGACTTATTTTCATTAATTCATATTAATTTTAATATTGATCCAAAAAATATGGGACTTTCACCAAAAATTCTCAAATATATTTCTCTTTCATTTTCTTAATTAAAATTATTTTTTGGATCAATATTAATATTTTTCATGATTTAATTGTTTTTGTGCATATTTTTAATTGTTTAAAAATACTTTTAAGTTTCCAAAAATTATGAAATTTTTTCTCCAAGGTCCTTTGACCTTATTTGACCTATGATAAATCTCTTGGCCATTTATTTGGTATTTTGAAGAGGTTTTAGGTTTTTGATCAACCATATTTTAATTTAATGTATTTTTTAATTGATTTTTAATTGTTTAATTGTAAATAAATTGTGTTGAGCCATTTTTGTTGACTTGTTGAGTTTGACTATTGTTGTTGGGCCTTGGTCAAGATTTATTTGACTTTGTTGGATTAAAATCATTGGGTTTAGGGGATTGATGAAATGTACATTTCATCTCCCAAAATGAATGAATGATTTTAATTTAATAAAAGTCATCCCATGACCAATTTGAGTTTATTTCATTTCCCCTCCCTCTTCATCTTCAATCTCTTTCTATATTCAATTGACCTATGATATCTCTATATCCTAAGGCTAATTGGTTCATAAACCAATATAAGTCTTGATGAAATTAGGTCCACCCTTTTGCCATTTTCTTTTAAGTGTGGTATGTTTTAGGAGTATGGTTCATAATACCATATCTCTAACATGCATTAACACTAAATTTCTATTGCCCGATCTCAGATAGTTGTGACTTCTACATAAGTCCAATTACAATTTCTTAACATAGCGCTAAATTTGACGCAAAAGCATAGCATTCTAGTAAGTGAGATTGTAAGTCTCCCCTCTTTCATGGTGTTGTGTGGAAACCTGGCCTTTTTCCCTCTCTTTGGAAGATGTCTTGGTTCAAGGATCCATGCTTGTGAATAGAGGGTTGAGTGTTCTCCAAAGAATGACTTAAACAATTGAAAAGCAAAAGCAATACTAACTTCTAATCAACTAACATTTGACTAACTTTTAATTTCAAGTCATTTAATTTATGCACTTTAAATTCAAGTCTTTATCATTTGTCATTATTCATACCATTTAAATTGCTTACTTTAATGCCATTTTCACTTTGCTCACTTGAGCCATATCTTGTGATTATAGTTTTTTTATGTATTTTGTTTGTGTTTGTGGTCTTTTGACCTTAATGTACATAATAACAACAAAAACCCTTAAAAGGGGGATTTGTATAGACTGTTGGATTTGATCTGAGACATTGGACTTAGAATTAGGCAACATTCCCTATGCAAAAAAGGACTTGGCCAATGCAAACTTTTTTGAAGCCAATCATTGTGAATTGAACTTCCATCTGAAGCAAGTATTGAGATCCCTTTTGAGTTCATCTGCAACATGGTCTTGATACAATTATTATTATGAACCTATGACTAATGATTTATTTTGATCCATTCAAAGGATTATTTCATCTGATACATGGGGAAGATTATGAAGAAGATCATAAAGTTGCTAAGCTTGGATGTGGCTATCTTTATTTGATGCCTTGCTCTTCTTGCTATTTGTGTAGGGATATTGCTTGATTCTTGTAGTGGGGTGTTCTCTACCTTATGGCTTATTGACTAAACCAAAAGTAAATCATATAATTCGAGTCGCCACCGCACTTTTATTTGTCCAATGGAAAGGCTAAAAAGCAAACAAAAGGCAAGTAAGAAGTTTTATCAAATCAAAAACTAATAAAAATGTCAGAGATCTGGGTAAGGGGGTTGGTTATGAAATGGGAAGGTTTTAAGCACCCAAATCATCCTTAGTACTCTAAGGGAGCCCTTTTTGCAAAGATGTATTGTAGGTTGGTATTTGTAAACAATATGTGCAAAAGATTGGGGGGGATGAGAAAAGAATATACATTATATTTACAATTTTGTTGTTTGAATGGATAAACCCATTGCCTACGTACCATCACAAAGGTAGGATCAAAACCTCGTAGTTCGGGGTAAAAATCTTAAAGTATTGGTGAATTGATTTATCAAAAGCCTTAAGGTCTTTTGTTATCAAAGGGAGAAAACTCAACCTAAACCAACAATCCACCATATGAGGAGAGCTTCAACATACTAGTGAGGGATCCACCCTATAATAAGTATGGAAGACTTATAGTCCAATCACTAAGGATAAGGTAAGGTTTACATCAACCACTATGATAACTCAAACCTATGGCTAATGTTTATGAAAAAGGTTTTAACAAAGGTGGCCATTGGAACCACAAAAACAACTTGAAATGAGTTGTATTTACAAGTTAAAAGTATTCACAAAATGAGGTCAAAGTTGACTTAAAGTTTATTCACAATGAGTATTAATGAAAAGAGCTTGAAAATTCAAAGGCATATGGCCTAGGTTTCTAATTTGAAACAAAGTCAAAGTTTGCACATAAATGAGTTTGGCTTGGGTTAGAGTGGAGAGAAGAAGAGAAGGGCTAGTCCTAAACATGAAAAGATGAGAGAAGAGATAAAACCCTTGGAGTTCCTTTTCTTGAGATCATAAAGATGATTCAAGATGCTCCTTTCCTTTGGACTTAGCAAACACTCAAGCAATCAATCAAATATTATATTCAAGCTCCTAGGATCTCCATTTGTCTTGTCTCTCTTAACTTAGCTATTCATGACAATGATCCTTCTTACTATCTCAAGATGGAATCCCTATCACACAAGAACAAACATAAAAAAGTTCACAACACAATAAGAGAAAAGGACAAAGAATGAGTTTAGAATTGGAGCCCTTTCAAGTCTACTTTTAAGATTTAGCATTCTAAAGGCATGAGGCCTAGTTGCTCTTCAAAAATTTTAGCATTCTAAAGGCATGAGGCCTAGTTGCTCTTGAACTCCTTTAAGCATAGGTAAGGTCCTAATTCTAAGTCCTTTCTCCTTTTTGCATTGGGTTCACACAAACAAAGACAAAGCAAACCCAAAGCAACAATATATTTATATACAATAATGAGCTCAAATGAGCAAAAGGAAAATGACATAAACATAAAATATGTGCTCAAGTGAGCAAAGGAAAAAACAATATGAATAAATGAGCAAGAAAGTAAATTGCATTAAAGTAAATTGCATTAAAGTAAATTGCAAGAAATTAAATGCTTGAATTAAAGTTAGTAGTTAGTAGTTAATGTTAGTGTGTCATAAGACAATTTAGCGCTATGTTAAGCAATCGTAAGTGGACTAATGTAGTAGTCATACCTATCTGAGGCCGGTCAATAAAACTATAGGCAACTAAATACAAGTTAGAGATCATGACTAGTAAGCCAAGCTCCTACAACTTGTCATGCCAAAAGAAAAAAAAAGGAAAGTCTTGTATGGACTTTAGGTTTTTTGCTTGACCAAGAAGCAACCTATCTTGGACACAAAGCAACTCACTTGATCTTTGATCAAGTTGAGTTTGATTTGGATCAAAGAAGGTTAAGCCTCTCATATATCATGACTAACCACAAATCATTAACTCATTGGCCAAAAGAAAAAGAAATAAGATGAAGATGAAATGAAATGGATAAAAGGAGAATTCAAATGAAATGTCAAAACACAATGATCAAAATGTGGATCAAACCATCATCAACCAATGTAAAATAGAAGAGAAATGAAGATTAGAAGTTAACAAGTCAAATATATTTTTTTTTGTATTTTTTGGTATTAAAATAAAACATAAAATAAAATGAACAAAATATGGTCAAACCTCAAATTCAATTCAAATCAACTTGGATAAGTCCAATTGAATCATCATAGGTCTAACATGGTCAAATAAGGTTTGACAAATTTTTTCAACATTTTTTGAAAATAAAAACTATTTTAAAACAAATAAAAACAAATAAAAATAACACAAATGTACTAAAATCTCAAATAAATCTCAAATAAATTAATAAATTGATGAGACTATTTTTCATAGATTTATCATGATCCATGTGTGTTAAGAAAATATTTTTGGAATTTTTGGATATCAAAAAGTATTTAAAATGAATTAAAAACTATTAAAAACAAAATAATTCACAAAAAATATTAAATGAAGTCACAAAAATAATTAAAAATCAGATTATGAAACTAGATTTTTCAAGAATTTTTTTGCCATTGCTCTTATATTTTTATGACTTCAAATAAAATAGTTATGAATTTTTGAAAATAAATGGAATTAAAAGAAAATAAAACAGAAAATAGAAAATGCCAAAAATCAGGAGCGCTTGGATCTAGTTCATTAATTGACGTGGTGTCATCCAAGGGCCCAGAGGCGCTGATGTACCATGGTCTCCAGTCAAACGCGTGACACAATGGATTAAAATAAGTCAAATGCACACACGGCCACGATTAGAACAAATGAGAGAAATCCAAAGGCTTGGAGTCATCCACGTGGGGATGGTGGTGGAAACCACCATCTTCTCCGGCCAGAGAACGAACTCCGGCCACCACGCGCAGGTTTTTGAACCTTAATAAAAATAAGCAAACGTGGTACCAAAATGAAGCTGGGGTGATGTACATCACCCCTGTAACCTTGGATTGTGCTCAAGGTTTCTATCAAGTGAGAAATCTGAACTTGAAAATCTAGGTATGCAAATTGAAATGCTTCAAATCATGAAATCAAGACCACCACTGGCCTGCCTCTTGCTCGAGGACTTCAGAAAACAGTTTGAACACAAGCAATTCACATTGTATGATGAGATTCAGATCAAAACAGTTGAGAAATATACCTTTGAAGAGCAGCTTTGCATAGCACGATTCCTTCAAACTTTTGCTTCCAATTTGATCAGGAGATGATAAGGATGCAAGGCTTAGGAATTGAAACTTGAAGATCAACTGTTTGTGTTGAAATTCAAGCCTGAATTTAAAAAATAAAAATGGAAATTCCTTTGAGTATGGTTGAGTTTTCACTTCAGCAGAGTTTCAGGTTGCCTTGAGGTTCATTTTTGAATGAGCATGGCAATGTATTTATAGCTGGAGATGAAGTAAGCAAGTGTAATACTCGTGTGGATGAAGCTTTGGATCCTCCATGCATGGACCTATACAGGCGCATGTGAGGCCCAAAATTGAATGGAATAGCATGCTGATATCATTTGAAGATGATTTGGACGTGCAAAAGGCCTGCTGTTAGCTTATGCATCAAGTTACAAAGTGAATTTCATATTTTGTCATAAATGTTCACCTCTTCGAAAGTGCCACATGGAAAATCCAAACATGGTGGTGTGAATAATGGTTGGAAAGATTTCTAAATAAGGAACAAAAGTTATGTTGGGCAAAAATCCATTTGGATTTTGGAAATTTATGAAATCTGGCTTTGAAGTTTGAGGTACAAAACATGTATAAGTTCCCCTTGAATTTTTTTTGCCAAAAGTGACCAACTCCAAGCCCTTCTGTTTCAATGATGCAAGCCTCAAATGGAAAAACCTCCAACATAAAAGTTGTATATCTTTTCAAGAGGATCAATATGGACTTAAATTTTGCATCATTTGGATTTTTGATGAGAAAGTGATGGGCACTTGAAGTTGAACTTTTTCAAGATTCAGTGGTTTTGGTCCAAAGTGACCTATGATGTTTTGTATTATCACATGTGTTTATTTTAGGATTATGAAATTTTGTCCAACATAAAAATTGAAGTAGAAATCTTAATATTTCCAATTCAGTTGGTCTCATCTCAAAAGCATAAAAAATAAGGAAGTTATGTCTTTGGGAAGTTGACCCAAAATTAGGGTTTCAGTCAAAATGACCTATAATGTTTTGAAATGAATGATGACCTTACAAGTTTCAAATGAATTTTTGATGAACATGAAAGTTGTTAATATGGTTCTTAAGAACATGTTTTATCTTGGGGTCATCTTCATTTGACAAATACATCAAAAGGTAGGTCTCAGGGATCCTCAAATTGGTCAGATGACTTGACTGGTCAACTTTTCAAGGCCAAACCTCAAATCTTGATGAATGAATGATTGAGGCTACTCACATAAGCTCATATATGCATAAAATAATGAATGGAAGAACTTAACTTGATTGAATTTGATCATAGGTTGAGGTTGCTTCATGAGCAAGGCACAATCAATGCACAGTAGAATTAGGGTTTCCTTGGGAAATAATCCTCAAGCCCTTTGGTTTATCTTGATCAAATTGGAAAATTGAGATACTTGGGAGACATATATGATGATTAAGATATTTGTGGACCATTGTCATACTTTCTTTCATCTTCATTTAGCCATTTCATTGAGCATAAGAGCCTCCTAGGAGCATTGGCACACATGATCACTTGAGCTTCAAAACAAAAAGAGTTAGTGACATATTTTTGTGCTTTTGGTAAGTAAACAAAAATAAGAAAATAAAATAATATACAATACAAGCATGCTCTGTGGTCTCAAACCAACTTACACAAGTTCCAACTGTAGGGTTAAGGAGCCACACATGCTATGATCCTTGAGGCAATGCAATGAGCAATGATATGATGCCATGAGGGATCTTAGGGTCAAAATTAGGGTCTTACAATTCTAAAAGTCCAAGGGAAAATTGGGTTTCTATATGACATTCTTGTCTATTGTATTGCATCCCATTGGTCAGATCTTTTAAACTCTTAACTTTTAAATTTTTGCTTAGCCTTAGTCTCTTCATCTCCTCCCACTTCCTAAATTTCAAATCTCTCCCGCCTTTTCAATACCTTCTTTGCTTGTGATATCTAAACATGGACTTTGTTGCAAATTAGAAACTTTGACCTTATTCCATTTCATTTTTAAACTCTTTTTCTTAATCAAATATGTAAATGAACCTAACTATACTTGACTTAAAATTTCAAAAAAAGACAAAAAGATCTAACACTCACTCAAAACCATTCAGGCCTTTTGCTGCCTCTCTCAAATTTAAAATTTTTTTAAAAGCAACTTACTCACTTTGAATTTGATACCACGAACTACAAGGTTTTGATCCCTCATTTTATGTTGGTACATAGGCACAAGTTCGAAGGTCTTGTCAAACACAAAAATATAATTAATGAATTCTTTTCTCATCCCCACACTTTATTTATTGCAAACATCATTTTATACCAAAACACATGTGCATATAAGAAAAGGGCTCCCTAGGAGTACCTAGGACACTTTGGATGCTAACACCTTCCATCTGTGTAACCAACCCCCTTACCTGTAATCTATGGCATTTTATTAGTTTTTATTTGAAAACATCTTATCTTTGGGTTTTGTTCGTACTTTTCCCTTTTCCCTTGGAAACAATAAAAGCGCGATGGCGACTCTAGTTTAATTGACGTTAAGTTTATCCATAGCTTAATGGTCATGAATTTACCGCTACAGAGATTAAGTGGCGACTCTGTTGGGGAGTAGTCTACAGTGGGTTTAGCCTAATTTTTTGTGTGTATATAATTGTATATTTGATGTTTGTATATTTGTATATGTGATATAATCTGCTTGCTGTGCTTGGTGATCTCTGAGTGGTGAGATAAGTTCTAACCCGAACTTGAGTGCAATTAAGATAGGAGGATGGTATAGTCATGTTTGACTTGTGTGGAGTAGTCCTTAATAAGTTGGATTGAGACCCATCTACTAAGTGGAGACCCTTTTGGAGCTATTGATGTCACACAAGTTATTTGTGGTTACACATTACTTTCTCTGATTTGGGGTCCGAGAAGCTGACGACCGTAGAACATTTAACCCATCTTGGCCTATTTAGGACGTAGTGCGGAGACTGTTAAGGTGTAGACTTGATAACAATTGTTATGCGATACTACACGTAGACGAGTTTCTCTTGAGAATATTATGGGTTTATGAGTCAATAATCCTAACCTGTAATATCCGATAGACGGAATTAAGACTCTGGGAACTTTTTAGAACATGATCTATAGGTTTTTATCCTTAGTACACTCCTTTGGGATGGTTCTTAACCTGACTCCGTGCTCGTGACTCACAACAAACCCTTGATTCTTGGTTGATCCAATCAAGTCTTGTCAATGTCAATAGAACTTGGGTGTTGATGAGGTGAAAACCATAATCCACCAAAATGGATGATTGATCTTGACAATGACTTGATTCATCCCTTGACCTTTGTTTGTTTGCCTTGTGTGTGATCCCCTAATTGTGATTGTTGCATTCATGCATTCATGCGCATCATAACATTCATCACACCAAAAATAACTTCAAGGAACTGAGGTTTTATTTGCAAATATTTTCAGACCATGGATTGTGGACGAAGGAACACTAAGAAGTGCAGTTTCAGATGTCCAGATTTGAAAGAGATAAGGAAGTTATCATCTTTTGTATTAGATCCCTTGGACTTCAAACAACGTCATGAGAAGCTTCTATCTATGTTATCTGCTGATGTGGTCGAAGGACTCTTGAGTGTATTGGTTCAGTTTTATGATCCTCTCTACCGTTGCTTCACTTTTCCTGATTATCAGCTTGTGCCTACGTTGGAGGAGTATGCCCATCTCTTAGGAATACCTGTTTCTAGCAAGGTGCCATTTAGTGGATTGGAGGAGATTCCCAGATCTCATATCATAGCTGAAGCTCTTCATCTAAAGAAGTCTGAGATTGAGGCTCATTGGGTGAAGAAAGGAGGTATTTTTGGGTTGACTTCTGAGTTTCTCATAGGGAAAGCTACTGCATTTGCTCAAGCCGGTAGTGTGGACGCTTTTGAAGCTATCTTTGTGTTGCTCATCTATGGGTTGGCTTTGTTCCCTAACATTGATGGTCTTGTTGATGTTAACGCCATTAGAATCTTCTTGATTGAAAATCCTGTGCCTACTTTGTTGGGTGATATGTATTTCTCTTTGCATCTAAGGAATTCTAAAGGTGGTGGAATATTGTATGATGTGTTCCTCTTCTGTACAAGTGGTTTATTTTGCACTTGCCTCAGACGCCTGCTTTTGTGGAGAACAAACAATGTCTAAGGTGGTCCCAGAGACTTATGTCTCTCACTAATGATGATATAGTTTGGTATGATTCTTCATTACGTAGCTTGGATATTATTGATTATTATGGTGAATTATCTAATGTGCCTTTTATTGGTACACAATGAGGAATCAACTACAACCCTGCTTTGGCTCGCCGTCAACTTGGGTTCCCCTTGAGAGATAAACCTAATAACACCTAGTTAGAAGGTATTTTCTATCAAGAGGGTAAAGATCCCCAACATTTGAAGCAGAAGATGATTCACGCTTGGCATAATGTGCATAGGAAAGGAAGATTCGAGCTTGGTCCGTGCAACTGTGTAGCTTTGGAAGCTTACACTCTTTGGGTGAAGAAGAGAGCTTTGGAATTGAAGATGTCATATGCTTGTGAGAGACCTGTGTCTGCGGTTGTGGTTGAGCCATCAACTCTCCCTAACCAAGATATAGAGGAGTTGAAAGACGCACTCGCCAAGATGAAGCAAGAGAAGGATATATGGGAAAAGAGGTTTCATGCTTTGAGTAGAAAGCATGAAGAGTTACAGCTTGAGTCAAACGACAAGGATGCACTTATTGAGCTTCTTGAAGACTGAGCAGTGAAGAGACAGAGAGAGCCAGAGGTTTCATCTTCCTCTAGTATGCCTCAACCTTCCGATGCTTGAAACAAGATTGTTGATCAGCTTGTCCTCGAGAAGGCTCAGATGAAGACCTCTTTTGAGTCTGAGATTCGACGCATCTGAAGGAAGTACACGGCTGTAGCCAGATCACCCGACACTGTTGTTAGGGGATCCTTAGGGTGACTAGTTTTCGTTTCTCTTGTATTTGTATTCTGGTTTCTAAAATTGTACTCAGTGTAATCCTTCCAAATTATATGAATAAAAAAAGGATTTTTATGGTCAATAAAATTGCTACAATTGTTATTATACATTTGCAAATAAAATAGTATGTTCCTTGAAAATAAAAACAATTAAAGCATTGCATTTCATGCATCATTTGCATAGCAGGTTTTCTTTCGCCAGATGTCTATTGGTTATTCTTCTGTGCTTCATCCAAGCTGACTCATCGATACAACACTCGCGCCAATCATCCGAGAATCATGGAACACATGGAACAAGAGAACATAGAACTGAAGGACGAGATTGCCCGCTTGACTACCATGATGGAGTCAGTTCTAGCTGCTCAAAGTCAATCTTCTCCAACGCCTGCAACTCCTCCTCCTCAGAGGACTGTCATTTCAGAGGTTGTTACTTCAACCGTGCATGCCAATCAATTTGCTCCTGCCATGCCTTCCGGATTCCCGTGGGGAACGCTGCCCGACTTTGTTCCTGAAGGTTTTGCGCCTACTTTTGCTTCCATGCCGACATCTAGCCTGGTCATGTCTGTTCCTCCTCCAGCTGTTCACACGTTGCCTCGTGTTGAGGACACCATGTACCATTCCGAGCCGTCTGAGGGTCCGGATGTTTATGAGAAGATGGATGAAATGAAAGACCAATTCCTTGACCTACGAAAGGAGTTGAAGACCTTGAGGGGAAAAGATTTGTTTGGTAAGAGTGTTGAGGAACTTTGCTTGGTTCCCAACGTCAAGATCCCGATGAAGTTCAAAGTCCCTGACTTTGAAAAGTATAAGAGGAACACTGGCCCGCTCAGCCATCTTGTCATGTATGCCAGGAAAATGTCGACACAAACTGATAATGATCAGTTACTAATTCATTACTTTCAAGATAGTCTGACTGGTGCCGCTCTGAGGTGGTTCATGGGTTTGAATAGCGCGAGTGTCCGCACGTTCAATAATTTGGGTGAGGCTTTCGTAAAGCAGTACAGATACAATGTGGATATGGCGCAAGATAGGGACCAACTGAGATCGATATCTTAGAAGGCCAAGGAGACGTTTAAAGAATATTCCCAAAGATGGAGAGAGCTAACCGCTTAGGTTACCCCGCCATTGGAAGAAAAGGAGATAACCAAGATTTTCCTCAAGACCTTGAGCTTGTTTTACTACGAGTGAATGATTGCTAGTGCCCCTTGTGACTTTACTGAAATGGTAAATATGGGGATGAGATTAGAAGAAGGTGTTCGTGAGAGACGGTTGTCTAAAGAAGAGGTATCATCGAGCAAGAGGTACGGTAACAGTTTCGCTAAGAAGAAGGAAGGAGAGACCAATGCAGTATCAGTTGGGAGGTAGAGGAGGCCTCATGTCAGAAGAAGTCAACAACCCCGTCAACACCATCATCAAGTATCATTTGTTATTCCAGTATTTTCCAATAATCAATCAGTACCAGTTCAACAACAACATCAACAACAACCACAACAAAGAACAAACAACTACAACAACACCAACAATAATCAACAACAGAATTTCGAGAGGAAGAAGGTCTCCTTTGACCCTATTCCTATGACTTATGCCGAATTGTACCCATCTTTGGTTCTCAAGAACCTTCTTCAACCAAGAAATCCGCCACAAATTCCAGAACCACTTCCATGGTGGTATAAGTCAGAGCTTTATTGTGCCTTTCATCAAGGGGCTCTTGGCCATGATATTGAGAAATGCTATCCGCTGAAATATGAGGTTCAAAAGCTCGTGAAGAGTGGGATGGTGTCCTTTGAGGACCGCGTGCCGAATGTGAAAGCTAACTCATTGCCTGCTCATGGTAACTCCTCTGTCAACATGGTAGATGATTGTCCAGGAAGTTTCCGAGTATTTGATGTGCGACGTATTCGTCGATCTTTGGTTGAGATGCGTAAGACCCTGTGCACCATCAATGATTGTGAGCATGACCACGACAGTTGTGTGATCTGTAGTATGAACCCCCGTGGGTGTTCAGTTGTCAAGAGAGATATCCAGAAGTTGATGGATGAGAATGTAATCCAGATTCAACAGTCAAGGGATATGAATGATGTTAACGTAATAGTGCCAGTATTTAAGACCCCTGAGCGGGTGGTAATCCAGTTTGAAAGTAGCAGCAATAACATCATCAATAAATCGGTATCGCCGTTGGTAATACGATTAACGGGCCCTATCCTGTATGCATTCGATAGAGTTATTTCATATCAGTATAACACTACTATGTTAGAGAATGGTCAAGAGGTTCTGTTGCCTACGACCAGTTCTGTTGTGAGTATTGCTGATGTTACAAAGGTGACCTGTAGTGGTCATGTTTTTGGGCCTGTATTCCCAAAGGATGTAGAAGATATCAGTAAGAAGGTTAATGTGCCTTCAGTAGATCTGGTTAGCGCTTCAAGATGTTAGTCTGGTGAATCCAACAGTTTGAAGCCTAATGATGAAGATGAGGTACTCCGTTTGATAAAGAAAAGTGAATTTAATGTGGTGGAGCAGCTGCTCCAAACTCCTTCCAAGATCTCAGTGTTGTCTCTACTCATGAATTCTGAAGCACACAGAGAAGCATTGCAAAAGGTATTGGAGCAAGCTTATATGGAACATGATGTAACGGTGGATCAGTTTGATCATATTGTGGCTAACATCACTTCCTGCAACAATCTGAGCTTTTGTGAAGAAGAACTTCCCGAGGAAGGCAAAAATCACAACTTAGCGTTGCACATATCGATGAACTGCAAGGAGGATGCATTGTCAAATGTATTGGTTGATACCAGATCTTCTTTGAATGTAATCCCCAAATCAACTTTTTCCAGATTATTGTATCAAAGAGCTCCGGTGAGATACAGTGGCGTGATCGTCAATGCTTTTGAAGGTTCTCGCAAAACTGTTATAGGAGAAGTGGACCTTCCAGTAAAGATAGGTCTGAGTGATTTCCAAATTAATTTCCAAGTAATATATATCCACCCGGCCTATAGCTGCTTGTTGGGAAGGCCGTGGATACATGAGGCGGGAGCTGTAATGTCAACTCTGCATCAGAAGTTGAAATTTGTGAAGAATGGTAAGCTCGTTATCATTGGAGGAGAGAAAGCGTTGTTGGTAAGCCACTTGTCGTCTTTCTCATATGTTGAAGCTGAGGATGAGATTGGAACTCCGTCCCAAGCTCTATCTATTGCTGAGGAGAAAAAAGTTAGGGCACCCATGTCCTCTTTTAAAGATGCGCAGAAGATTGTTGAAGACGGTAATTCTGATCAGTGGGGCCGGATGGTAGAGGTCGCCAAGAATAAAAGCCGAGTCGATTTGGGTTTCCAGCAAGGGTCGTCAGTGGAAGATATGCAACCCAGTTTCCTAGCGGAGGATCCATTCATGGTAATGAACAACACTCAGATGCAGTGATCGAGGGGGATGAAGATGAAGACCGCACCAATTTTGTGACGCATGGAAAAGCTTGCAACAATTGGATCGATGTCAATGTTCCTGTTATTGTTCATCGCTCTAAGTAATTGCTTTATTGTTTTTGAAAATCCTTCTTCTATGCCCAAGAGAGAAGTGAACATTGTTTGGCATCTCTCAATTTGATCATTAATAAAATGAAATTCTATTCATCCACATCTATGATGTTTTTCTTTTTTGTTTTTGCTTTTCTGAAAATGGTAATCACAAAAAAAAACATAAATAAATAAACAATAATTGTCCATCTGCATAATATTTGGTCACAATTCACTTCTCTAAAATCAAAATATCAAATCATTATACAGGTTGATTTCTAAACCCATTGAATACAATGATCCTACTCCTACTCCAAACTTTAAATTCCCTATGTTTGAGGCTGAGGAAGAAAATGATGAAGAAGTGTCTGATGAATTGACTCGTCTACTTGAGCACGAGGAAAAAGCCATTCAGCCGTTCGAAGAGCAGATTGAGTTAGTCAACTTGGGTTCCGAAGATGATGTGAAGGAAGTTAAGATTGGGTCTCAACTGTGTCCAGAGGTTAAGAAGGGGTTGGTGGATCTTCTCCGAGAGTATTCAGATATGTTTGCTTGGTCCTATCAAGACATGCCTGGTTTGGATGCTGAGATTGTGGAGCATAGTCTGCCACTGAATCCGGAATGCCCGCCAGTCAAGCAGAAGTTGAGACGGACTCATCCTGATATGGCAGTGAAGATCAAAGAAGAAGTGCAGAAGCAGATTGATGCTGGTTTCCTTGTTACTGCGGAGTAGCCGCAGTGGGTGGCCAATATTGTGACTGTTCCAAAGAAGGATGGAAAAGTTTGCATGTGTGTTGATTATAGAGATTTGAACAAAGCTAGTCCGAAATATGATTTCCCTCTACCACACATTGATATGTTGGTAGACAATACAACTAAATTCAAAGTCTTTTCGTTTATGGATGGATTTTCCGGTTATAATCAGATCAAAATGGCACCCGAAGATATGGAGAAGACCACATTCATTACGCCTTAGGGAACATTCTGTTATAGAGTGATGCCTTTCGGTTTAAAGAATGCTGGTGCAACTTACCAGAGAGCAATGGCCACTCTTTATATGATGCATAAAGAGATCGAACTCTATGTTGATGATATGATTGCTAAATCCAATAATGAAGAAGAACATGTTGAGCATTTGTTGAAGCTATTCCAGCGTTTGAGGAAGTATAAACTCCACTTGAATCCCAATAAGTGTACATTTGGTGTTCATTCTGGTAAGTTGTTGGGCTTTATCGTCAGCGACAAGGGTATTGAAGTTGATCCTGCCAAGGTCAAAGCAATACAAGAGATGCCTACAGCCAAAACTGAGAAGCAAGTCAGAGGTTTTCTCGGCTGCTTGAATTATATCTCAAGATTCATTTTGCATATGACTGCCACGTGTGCACCTATATTCAAGCTTCTTCAGAAAGACCAGTCTTGTGATTGGACCGAAGATTTCCAGAAAGGTTTTGACAATATCAAAGAGTATTTGTTTGAGCCTCTAATCCTGTCTCTTCCTGTTGAAGGAAGACCTTTGATCATGTATTTGACTGTGCTTGATCATGTATTTGAATCATACCACTTGGTTGATATCCAAAATGGATCCAATCAAGTATATTTTTGAGAAGCCTGCTTTAACTGGGATGATTTCCCGTTGGCAGATGTGATTACCAGAGTATGATATTGAATATCGATCTCAGAAACCGATCAAAGGTAGTATCTTGGCTGACCATTTGGCTCGCCAACCAATTGAAGATTACCAATCAGTGCAGTATGATTTTCCTGATGAAGAGATTTTGTACTTAAAGATGAAAGATTGTGATGATACATTGCTTGAAGAAGGGCCAGAGCCTGGTTCCCTTTGGGGCATGGTATTTGATGGAGTTGTTAATCAGTATGGTAATGGCATTGGGGTAGTGATTATTACTCCTCAAGGCACTCATTTTCCGTTTACAGCTAGATTGACTTTCAAGTGTACAAACAATATGGCTGAGTATGAAGCTTGCATTATGGGGCTTGAAGAGGACATTGATCTCAGAATCAAGTATTTAGACGTCTATGGAGATTCAGCTTTGGTTGTGAATCAAATCAAAGGTGAATGGGAGATGAATCAACCCGGTTTGATACGATATAGAGATTATGCGAGGAGGATTTCAACTTTATTTACAAAGGTTGAGTTTCATCATATCCCTCGAGATGAAAACCGGATGGCAGATGCTCTTGCAACGTTGGCTTCAATGATTGTCGTGAAGTTTTGGAATGAAGTTCCCAATTTAACTGTGATGCATCTTGATAGGCCAGCTCATGTCTTTGTTGTTGAAGAAGTCAAAGATGAAAAGTCGTGGTATTTTGATATCAAGTGTTTTCTCCAAATTTAGATTTACCCGCCTGGGGCATCTTTGAAAGATAAGAAGACTTTGAGAAGGTTAGCTGGCAACTTCTACCTGAATGGTGATGTGTTGTACAAGAGAAACTTCGATATGGTTCTGCTCAGATGCATGGATAGACACAAAGCAGACTTGTTAGTGACTGAAGTTCATGAAGGTTCCTTTGGTAATCATTCCAATGGACATGCTATGGCTAAGAAGATGTTGAAAGCAGGTTACTATTGGCTGATAATGGAATTTGACGGTTGCAAGTTTGTGAAGAAATGCCACAAGTGTCAAATATATGCAGATAAGATTCATGTTCCTTCGACACTTTTGAATGTCATTTCCTCTCCATGGCCCTTCTCCATGTGGGGAATTGATATGATTGGCATGATTGAGCCCAAAGCTTCGAACGAACATCTTTTCGTCCTAGTGGCTATTGACTACTTCACAAAGTGGGTTGAAGCGGCATCGTAGGCGAATGTGACCAAGCAAGTTGTTGTAAGGTTCATCAAGAATCATATTATATTCTGTTATGGTGTGCCAAGTAAGATCTTTACTGACAATGGATTGAACTTGAATAATAATATGGTGGACGCTCTTTGCAAAGACTTCAAGATTGCACATCATAGTTCTTCTTCCTATAGACCGAAGATGAATGGGGTTGTCGAAGCTGCAAACAAGAACATCAAGAAGACCATTCAGAAAATGGTGTGACGTACAAGGATTGGCATGAGATGCTCCCATTTTCCTTGCACGGGTATCGTAGATCCATCCGCACTTCAACAGGGGCAACCCATTTCTGACTTATTTATGGTATGGAAGCTGTCTTCCCAGTAGAAGTTGAGATCCCATCATTGTGTGTATTGATGGAAGCCAAGTTGACTGAGGCTGAATGGTGTCAAACCAGGTATGGCCAGTTGAATTTGATTGAAGAGAAGAGGTTGACTTCCATGTGTCATGGACAGTTATATCAGCAAAGAATGAAGAAAGCTTTTGACAAGAAGGTCAGGCCTCGTGTGTTTAGAGAAGGTGACCTTGTGCTCAAGAAAATTCTATCTTATAAACCAGATTCTAGGGGAAAATGGACTCCTAATTATGAAGGCACATATGTTGTTTAGAGAGCCTTTTTAGGTGGTGCTTTGATTCTTACAACTATGGATGGTGAAGAGTTCACTCATCCTGTAAATGCTGATGTAGTCAAGAAATACTTCGCCTATAAAAGAAAATAACAACTCACTAAGTTGAAAACCCGAAAGGGCGGCTTAGGCAAAAATGAGTGTCTCGGTGGATTGAAAACCCGAAAGGGGGATCCAGGAAAACATTAGAGACATAAAATAGAAGAAAGGTTATCTCGATAAATTGAGTACCCCACCTTGGGGCAATTTATGCAAAAATTAGGGATAATGGCAAGTAACTGAAAGCTGTTGATCTTCAGTCTTGAAGACTTTCTTGAGCATAATGTTTGGTTCTGATTCATCTTCAACCAAAGCCAAGAGCACAGTGGATATCAAAGTTGGTAGAAGGATTAGCGATCATTGTATTCAATGTAGCCCTTTTCCATGTAAATTACCATTTTTCAACTTTTGTAAAGATCTATGGAGTCTTGTCATTTACAGACTACCATCCTATCAAATAAAGTTAAGCTTTTATCCAATTGTTTCTACTCTTATTTATTCAGATAATTAGAATTAAATTTTATTAATGATCATTTTGAAATTAATGTTTTAAAATAAAAATCATGTTTTCTTAAAATAATAAATGCAATTACTTTTTTAAAGAGCAATCGATTTCATTAAGGGATGTTCACAGCGGTCCGAGGACGTGTAAGCCCTAAAATGCGTAGTATTGTTGGCATTTCCTCAAGCAGTTGGCGTGATCTCTGTTTCTTCCCCAACAGCTTTCCAGCATCTCTAGCCGAATTTTGTTGGTCTCACCAGCTAAGTTTGTATTTGCCTCCCTCGAGTTGTAGGTGCGTCATCGCAGCAGTTTGCACGATTCGGCAGATTATGTTTCCCCACAAGTCGCCATCAGAGTTGTCCTTAACCTCTGTTAGCTCTGACTCTTGAGCAGTATTTTTGATCCTCTGCAAGGTTGTCTCCCATTTGATATGGTGTTGACCTAAAATTCCCCGTAGAATTAATAATGCAGTTTCCTCAGCATATCCTCTCCTCTCTTCCCCAGTCAGGGTTGAGCCTTTGAGGTGGCCGATTCTCCCCAGCATATGCTTCTCTCCTATGAGGAGTGGCTGAGAATTGTATCGATGATTCAGACTAGTGACATTTGTATCCTTTATGATCGTTTTGTCAGCATAATCATATATACATATACATATACATATACATATACATATACATATACATATACATATACATATACATATACATATACATATACATATACATATACATATACATATACATATACATTCATTTCATTATTGCATTAATAATGCACTTTGAGGTTCATTGTTTCTCTGATCCTCTGCTATGGTGGTATATTTTTTTCCCTACGCAGATTTGGTTTGTCTGTCATCTTTCAATTGTAGAGTGTCATCCCATTAAGCAGAAAGAATTTAACCTTTCTCATCCCCCACTGAGTTATTTCCTCATGGATGGTTATTATTTCAATTTCCTCCCTAGTTGGTTATCTGGATGGAACCACTCCCCTTGAGTTATGTCCTCATTGGGTTGAGTCTTGGTTTGACTATCTTTTTCTAGATCTTACCTAGATAGGTGTTTTTGATCCCGTGAGAATTTATTACCCAGTAGCTGGTCATTTTCTTCTCAATTGCAAGTATTTTACTTCTGCCCTAAGTGTTGGTATAAGCCCTAGAGGCCAATACTTTTGGTACTTGTATCGAATTATTTATTAATAATAAAAGGAATTTTCTTTATTATGGTTGATTAATAAAGTCCCTGGAATAGATAGTCCGTTTAATGTATTAAGTGTGACTTAATCATGAGAACACATTAAACATAAGGACACTATTCTTAAAGTATCCGTAGTCGAGCTTTAGTGTGAAGTGGGATAACATTAAAGCATTAAGACTATTATGTTTGTAGACTGATGATCACATCTCATGGATCATGGATAAAGAGTTATCAAGTCTTAAACATAGGTATGAATATTAGGAGTAATATTTATACCGGATTGACCCGCTATGAGAATACTACATAGAAAGTTATGCAAAGTGTCATAAGTTATTCTCATGGTGATAATAGTGTATACCACTCTTCGACCTGAAACCACTATGGATCCTAGATGTAGAGTCGAGTGCTTTATTGCTGATCCAACGTTGTCCGTAACTGGATAACCATAAAGACAATTGATTGGTACTCCACGAAGCATGCTGAGGGACATGAGTGCCCTAGATGGAATTTGCCAATCCTGCGTAACAGGATAAATGTCTATGGGCCCAATATTGAACTGGACAAGGGTGACACGGTCTATACCTTGTGTTCAATATAGGTATAAGGGCAAAGGGGTAATTATACACATAATTATTATCACAGGAGGTTTTGTCAGATCATATGACATTTTCGTGACTTGGGTAGCAGTGATGTGTTGCTAGATACCGCTCACTGTTTATTATGTTAAATGCGTGATTTAATATAATTGCCAACGTCGCGAAAACCTATAGGGTCACACACAAAGGACGGATTGATGAGAAATAGGGTAACTAAGGAACACCATAAGGTACGGTGTACTTAAGTGGAAACGAAATATGGTAAGGTACCAAATACTTAAGTGATTTTGGCATATTATGAGATATGGGCAAAATACACTTAAGTGGGCTTTTTAGCTTGAAGCCCACACAAGTGGTTCTATAAATAGAACCCCTTGGGTAGAAGCATTGTCACTCCACTCCACTCCACTCAGACAGAAATTCAAGTAGAGACTTGGAATTTTGTTTCCCTCTTTCTCTCACTCAAAGCCTTCATTCATAACAGCTGGCACTTCGATTGAAGGAATCCGTTCGTGTGGACTGAGTAGAGACGTTGTCATCGTTCAACGTTCGTGATCGCCCCGTGGATTTGCATCCAAGGTTTGAATCGCCACAAGAGGTAACGATTCTATCACTGATCATGCCCATTCGTAAGGATCACTAAATGGAGAAATTTTTAAATTCCGCTGAGCCTTGGATGGCAATTCTCCTACAGTGGTATCAGAGCCTGGTTACGAAACCATGAATCTGATAACTGTTTTTGTTCTGTAATAATATGATTAAAGACAGAATGAATCAAAGGTTAAATTGAGATCGATCAAGTTACATATATGTGATATATGTAATCCTGATGCAAAATACATTATATATGATATAGTGTTCTCGTTTCGTTCATTCAAACCCTCAATGATTGTTTTCCTTTGAGCGATCAATGGTCGTTTGCTTCTTGATCCGACATTAGTATGGTGAAGCAATGACGTGTTGATCAATCATACTGAATTAACAATCGAGATGTGTTTGACGGTCTGAAATTGGTGCATCATGGTTAGTGACGGCACAAGGGTTGTGTTGTCAGAGAGTTATGCGATTGGGGTTTGACTGCACAAGAGTTGTGCGTTCTAAACACTTTTCCGAACAGTGTTAACCGGTTAACGCGTATGGTTAACCGGTTAATGAGAAACTGAATACAGCCTTCTAAACATTTTTTGAACAGTGTTAACCGGTTAACGCATATGGTTAACCGGTTAACGCAATGCGAAATAAATTTTTTGAGATTTTCAAACAGTGTTAACCGGTTAACGCATTTGGTTAACCGGTTAACGCAAGGCGGAAAACAGTTTTCCAAGAAATTTTTCAACAGTGTTAACCGGTTAACGCATATGGTTAACCGGTTAACGCAAGGCAGAAAAGAATTTTCTAAAAGTATTCAAACAGTGTTAACCGGTTAACGCATATGGTTAACCGGTTAACGCAAGGCAGAAAAGAATTTTCTAAAAGTTTTCAAACAGTGTTAACCGGTTAACGCATATGGTTAACCGGTTAACGCAAGAAAAAATTCACCCGTTCGGCTAGAAAAAGTGCTTTGAAGTATCAAGTATTGATACGAAAAACGACGTCAATTTTAAATGAATTGTTCATTAAAATTTTCGAGCAGGAACCACCGTCCGCTGACCGGGCAGCGGAACACCCGTTCCCGCTGTCCGGGTAGCGGACCCCCGGCTAACTCTGCGTAGTGTGATCGGTCATCAAAATTTAATTTGATTTTAATTAATTAAAGGAATTAATAATAATAATAATAAAGTGTTTATTGTTGTCTTGTGGTGATCGGTTATGGCCTTAGTTTTCCTTTGTTTTGTTTTGGGTTTTTAAAATACGACCTGCGTGTCGTGCCTCTCTCTTAATCTCCCAAATGTAACTTCTTTTCTCATCTCACTCCCTCGTATGTAAAACGAGTTTCTTTCATGTAATGTAATGATATGAAGAAAGCAAAGAAGTCAGTGCCAAAGGAGGACAACCTTGAAGATCTTGCTTGGAGAAGCTTAGATCGTTGTAGGTTAGCTTAGGTTCTCTCATTGGCTTGGGAGAACAATTGCGCTAGGGGCCATAATTGTTTCATTATGTATGTATGTATGTTCATGCATGTGAATGTATGTTGATGCATGTGAGAGACGGTTTATATGATAAACAAGCCGGTGAGATCAGAAAAATTGCACTTCCCTCAAATTAAATATTAAGTTTATGCTTTCCAAGTTTTAACACTCATCAAGACTAGTAATGGATAATGTAGGTTTCGCCTACGCGAGGTGCATGATCTATATATTAGTAAGGTGCGATGGGATAATTGTAATATCCAACTGTTAAAACAATGGGTCAAACTTAACTAAAATAAATTATGAGAAGATTATATATGTTTGCTTTCCAAGTTTTAGCACTCATCAAGACTGGTATCGAATAATGTAGGTTTCGCCTACGCGAGGTGCATGTTTTGTATTAGTTAAGGTGCGATGGGATAATTGTAATATCCAACTGCTAAAACGATGAGTCAAACTTGATTATAATTTTCTTATATATGTTTAGAAGCAAGAGATGGGAATAATCCATATGATGGATTGGAATAAGGAGTTATTCACCCAACTGAAATTTTCGAGAGTTGTATGAGATACAATTGGAAGGAGTTCCTACCTAAATAACCTAGTTTTGTGTAATCCGCCTACGCAGACTTAGAACGAAGTTAAATATGGATCTCAACCCACTAGAAAATCTTCCAACGGGATTTTCCGAATCAAATGATGAGGGTCATTTGTTTTGAATAAAATAGTGGGAGCATGTTTAATTAAAGGCCTAATTGAATATGTCAATGATACTTATATTTTCATTAATCCTTATGTAGATTACCATGACAACAAACACCTCTAACAACATCCTGCGATCAATCCTTGATAAGGAAAAATTGTCTGGGACAATTTTTTTGGATTGGCACCGAAACCTGAGGATTGTCCTCAAATATGATAAAAAGCTGTATGTCTTGGAGACACCTGTTCCTGAAGAGGAACCTCCTAGTTCTGCACCTAAGGCAGAAAGAGATGCTTATAAGAAGCATGTCGATGATGCCAATGAAACTGCTTGTCTCATGCTAGCTACCATGAACTCAGAATTGCAAAAGCAACATGAGAACATGTCAGCGTTCGATATGATCGAACACCTGAAGTTGCTCTATCAAGAGCAAGCAAGGCATGAGAGGTTTGAAGTTTCAAAAGCCCTTTTTCAAAGCAAGTTAGCTGAGGGAGCCCCTGTAGGTCCCCATGTACTCAAGATGATTGGGTATGTGGAAAACCTTGAGAGATCGGGTTTTCCCCTCGAAAAGGAACTTGCAACTGATTTGATCTTGCAATCGTTGCTAGATAGTTTCAGTCAATTTGTCCTAAATTTCAATATGATTGATATGAAAAAATCTCTTCCTGAACTGCTCGCCATGTTAAGAACTGTCGAGCAGAATCTGAAGTCAAAAGGGAAGTCCATTCTGATGATCGGAAATGGAAAGAGACAGAACAAAAGGCCCACTAAGCAGAGTGATAAGGGGAAGGGCAAGGAAGTTGCCAATCCCAGATCCACTGCTGCTTTGAAGCCTAGTGGAGGCATAGCAAAAGAAGGCACCTGCTTCTATTGCGGTAAGACCGGACACTGGAAGAGGAACTGCCCAAAGTACCTGGAAGATAAGAAGAATGGAGTAGAGACTTCAACTTCAGGTATTTTGTTATTAATTTATCTACTTCTGCATCATGGGTATTAGATACTGGATGCGGTTCTCACATTCTTACAAATGTGCAGGAACTAAAAAGGAGTAGAGATTTGGCAAAAGGTGAAGTCGACCTACGAGTTGGCTATGGAGCAAAGGTTGCTGCTTTAGCCGTAGGAACTTTTGTATTGACTTTACCTAGTGGTTTAATAATTCAGTTAGAGAACTGTTATTATGTTCCTGCGATCAGCAGGAATATTATTTCCATTGCTTGTTTGGACAAGTTTGGTTTTTCATTTATAATAAAGAACAATTGTTGCTCAATTTATTTGAATGATATATTCTATGCTACTGCACAAATGAACAATGGACTATATGTCCTTGATCTTGAAATGCCTATTAATAACATTAATACAAAAGGGTGAAACCTAACGAGTTAAAACCAACTAGGTAAGAATATTAAAACTCTTCGATCAGATCGAAGTGATGAGTATTTAATCCTAGAGTTTGATGACCATCTGAAAGAGTGTGGGATCCTATCCCAACTTACTCCTCCTGGAACATCCCAATGGAAGGGTGTATCTGAGAGAAGAAATCGAACCCTATTGGACATGGTCGATCCATGATGAGTCACACCAATCTTCCAAACTCCTTTTGAGGACATACACCATTGACATCAGCTTACACACTTAACCGTGTTCCATCCAAAAGGTTGAAAAGACACCATATGAGATATGGAGTGGTAAGAGACCACATATGTCTTACATGAAGATTTGGGGTTGCGAACTTTATGTGAAACGACAAATTTCAACTAAGCTTAAGCCCAAATCTGACCAATGCTTATTTGTGGGGGTATCCTAAAGAAACAAGAGGATATTACTTCTACAATCCTTCGGAGGGCAAAGTGTTTGTCGCTCGAACTGGAGTTTTCCTAGAAAAGGATTTGAATTCCAAAGGAACCAGTGGGAGGAAAGTAGAGCTTGAAGAAATTCAAGAATCACAAAGCATCGATACACCTATGGAGGAATTAGAGCAGGAAACACAAGTAGTTGTGTAAGAGCAACCTGCTCAAGTAGAACAAGACCAGCGTAGGTCAGGCAGGATACGTCACCTACCTGAGATATATGGATATCTGATCAAGGTGATGTATTACTCATGGATCAAGATGAGCCTGTGACCTACTCATGGAATCTTCTCCTTGATGAAACAGTAAAACTGTATGGATTCATCAAGAACGAAGATGAGCCTTGTGTCTACAAGAAGGTTAGTGGGAGCATGATCGTATTCCTGGTATTATATGTAGATGACATATTACTCATTGGAATCGATATCCCTACCCTGCAACAAGTAAAGTCTTGGTTGGGGAAATGCTTTTCTATGAAGGACCTAGGTGAAGCAGCCTATATATTAGGAATCAGAATCTATAGAGATAGATAACAAAACTGCTTGGCCTAAGTCAGAGTACATACATAGACAAAGTGCTGAGACGCTTTAATATGAATGATTCCAATCTGGTTATGTGTTTTGCTTAAATGGTGGCACTGTGAGCTTGAAAAGTTCAACGCAAGATGCAGTTGCTGATTCTACAATTGAGGTCGAGTATATTGCTGCCTTAAGTGCAGCAAAGGAAGCTGTTTGGATCAATAAAGTTGGCATAGTCCCTAGCTATGTGGATCCCATTGATCTCTATTATGATAACAATGGTGTTATCGCACAAGCTAAAGAGCCTAGATCTCACCAACGATCCAAACACATACTTAGACGTTGTGTGAAAATATGTAAAGTACCTACACTTGACAATGTTGCTAACCCACAGACAAAGCCTCTTGCGCAGCAGAAGCATGATGCCCATACTAGATCAATGGGCATACGGGGTATGTCTGATTGGCTCTAGTGCTAGTGGGAGATTGTTGGTATAAGCCCTAGAGGCCAATACTTTTGGTACTTGTATCGAATTATATATTAATAATAAAAGGCATTTTCTTTATTATGGTTGATTAATAAAGTCCCTGGAATAGATAGTCCGTTTAATGTATTAAGTGTGACTTAATCATGAGAACACATTAAACATAAGGACACTATTCTTAAAGTATCTGTAGTCGAGCTTTAGTGTGAAGTGGGATAACATTAAAGCATTAAGACTATTATGTTTGTAGACTGATGATCACATCTCATGGATCATGGATAAAGAGTTATCAAGTCTTAAACATAGGTATGCATATTAGGAGTAATATTTGTAGGTGTTTAATTGGCTGCATTATATGGTAAAACACTAATGTCTTGACTGATGTCATGACATGTAAGTGTGACTACATTGTAGTTACTGCAGGACTAGCTAACACAGGATTATTGAATGCTGTGACATTCATTCCTGTCAACAGATACTAAGGAACAGAAGTTCTGTTAGAACTTAGTATTCATTTGCAGTCTGGTTATCAAGGAAGAACCAGACCTGGCATAAGGCCTACTGACTGAATGTCAAACTGGATGTTGTGACATTCATCATTGACAGCAGCTACTGAAGATTAGGCAGAGTGGTGTTCTGCTATACTTCAGCATATTACTTAGTTTGTTCTTCAAGAGAATAACAGAACTAACTTAAGGCCAATTGTGTAAATGTTAAGTTGGACACTTTGACATTTATTAATGTAAGCTGTTACTGCAGTATGGTCATTTTGATCATGTACAGGTCAGCAAATTTTGTACAGTCTGTTTTCTGGAAAAACAGACTCAGCATATGGACCTTGATGTCAAGCTGAATGTCGTGACATTCGTGCCTGACAGCATATGCTAATTTGTAGGTTGTTCAGTTTTCTGTTTCAGCTCTTTTTTCTCAGGCTATTCTTTAGGGATTCAACAACTGAGAGAAAATCCAGGAAATCAACAACCAAGCTACATTCAATGAACCTAACAAATAGCCTATTTGTTAGCAACCTAAATGTTGAATTTGAGGGAACTTGTGTGACCTAAAATTCAGGAAAATACAGGTGCAAAAGCCCAGGTGCTGCAATATAAAAAGGAAGGCATTCCTTCATTCAGTCTCGGGGATTTTGAAGCGTGAAGAGTCAGTGTGTCCATCATACTTCACTGCTGTATTTTGTGTGTCTTGTATTAGACGTATCTTGTAAGCCAAGCCATTATCAAGTAGATGATTGCTTTGGCATAGGGTGTTCATTGAGTTGTAAGTGTTGTGTCACTCAAAGCTTTTAAGCGTGAGTGCTGTGTATCTTGATTTAAGCTGTGAAGCATAATCAAGAGTTGTTTTTGAAGTGTGACTTCAAAGTGTCTTTAATATCACTGAGGTGATTGAGGGGGAGTGAGTAGGAACTCTGATCTTAGGTTAAGATTGAAATTGCATTGGGTAGGGATTAAGTGATAAGTTGTAAACGGGTGAGTTTAGCTTTGAATTGATACTACTAATAGTGGATTTCCTCCCTGGCTTGGTAGCCCCCAGATGTAGGTCATGTTGGACTGAACTGGGTGAACAATTACTTGTGTTATTTACTGCACTTACTATTAAGTTCTGCATAATCCCTGTCTGTGCAGAATTGGATGTCATAACAACCAGTGTGACATCCAACGTCTGATAACTAGAATTTCAATTGGCATCAGAGCAGGCACCCTGCCTGTGAAGTTCTGGGTGAGATCTAGGGAAGTTACTTTCTAGTACCATGGACAAGGATTTAGGACACTCAAACAGACCACCCATGTTGGATGGATCTAATTATGATGACTGGAAGCCTCGCATGATAGCCTTCTTAAGGTCTCTAGACAGCAAAGTCTGGAGAGCCGTCAACAAGGGATGGGAACATCCAACGAGGACTGGTGAAGATGGAGTCAGTGTGCAGATTCCCGAAGAAGATTGGGACAAGGAACAAGAGGCATTAGCTCTTGGAAACTCCAAAGCCTTGAATGCACTGTTCAATGGAATCACTAAGAACATCTTCAGGCTGGTGCACCATTGTGAACTAGCTAAGGAAGTTTGGGATACCCTCAAGGTAACTCATGAAGGTACTTCCAAGGTGAAGATGTCCAAACTTCAGATGTTGACAACCAAGTTTAAAAATCTGAGGATGAAAGAGGAGGAGACTATTCATGACTTTCACATGAATATTCTTGAAATTGCAAACACCTCTGGTGGACTAGGTGAGAAAATGACTGAAGAGAAACTTGTAAGAAAGATTCTCAGGTCCTTGCCTAAGAGGTTTGCTATGAAGGTCACTGCCATAGAGGAGGCTCAGGACATCAGCAATATGAAGGTAGATGAGCTCATTGGTTCTCTCCAAACCTTTGAAATGGGCTTAGGTAAGTATGCTGAGAAGAAGAAAAGCATAGCCTTTATAGGAGAAGGATATACTGGAGGTGATGAAAGTATATCAGAAGCCTTAGCCATGCTTGGGAGACAGTTCAACAAGCTCATAAAGAAAGTTGATCAACAGGGTAGATCTAATGTCAAGAACATCCCGTCGGACATAAAGAAAAGATCAACTCATGAAGAAAAGGCCAACCAAGGCAAGGGAATCCAGTGCCATGGATGTGAAGGATATGGTCATAGTAAGGCTGACTGCCCTATCCTTCTCATGAGGCAAAGGAAAGGGCTATCTGTCAACTGGTCAGAAGAAGACACTGAGAGTGAATCTGAAGGAGAATCGGCCAAACAAGTCACTGCTCTAACCAGTGTTTGTGCCTCAGAGGATAACTCAAGTGGAGATGAACTCACATTGGATGAGCTTGCTGCCTCATATAAAGAATTATGTGTTAAAAGTGCAGAAGTTTGCATCCAAGGAGAAAAGCATAAGAAACTCATCAAAGAACTAGAAGCTGAAAAACTAGAGCAGCTGAAAGTCATAGAGGGTCTGAAGGGTGAGATTTCGTTGCTGATCTCTAAGCTAGACCAAATGACCAAATCCATCAAGATGTTGAATAAGGGATCTGACACCTTGGAAGAAATCCTGAAGACAGGACAGAAGTCTGGAAACACATCTGGTTTAGGCTTTGGGAAAAGATCCTCAACTGAACGCAAACGCCCAAAGGCTAAAGTTCAGAAATCCAAAGGGAAGTCTCATCCAAAGTCACAACATCGAGGAACCAGAATGAACAATCATCAGAAGAAGAAATTCAAGAGATGTAAATGTCATTACTGTGGTAGATTCGGTCACATAAAACCATTCTGCTACCGGCTGCATGGTTACCCAAACCAGACCTCTCAAGGTAGTCCCAAGAAAAAGGTGTCTACTCATAATGCCCCCATTAAGAGACCAACATGGGCGGCTAAGCAGACACCTCAGGTCAATCCTAAGCAGCTGGCATCTAAGATGCACTTCTCACCTGAGAATCAAAAGTGTGTTGCTAACCTTGCTCACACCTCTTCAAGGGGACATATCAGACAAGATTGGTACCTTGATAGTGGCTGCTCAAGGCATATGACTGGGATGAACTACCTAGTGGTGAATATACATCCCTCTAACACCAAGTCTGTGACATTAAGTGATGGAACTAAAAGAGAAGTCATGGGTGTTGGGAAGCTGGACTGTCCAGAAGCTCCAAAATTGAGTGATGTATTGTTAGTAAAAGGACTAACTGTTAACCTCATAAGCATAAGCCAGCTGTGTGACCAAGGATATAAGGTGGAATTTACCAAGGGAGGATGTGTGGTGTTGAATGGGAGCAATCAAGAAGTGATGAGAGGAGATAGATCCAAAGATAATTGCTATCTATGGAAATCTAGAGATTCTATCAACCCTCCCAAGTGTCTGTTGGCCAAGGGAGATCAGGAAGGGAAGGTGGGACAAGGAAAACTTGATGCCCCTCAGGTAAAAGGAGTGAAGAAGAGCATTTCCAAGGGAACTATGAGAAGAGTCTCATATCTGTCTTTAGATAAAAGGACAGACTATGGAAATTGTCTGCTCAAAAGCAATGAGCACTTGGTTCCCTTTGGCCATCATACAACTGATATGACAGCAAGGGATAGACAGAGGTGTGTGTTATTGACGTCTGCAGAAACTCAGTACCTTGCTTGTGGAGGCAGGTGGTCACCTCTAGTTTGGAGGAACCTGATGCAGACAGAGTACAATGTCACCCAGAATATCATGACATTGTACAGTAAGGACAAAAAGGGAATGCGTGCGTCTGAAAAGTTATAGCAACTAATGAAGTTAGTTAGCTACTGTTTAATAAGTCAAATTATTAAACAAATGGTGAGCGCTGAGTGGTCAAAATCTAATAGACCTTACTCTTGCACAAAGTGGTTCACATTCAGTCGTTTCATTCTCCACTCGTGCAAACCCTCGTCCAAAGAAATGATTCATCTTCCCTCTCAAATATTCAGCATGGCTCGTCAATCCGACACCTCCTCGTACACCACCATGTCTGATTCTCACAGCACCGAGTCTCACCACCCTACCCGGGAGGATCCAGATGTGGACGCAGAAACTTCGTCCCATGCAAGAAGACCTAAGGAAACGGTCACCGGGTTTTCATCAGAAATCGCTCTTGATGAACACACAAGGGAAGGGTCAAGGTATGTACATAACTCCATTGCAACTATCGTCACTCAGATACTATCTGGCAATCGAGATGTTCCTGGGGTTTCTGTTCCCTTGAACACAATCATTCCTGACATTGCTGCATGTCAAGATAAAGCTGTTGTGTTGAGGAAAAATGTCACTGACAATGTTGAGCAACCAGATGCTCATGAGGGATCAAAGGTTGAAAAACCCTCAGGCAAGGTGAGAAGTGAGAAGGCCAATGTTACTCAAAGTGTTGAGGACAATCCTAGGGCTGAGACGATTAACGTGGAAGAGCTCTCAGACAATGAACTTCTGGCTACAGTTGTCCCTAGGATAGCCAAGAGAGTCAGGACCAGAAGGGAGAAAAAGGTTGTGGAGCTGAAGTCCCCCTCCAAGGAGGTTGGTGTAACAAATCCTCAAAAGCAACCAGAGTCAGAGAGTACACACAAGAGGAAAAGCTATGGTCCTACAAAAGCTTGGAGCAAAGAGGTGCCTAAGAAGTTGAAGACCAAAGCTGTGGCGGTTGAGTCTGAATCTGATGCCCCATGTGATGTCACAGCATCCATGTCCAGGAAGAAACCCTCTTCCAGTAGGTTGGCAACCAGTGTCCCAGAAGTTCCCATTGACAATGTGTCCTTCCACTTTGCCTCCAGTGTTAACAGGTGGAAGTATGTATACCACAAGAGGCTGGCATTGGAAAGAGAACTGGCACAGAATGCATTGGACTGTAAAGAGATTGTGGATCTCATCAAGGAGGCAGGGTTGATAAGAACTGTGTCACAACTTCCTAAGTGCTATGAGACCTTAGTGAAGGAGTTTATTGTAAATCTGTCAGAGGAGTGTGCTGATGGGAGATCCAAGGAATTTCGAAAGGTCTATGTGCGTGGAAAATGTGTGACCTTTTCCCCCTCTGTGATAAATCAGTATCTGGGAAGAGCGGATGAAGAGCAACCTGAGCTTGAAGTGACTGACAATACAGTCTGTCAAGTCATCACAGCCAAGCAAGTCCGAATGTGGCCTCTCAAAGGGAAGCTAGTAGCCAGCCAACTAAGTGTCAAGTATGCAATGCTACACAAAGTTGGAGCAACCAACTGGGTCCCCACTAACCACAAGTCAACTGTGTCTGTGGCATTAGGGAAGTTCATCTATGCAGTGGGAACCAAGGCAAGGGTGAACTATGGTGCCTACATATTTGATCAGACAATGAAGCATGCTGGGAGCTTTAGTGTGAAGGGACCCATTGCCTTTCCATCTCTCATATGTGGAATTGTGCTGAATCAATTTCCACACATCCTGACAGATAATGACTTCGTGAAAAGAAGAGAGAGTCCATTGGCCTTCAGCTACAAACTGTTCCTGGGCAAGCATGTCCCTGACATTGTCTTGACATCGGGAGAGACTTCCAAAGCTGGCAACCAACCAGACAAAGCTGATGTTATTACAGTTCTCAAAGAGACCTGCAAAGAGCTGGGAGCTAGAAAGCATGCACTGGAACAGCTCATCTTGCAGCTGGAGTCTACTGCTGAGGACACGGATGGAGCTGAAGGGCAAATGGCTGAGGAGGAGGAAGAGGCCAGCTCTGAAGAACAGGATGATGAGGAGGCTGATGATGAGGCTGAGGATTAATCACTTCTTTTGTGTTTTTTTCTGTCATGTGTGTAATTCAAATTACTATTTGTGCATCTGTAAATTAAAGTGTTGCTTCGGCAACATTTTTGACAAAAAGGGGGAGTGACAAGTGATACCCCAGGACAACAGAAGTTTACATTGTTAAACTTTATTAAAACAGGTTCCCATTCATGACAGATTGAAGTTTTCCCCTACTACAGCTGCTGTGTGATGAAGTGTGTATTTAGCTTCTGTGTGTATGTTGTTGTATGCCTCTGTGTGTATGCTGATATGTGTGTGAAGTTTTTATTTAACTTCCTCCCCCCCCTGCAGCTGATGTTGAAGTTTAGGTGCAACTTCTAATATGTGTGTGCTGCTATGTGAAGTTTTTATTTAACTTCCATGTGTGTGAGTGTGCTGCCACTCTGAGTGTATTAGCTAGTAGTATTCCGCTGCCATGAACTCTGTTATGGGGATCAAAGTGTTTTAGCCAAAAATTTGCCAAAGGGGGAGTTTGTAGGTGTTTAATTGGCTGCATTATATGGTAAAACACTAATGTCTTGACTGATGTCATGACATGTAAGTGTGACTACATTGTAGTTACTGCAGGACTAGCTAACACAGGATTATTGAATGCTGTGACATTCATTCCTGTCAACAGATACTAAGGAACAGAAGTTCTGTTAGAACTTAGTATTCATTTGCAGTCTGGTTATCAAGGAAGAACCAGACCTGGCATAAGGCCTACTGACTGAATGTCAAACTGGATGTTGTGACATTCATCATTGACAGCAGCTACTGAAGATTAGGCAGAGTGGTGTTCTGCTATACTTCAGCATATTACTTAGTTTGTTCTTCAAGAGAATAACAGAACTAACTTAAGGCCAATTGTGTAAATGTTAAGTTGGACACTTTGACATTTATTAATGTAAGCTGTTACTGCAGTATGGTCATTTTGATCATGTACAGGTCAGCAAATTTTGTACAGTCTGTTTTCTGGAAAAACAGACTCAGCATATGGACCTTGATGTCAAGCTGAATGTCGTGACATTCGTGCCTGACAGCATATGCTAATTTGTAGGTTGTTCAGTTTTCTGTTTCAGCTTTTTCTCAGGCTATTCTTTAGGGATTCAACAACTGAGAGAAAATCCAGGAAATCAACAACCAAGCTACATTCAATGAACCTAACAAATAGCCTATTTGTTAGCAACCTAAATGTTGAATTTGAGGGAACTTGTGTGACCTAAAATTCAGGAAAATACAGGTGCAAAAGCCCAGGTGCTGCAATATAAAAAGGAAGGCATTCCTTCATTCAGTCTCGGGGATTTTGAAGCGTGAAGAGTCAGTGTGTCCATCATACTTCACTGCTGTATTTTGTGTGTCTTGTATTAGACGTATCTTGTAAGCCAAGCCATTATCAAGTAGATGATTGCTTTGGCATAGGGTGTTCATTGAGTTGTAAGTGTTGTGTCACTCAAAGCTTTTAAGCGTGAGTGTTGTGTATCTTGATTTAAGCTGTGAAGCATAATCAAGAGTTGTTTTTGAAGTGTGACTTCAAAGTGTCTTTAATATCACTGAGGTGATTGAGGGGGAGTGAGTAGGAACTCTGATCTTAGGTTAAGATTGAAATTGCATTGGGTAGGGATTAAGTGATAAGTTGTAAACGGGTGAGTTTAGCTTTGAATTGATACTACTAATAGTGGATTTCCTCCCTGGCTTGGTAGCCCCCAGATGTAGGTCATGTTGGACTGAACTGGGTGAACAATTACTTGTGTTATTTACTGCACTTACTATTAAGTTCTGCATAATCCCTGTCTGTGCAGAATTGGATGTCATAACAACCAGTGTGACATCCAACGTCTGATAACTAGAATTTCAATTGGCATCAGAGCAGGCACCCTGCCTGTGAAGTTCTGGGTGAGATCTAGGGAAGTTACTTTCTAGTACCATGGACAAGGATTTAGGACACTCAAACAGACCACCCATGTTGGATGGATCTAATTATGATGACTGGAAGCCTCGCATGATAGCCTTCTTAAGGTCTCTAGACAGCAAAGTCTGGAGAGCCGTCAACAAGGGATGGGAACATCCAACGAGGACTGGTGAAGATGGAGTCAGTGTGCAGATTCCCAAGAAGATTGGGACAAGGAACAAGAGGCATTAGCTCTTGGAAACTCCAAAGCCTTGAATGCACTGTTCAATGGAATCACTAAGAACATCTTCAGGCTGGTGCACCATTGTGAACTAGCTAAGGAAGTTTGGGATACCCTCAAGGTAACTCATGAAGGTACTTCCAAGGTGAAGATGTCCAAACTTCAGATGTTGACAACCAAGTTTGAAAATCTGAGGATGAAAGAGGAGGAGACTATTCATGACTTTCACATGAATATTCTTGAAATTGCAAACACCTCTGGTGGACTAGGTGAGAAAATGACTGAAGAGAAACTTGTAAGAAAGATTCTCAGGTCCTTGCCTAAGAGGTTTGCTATGAAGGTCACTGCCATAGAGGAGGCTCAGGACATCAGCAATATGAAGGTAGATGAGCTCATTGGTTCTCTCCAAACCTTTGAAATGGGCTTAGGTAAGTATGCTGAGAAGAAGAAAAGCATAGCCTTTATAGGAGAAGGATATACTGGAGGTGATGAAAGTATATCAGAAGCCTTAGCCATGCTTGGGAGACAGTTCAACAAGCTCATAAAGAAAGTTGATCAACAGGGTAGATCTAATGTCAAGAACATCCCGTCGGACATAAAGAAAAGATCAACTCATGAAGAAAAGGCCAACCAAGGCAAGGGAATCCAGTGCCATGGATGTGAAGGATATGGTCATAGTAAGGCTGACTGCCCTATCCTTCTCATGAGGCAAAGGAAAGGGCTATCTGTCAACTGGTCAGAAGAAGACACTGAGAGTGAATCTGAAGGAGAATCGGCCAAACAAGTCACTGCTCTAACCAGTGTTTGTGCCTCAGAGGATAACTCAAGTGGAGATGAACTCACATTGGATGAGCTTGCTGCCTCATATAAAGAATTATGTGTTAAAAGTGCAGAAGTTTGCATCCAAGGAGAAAAGCATAAGCAAACTCATCAAAGAACTAGAAGCTGAAAAACTAGAGCAGCTGAAAGTCATAGAGGGTCTGAAGGGTGAGATTTCGTTGCTGATCTCTAAGCTAGACCAAATGACCAAATCCATCAAGATGTTGAATAAGGGATCTGACACCTTGGAAGAAATCCTGAAGACAGGACAGAAGTCTGGAAACACATCTGGTTTAGGCTTTGGGAAAAGATCCTCAACTGAACGCAAACGCCCAAAGGCTAAAGTTCAGAAATCCAAAGGGAAGTCTCATCCAAAGTCACAACATCGAGGAACCAGAATGAACAATCATCAGAAGAAGAAATTCAAGAGATGGAAATGTCATTACTGTGGTAGATTCGGTCACATAAAACCATTCTGCTACCGGCTGCATGGTTACCCAAACCAGACCTCTCAAGGTAGTCCCAAGAAAAAGGTGTCTACTCATAATGCCCCCATTAAGAGACCAACATGGGCGGCTAAGCAGACACCTCAGGTCAATCCTAAGCAGCTGGCATCTAAGATGCACTTCTCACCTGAGAATCAAAAGTGTGTTGCTAACCTTGCTCACACCTCTTCAAGGGGACATATCAGACAAGATTGGTACCTTGATAGTGGCTGCTCAAGGCATATGACTGGGATGAACTACCTAGTGGTGAATATACATCCCTCTAACACCAAGTCTGTGACATTAAGTGATGGAACTAAAAGAGAAGTCATGGGTGTTGGGAAGCTGGACTGTCCAGAAGCTCCAAAATTGAGTGATGTATTGTTAGTAAAAGGACTAACTGTTAACCTCATAAGCATAAGCCAGCTGTGTGACCAAGGATATAAGGTGGAATTTACCAAGGGAGGATGTGTGGTGTTGAATGGGAGCAATCAAGAAGTGATGAGAGGAGATAGATCCAAAGATAATTGCTATCTATGGAAATCTAGAGATTCTATCAACCCTCCCAAGTGTCTGTTGGCCAAGGGAGATCAGGAAGGGAAGGTGGGACAAGGAAAACTTGATGCCCCTCAGGTAAAAGGAGTGAAGAAGAGCATTTCCAAGGGAACTATGAGAAGAGTCTCATATCTGTCTTTAGATAAAAGGACAGACTATGGAAATTGTCTGCTCAAAAGCAATGAGCACTTGGTTCCCTTTGGCCATCATACAACTGATATGACAGCAAGGGATAGACAGAGGTGTGTGTTATTGACGTCTGCAGAAACTCAGTACCTTGCTTGTGGAGGCAGGTGGTCACCTCTAGTTTGGAGGAACCTGATGCAGACAGAGTACAATGTCACCCAGAATGTCATGACATTGTACAGTAAGGACAAAAAGGGAATGCGTGCGTCTGAAAAGTTATAGCAACTAATGAAGTTAGTTAGCTACTGTTTAATAAGTCAAATTATTAAACAAATGGTGAGCGCTGAGTGGTCAAAATCTAATAGACCTTACTCTTGCACAAAGTGGTTCACATTCAGTCGTTTCATTCTCCACTCGTGCAAACCCTCGTCCAAAGAAACGATTCATCTTCCCTCTCAAATATTCAGCATGGCTCGTCAATCCGACACCTCCTCGTACACCACCATGTCTGATTCTCACAGCACCGAGTCTCACCACCCTACCCGGGAGGATCCAGATGTGGACGCAGAAACTTCGTCCCATGCAAGAAGACCTAAGGAAACGGTCACCGGTTTTCATCAGAAATCGCTCTTGATGAACACACAAGGGAAGGGTCAAGGTATGTACATAACTCCATTGCAACTATCGTCACTCAGATACTATCTGGCAATCGAGATGTTCCTGGGGTTTCTGTTCCCTTGAACACAATCATTCCTGACATTGCTGCATGTCAAGATAAAGCTGTTGTGTTAAGGAAAAATGTCACTGACAATGTTGAGCAACCAGATGCTCATGAGGGATCAAAGGTTGAAAAACCCTCAGGCAAGGTGAGAAGTGAGAAGGCCAATGTTACTCAAAGTGTTGAGGACAATCCTAGGGCTGAGACGATTAACGTGGAAGAGCTCTCAGACAATGAACTTCTGGCTACAGTTGTCCCTAGGATAGCCAAGAGAGTCAGGACCAGAAGGGAGAAAAAGGTTGTGGAGCTGAAGTCCCCCTCCAAGGAGGTTGGTGTAACAAATCCTCAAAAGCAACCAGAGTCAGAGAGTACACACAAGAGGAAAAGCTATGGTCCTACAAAAGCTTGGAGCAAAGAGGTGCCTAAGAAGTTGAAGACCAAAGCTGTGGCGGTTGAGTCTGAATCTGATGCCCCATGTGATGTCACAGCATCCATGTCCAGGAAGAAACCCTCTTCCAGTAGGTTGGCAACCAGTGTCCCAGAAGTTCCCATTGACAATGTGTCCTTCCACTTTGCCTCCAGTGTTAACAGGTGGAAGTATGTATACCACAAGAGGCTGGCATTGGAAAGAGAACTGGCACAGAATGCATTGGACTGTAAAGAGATTGTGGATCTCATCAAGGAGGCAGGGTTGATAAGAACTGTGTCACAACTTCCTAAGTGCTATGAGACCTTAGTGAAGGAGTTTATTGTAAATCTGTCAGAGGAGTGTGCTGATGGGAGATCCAAGGAATTTCGAAAGGTCTATGTGCGTGGAAAATGTGTGACCTTTTCCCCCTCTGTGATAAATCAGTATCTGGGAAGAGCGGATGAAGAGCAACCTGAGCTTGAAGTGACTGACAATACAGTCTGTCAAGTCATCACAGCCAAGCAAGTCCGAATGTGGCCTCTCAAAGGGAAGCTAGTAGCCAGCCAACTAAGTGTCAAGTATGCAATGCTACACAAAGTTGGAGCAACCAACTGGGTCCCCACTAACCACAAGTCAACTGTGTCTGTGGCATTAGGGAAGTTCATCTATGCAGTGGGAACCAAGGCAAGGGTGAACTATGGTGCCTACATATTTGATCAGACAATGAAGCATGCTGGGAGCTTTAGTGTGAAGGGACCCATTGCCTTTCCATCTCTCATATGTGGAATTGTGCTGAATCAATTTCCACACATCCTGACAGATAATGACTTCGTGAAAAGAAGAGAGAGTCCATTGGCCTTCAGCTACAAACTGTTCCTGGGCAAGCATGTCCCTGACATTGTCTTGACATCGGGAGAGACTTCCAAAGCTGGCAACCAACCAGACAAAGCTGATGTTATTACAGTTCTCAAAGAGACCTGCAAAGAGCTGGGAGCTAGAAAGCATGCACTGGAACAGCTCATCTTGCAGCTGGAGTCTACTGCTGAGGACACGGATGGAGCTGAAGGGCAAATGGCTGAGGAGGAGGAAGAGGCCAGCTCTGAAGAACAGGATGATGAGGAGGCTGATGATGAGGCTGAGGATTAATCACTTCTTTTGTGTTTTTTTCTGTCATGTGTGTAATTCAAATTACTATTTGTGCATCTGTAAATTAAAGTGTTGCTTCGGCAACATTTTTGACAAAAAGGGGGAGTGACAAGTGATACCCCAGGACAACAGAAGTTTACATTGTTAAACTTTATTAAAACAGGTTCCCATTCATGACAGATTGAAGTTTTCCCCTACTACAGCTGCTGTGTGATGAAGTGTGTATTTAGCTTCTGTGTGTATGTTGTTGTATGCCTCTGTGTGTATGCTGATATGTGTGTGAAGTTTTTATTTAACTTCCTCCCCCCCCTGCAGCTGATGTTGAAGTTTAGGTGCAACTTCTAATATGTGTGTGCTGCTATGTGAAGTTTTTATTTAACTTCCATGTGTGTGAGTGTGCTGCCACTCTGAGTGTATTAGCTAGTAGTATTCCGCTGCCATGAACTCTGTTATGGGGATCAAAGTGTTTTAGCCAAAAATTTGCCAAAGGGGGAGTTTGTAGGTGTTTAATTGGCTGCATTATATGGTAAAACACTAATGTCTTGACTGATGTCATGACATGTAAGTGTGACTACATTGTAGTTACTGCAGGACTAGCTAACACAGGATTATTGAATGCTGTGACATTCATTCCTGTCAACAGATACTAAGGAACAGAAGTTCTGTTAGAACTTAGTATTCATTTGCAGTCTGGTTATCAAGGAAGAACCAGACCTGGCATAAGGCCTACTGACTGAATGTCAAACTGGATGTTGTGACATTCATCATTGACAGCAGCTACTGAAGATTAGGCAGAGTGGTGTTCTGCTATACTTCAGCATATTACTTAGTTTGTTCTTCAAGAGAATAACAGAACTAACTTAAGGCCAATTGTGTAAATGTTAAGTTGGACACTTTGACATTTATTAATGTAAGCTGTTACTGCAGTATGGTCATTTTGATCATGTACAGGTCAGCAAATTTTGTACAGTCTGTTTTCTGGAAAAACAGACTCAGCATATGGACCTTGATGTCAAGCTGAATGTCGTGACATTCGTGCCTGACAGCATATGCTAATTTGTAGGTTGTTCAGTTTTCTGTTTCAGCTTTTTCTCAGGCTATTCTTTAGGGATTCAACAACTGAGAGAAAATCCAGGAAATCAACAACCAAGCTACATTCAATGAACCTAACAAATAGCCTATTTGTTAGCAACCTAAATGTTGAATTTGAGGGAACTTGTGTGACCTAAAATTCAGGAAAATACAGGTGCAAAAGCCCAGGTGCTGCAATATAAAAAGGAAGGCATTCCTTCATTCAGTCTCGGGGATTTTGAAGCGTGAAGAGTCAGTGTGTCCATCATACTTCACTGCTATATTTTGTGTGTCTTGTATTAGACGTATCTTGTAAGCCAAGCCATTATCAAGTAGATGATTGCTTTGGCATAGGGTGTTCATTGAGTTGTAAGTGTTGTGTCACTCAAAGCTTTTAAGCGTGAGTGCTGTGTATCTTGATTTAAGCTGTGAAGCATAATCAAGAGTTGTTTTTGAAGTGTGACTTCAAAGTGTCTTTAATATCACTGAGGTGATTGAGGGGGAGTGAGTAGGAACTCTGATCTTAGGTTAAGATTGAAATTGCATTGGGTAGGGATTAAGTGATAAGTTGTAAACGGGTGAGTTTAGCTTTGAATTGATACTACTAATAGTGGATTTCCTCCCTGGCTTGGTAGCCCCCAGATGTAGGTCATGTTGGACTGAACTGGGTGAACAATTACTTGTGTTATTTACTGCACTTACTATTAAGTTCTACATAATCCCTGTCTGTGCAGAATTGGATGTCATAACAACCAGTGTGACATCCAACGTCTGATAACTAGAATTTCAATATTTATACCGGATTGACCCGCTATGAGAATACTATATAGAAAGTTATGCAAAGTGTCATAAGTTATTCTCATGGTGATAATAGTGTATACCACTCTTCGACCTGAAACCACTATGGATCCTAGATGTAGAGTCGAGTGCTTTATTGATGATCCAACGTTGTCCGTAACTGGATAACCATAAAGACAGTTGATGGGTACTCCACGAAGCATGCTGAGGGACATGAGTGTCCTAGATGGAATTTTCCAATCCCGCGTAACAGGATAAATGTCTATGGGGCCAATATTGAACTGGACAAGGGTGACACGGTCTATACCTTGTGTTCAATATAGACATAAGGGCAAAGGGGTAATTATACACATAATTATTATCACAGGAGGTTTTGTCAGATCACATGACATTTTCGTGACTTGGGTAGCAGTGATGTGTTGCTAGATACCGCTCACTGTTTATTATGTTAAATGCGTGATTTAATATAATTGCCAACGTCGCGAAAACCTATAGCGTCACACACAAAGGACGGATTGATGAGAAATAGAGTAACTAAGGAACACCGTAAGGTACGGTGTACTTAAGTGGAAACGAAATATGGTAAGGTACCAAATACTTAAGTGATTTTGGCATATTATGAGATATGGGCAAAATACACTTAAGTGGGCTTTTTAGCTTGAAGCCCACACAAGTGGTTCTATAAATAGAACCCCTTGGGTAGAAGCATTGTCACTCCACTCCACTCCACTCAGACAGAAATTCAAGTAGAGACTTGGAATTTTGTTTCCCTCTTTCTCTCACTCAAAGCCTTCATTCATAACAGCTAGCACTGCGATTGAAGGAATCCGTTCGTGTGGACTGAGTAGAGACGTTGTCATCGTTCAACGTTCGTGATCGCCCCGTGGATTTGCATCCAAGGTTTGAATCGCCACAAGAGGTAACGGTTCTATCACTGATCATGCCCATTCGTAAGGATCACTAAATGGAGAAATTTTTAAATTCCGCTGCGCCTTGGATGACAATTCTCCTACACTAAGACCCGGTAAAAGTAACCCTTTTCTCCCCAACGGATTCGTTTTCACGTCTCCCAGGAAGTTTATCCTTGATATGTTCATCTTAACCGATGACGGATATTTTCTTCCCCTACTTTGAGTCTATCCTTGATATGTCCATCCTAACCGGTGACGAATATTCTCTTTTTGGTATTCTACCCAGTAAAAGGTATTTGTAATCCCTATTTTTTCCCCAGAGAGTTAATCCTTTATATGTTCATCCTAACCGATGACGGGTTTCCCTTCTCTTTGCGGTCTTCTGCCCAGTAACCGATAGTTGTAAATTCTGCTTCCCCTCGGAGTTTATCCTTGATATGTTCATCTTAACCGATGACGAATATTCTCTTTTCGGTATTCTATCCAGTAACTGATAGATTTAATCCCTATTCCTCCATGCAGAGTTTATCCTTGATATGTTCATCCTAACCGGTGACAGATATTCTCTTTTCTGGTATTCTATCTAGTATCTGATAGATATAATTCCTACTTTTTCAGGCAATTTATCCTTGATATGTTCATCTTAACCGGTGACGGATATCCTTCCTAATGTCCCCTTTGAGTCTATCCTTGATATGTTCACTTTAACCAGTGATAAATATTCTCTTTCTTTGCGGTCTTCTGCCCAGTAACCGGTAGTTGTAAGTCCTATTTAGCTTTCCTCGACAGGTTATTCTTACCCAGTAACTGGTACTGAATACACCTTTTGTTGCCCCCAGCGAGTCATCCTTGATATGTTTACCCTAATCGGTAACAAATGTCCTCTCTGTCAGAATTTGTTATCCCTTTACCCAGTAGCCGGTAATGGATAATATACTTCTTTTGCTCTTGTGTTAAATATCATTTCTTCCCCAGTTGAGTTTGAGTGTGTATTTTCTCAGTGAAATCGTCGTTTCCTGCTTGGGTCGAGTATTTCAGTTTTGTTCTAATCTGCCTGTTTCCCTTGCAGATGTTCCTTTTATTCTCCGGCTGAGTCTTTCCATTGATTTATTTTCATGGAATCCCTCGAGTCCCCCAACAGTTTTTAAAGTCGTAGCCTGACCTACGCACACCCCTTTTATCCTCTAGAGTCTTTGTCTCCTCAGTGAGTTTTCCTTAATAAATGCATTATACTCCTGCGGACTTTCGGTCTCTCCGGATTCTTTTCCTTTGTGGAAACTTTTTCCCACAAAGATTATTCTTACATTCAATTAGATGCATCATGAGGTCTCTTAGGGACCAAAATTTGTTTCTATATGTTGTTATTTAAGTCCATTCTACTGAGTCGATGCGATGATTTTAACCTTTATCTCCTCAGCTAGAACATCCTTAAATAGGGGCAGCTGTAAGACCCCAATTTTTGACCCTAAGATCCCTCATGCTATTCTCATCATATGCACTAGCATTGGGATCACACCTTAGCATCCTCCTTACACCTCATTCATTGGGTTTGTATTGGGAGAGATCACCAAGCACATTTGATTGTATCATGCTTCATTTTTCTTTTTTTTATAAACCAAAATACCAAAAATATGTCATTGTATAGTTTAACTCTTTTGTAGGTAGTGCACATGCTCATTTATGCTCTATCAAGCTCACATCTAGGGTTTAAGACCCTCATTGCAAGGAGCTCAATCAAGAATTGGTTTACTATGGCTCTAAGTATCATTTATGAATCTCAATGATCTTCACATGTTATTTCGATCAATAAATCATCAAGAGTTTGGATTTGGTTTGCCTTGGAAACCTTAATTCATTTGGGTATCTTATGGGACTTCTTCAACAAGTTTCTTCACCACTTGGTCAAATATTTCAAGGGATACTTCATATTTCATCATCTTATGCATATATGATCCTCCATAAGTCCCAAAAGTCAAGATAATGTCAAGCTAGCAAGATGGTTCATGGTGGTTGAGCAGAGAAAGTCAACTAATCAAAACTGGGGTTCCCTAGACCCTATCACCTACAATTAGTGTCATATGGAAATGATTCTAAGAGCAAAGTTACTCTAAATTACATTCCAAACAACTTTCATGTTGAGGTCTAGAGATAGTTTTGCTTGTAAAGTCATTTTTTATGGTGAAAGATTATAGGTCATTTTGTCTAAACCTTAATTTAGAGGTCAACTTCCCAAGACCATACCTTGCTCAATTTTTATGATATGAAAACAATTCAAGTTGCATAATTTTATTCAAGATGTCTACTTCAATTTTGATGTTTGGAGGAATTGCAAATTCAACTTGCAAATATATGTGATATGAGGAAATATTATAGGTCATTTTGGGCCAATACCATTGAACAAGTAATTTTCCTCAACTCCTAAAATGCATAACTCCATGAAAAATCCAAATGAGGTAAAATTTGCGACCAAATTTAAGGGAATTGGAAGAGCTACAACTTTGATGAAGGAACGTTTCTCATTTGAAGCCCATAGAAAAAGTTATCCAAGGTGGAAAAAGTGAACATATGGCTTGGTACTTAGAATTGTTTTTGATATGTTTGATTTTCCAAACTTCCACCTCAAAATTAATCATGATCTAAGCTTCAAATGAAAAAGTGTTCAACATGAAAGTTGTTCCTTTTAATCTAACCTTTCTAAAAAGTCTAAATTCATCCCATTTGGACAAAGAATAAATGACTTGCGCATGGCTTAAAGTTGAAGGACCATTTGGAAGATTTGAAGTTCCACTTTCCATACACGAATGCATGGCCTTTCCACATAACTTCAGAATTGGTTACACTCATTTTTGGACCTAAATGCATCATTACATGAGCCTATCACACGCCCATGCATCCATGCAAAGGTAAATTTCTATTTTTGAAATTTTGAAAGGAGGGTGTGAAACCAATTGCATTGCCTATAAATGAGACCCTTCATGCTCAGAATTATGGACCCTGGTGCGCAAGCTTTGAATCAGCAACTCTAAACCCTCATATTCAAAGGATAAGCTTGGTGATTTTTATTGAAAATCGAGTTTGAATCTCCCACTGTTATTGAGATTGAAACTCCAAGAGTCCATCACTCCATCTAGCATTTGAAGCAAAGAAAGCACAATTGAGAGCAAGATCGTGCCAATCTAAAGTTGCACTGAAGGTGAATTTCTGAATTTTTCATCTCTTCGTTTCTCACTCAATTCTCCATTATTATTGTTGATTTTTGGTTGTCTGAAGTCCTACCAATGCAGGTGTAGGACCCTAATTTTGACCCTAAGATCCCTCATGGCATCATTACATTGCATTTACATTGCCTCAAGGATTATAAGCATCTTGGTTCCCTTTGCCTTTGGGGTGGGATCTCTTGTGAGTGGTTTGAGATCACTAGGCATGCATGAATTGTATATTATTGCTTTTCTCATTTTATTCACTAACCAAAAGCACAAAAATATGTCACTAACATCTTTTGTTTGTAGCTTGAGCAGTCACAAGGTCTAAAGGCTTCTAGGAGACCCTATGTGCATTGATATGGTCAAGAGAAGATGAAAGAAAACATGGAAATGGTTCCCAAAGCTCTCATCCATCAAATATGCCTCCCAAGTATCTCAATATCATTTTGATCAAAGAAAATCAAGGGGCTTGAGGCTTGTTTCCCAAGGAAACCCTAAATCATCTGTGTATCAACTGTGCCTTGCTCTTGAAGCAACCTCAACCCATGGTCAAATACAATCAAGGGAAATTATTTAATTCATCATTTCATGCATATTTGAACTTATTTGAGTGTCCTCAATCATCAATTCATCAAGATATGAGTTTTGGACTTGAGAAGTTGATCAGTCAATTCATCTGACTATTTTGAAATACACTGAGAGCTAACTTTTTATGTGTTGGTCTAATGGAGATGAACCCAAGATAAACAATGTTATTAAGAACCATATAAACAACTTTCATGTTCATCAAAAATTTATTTGAAGCTTGTAAGGTCATCATCCATTCCAAGACATTATAGGTCATTTTGACTGAAACCCTAATTTTGGGTCAACTTCCCAAGAACATAACTCATTCATTTTTCATGGTTTTGAGGTGAGACTTAATGCATCGGAAAGCTTATTGTGCCTACTTAAAATGTTATGTTGATCAAAATTACAAAATCTCAAAAGAAATACATGTAATAATGCAAAACATTATAGGTCACTTTGGGCCAAATGCATTGAAATGTGAAAAAGTCCAACTTCAAGTGCCCATAACTTCTTCATCAAAACTCCAAATGATGCTAACTCTAAGTCCAAATTTATTGCCTTGAAAATATATACAACTTTCATGTTGAATATTTTGTCATTTGGAGCTTGCATCACTGAGACAAAAGGGCTTGAACATTGGGCAATTTTGGAAATTTCACATAGGCATGTTTTGCACCCTACACTTCAAGCTCAATTTTCATTAATTTCCAAGGCCCAAATGTAGTTTCGATCAACATTACATTTGTTCCTTATGCAACAAGCTTTCCAAACATTACCCATAAGGCTATGTTTTATGTTTGGAAGCATCATTTTCGAAGAGGGGAAAGATTAGGTGCATTTTTGGAAACCAATTGAAAATACATTGCATAAGCCTATGACCTCATTTCTGCACGCCCATTTCATCTTAATTTGGTAATAGCTTGCAATTCCAATCAGAATTGGGCCCTCCATGCGCCTGTATAGGCCCATGCATGGAGGCACTCTTCTCCCATGCACACGATTTTGATCATGCTTGCAGCTCCCTTCATCTATAAATACAAGGCCTTGGCTTCATAATTTCTCTACCTGAAGCCGCGTTATATGCTGTGCAACTGAAATCCCACCCTCACACCAAAGGAACTCTCTCTTTTCTCTCAAATTTTCAGATATAGAATTCAGTTTCCTCGACTGTTTTCTTAGATCTAAAATTCCTAGACCTTTTCACCTTGATCCATAGAGCTTTCTGTTTGCAAAAGAACCCAAGGATCTTGACTCAATTCCTCACAATTCAAAGGTTTTCGTCAACTGAATTTTGCTTCGAAACAGCTTGTATATGGTTCCATTTGCCTTGTTTTTGTGTGATCTGAAGTCCTCTGCATAGAGGCAACATTATTGTGTTTTTAATTTTTGAAATTCATTAAGTTCACTTGAACACCACAAAACTTCCATCTCTGATTTCTCTCAATCTAGAGATCTATAGTGGAATTGAGTGGCACAGGACTGATGTACATCACTCCACCTTTTGTTTGGTACATGGATCACGCATTTTGGTTCACATTTATTTCTCTGTAATTTTTTGCCTTCGCCGGAGCTAGCCGGAGAATACGGTGGCGCTGGCTACCGTCTGGTCTCTAGATTGAATCGTGACCGTGGATTTCCATTTCCATATTTGATCTAGGCCCTTCAATGTTATGACCAAATTAATGGCTAGGTGTGGTTGCATTGACTGAAGCCTTTGGTAGGCACACATGTGTGATCCGTGTGATCTACCAGCTCATTTAATGTGCTTCATCCAACGCTTCTCCTTTTTTCTTATTTTTAATTCTGATTTCTATTTTCTTTTATTTCTTTTAATTCTTTTTTATTTCAAAAATCCATTTCTCTTTCATTATTGGTCCAAAAATTATGGGACCAATTGCATTATTTCTCTTTTAATTTCTAGTTTCTAAAAATGATTTTTAATATTTTTTATTTTGTAATTTGCTATTTTTTAGTAATTTTCTCTTTTCTGGTCATTTTTAATTCATTTTAAATAGTTTTTGATATTCAAAAAATACAAAAATATTTTTCCAACCTCTTTGAATGATGATAGATCTATGAAATATATTCTCATCAATTTATTAATTGATTTGAGATTTATTTGAGTTTTTCGTTCAATTAGGTTATTTTTATGCATTTTTACTTGATTTAAAATAGTTTCTGACTTTTGAAAATGTTGAAATTTTTTGTCAAACTTTGTTTGACATTGTTGAACTTGGGATAATTCACTTGGACTTTTCAAAGTTGATTTGAAGTGAATTTGAAGTTTGACCTTTCTTTTATTATTTTAAATATCAAAAATGCCAAAAATATTTTATTTGTTTCTTGAGTTCTTATCTTCATTTTGCTTCTGTTTACTATTGTTTGACCTTGATCTTCTCTATCTTTGGTCATAGCTTGTTGATTATCTTATTCCATTTCATTTAATGCACTTTAATTCTTCTTCTTCTTCTTCTCTTTTTTTTTTGATCAATGAGTTAAAGATTGGTGGTTAGCATTGATTATGGAAGTTTAATCTTCCTTGATCCAAATCTAATTCATCTTGATCATGGATCAAGTGAATGGCTTTGCATTAAGGATAGATTGCTTTCTAAATCATGCAAAGAACCTAAATCAATACAAGATCATTTCTCATATTCTTTTTGGCATGACAAGTTGTTGGAGTTTGATTCACTAATCAAGACCTCTAACTTGTGTTGTTGCCTACATTATTATTGACCGGCCTCAGATAGTTGTGACTTCTACATAAGTCCAATTACGATTGCTTAACATAGCGCTAAATTTGCCTTATGGCACACTAACTACTAACACTAACCATTAACCATTAACATTAATTCTTACACTTTATATTTATGCAATTTACTATTCTTGTACATATTATTCATTTGCTTTTGCCCCTTTGCTCACTTGAGCACATGTTTATGTTAATGCAATTTGCCTTTTGCTCACTTGAGCACATAATTGTTTATATATTATTGTGCTTGTGTTTTGTTTTGCTTGTTGTGGACCAAATGCAAAGAAATGGACAAATGGACTTAGTTTCTAGGACTTTCCCTATGCAAATTGGAGTAAAAGGACCTTAATGTTGAAAATGGATTAGAAGGACCAAACCTCTAAACTCACTCTTGTCCATTCTTGATTTGCTTCATAAGACTCTTTGATGTGTGTGTGCTTTTATGCTAGGGAATCCTATATGAGCTCAAATTGAAGAACCATTGCCATGTTCATCCAAAATGAAAGATACAAGAGACATTGGGGATCTTCTAAGGAGCTTATTTGATAATGTTGATTGTTTGAGCTTATTATTATTTACTTGCATATTCCAAAGGATGGGAGCTACTTGGATCATCAATATGATCTCAAGAGAGGAAATCCATTTGTGGTCTTGTTTATTATCCCTCATCTCTTGTATGATTAGGACTTTAGCCATTCTTCTTCTTCCATCCACTCTAACCCAAGCCAAAACTTTTGTACAAACATTTAACACTTGATTTCAAACATTAGAAACCTAAGCCTTATGCTTTTGATTTTCAAACTTTCTTTTCATAATACTGATTTTGAATTGAATCTTTAAATCAACTTTGACCATTTTGTGAATACTTTTCATTGGTAAATACAATTCATTCAAATACTTTTGTGGTTTCAATGTCCATTTTCTTAATCAAAAATTTTCATAACCTTTAGCTATTAGGTTTGAGTTAACCTTGAGGTAGATGTAATACTCACCTATATCCTTAGTGATGGACAATGAGTCTTCCATGCTTATTATAGGGTTAACCCCTTACTAGCATGTTGAAGTTATCCTCACATGGTGGATTTGTGGTTTTAGGTTGAGTTTTCTCCCTTGGATAACAAAAGACCTTAAGGCTTTTGGACTAATCAATTCACCAACTCATTTTCAGATTTTTACCCCGAACTACGAGGTTTTGATCCTAATCTTTTTTAAAATGGTACGTAGGCAATGGGTTTATCCATCCAAACACAAAATGTAAATAACTTGTATATTCTCTTCTCATCTCTTCAATCATGTTTGCACAAACAAATTTTCACAAAATACCAACCTTACAACAAGTATGAAAAGGGCTCCCTAGGAGTACCTAGGAAGTTTTGGGTGCTTAAAACCTTCCTATTGCATAACGAACCCCCTTACCCCGATCTCTGACATTTTTACTAGTTTTGATTCGATAAAACTTTTAGGTTTTTGTTCGCTTTCTAACCATTCCTTTGGATAAATAGAAGTGCGGTGGCGAATCGACTTGTATGGTTTACCTTAGATTTAGTCAATATCTCTAATGGTAACGAATACCCCGCTACAGAAAAGTGGCGACTCTGCTGGGGACATTTGCCTAGTGGGTTATGCCTACTTTTCATATTTTGTTGTATTGTTGTGTATATTATTTTTGTGACATATATTTGTGCAATTTGGGATTACTGTATTGTATGTAATGATAGAATTTCTTGAATATTAATTCCTTGTATGCTTGGTGATCTTTATGAGATGAGTTTTATACCCGAACTCGAGTGCACTTAGGATAGGAGAATGACATAGTCTTGTTTACTTGTGTGGAGTTATTCCTTAGCAAGTTGACTTGCAAGTCCATTCACTTGGTGGAGGTCATGTTGGGATCAATAATGTCACACAAGTAGTTGTGGTTAGACATTTCTCTTTCCAATATAGACCTTAGAAGCCAAGGACCTTAGTTTACCAAGCCCATCTTGGCCTATTCTTAGGATGTAGTGCGAAAGTCGTTCAAGTGTAAGATTTAATACGATTGTTACATGATACTACACTCATAAGTGTCTCTCTTGAGAATATTTTTGGAATACGAGTAGTCGTTTATTTGATAATATCCGAAAGATGGGATGATGACTATGGGAACCTCTTGTAGAACATGTTTGGCAGGTTTAAACCCTAGTACACTCCCTTTGGGTGGTTCTTAACCGAGACTCCATGCTCGTGACTTGCAACAAACCCTTGATTCATGGTTGATCCGTTCTTGCATCCTTAATATCAATGGAACTTGGGTGTTGATAAGGTGTAAACCATAATCCACCAAAATGGATGATTGATATTAAGGATGACATGATCCATCCTATGACCTTTGTTTGGTGTGCTTTGCTTGCTCCTTGAGTGTGATTGTTGCATTCATGCATTCATGCACCCATTTGCATCCATATCATCAACAATAAGAAAATTTCCAAGGAACCTAAGAGGTCTATTTGCAAATTTTCAGACATGGAAAGACAAAGAAGGAATACAAAGAAGTACAGTTTCAGACAACCCGACTTGAAAGAGCTAAGGAATTTGACATCCTATGTATTAGATCCCTTGGGTTTCAAGGCTCGTTTTGGGAAGCTTCTATCTGTTCTGACTACTCAGGTGGACGAAGGATTGATGAGTGTATTGGTGCAGTTCTATGATCCCTTGTACCGTTGCTTCACATTTCCGGACTTTCAGCTTTTGCCTACGCTTGAGGAGTATGCCTACCTTGCGGGTATACCTATTCTAGACCAGTTTCCGTTCAGTGGCTTGGAGAGTGTTCCTACTTCTCAAGAGATAGCTGATATGTTACATATAGATGAATCTCTAGTTGGTGCTCATATGACTACCAAAGGTGGAATTCAAGGTCTCCCTTCTGAGTTCCTCATTGCTCAAGCTACTATGTATGGGAAGGCCATGAGTGAGGACGCCTTTGAAGCCATATTTGTACTTCTCATCTATGGGCTAGTGTTATTCCCCAACATCGACAAGTTTGTGGATGTGAACGCTATTAGGATTTTATCTACTCTTAATCCTGTTCTGACTCTGTTGGGTGATACTTACTTTTCTTTACATATGAGGAATGCAAAGGGTGGTGGTACCATTGTGTGTTGTTCTCCTCAGCTGTACAAGTGGTTTATTTCGCACTTGCCACAGACGGTCGCCTTCAAGGAGAACAAAGGATGTCTACGGTGGTCCACGAGACTTATGTCTCTCACTAATGATGATATCTTTTGGTACAACCGTGTATATGATGGTGTGCAGATTATTGACTCTTGTGGTGAATTCTCCAATGTGCCTCTTCTTGGTACATGTGGTGGGATTAACTACAACCCTATTTTGGCACGTTTTCAGCTTGGGTTCCCCCTAATGGATAAACCCAATAACATTTTGTTAGAGGGTGTGTTCTTTCAGGAGGGTAAAGATCTCCAAGGCTTGAAGGGAAGGATGGTCCGCGCTTGACGCAAGATCCATAGGAAAGGAAGGAAGGAGCTAGGTACGAAGAACTGTATCGCTTTGGAGCCTTATACTTCTTGGGTTAGGAGGAGAGCTTCCGAGTACCTCATGCCTTACGAGTATCCAAGACCTACACCTTTGGTTGTGGCTGGGCCTTCAACCCTCCCTGACCAAGGAGTAGAGGAGTTGAGAGATGAAGACCGTTCACGTGCTTGGATCCGTGAACGAGAGGAGTTACTTCAGCAGATCAAGGAGAAGGATGCTTTGATAGAGTTCCTCGAGCACCAGGTTATAGATGATCCTGATGATGCATGGACTTCTCTACTTCCCCAGTCTTCCAAATTTTGGAAGAGGAAGTACAATCGACTCGCCAAAGAGAAGGCAGACATGGAGGCAGCCTACGAGAGGGAGGTGAAGAGGCTTCGTGCAGCTTATCTTCCAGTCTCTAGAGCTTTAGACGATTGCTTCTAGGGTTCCATAGAATGTTCATTTTCCTTCTCTCTTGTATTGTATTTGGTTACCAAAACTGTACTTCTTTAGTGTAAAAATATTTCTAAATGTTATTGATGTGATATTTCCATATGTGATAAATGTCTAATACTTTCAATATTTGCAAATAGAACTCTAAAGTTCCTCTGATATAAAAATTAAATCATATGCATTGCATGCATCATGTGCATCAGCAGGTTTTGCTCCAGGCTTCTTGTTCTATGGTCTAACTCTGGGTTCTTCATTTATTTTGAAGACAAGCTGACTCACCGGTACTACACCCGAGCCAACATTTCAAGACTGATAGATCATTTGGAACAAGATAACCGTGAGCTTAAGGAGGAAGTAGCCAGATTGACTTCCATGATGGAGTCATTCATAGCTGCCCAGAGCCAGTCATCTCCGACACCTTAAACTCCTCCCCAGAGGACAGTCATCTTTGAGATTGTCTCTTCAACTGTGTCTGAGGCCAGCGCACACTTTGCACCAACAGCCATGCTAGCCGGGTTTTCGTGGGGGATGCCTCCCAACTTCATGCCTGAGGGTCCTGCACCCACTTTTGCTTCTCTGTCGGCATCTAGCCCGGTCCTTGATGTTCCTCCTCCTGTCGTGCATACTATGCCTAGAGTAGACAACACCATCTATCATTCTGAGTCGTCTGAGGGCCCAGATGTCTATGAAAAGATGGATGCTATGAATGATCAATTTCTTGAGCTCCGCAAGGAATTGAAAACTCTTCGAGGAAAGGACCTTTTTCGCAAGTCTGCTGCTGAACTCTGCCTGGTTCCAAACATGAAAATCCCTGTAAAGTTCAAGGTTCCTGACTTTGAAAAGTACAAGGGAAATACTTGCCCTCTCAGCCACCTGGTCATGTATGCCAGGAAGATGTCGACTCAGACCGACAACGACCAACTTCTCATTCACTACTTCCAGGATAGTTTGTCCGGTGCTGCCCTACGTTGGTATATGGGCTTGGACAGCGCAAACATTCGATCCTTCAATGACCTTGGCGAGGCCTTCGTCAAACAATACAAGTATAACATGGATATGGCTCCCGATAGGGATCAATTGAGAGCCATGTCCCAGAAGGACAAGGAAACTTTCAAAGAGTACGCCCAGAGGTGGCGAGAGCTAGCAACACAGATTGTGCCCCCGCTGGAGGAGAAAGAAATGACCAAGATCTTTCTGAAGACCTTGAGTTCTTTTTATTACGAGCGGATGATTGCCATCACTCCTTCTGACTTCACCGAGATGGTGAATACAGGGATGCGTTTGGAAGAAGGAATCATGGAAGGGCGCCTGACCAGAGAAGAAGGCTCTTCTGCCAAACAGTATGGGACATTTGGAAAAAAGAAAGATGGCAAGGCACATGCTGTGACCTCCCATGTTAAACCAAGAAGACCCTCGGTGAGGAGGAAGACCGTGCGTCATTCCGGTAATCAGCACCAGGTGGCTCACATAGCACCTGTTTTCAGAGACAATCAACAGTATTAGCATCACAACAACAATCAGCAATAACCACATCCGCAATATCAACAATAGCAGCACCGTCCTCAACAGCAGGCCTACCAGCCTCGAAACAGTAATCAAGCCAGTACAAGTTATGAGAGGAAGAGGGTCACTTTCGATCCTATTCCGATGACCTATGCAGAATTATATTCCTCTTTGATAGAGAGGAAGCTGATTACTCCAGGAGACCCACCGACTATACCTACCAATCCCCAGTGGTGGTATAAGCCCGAATTACATTGTGTTTATCATTCCGGTGCTCCCGGACATGACGTGGAAAATTTCTACCCACTGAAGACCAAGGTTCAAGACCTTGTGAGATGTGGTATTCTATGTTTCGAGGACGTAGGTCCAAATGTAAAGAAGAATCCATTGCTCGAGCATGGGAAATCTGTCAACATGGTCCAGGGTTGTCCTGGTAAGTACAAAGTCAAATATGTCAGCCATATTCGACAATCTCTGGTCGAGATGCATAGATTGTTGTGTGAGTACAATCATTACGAGCACGACCACGACAGATGCCGAGTTTGTTATGTCAACCAAAGAGGTTGTCGCAAAGTGCGCAAAGATGTTCAAGAAATGCTGGATGAAGCAGTTATTGAGATACTTCAAAATAGAAATGTTGACGAAGATACTGATGAAGTCAATGTAATTTCTCCAGTATTTCGGATCCCTGAGCCTATTATCATCAAGTATGATGGTAGCAAGCAAAAGGCTTCTCCTATTTTGACAATTAAATCAGCTGGCCCGATGCCATTTTCTTCTGAGAAGGTGGTCCCCTATCGCTATAATGTTGTAGCGTTAGAGAACGGGAAAGAGGTTCCCCTTCCCTCTACATCTATTCTTAGTATTGCCGACATCAACGGCCTGACCCGTAGCGGTCGTGTTTTCTCGGCTCCGCCGAAACCTCAAGCTGATGTTCGAAGGACTGATACTACTAATTATGCTGAACGCCCAGTTGGGAATGCTGTGAATGCTCCGAATCCGGCACTTGTTTCCAAACCTACCTCTATGTTAAGAACTCCTGTCTCTGCTGGCCAGAGTGGAAATATGAAAGAAGATTGTGATGAGATGCTGAGGCTCATCAAGAGAAGTGAGTACAACATGGTAGATCAGCTTTTACAGACGCCATCCAAGATCTCTGTACTATCCTTGCTGATGAATTCAGAACCACACCGAGAAGCTCTGCATAAGGTGTTGGATGTGGCGTATGTAGATCATGACGTCACGGTTGAACAATTTGACAGTATTGTTGCAAACATCACCGCTTGTAACAATTTAAGTTTTTGTGATGCTGATCTCCCCGAGGAGGGAAGAGACCACGACTTGGCATTACACATATCTATGAGCTGCAGAGATGATGCCATGTCCAATGTGCTGGTGGACATTGGGTCATTATTGAATGTGTTACCAAAGTCCACTCTTGCAAAGTTGTCATATCAGGGGCCTCCCATGAGGCAGAGTGGAGTGGTGGTGAAAGCTTTCGATGGGTCTCATAAAACTGTGATTGGAGAGGTTGCGCTCCCAGTCAAAATTGGACCAAGTGATTTCTTGATCACCTTCCAGGTCATGGACATTCACCCATCGTATAACTGTCTCTTAGGCAGACCATGGATTCACGAGGCAGGCGTCGTGACATCCACCCTACACGAGAAACTGAAATTTGTCAAGAACAAGAAGCTGGTGGTGGTAGGGGGAGAAAAGGCTTTCCTGGTTAGCCATTTGTCTTCCTTCTCTTATATAGATGCTGAGGATAAAGTTGGAACTCCGTTCCAAGCTTTATCTATTGTTGAACCTATTAAGAAAAGAACTTCTTCATTTGCGTCCTATAAAGATGCGAAGTTGGCCATCGAGCATGGTGCAACTGCTGGATTGGGGAAAATGATTAAGTTAGAAGACAACAAATCCCGGGATGGCATAGGGTATTCTTTTGGTGTCTTCAACAAGAAAGGGTTGTTCAAGAGTGGTGGATTCATCCACACTAGTCAAGATGAAGAGGCTGTTGCCATTGTGGAAGAGGATGCAGAAGAGGATTCTGGCAACTTCATCATCCCTGGAGGGGTCTGCAATAATTAGGTCGCTGTTGATATTCCAACAGTTATCCATAAGTCAAAGTAATGTTTATTGTGTTTGAAAACCCTCCTCCCATGCCAAAAGGAGAAGTGATGACATTGTTGGCACATAAATACAATTATATTTTCATTCAATAAATTCATGTTAAATGTTTGCTTTTCCAATTATTTTCCCTTTTCGCTTTTTGCATGAAATTGGTGATCACATAAAACCCTAAAATAGAATAAAATTAATCTTTTCATCTGCATAATGATTTGCCTTGTTTGAATTCTAAAATCTCTTTATATCCAAAATCATTATGCAGGTTGATCAAACCCATTGAACATAATGATCCAACACCATCTCCCAACTTTGAATTCCCTGTATTTGAGGAGAAAGAAGATGATGTTGAAGAGATTCCTGATGAGATTACCCGTCTACTTGAGCATGAAGAGAAGATCATTCAGCCGCATCTTGAGAATCTGGAAACAGTCAACTTGGGGTCTGAAGATTGTGTGCGAGAAGTGAAGATGGGGGCACTCCTGGAAGAATCTGTTAAGAAGGGGTTGATTGAGTTGCTATGAGAGTATGTCGATGTCTTTGCCTGGTCATATGAAGACATGCCTGGTCTGGATACAGATATCGTGCAACATTTCCTGCCTTTGAAGCCTGAGTGCGTGCCTGTGAAGCAGAAGCTCATAAGAACTCATCCCGATATGGCAGTGAAGATCAAAGAAGAAGTTCAGAAGCAAATTGATGCGGGGTTTCTGGTGACTTCTACATATCCTCAATGGGTGGCCAATATTGTGCCTGTGCCTAAGAAAGATGGAAAAGTCCGAATATGTGTGGACTATAGAGACTTGAATAAAGCTAGTCCGAAAGATGATTTTCCTCTACCACATATTGATATGTTGGTAGATAATACAGCTAAATTCAATATCTTCTCATTTATGGACGGATTTTCCGGATATAATCAGATTAAAATGGCACCCGAGGATATGGAGAAGACAACATTCATCACACCTTAGGGAACATTCTGTTATCGAGTGATGCCCTTCGATTTGAAGAACGCCGGAGCCACGTACCAACGAGCTATGACTACCTTGTTTCATGATATGATGCACAAGGAGATCGAGGTATATGTTGATGACATGATTGCAAAGTCAAGAACAGAAGTGGAACATGTAGAGCACTTGTTGAAGCTTTTTTAACGTTTGAGGAAGTATAAGTTTCGTCTGAATCCTAGAAAGTGTACATTTGGAGTCCGTTTCGGCAAGATATTGGGCTTTATTGTCAACGAAAGAGGTATTGAGGTTGATCCTGCAAAGGTCAAAGCAATACAAGAGATGCCTGCGCCCAAAACTGAGAAGGAAGTCCGAGGTTTTCTTGGCCGCTTGAATTATATTTCCAGATTCATATCCCACATGACTGCCACATGTGCGCCGATATTCAAGCTCCTCCGGAAAGATCAGTCTCATGATTGGATCGAGGATTGCCAATAGGCCTTTGACAATATTAAAAAGTATTTGTCTGAGCCTCCGATTATGTCTCCACCTGTGGAAGGGAGACCGTTGATCATGTATCTGACAGTTATTGAAGACTCAATGGGTTGTGTTCTTGGTCAGCAAGATGAGTCGGGGAAGAAAGAATATGCTATCTATTACCTGAGTAAGAAGTTCACTGAATGTGAGTCTCGATACTCGATGCTTGAGAAAACATGTTGTGTTTTGGCTTGGGCTGCTAAGCGCTTACGCCAGTATATGTTGAATCATACGACTTGGTTGATATCCAAAATGGATCCAATTAAGTACATCTTTGAGAAGCCTGGTTTAACTCGGAGGATTGCCCAGGGGAAGATGTTGTTGTCTGAGTATGATATCGAGTATCGAGCTCAGAAGGCTATTAAAGGTAGTATCTTGGTTGACCACTTGGCACATCAACCAATTGAGGATTATCAGTCAGTTCAGTATGACTTCCCAGATGAGGAGATTCTGTATTTGAAAATGAAAGATTGTGATGAGCCTACGCTCAATGAAGGGCCAGAGCCTGGCTCCCAATGGAGCATGGTGTTTGATGGCGCTGTAAATCAGTATGGAAATGGTATTAGGGCAGTGATTATTACTCCTTAGGGCACACATTTTCCTTTTACAGCAAGGCTAACTTTCAAATGCACGAATAATATGGTTAAGTATGAGGCCAGTATTATGGGATTGGAAGAGTGTATTGATCTTAGGATCAAACATCTTGATGTTTATGGTGATTCAACCCTTGTTGTTAATCAGAGTAAGGGTGAATGGGAAACGAATCAGCCTGGCCTCATCCCATATAGAGACTATGCAAGGAGGATTTCAACATTCTTTACTGAGGTTGACTTCCATCATATTCCTCGAGATGAAAATCGGATGGCAGATGCTCTCGCTACACTTGCTTTAATGATCGTGGTTAGACTTTGGAATGAAGTTCCCAATATCACCGTGATGCGCCTGGACAGACCAGCTCATGTATTTGCAGTAGAGGAGGTGCAAGATGATAAGCCATGGTATTATAATATCAAGTTTTTTCTTCAAAACCATATTTACCCGCCTGGGGCATCTGTGAAAGATAGAAAGACTTTGAGGAGATTATCTGGCAGTTTCTACCTCAATGGCGATGTGCTTTATAAGAGAAATTTTGACATGGTTCTGCTTAGATGCGTGGATAGACACCAAGAAGACCTGTTAATTACTGAGGTCCATGAGGGTTCATTTGGTACTCATTCCAATGGACATGCCATGGCTAGAAAGATGTTGAGAGCAGGCTACTATTGGTTGACAATGGAGTCTGACTGCTGCAAATATGTGAAGAAATGCCACAAGTGTCAGATTTATGTGGATAAGATTCATATTCCCCCGACACTTCTGAATGTGATTTCATCACCATGGCCTTTCTCCATGTGGGGAATTGATATGATTGGCATGATAGAGCCGAAAGCGTCTAACGGTCACAGATTTACTCTCGTAGCAATTGATTACTTCACCAAATGGGTTGAAGCGGCATCATATGCAAATGTAACCAGGCAGGTGGTCATGAAGTTTATCAAGAATCAACTCATATGTCGTTATGGTGTGCCAGATAAGATCATTACTGACAATGGATCTAACTTGAACAACAAGATGATGAAAGAGTTGTGTAGCGAGTTCAAGATAGCACATCATAATTCTTCTTCTTATAGACCCAAGATGAATGGGACTATTGAAGCTGCTAATAAGAATATCAAAAAGATTATCCAGAAGATGGTTGTTACGTATAAGGATTGGCATGAGATGCTGCCATTCGCTTTGCATGGTTATCGTACATCTGTCCGCACTTCAACAGGGGCAACCCCTTTCTCTCTTGTTTATGGCATGGAGGCTGTGCTCCCAGTAGAGGTGGAGATCCCATCAATGAGAGTCTTGATGGAAGCTAAGTTGACTGATGTTGAATGGGTTCAGAGTCGTTGCGACCAACTGAATTTGATAGAAGAGAAGAGATTAACTGCCATGTGCCATGGTCAGTTATATCAGCAAAGGATGAAGAAAGCCTTTGATAAGAAGGTCAAACCTCGTGTGTTTCGAGAGGGTGACCTTATGCTCAAGAAAGTTTTGTCTTTCGCGCCCGATTCCAGGGGCAAGTGGACTCCAAACTATGAAGGTCTATATGTTGTTAAGAGAGCCTTTTCAGGCGGTGCTTTGGTACTTACAACTATGGATGGGGAGGATTTCAATCGTCCTGTGAATTCAAATGCAGTCAAGAAATACTTCGCCTAAAAATAAAAACAGAATAGCTCGCTAAGTTGAAAACCCGAAAGGGCGACTTAGGAAAAAATGAGCGTCTCGGTTGATTGAAAACCCGAAAGGGCGATCCAGGAAAAAGTTAGAGACATGAAAAAATGAATATGTATCCCGCTAGATTGAGTACCTCACCCTGGGGCAATCTATAAGTTGTCATCTGTTAGAGAATTTCGCTCAATCATCGTCAACTGAAGCTTCAAATACATGAGATTCAAAGTTGGTGGAGAAATGGTCATTATGTTCAATGTAGCCCTTTTCCAATATATATCACCAATTTCAAATTTGTAAAGATCTATGGAGTCTTGCCATTTACAGACTACCATTCCAGCAAATAAATTTGAGCCTCTATCCAATTATTTGCACTCTTATTTGTTTCTATTCAACAAATGTTTGCATGTTTTAATTGAGAAATATCATTGTTTTAAATAAATAGATTTTTCATAATTTGTTTTTAAACAAAGTGACTATTCACAATAATGAAATGATACTGGGGATGTCTTCAGTGCTCTCCCAAAGATGGTATGATTCCCAACAGGGTAAGACATTTGTTCATATTCCCAGCATGATTGTATCCTCTTCCTCCGGAGCCTTTTATGGTTTTTCTCCCAAGCAGAGTCGTTTGGTAAAGATATTCATCCCTCTTTCCTTCAGCAGAGTAGTGATCTTTCCTCCTCGGCAGATGTGATCTATTTGGTAGTGCAGTATTTAGTGGTGACCTTGGAAGCTTCTGATTGGCGGTGGTTCCCATCAGAGATCCATCCTCCCCTTTGATAATTTCCCTAGTAGAGTTGCTTCTGCGGCAGATTTTATCTGTGTGATGATCTTGTCCCCGGCTAGGATGACTGATGCTCTTTCCCCTGCAAAGATCTTTGTTTCCTGGTATCTCTGATCCCCATCAGATTGGATGTTCTCCACTGGGCCTGGCTTTCTCTCTTCAAATGTAGTACCTGATGTTTGTTCATCAATCAGTGGACCTGTTTGTGTTAGATATGTCTATTTTGTCAGCATTCATCATACATAAACCATACATATATGCATATGATTTAATCATTCAGATATTCATGTTGCATTTCTTTGCCATATATCTTTGATTGCTATCTTCTACTAGTTGGTAATATATTTCCCCAAGCAGATGTTTGTGTCTGATCTCCCCACGTAGAGTCAGCCCCATAAGCAGAAAGTGTTTATCCTTCCTTCCATATTCCCCACTGAGTTATGTCCTCGTGGATGATGGTTGTTTCTGTTTCCTCCCAAAACATATACTGGGATGGAGTTCCCCCCTGAGTTATATCCTCATAGGGATGAGTCTTGTTTCATCGTGCTTCTCTAGTTTGTTCCTAGATTGGATTTTTGCGATTTTCCTTGCACTCCCCCCCGAGGTTTAAATGAATGATTGCTCAGTAACCAGTAAATATTCATCTTTTCCCCGGTGGAGTCTGTGGTTTTCTACCCTTATGTCGGTAGTTGTAAACCCCATTTTATCCCCTCGTAGAGTTAACCTTATTTTGTTCGTCCTAACCGATGACGGTTACTCTTACGTGGTTTTCTACCCAGTATTGGTAGATGTAATCCCCTCTTTGATGGTTATCTTTATCCAATATTCGGTATTGATAGTCCTTCACCCTTTTTTGAGTATATCTCCCAGTAACCGGTGATATATCTCCCGGATCATTGCCTTTGTCAATGTATCCCCAGCGGGTCGTCTTTCATTTACCTTTTGTTTGTAATGATTGTCTCTCCCTTTGATTGGTCGTCATTGTATACCTGGTATTTGGTATCCCGATGCCCTTTTCCTTCGGTTGATTTATCCTTCATTAACCCAGTAACCGGTTGTGGATAATCTTCCATGTGAGTGTGTTATCTACGTTCTGACGGTAATAGATAACATATCTCATGCACTCTTTGGTCGAAGTCTTTTGTTCTTCCCCAGTCGAGTAAGATTTGTATCCCCTTTTTGCGGAGTCGAATGTTCGTCTTGTAATCGAGTTTGCTTTTTAGCCCTCTTTTGGACGATGAGTGTCTTGGAAATATTCCCCAATTCACGCTTGGACGGTCACCTATTATATGCCCAATAACCGGTATCCCTGGTGTTCCTTCCCTTCTGCTCCCTATTATGACCTTTGTCCCATGTGGAGTCAGATTTTCCTGAGTTGAAATATACCTTTTTAGGTCTTCCTCAGATGTTTTTAGATGTTTGATATCTCTCACCCTTATACCGGTCTTAGATATTCATTCTCCCCGAGCATGTTGTTCCTTCACCCTCATACCGGTGTTTTGATCACATGTCTCCTTGAGCTTATTACCCAGTAACCAGTAATACCTCATCCTGGTGTTTCCCCAGAGGAGTTCTGTTTGGACATTCCTCAATGGAGTCCCTTAGTGGATTTTCCCCATCTGAGTCCGGATTTTCATCTGAAGTATCCTTTGTGGATAGTTCCGTTGTATTGGCATATTCCCCAATACATGCCTCTTTGAGTCAGCTCGAGTCCTTCCATTGATTTATTTTCATGGAATCCCTCTCGTGTCTCAGCAAGTTCTAAGTCGTGACCTGCTCACGCAATTTATCTCCTTTCTTATCCCTATAAGAGTCCCAGAGTTTCTGTCCCATAGAGTGAATCACTCATATGGATTGTCATTTTCTCCAGATTTCTTTTCTTCTTTGTGGACATATATCCCCACAGAGTATTACCTTTTGCATACATATATTTGCATCACGAGGTCTTTTAGGGACCAAAATTCGTCTCTTTGTTATTATTTAAGCCCATTCTACCTCGTCGAGACGAAGATTTTAACCTTCACTTCTCCGACTAGAATGACCTTAAATAGGGGCATCTGTAAGACCCTAATTTTGACCTTAAGATCCCTCATGGCATCATTACATTGCATTTACATTGCCTAAAGGATCATAAGCATCTTGGTTCCCTTTGCCTTTGGGGTGAGTGGTTTGAGATCACCAGGCATGCTTGAATTGTATATTATTTCTTTTCTCATTTTATTCACTAACCAAAAGCACAAAAATATGTCACTAACATCTTCTGTTTGTAGCTTGAGCAGTCACAAGGTCTAAAGGCTTCTAGGAGACCCTATGTGCATTGATATGGTCAAGAGAAGATGAAAGCAAACATGGAAATGGTTACCAAAGCTCTCATCCATCAAATATTCCACCCAAGTATCTCAATTCATCATTTTGATTAAAGCAAATCAAGGGGCTTGAGGCTTGTTTCCCAAGGAAACCTTAATTCATCTGTGTACTAACTATGCCTTGCTCTTGAAGCAACCTCAACCCATAGTTAAATATAATCAAGGGAAGTTATTTAGTTCATCATTTCATGCATATTTGAACTTATTTGAGTGTCCTCAATCATCAATTCATCAAGATATGAGTTTTGGACTTGAGAAGTTGATCAGTCAATTTATCTAACTATTTTGAATTATACTAAGACCTAACTTTTTATGTGTTGGTCTAATGGAGATGACCCCAAGAGAAACAATGTTCTTAAGAACCATATGAACAACTTTCATGTTCATCAAAAATTTATTTGAAGCTTGGAAGGTCATCATTCATTCCAAGACATTATAGGTCATTTTGACTGAAACCCTAATTTTAGATCAACTTCTCAAGAAAATAACTCATTCATTTTTCATGGTTTTGAGGTTAGACTTAATGCATTGGAAACCTTATTGTGTCTACTTTAAATGTTATGTTGAGCAAAATTACAAAATCTCAAAAGAAATACATGTGATAATGCAAAACATTATAGGTCACTTTGGGCCAAATGCATTGAAATGTGAAAAAGTCCAACTTCAAGTGCCCATAACTTCTTCAACTTGAAAAGATCTACAACTCTCATGTTGAAGATTTTGTCATTTGGAACTTGCATCCTTGAGATAGAAGGGCTTGAACATTGGCCAATTTTGGAAATTTCACATAGGCATGTTTTGCACCATTCACTTCAAGCTCAATTTTCATTAATTTCCAAGGCCCAAATGGAGTTTTGATCAACATGACATTTGTTCCTTATGCAACAAGCTCTCCAACCATTACCCATAAGGCTATGTTTTATGTTTGGAAGCATCATTTTCGAAGAGTGGAAAGATTAGGTGCATTTTTGGAAACCAATTGAAAATACATTGCATAAGCCTATGACCTCATTTATGCACGTCCATTTCATCTTAATTTGGTAATAGCTTGCAATTCCAATCAGAATTGGGCCCTCTATGCGCCTGTACAGGCCCATGCATGGAGGCCCTCTTCTCCCATGCACACAATTTTGATCATGCTTGCAGCTCCCTTCATCTATAAATACAAGGCCTTGGCTTCATAATTTCTCAACCTGAAGGCGCCCTATATGCTGTGCAACTGAAATCCCACCCTCACACCAAAGGAACTCTCTCTTTTCTCTCAAATTTTCAGATCTAGAATTCAGTTTCCTCGACTGTTTTCTTAGATCTAAAAGTTTCTAGACCTTTTCACCTTGATCCATAGAGCTTTCTGTTTGCAAAAGAACCCAAGGATCTTGACTCAATTCCTCGCAATTCAAAGGTTTTCCTCAACTGAATTTTGCTTCGAAACAACTTGTATATGGTTCCATTTGCCTTGGTTTTGTGTGATCTGAAGTCCTCTGCATAGAGGCAACAATATTGTGTTTTCAATTTTTGAAAATCATTGAGTTCACTTGAACACCATAAAACTTCCATCTTTGATTTCTCTCAATCTAGAGATCTAGAGTGGAATTGAGTGGCACAGGAGTGATGTACATCACTCCACCTTTCGTTTGGTACCTGGATCGCGCGTTTTGGTTCACATTTATTTCTCTGTAATTTTTGGCCTTCGCCGGAGCTAGCCAGAGAAGACGGTGGCGCTGACCACCGTCTGGTCTCCAGATTGAATCGTGACCGTGGATTTCCATTTCCAGATTTGATCTAGGCCCTTCAATGTTATGACCAAATTAATGGCTAGGTGTGGTTGCATTGACTGAAGCGTTTGGTAGGCACGCATGTGTGATCCGTGTGATCTGCCAGCTCATTTAATGAGCTTCATCCAACGCTTCTCCTTTTTTCTTATTTTTAATTCATATTTCTATTTTCTTTTATTTCTTTTAATTCCATTTTATTTCTAAAATCCATATCTCTTTCATTATTGGTCCAAAAATTATGGGACCAATTGCATTATTTCTCTTTTAATTTCTAGTTTCTAAAAATAATTTTTAATATTTTTTTTTGTCATTTGCTATTTTTTAGTAATTTTCTCTTTTCTGGTCATTTTTAATTCATTTTAAATAGTTTTTGATATTCAAAAAATACAAAAATATTTTTCCAACCTCTTTAAATGATGATAGATCTATGAAAAATATTTTCATCAATTTATTAATTGATTTGAGATTTATTTGAGATTTTAGTTCAATTAGGTTATTTTTTGCATTTTTAATTGATTTAAAATAGTTTCTGACTTTTAAAAATGCTGAAATTTATTGTCAAACTTTGTTTGACCTTGTTGAACTTGGGATAATTCACTTGGAGTTTTCAAAGTTGATTTGAAGTGAACTTGAAGTTTGACCTTTCTTTTATTATTTTAATTCAAGTTTATTTTAAATATTAAAAATGCAAAAAATATTTTATTTGTTTCTTGACTTCTAATCTTCATTTTGCTTCTATTTTCGATTGTTTGACCTTGATCTTCTCTATCTTTGGTCATAGCTTGTTGATTATCTCATTCCATTTCATTTAATGCACTTTAATTCTTCTTCTTTTTTTTTTTTTAATCAATGAGTTAAAGATTGGTGGTTAGCATTGATTATGGAAGTTTAATCTTCCTTGATTCAAATATAATTCATCTTGATCATAGATCAAGTGAATGGCTTTGCATTAAGGATATATTGCTTTCTAAATCATGCAAAGAACCTAAATCAATACAAGATCATTTCTCATCTTCTTTTTGGCATGGCAAGTTGTTGGAGTTTGATTCACTAATCAAGACCTCTAACTTGTGTTGTTGCCTACATTATTATTGACCGGGCTCAGATAGTTGTGACTTCTACATAAGTCCAATTATGATTGCTTAACATAGTGCTAAATTTGCCTTATGGCACACTAACTACTAACACTAACCATTAACCATTAACATTTATTTCTTACACTTTATATTTATGCAATTTACTATTCTTGTACATATTATTCATTTGCTTTTCCCCCTTTGCTCACTTGAGCACATGTTTATGTTAATGCAATTTGCCTTTTGCTCACTTGAGCATATAATTGTGTATATACTATTGTGTTTGTGTTTTGTTTTGCTTGTTGTGGACCAAATGCAAAGAAATTGACAAATGGACTTAGTTTCTAGGACTTTCCCTATGCAAATTGGAGTAAAAGGACCTTAATGTTGAAGATGGATTAGAAGGACCAAACCTCTAAACTCACTCTTGTCCATTCTTGATTTGCTTCATAAGACTCTTTGAAGTGTGTGTGCTTTTGTGCTAGGGAATCCTATGTGAGCTCAAATTGAAGAACCATTGCCATGTTCATCCAAAATGAAAGATACAAGAGACATTGGGGATCTTCTAAGGAGCTTGTTTGATAATGTTGATTGCTTGAGCTTACTATTATTTGCTTGCATATTCCAAAGGATGGGAGCTAGTTGGATCATCAATATGATCTCAAGAGAGGAACTCCATTTGTGGTCTTGTTTCTTATCCCTCATCTCTTGTATGATTAGGACTTTAGCCATTCTTCTTCTTCCCTCCACTCTAACCCAAGCCAAAACTTTTGTGCAAACATTTAACACTTGTTTTCAAACATTAGAAACCTAAGCCTTATGCTTTTGATTTTCAAACTTTCTTTTCATAATACTCATTTTGAATTAAATTTTTAAATCAACTTTGAACATTTTATGAATACAATTCATTCAAATACTTTTGTGGTTTCAATGTCCATTTTCTTAATCAAAATTTTTCATAACCTTTAGCTATTAGGTTTGAGTTAACCTTGAGGTAGATGTAATACTCACCTATATCCTTAGTGATGGACAATGAGTCTTCCATGCTTATTATAGGGTTAACCCCTCACTAGCATGTTGAAGATATCCTCACATGGTGGATTTGTGGTTTTAGGTTGAGTTTTCTCCCTTGGATAACAAAAGACCTTAAGGCTTCTGGACCAATCAATTAACCAACTCATTTTGAGATTTTTACCCCGAACTGCGAGGTTTTGATCCTAATCTTTTTTAAGATGGTACGTAGGCAATGGGTTTATCCATCCAAACACAAAATGTAAATAACTTGTATATTCTCTTCTCGTCTCTTCAATCATGTTTGCACAAACAAATTTTCACAAAATACGAACCTTACAACAAGTATGAAAAGGGCTCCCTAGGAGTACCTAGGATGTTTTGGGTGCTTAAAACCTTCCCATTGCATAACCAACCCCCTTACCCCGATCTCTGGCATTTTTACTAGTTTTTGATTCGATAAAACTTTTAGGTTTTTGTTCGCTTTCTAACCATTCCTTTGGATAAATAGAAGTGCGGTGACGACTCGACTTGTATGGTTTACCTTAGATTTAGTCAATATCTCTAATGGTAACGAATACCCCGCTATAGTAGGCAACAAGATTGAGTTGCTTAGAGCTAAAATCGAAGCAACTCAGATCATGATCCTTAAAACTCAACTCCTTGTATCTTTCTATATACTTGGAGTTAGGTGAAATTGAGGCCAAATTCGAGCTCCTGAGCATTTTTACTTTAAATTCATGTCCTCCTTTTTTATTTTGGTAATGGTTGAGGGTGGACCAGTCCGGTGAGATCCACCGGAGAAGAAGACCGGAGCTTTGGCTCCGGTGGTGTGTTGGCACGCTTCTGAACCACATGATCCTTCTAATTTGTTTTAATCTTGAGCGTCCAAAGTGATTACCACACGTGCGGAACATTTGACTAGGGAACACATGGATAGCGCGCTCTGATCCACTTCATTTGCCACCTCAATTAATGAAGGAGATCAAGTGGTCCACGTTTTTTTGTAATTTCTGAGTTTCTTTTTAATTGACTTATTTTCACTAATTCATATTAGTTTTAATATTGATCCAAAAAATATGGGAGTTTCACCAAAAATTCTCAAATATTTTTCTCTGTCATTTTCTAAATTAAAATTATTTTTGGATCAATATTAATATTTTTCATGATTTAATTGTTTTTGTGCATATATTTTAATTGTTTAAAAATACTTTTAAGTTTCCAAAAATTATGAAATTTTTTCTCCTAGGTCCTTTGACCTTGTTTGACCTATGATAAATCTCTTGGCAATTTATTTGGTGTTTTGAAGAGGTTTTAGGTTTTTGATCAACCATATTTTAATTTAATGCATTTTTTAATTGATTAAATTGTAAATAAATTATGTTGAGCCATTTTTGTTGACTTGTTCAGTTTTACTATTGTTGTTGGGCCTTGGTCAAGGTTGATTTGACTTTGTTGGATTAAAATCATTGGATTTAGGGGATTGATGTAATGTACATTTCATCTCCCAAAATGAATGAATGATTTTAATTTGATAAAAGTCCTCCCATGACCAATTTGAGTTTATTTCATTTCCCATCCCTCTTCATCTTCAATCCCTTTCTATCCCATCCATTCCATTAACCTATGATATCTCTATATCCTAAGGCTAATTGGTTCATAAACCAATATAAGTATGAATGAGATTAGGTCCACCATTTCTCCATTTTCTTTTAAGTGTGGTATGTTTTATGAGTATGGTTCATAATACCATATCTCTAACATGCATTAACACTAAAATTTATATTGCCCGACCTTAGATAGTTGTGACTTCTACATAAGTCCAATTACGATTGCTTAACATAACGCTAATTTTTTACCCAAAAGCGTAACATTCTAGTAAGTGAGATTGTAAGTCTCCCCCCTTTCATGGTATTGTATGGAAACTTGGCCTTTTTTCCTTCCTTTTGAAGATGTCTTGGTTCAAGGATCCATGCTTGTGAATAGAGGGTTGAGTGTTCTCCAAAGAATAACTTAAACAATTGAAAAGCAAAAGCAATACTAACTTCTAATCAACTAACATTAGACTAACTTTTAGTTTCAAGTCATTTACTTTATCCACTTTAAATTCAAGTCTTTATCATTTGCCATTACTCATACCATTTAACTTGTTTATTTTAATGCCATTTTCACTTTGCTCACTTGAGTCATATCTTGTGATTATACTTGTTTGTGTTTGTGGTCTTTTGACCTTAATGTACATAATAACAACAAAAACCCTAAAAAAGTGGATTTGTGTGGACTGTTGGATTTGATCTAAGACATTGGACTTAGAATTAGGCAACATTCCCTATGCAAAAAAGGACTTGGCCAATGCCAAATTTTTTGAAGCTAGTCAGTGTGAATTGAACTTTCATCTGAAGCAAGTATTGAGATCCCTTTTGAGTTCATCTGCAACATGGTCTTAATGAAATTGTTATTCTGAACCTGTGACTAATGACTTATTCTGAGCCATTCAAAGGATTATTTCATCTGATACATGGGGAAGATTATGAAGAAGATCATAAAGTTGCTAAGCTTGGATGTGGCTATCTTTATTTGATGCCTTGCTCTTCTTGCTATTTTTGAAAGGATATTGCTTGATTCTAAAACTCTAAGGGAAAATTGGATTTCTATATGACATTCTTATCTATTGGATTGCATCCCATTGATCATATCTTTTCAACTCTTAACTTTTAAATTTTTGCTTAGGCTTAGCCTCTTCATCTCCTCCCACTTCTTAAATTTCAAATCTCCCCCCCCCCCTTTTCAAAACCTTATTTGCTTGTGATTTCTAAACTTAGACTTTGTTGCAAATTAAAAACTTTGGCCTTATTTCATTGCATTTTTAAACTCTTTTTCTTAATCAAATATGTAACTGAAGCTAACTATACTTGACTTAAAATTTCAAAAAAAGACAAAAAGATCTAACACTCTCTCAAACCCTTTCAGGCCTTTTGCTGCCTCTCTCAAATTTAAAATTTTCTTAAAAGCAACTCACTCACTTTGAATTTGATACCACGAACTACAAGGTTTTGATCCCTCATTTTATGTTGGTATGTAGGCACAAGTCCGAAGGTCTTGTCAAACACACAAATATATTTAGTGAATTCTTTTCTCATCCCCACACTCTATTTATTGCAGACATCATTTTATACCAAAACACATGTACACACTAAAAAGGGCTCCCTAGGATTACCTAGGACACTTTGGGTGCTAACACATTCCCTCTGTGTAACCAACCCCCTTACCTGTAATCTCTGGCATTTTATTAGTTTTGATTTGAAAACTTCTTATCTTTGGGTTTTGTTCGTACTTTTCCCTTTTCCCCTGGAAACAATAAAAGTGAGGTGGCGACTCTGGTTTAATTAATGTTAAGTTTATCCATAGCTTAATGTTCATGAATTTACCTCTACAGGGTTCTATGGAGTTGTTGATGAATGGAACCTTTTCAGGTTATGAAGGTTGTGAGGGTGGTTAAGGGGTTCGGTTTGTGGTCTGAGGTGAGGTGAAGGAAAAGGTGAGGGAATTCGGTTGAAGAGTTGGTTCTGTTTGAGGGTTGTTATGAGGGAGATTTTGGTTATAAGGTATCGGTGTTTACCATTTCAGTTATGAAGTGAAGTTGGTTTTGGATTCTGTTTCAATTCAATTATGAAGTTAGTTGGAAAGATTGTAGAATTGGTTGTGAATTCCTATTATGTTTTACTTGCAGGTTTTCTATGTGAAGATTTTTTTGGGAGGGATGCTGAGGTCAATTTTAATGGTTTGGAGATCTTTCTGTTTTATGCATGGTGTTTTGTTGGAGAAAGAAATGGAGGTTTAGAAGTTGAATTTCATTCTTTTAGTCATTAAATAAGTTGGAGGGTAAAGTTCGGTTAAGGGTATTACTTGGTTATTCTATTCAGTTTATGTTAGACTTGTTGCAGTCCTTTTTGCAGGTTCTTGGTTGCTAATACAAATTCCTTGTGTCAATAGAAAAAAGATGAAAGGACCATACTACTTAGCTTCATCCACTAGAGTACAAGATTGAGATGTTAACTCCTGGTCATCTTTCCTGATTCTCCTCAAACTTGGAAACATAATCCTCAAGAAATGACAAACCATGAGTTTGCGCCAGCTGGACCATTGGCTTCTTGTAATTTTGTTGTAATTTTTATGCATTGAATGTGTAATATAGGTAATTGAATTAGTAATGTAGGTAATTTAATTATTAATGTATGGCATCAATGTACTGTTTAAATTGGAATTGAATACATGGGATTTGGGAAATTGGCTTATGTAGCTTTGTTTATAGTTTTGTAACTTTGGAATTGGAAATTGTATGTTGGTTTATGGTTGAATTTGAAATGATGTATGTATGTATTGTGAAATAAAATGGTTGGAAAAGATGGTTGACTTTGGTCAAATGGTTGACCAAAAAGTCAACAGTTGACCAAAAGTCAACTTAGTTAAAAATGTGTATTTTTGGATGAAATGATATGTAATTACTTGTAGTGTATGAAATGGACTTGAATGAATAATGACTCGATAGAATGAATGAAAATGGACTTTACTGAATAACACAGTGCCCTCAGACCAGATGAAATGTGCCTACTTCCAAGACTTGAAATCCATTCAAGCAAAACCAACCAAATGATACTTAACCAAGTAACATATTGTAACACCTCGAATTAATACCGCTTGATCAAAGCATGGGGAACATGAACAAGTAAACCTCTAATGAATTGTTGGACCAACCAATGAGCCTCCATGAATGACCAGATGAACTAGATAAGCCTTAATCTCGAACGCATACATGGGGGTATGATAATTCCATAGTAAAAAAATAGGGTTTCGAGAATTCAATTGATTCTGATGATGCCCAAAATCCAACAACCCTGAATCAAAGTCATGACCACAACTATGGTCCAAGAATCAGGGCTTCAAGCTATACTCCATGATAAAGACAACCAGGATGAAATGCTCACCTCCTACTCAATACCATGTGTAATAAAAACCCTTGCATCCATGATTTTATGCTTTTTCAAATGCAAGTGGAATGTGTTATGATACTATGGATATGCATATGAGATGAGTGTTTATCAGGAGATGCAAATGCATAGAGTTAGTGACCTAGATGAACTTTGTGAAAGGTATGGTGAATTTTGGGGTATGATAGTGATTAACTAGATGATATGATCCATGATATTGAATAAGATTATTGTAGTAGAGGCCGTGTGTAAGATACTTTACATGGTAATAAGAAACAACCATTTTCCAGGGTTGCAAATTTTTATACGATTGTAAGTTCTATTAAGACTATTTAATCTTAAGGCAAAAAGTGGATGGATGAATAAAAGTTTCATTAAATTTCTTGATTTGGTAAAATACATACTTCCAGAAGGTAACACGTCGAACCTTAATAATGAGGCCAAGAAGATATTGTGTACAATGATTTCAAACTATGTCAAAATGCATGCATGCCATAATGATTTCATATTATACATGAAAGAATTTGGAAATCTGAATGAGCGCCTGAGGTGTGGGGAGTCACGCTACAAGCTTAAGAAGATGGTGATGATGATGATGTTGTATGAGCATAAAGGGTCCTTCTGCCATGGTGATATGGTACCTACCAATAAGTCCAGGTTCAAGAGACTGTTTTATGTTATTGCATGTAGATGAAAGAAAATATGATGGAAAAAATCTCCATATTGCTGATTCTTTGCAATGGAAAAAATTGATTTGTTGCTTCCAAATTTTTGCCACGATTCAAGAAACCATTGACTTGGACTTTACACTTTTGGAATGAACCTATTCGGTAATTTGAGTATTATCCATACTTCATGGCATGTTCTTCTTATGATCTACAACATATCTTTGTGGTTGTTCATGAAGCGCAAATATATGATGTTATTTATGATGATTTAGGGTCCAAAACAACCATGAAATGATATATATGTTTGTCTAAGGCCATTTATTGACGATATACATGTTTTTTTGAGAGGAAGCATTGATGTCGATGTTGCATATTCGAGTGAAAATTTTAATATTTGCGTCATGTTGTTTTGCATAATCAATTATTTTCCTGCATATTGTAATTTATCTGATACAACATCAAGGGACATAAAGAGTGTCATATATGTGAAGCTAATACATGCTTCTGCCAATTAAAGAATGGAAAAAGACTGTTTCCATTGGGCAATTTTTTTCTAAGACCCAATCATTGATATCATAGATTGTAGAAGGCCTTTTAATGGCGAGTAAAAGTTTGATATCACTCACAAGCCCTTACCAGGAAGGAAGTTTATAAATGACAACATCATATTAATGGTGTCTTTAGAAATAAACAAAAAAAGGGCCATAGAGAAAAATATATGGAAAAAGAGGTCGGTGGTCTTTGATGATTCATATTAATCTAGCCTCGACGTAAGACATTGTCTAGATGTGATGCACGTGGAGACAAATGTGTGTGATAGATTGATTGAAACACTTTTCAACATTAGAGGCAAGACAAAATATGCTAAGAATGCTCGTCTAGATCTAACAGAGATGGGTATAATACAAGAGTTTCCCCTAAAAGAAATAGGTAAAATAACATATTTCCCCCATATGTCACAGTCTATTTAGAAAAGAAAAAAAAATTATGACTGTTTGGAGGGTATCAAAGTTCCCCAAGGGTACTCTTTAAATGTCAAGAAACTTGTGTCAATAAAAGATCTCAAATTAGTTGGGTTAAAATCTCATGATTATCGTGTATTGATGCAACAACTTCTACCACTGGCTATTCATGACATTTTGCCAAAAAAAGTAAAGGAAACTATAACGAGATTATGCATATTCTTATAAGTTATTTGTAATAAAATCATAGATCTAGAAAATTTAGATGAGTTGGAACATGAGATTGCAATCATCTTGTGCCAATTGAAGATTTATTTCCCTCCATCATTTTTTGAAATTATGTTTGACTAATTGGTCATCTAGTTGTGAAGATTATATTTTGTGGCCCATTTTATTTAAGGTGGATGTTTCCGGTAGAGCGATAAATGAAGATCTTTAAAGGATAGAAGAAGAAGAATCATCGTCTAAAACCTTTGATCGTTGAAAGGTACATCACAAAGGAAGCTATTGAGTTTTTCTTAAACTATTTGTCAGAAAAAAACTCTATAAGAATTCCCAGGTACTGTCATAATGGAAGATATGAAGGTAATGGTTCAGAACTAAATCATAGGAACCAGGTTCAAAACCAGAAGCAAGTTCAAGTTAGAACTCAAGTTGATCTAGAAAGAAAGCGCCCAAACGGTAACTTGATACCTGTTACATACAACCATTTGCTCTCTTATTTGATTCGCAGTGGGATGGTAGTACCCAGATTTTTGCCACCAAAGCCTAAGCCATACAAGCCAAAATACGACGTGAATGCTAGGTGTGTGTTTCACGATGGGTCAGAAGGACATAACACTGAGAAATGTAGAGACTTTCAAAAGATGGTGCAAGAGCTGATTAATGACAAGATTTTGACTTTCAAGGAGAATGACCCAAGCATATACATCTTGATTGCAAGGTCAGATAATGACGATGTCAAGGGATCCCCCAAAGACCCTTGAAGACTCTACCTACTAGATGGGTCTCAAAACTCTGAAGGCTAGGATTGAGAACATTGGGGCAGTCATTAGTTCAGCTCATAATGATCATATAAGCACCATAAGAAAACTCAAGGAAGAATTAAGGTATTCAAGCAGAAAAGAGACTCTACAGTCTAGTAAGGGGCAACCACCCGTAGTGCCAATTAATTATCATTAGTCTTAATCTTCCAAGCCTCTACAACAACAACATCTGTCTGTTCCTCCTCCAGTTCTGAATCATAATTACAATCGCCATCAGACAGGTTCCATAAGGCCACCTCAGTTTGGTCCAGTTTCGATGGCATACATTGAATTTCCTCCTTATTTGATTCAAAGATATTTTGTGTTCCCCATGAAGCTTAACCCATTGGTGACATACCCATCTAACTTCAAACACAAGGCTATATATGTGTAACATGATTATCATCAGGGCATACCACTGAGAACTGCAAGGCCTTCAAGCACATGGTACAAGAGCTGATTGATCAAAAGATATTATCATTTGCATATTCTATGAATAAGGTGACAAACCCACAACATGGAGCTATAACATCACCATTCATGCAAGTGGAATCACATAAGAAGCAGGGAATGGATTTGATGAGTTTGCACATAATGAAGATCTGAGAAAGAGGACTCAAAAGATCGTCACATCGATTCTGAAGAGCATGATGACCCCAACCTTTGGGCCGGGAAAGGTCGGTAGTTAATGAAGCAATCAAGGAAGCTCATCCTCAACGCTAGAAAACAATTTGTTATTTCATTCTATTTTATAATTTCCTTTACACGTTTGAGTGTGTATTTTCTTTTAAGTATTGTTACTTTCTTTCAATAGTAATATTAATGATGTGATCATGCATATTCTGAATCAATCATGTCGTATTCACTCATTTTTCCATTTATATCAAAAAATAAAAAATATTTCTCCCCTTCACATTTCTTTATAAAAACAGTGGTATTATGCAAAGATTTGAAGGAGGATGATGAAAACGAAATACCTAAAATTACTGAAAAGTATGATTTCAAGTATAACTTTACTAATGATCTAAGGCATTGTTTCAACTCCCAAACACCAGAGATATAATAAAGATAATCCCTCGTCAACCCCTTTGAGCCTAGAAGTTGGTGTTTCTTTCTAAAAACGAAAAAAAACCTTTATTCTGAACCCAAGGCAGAGTAGTTTCAATTAATTCGGCTATGCATTCAAAGTTCAAGATAATCATTTAGAACATCCAAGAGGGAAAAGAGAAAAAAAAGAGAAAAAAATGATGAAAATGGGTGACCATCATATCATAGAATCAAAGGGTCACCATAATTCCTTACATAATCAAATTTTGTGATTACTAAACAAGATAGGTAACTGCCACCTCAAATGAATGACTATCATTGGTTCTTAAGCCAGTAGGTTCACACCTTCAACTTTCTCTTGGAAGTTGAATGCTTTGTTGATTTAACTAAATGTAGGATTGGAAATTATCAAGGAGATTGGTTTGGGTTAAAACCAAAACATTGAGCCTATATCTTTTTGTTTAAAAACAGTGAACCAGGCCATGTTAAAACCCTCAAAAGACCTAATTGAAGCATGATTTCGTTTTTGAAAGCATACTCGACATGGTTGTGTTAACTTGACTCCTAGATTTTTGCTAATCATCTGTATTGGTATCATATCCCATTGTCTTTTTCACTTTGAATAAACCAGTGAATCTTTCATTGTATATCACTTTCATTTCCATAATGATTGATTTCAAAATTTGCATGAGCATTGCATTGAAATTACCATTTTTGGAACGAACAATTTTATTTGCAAAATCTACACTCAGCATCAAGGAAAACTTTCCAGAGAACAGTCAGCTTGGTGCAAGTCGTTTCAAAATTCAGTGAAACTGGGGCAATCATTTCGAGACACAACAGGTCTCTCTAAAGCTCATACTAGGGCAAACCACTTCCATGGTACAATTGGGCTAGCTACTCCAAAAGTTGATCAATCATGGGCATACTGTTGCAAGATACAGAATGTTGGGGCAGTCCATATTAAAGTCATATTTTGGAAAGGCTACTTCCAAATTTTCTTTCAAGGAAAATCTCTCTAGAGACCCAACAGATTGGGGCAAAGTAAGTTACGGACAGATAAGTCCTCTCCATACCTTCAAGCTGCTCAAGAAAGACATTGTTGTACATCAGCAACCTTTGAGTTCAAAACGAGTTTGTGGGAATTATGATGTCACAACATCTCCTTGACAAGAAACTTGTTGTAAGAACCTTTCTTGGTCTTAACCATTCAAACATCCATACCATCCTTATGCATTGGCATCAATCATGTTTGCATGCACAAGCCTTACTCTCGCATCAGATCATGTATTTCATGTTGTGCATCATGGCGTCACCCATACATCAAAATAATCCAACCTTGTTTGGTATCTCAAAAGTCGAGTTCTCATCTGGAAATCAATTTTCAAACCCAGTTCCCGCCTGGTAGCCAGTTCTCGTCTGATAGTTAATTAATTTAAAATAAAGTTCCCGTCTGGTAGTCAAAATCAAATCCGTTTCTCGTATGGAAGTTGAGTCCCCAAATCTAGTTCTCGTCTGGTAGTCTATCCTTTTAACTAGTTCCTGGCTGGTACCTTTATTAAAGTCAATTCTCGTTTGACAGTTCTAGTTTTCACCAGTTCCCATCTGGTATTCAATTTTCAAAGTCAGTTCTCTTATGGTCGTTCAACTTCAAAGTCCAAATTTCATTTGGCAAACATATCCATTAAATAACTTGTGCATGCATTAATCGATCATCACATAAACCATCATCATGCATTAATCATGTCGCTTCACTCAAGCATATCATGTAATGCATGAGCACATTGCACATCATGCATAAAACATGTCATGCATAAAACAAATCATGCGTAAACCTCAGCCGAATTCAGCAACCTCTCAAGGAAGTTCAGTGTAATCTTCAGCAAAATCAATATTCAAGAGGTGTTCTAAAGAGTAGAACGGTTCTTTTATTTCAGCAAGTACTTTCCGGAGTCGATCATTGTTAATGTTGTTTCTCAAGACGAGTTTTCTTCCCCAGAAAGATTATTGATATTCTCCCATTGGAACTCTGGTGTCAAAGAAATTTATGCTTGGTTTCCTCAGTAGATATTTCCCCATGGAGTTTCCCCTATAATTTTCTCCAAAAAAATTTATGAACTCCCCAAGTGATTTTCATACTAGTAGGATTCCTTAAGAAATGTATCCCCATCAACTTTATTTTCAGCAAGTCTCTTGGAAATAGTCGTCTAAGATGGACATCTCTTCACAAATTAGCAATCTCTCTAGTGAGTCTAATGGACAAGAGTCCATGAACCAACAAGCTCTACTGAATGTTCCTTAGTGTATCTCCAGCGAGTCTCTGGTGCGTTTATTTTCTAGAGAGTCTCTTGTATTCCCCAATAGTTTACTTCAGTCAATCCCCGACAGAGTTAGTGTTCCTTACTGATCTACTCTCCAAAGAAGCCTTGGATTGGACCTGTCAGTCCAATAGTTGAGAGTAATGCTAATCCTTTTGATAGAATTTACCTTTCATCCCCAACAAGTCTATCGGGATCTTCTTATCCCCAAAGGAGTCTTCTGTCAACCAAGAGCATCTGATATGTAGTTATTCCCCAATGAAAGCCTTTTGTAGATTTCCTAGCAATTTGCGTCAACCAAGAGCAATTGAATGCAGTGGTTTCAGTCAAGAGAAGTTGAACACCATTTTATTTCCCAATTTTTCTCCAACCAAGAGCAGTTGAAAGAAGTGGTTTTAGATAACAGAAGTTGAATACTATTTTATTTTACAGTTTTGCTTCAACCAAGAGCAATTGAACGCAATAGTTTCAGTCAAAAGAAGATGAATAGTATTTTATTTTATACAATTTGCATCAACCAAGAACAGTTGAATGCAGTAGTTTCTGCCAAGAGTAGCTAGATACTATTTTATTTTACAAGTTTTGCATCAACCAAGAGCAGCTGGACACTATTTTATTTATGCAATTTGCTTCAACCAAGAGCAGTTGAATGCAGTAGTTTCAGTTAAGAGCAACTGAACACTATTTTTTTTATGCAGTTTGCTTAAACCAAGAGCAGTTGAATGGAATAGTTTCAGTCAAGAACAACTAAACACTATTTTATTTTATGTAATTTGCATAAACGAAGAGCAGTTGAATGCCTTAGTTGTAGCCAAGAGCAGCTGGATACTATTTTATTTTATACAGTTTGTTTCAACCAAGAGCAGTTGAATGCAATAATTTCAGTCAAGAGCAGCTGGACACTATATTTTCACATTTTTTACTTCAACTAAGATTAGTTGAATGCAATAGTTTCAGCCAAGAGAAGTTGGACACTATTTCATTTTTACAGTTTTTCTATAACCAATAGCAGTTGAACGCATTTATTTTCATATATTAGTTTCAGCCAAGAGTAGCTGGATAGTATTCTATTTTGCACATATTTGTCTTCAACCAAGAGCAGTTGGATACGATCTATTTCAGACAAGGGTTATTGAATTTGACATCTTTATCCAAGAGAAGTTGAATATGATAATTTGTTCCCCCCAAGAGAGTCTTCCTTCAATGAAAAACGTTTGAGGAACAATCAAACAATTACGTTGTAGCAGATCCATCCCCAGAGATCTACCATCATTCAAGAGCAGCTAAACATGATTCTCTAAACCCCAGTTATTTACATATTTCATTTCCATTCATGATTAAGGAATCAAGAGTATTTCTTAATTCATCTGCATTCTCATGATTAAGAAATCAAGAGTATTTCTTAACTCATACACACTTCATTTACATTCATGATTAGGAAATCAAGAGTATTTCTTAATTTATCCGCATTAATATTTAAGAAGTCAAGAGCACTTCTTAACCTACATTCATGATCAAGGAATCAAAAGTATTTTTGAATTCAGTTGCATCGCATCTAAGGAATCAAGAGCGTTTCTTAGTTCATTTACATCCAAGATTAAGATATGTAGAGTATTTCTTAACTCATACTCGTTTGCATTCTCATGATTAAAAATCAAAAGTATTTATTAACTCATACTCATTTGCATTCTCATGATTAAGAAATTAAGAGCATTTCTTAACTCATACATATTTAATTTACATTCATGATTAAGAAATCAAGAGTATTTCTTAACTCACGCATATATCATTTACATTCATGATTAATAAATCGAGAGTATTTCTTAATTCGTCTTCATTTCATTCAATCATATAAGAGATCAAGAGTATTTATTAATTCTTTCATCTCTAGGGAGTCAATAGTACTTCTTAGCATCCATATCATTTGTCATTCATATGATTGACAAATCGAGAGTATTTCTTAATTCATTTGCATTCGTTTTTAAGGAGTCAAAAGTACTTCTTAACCTTTATTGCATCCATCTCACCCGATGATTAGGAGATCAAGAGAATTTCCTAGATCTTCATTAACTCATTTGCATTACCATCTGCTGATTAAGAAATCCATAACATTTCTTAACCCATGTGCATTCATTCATAATCATAAACATATCTTTCTTTTGCACAATTTGGGTTTGTTTGAAATTTAAACTATCTATCACCATGATGATTTGAAGATAAGAGTTATTCATATCCTTCAGTTAAAGATGTTTAAATAGGGGCAACTGTCATACCCTGATTTTTTTTGCCTGCATCGGCATAGCATAATTGATCCATTTTGTCATGTATTTCATTAATTAAAAGAATTTATTAGGGTTTAGATGAAAAGCCAAGAGTTCTGGCATTTTATCTGATCTTGATTACATCCATTCTGTCATTTATTGATTAAGAAGTTTAAGAACTTGATTTCTCAATCTCAACGCATCGTTCATTCAATTGCATCGTGTTTTCAAAGGTTAAGAGGGTGACAATCCAGAGTATTGGCGTCATCTGAATCTTTGTAGGGTTCTAATTGTGGTTGAGAATCAGAAATAAATGGTCCAAGGGTGACTCATTTTCATCTGATTGTCTATTCAGATTATTCAGTCAACAATTCAGTTCATTTACAAGACATATACACTTTATACTTGTCACAACATGTATTTTGCTTCACATAACACTTAAAATGTCGCTAAAAATAATTTTTCGAATCTACAAACATACCGGTTGAATTGGTTCTCAACTGTACGTCAAATTAATAGGCAAAAAATCTAAAGATCAAGCTTGCAGACGTCAGTTTTCTTAATCTACAATTCACGTAGTTTAACCTGGCGTGCTCGTTTTAATTTTTTGCCTACTTTTTTTATCGCATTCTGGTCATCCCGAGTCTTTTTAATCTGTATTATTTTTTAAAATTTGATCAAAATCTGTATGTTTCTAAGAAGTTTATTTTGTGCTAATTATTGTGTTGCATTCAGTTTAATTATTTAGACGTTTTGCGGCCGTTTTTTTCTTCATTTTTTATCCAATTATTTTTGTTTCTTAGCCAAAATAATCGCTAGAATTCATTTTCTACGTTTTTGCTTCAATTTGACTATCTGATATATGCCACCACCAATTAAAAAATGGAAAAAGACTGTTTATCTTAGGCATCGAAATTTTTTAAGACCTAATCATCCATACATAGATTTTGCAAGGCTTTTAATGGAGAGCAGGAGTTTGATTTTGCTCCAAAGCCCTAAACTGGGAAGGAAGTTTATAAAATACAATAACATATTAAGGTTTCCATTGGAAAGAAATTAAAAGGTACGCAAAAAGGGCCCGTGGAGAAAAATAGTTGGAAAAAGAGGTCATTGTTCTTTGATCTTCCATATTGGTCTAATCTTGATATAACATATTATCTTGATATGATGTATATAGAGAAAAATGTATGTGATAGTTTGATTGGAACACTTATCAACATTAAAGAGAAGACAAATAATACTAAGGGAGCTCGTGAAGGTATGGTGGTGATGGATATACGACAAGAGTTAGCCCCAAAAGAAATAGCAAGTAGAATATATTTTCCCCCAGCTCGTCACATACTGTCTAAAAAAGAAAAAAAAGGGTTTTTGTGATTGTTTGCAGGATATCAAAGTTCTGCAAGGGTACTCATCAAATCTGAAAAAACTTGTGTCAGAGAACGATCGTGAATTAGTTGACTTAAAATCTCATGATTGAAATGTCTTTATGCAACAAGTTATACCGGTGGCTATTCATTATATATTTACCAAGGAATGTAAGGGTAACTATAACTAGATTGTGTTTATTCTTCAATGCTATATGTACTAAAGTCATTGATCCTGAAAATTTAGATGAGTTGGAACATAAGGCTGCAGTTATCTTGTGTCAATTAGAGATGTTTTTCCCTCCATAATTCTTTGACATTATGATTCACTTAGTTGTTCATCTAGTAAGGGAGATTATTAATTTGTGATCCAATTTATTTACGGTGGATGTATCCTGTAGAGCGATACATGAAGATCTTCAAAGTGTATACAAATAATCATTACCATCCGGAAGGTTCGATCGTTGAACGATACATCACAGAAAAAGCTATTGAGAATAACAAAGTTTTCATAACTTGGTTTAAAAAAATTGTTTCTAAAGAGAGTAATTTTGCATCGGAGACTATTACATGGTTGTCATGTATGCCTAAGTTTAATGTGATTACTTGGAGTGCATACGACATTACTAGATATTCATTCTATACAAAATCAAAGGATGACCGTAGTATCATGCAAAACAGCGGGGTTATGGTTGAAGCTAAATCCATGTACTTCTTTAGTTCCAAAGATAACAATTTTGTAGTAGCATCTAGAGCGTACTTTGGGTTCATTAAGGAGATTATGGAGATTGATTATGTTTAATTTAAAGTGAATTTATTTAAGTGAAAGTGGATTGACAGTAACACTAGTGTAGAAACCGATGGATTATGATTCACACAGGTTGATCTTCGAAAGACAACTTATAAGAACAAAACATTCATCATGGCAACCCAAGCAAAACAACTTTTTTATGTCACTAATCCTTCTAACATTAGATGGTCAATTGTACTTCAAGGAAAATATATTCATGATGAAAATCAATATTTTAACTACAAGAACCCTTGTTTCACAATACATGACGTCAATCATATGTGGAAAATGATTCAGATTATGTGCATGTTATTCGCCGTGATCGTGAAGAGGGAGTATGGGAAAACTAATAAGTAAATGTTTTATATCACTTAGTAATTTATAATTATTAATTTTACTCTTTTTTGTTCCTTTTACTAAATATTTAATGTTTTTGTTGATTATCCTAATTGGTTTAAATTATTGTTCAAATTATAGATGTTTAATGACCGGTGACAAATCTTAGCATAGAACTTTTTGACAGCCTACCAGACTTTCCATTTGATAATTACTTTTGTTGGTTAATCATTTGATTTAGGTTTGTTGTATAATTATAAAGTTTGTCCAATTTTGGCATTGATTTGGTGTAAACTAATATTCTTCTGTGATATGGTTCTGTAATATAGGTACAATGTTTTTGTTCAGAAATTTGTAAAATATGGTTATGTATTTTGTGATATGTGTCGTACCCCAAAGTTTGACCATTTTCTTTTCCTTTTTCGGCTAACTCAGATTTTAGATCATTGATATGTCTAGACTCTCATACAAGTTCTTTGTTAAAACCCAATGACCTAAAAAAGTCAAAGGAGGATTATTTTGACTCTTTAGGATTTTTGATTTCATCATACTTTAGTTGCTATTTTTGAGTTTTTCAGGGTATAATTTTTTTTTTTAATATATTGATTCAATTAATTAACTAATTAGGATAACATATAATTCTTACTTTAGAAAAGAAATTAGGGCTAACTAGAAAAATATTTAGAGGTTTATAATTATTAGTTAGAATATGATTAATCAGTAAAGTTAAATAATTCCTTAAAAATTTCAATTATTGATTTTTTATTTAAGTATTTGAAAGTGTCATTCTATTTTGAATAAGTGTAATTGTCTAATGGAGGATAGTATATGGGTAAGGAGTTATGAGTGCAAGAGGTCATGCGTTTGATTCTCAAGTTACTCATTTTACAGTTTTTTTCTCTTTTTATGTTTTACTTTCACTAAACATTATTTTATAATTAGAACTTTCACTTTTTACTTTTTATTTACTATTTTAGAATTTTTTATTATTATTATTTTTAAAATAATATGATATTTATTTTTCATGTTTTTAATGGAAAAATTAAAATTAAAATATTTTCTTATCATTATGAGTATTAATAGTCTATTTTATCATTTATAATAAGTTATTTAATTTTTACTCAAATTCACCAAACCATGAATCCATCTAGATTTATTAACTTGGGCTTTAAGAAAGAGAAAAAAATTTCTCCCCGTTGGTCGGTTCCCCTTGCTCCCTCAGTTTTTCTTAAATAAACTAATAATTATATTTTTGAAAATAATTAATTGGGATAATATAAGATAAAATTATGGGATAAAATCCTAGCGTTTTAAGGGATAATATAAGATAAAACTACGAGATAATTTAGGGATAACTTTGAGATAATTTTTGGGACAATAAATAGGGATACATTTTTAGGGTTTTAGGGATAAATAATTAGGGATAAGGGATATAATACTTTGGTCTATATAATTGCTCTTTTAATTTATTTTCTAAAATAAATTAATAATTATGTTTTTGAAAATAATTAAATGGGATAAAATTCTATAACAAGGGATAAATCAATGGACAAAAGGAAGGGATAAATCAAGGGACAAACATCTAGGATAAATGATATGGTCTTTGAGATTATATAATTAAACTTTTAATATGTATGTTAAAATAACTATATATATAATATCACTATGGGTTTACTTTTTTAAATCAAAATAGTTAGATTTTTTTTCAATCAATCAAAAGGGATATGTCATATAAATATTAAATATTTATTTTCATAGATAAATTAAGTATTATATTTTATTTATTTATCTTTTAATCAATAATAGGGATAATCATGGGATAATTCTCTAAAGAAATTTTAGGGTTTAAGGGATAAAAAAATAGGGATAAGTGATATAATATTTGAGTTTATATAATTAACCTTTTAATATTTTCATTAAATAAATATATAATATCATTTTTCTTAAATATATTAATAATTATATATTTTCAAATAATCAATTGGGATAAAATCAATCTAAACTCACCCCAAAATATAAGTTCTCCGCCCTAGTGCATTGAGGCATTTTTCAAATCAATCAGTTCTCCGCCCCGATGTGTGAGAACTTTCAAGGGATAAAAGCAATCAACCAACCAACATTTTTTAAGACGAACTACGGTACTCTGGACCTTCAATAAATTTGAGGGTACATAGGAATAGAGTTGTAAGACTCTAGCGACTACACTAATCAAAAAACATTTTTTTCTCAATTAATCAATTTTCTTTTAAATAATAAAATAATTTTCAATAAATAGATAAATAATTAATCAATAATAATTAATAAAGAAAACATCTCAATGACACCCTAACCCTAAAATTAGAGGAGGATCCGATTGAATACAATGGAGATAAGAGGTGCCTAACACATTCCCCTTACTTAACCGACTCCCAAACCCAATATCTCACCTTTAGTTATTAGGTTTTCTCATTATTTTCCTGTTCATTAGGAATGAATAAAAGATGATGACGACTCTTTCATTTTTCCAGCCGCGATAGTTGGCGACTCTGCTAGGGAGTTTTTATACTTTCCCTAAAGAGAGTCTATCTTAACCTTTAGTTTTAGGGTTGTCTGTTCTTTATTTGCTTGTTTACTTTCTATTTATTTATTTATTTACTCTTTTTATTTTTATATATTTTATTGTATATTTAAATATTATATTATTTTTCACATATCATATGGATGAGATTGTTACATGTGTGAAGCCAAAACCTAGACTTGAGGAAAAAGTAATAAGTTTAAGTAAGGGGTTGTCCTATCTTGGCCACTAGGGTTCTCATCCCGTGGGGTCTTTGATGATGATTCCGCCTAGAGTAGATCAATTCAAAGAGTTTGTCACAAGAAAGATAACACTTCTTCACGATGAAACTTTGTATTTGATCCATGATTCTAGGGACCACTTCTAGAACCCCTTTAACTCAGGGTGACCTTATGTTATCAACTTGCAAAGGTTGTTACCAAGGTCCCGCATATATGAGACTTATCCCGAAGTATTACCATAGGAAGACTTGCTTCTTCTCATGTTAAAACAAGGATATAGTTCATGACTCTAGGGCTATCATCCTACAAAAACTTTATATCCTACAAATGAGGGGATTGGGTAGTCTAAACTTAGAACTCGCCTGTCATAAGAAGACCACCTTAGCTAGGTCATGCTTGCATTACCTTACCTATCCTTAAACTAGTTTGGGTTTCCCATGTCGATCATTATCCCTATCTATAAGGAGACTTCTTAAACAAGGTGTCCTTATATTTAACATTATCCTTAAACCCATATGTGGGTTCTATATCCATCATAATTTCTAAACTTGTGTGGGTTCTCCTATCTACCACTATCCTCATGTGACACTTGCATTACATCTAAAAAAAACTGTTAGCATGCCTTCAAAATTGAAAATAAAAAAAAAAGAGATTATTTTTTGCATACACATACATTTTTCATATCCTTTATGCTTTCTCCCTTATCCAGCTAGCAGACTTCCTGATACTCACGAGCGAACTCAAAGAATATCTCAAGAAAATATGGAGGAAATCAAGAGGGGTAAGTACCATTGAAGAGAGAAGGTAACCCTTCACAAGGCCAGCCAGAGGACTACCTAAAACCTCAAATACAACAACACTGGATGAGGCCTCCGTAACAGAGTTTGTAATAATATCTACTTCAACAATAACGTCATGCGCTTCACCAATCACAAAAAACGAAGCTTATAAGGAAACTGGATCCTACACCAATGTCTCATGACTTACTCAAAAGTGTCATAGTAAAGCTACAATACTTTGGTCCTTCTCCTCATTCATATCCTCCCAATAATGAAGAGAATGCCCAGTGCAAATACAAAGTCCAAGACCTGATTGACGACAAGCCGTTGACTCTTGATAAAGGAGTCTCGTGGGTGAACAGTCACCCCTTATATTTATAAGTGGAAGAACATCAAAAAGCATCCCCTAAAGACAATGGATCAACAATGAAGCTCATCCCTGAGATCAATAGACTTTATCAATTCCAATTGTAATTTCTTTTTTGCTAAGTGTTTTTTGTTTTAAAAGTTGTACTCTTTTGGAAATAATTTTAATAAAATGAGCATGCATGTTTTTGAAATCAATCCATTCGTTTACACTCTCTTTCTTATGCCATCATGAAAATAAAAGTAAAAATCAATCAAACCTTTTATTTTCACTTCTCACCTATTAACAAACTTATGAGGAGAATGATGTAAAAAATAATCGAATTTGTTGATGTATGCTTTAATAGTGAGATCGGGCTGACGATGTTAGGCATTGTTTCATTTCCTTAAAACACTGGAGAAATAAGGAGATAATCCGTAGTCAACTCCCTCGAGCCAGAAGTTGGTGTTTCTTTTTCTATTCATAAAAACCCTTAATATTAACTAGGGGCGGGGTAGTTTTTCAACTAAGTCAATGATGCATTATGATCTCAAGAGAATTATTCCATCTAATCACAAGTATAATAGGTTCAAGCATATCTTATTCCTCGCATACATCACCTAACATAGAGGAAGTTGAGAAGTACAATGCTTACAATAGCTAACATGGAAGTCACAACTTTCGAAATCAAAAGCAAAATCACAAGAGTTGTTTCCAAACAATCCCGCTAAGTTAAAAACAAAAAAAATAACTTGAAAATTTGACGTAGGCAAAAGTTAGGGGATCATGTTTCAAAAAGAGTCCACTAAGTCAAAAACTACAAAGGAGTTGGCTTAGGCAAAATTTAGAGCATCCTGATGGATCACAAATTCAAAAGAATTGGTCCATGCAAAATAGGGATTAAAAAGATAAAAAGTAAACAAGCTTGTAAGTGAAAGCAGATGACTGTTACCTCAAGAATCTCATTCGTGCTTGAAACATTACATTTACCTCCATCATTATCTATCAAAATTCTCTTGCAAACTAAATGCACTTGTTGAATTAATTGGATTTAGGAATGAAGATCATCAAGGATAAGGGGTGGTATAAAATTAAAATTTGCGTCTTATATCTTTTGTTTCATAAACCGTGAACCGGGTCACATTACAACATTTAAAATTCCTAAGTGAAGCTAGTTTCACTATGAAAGCATACTCAGAAAAATCGTTATTAACCTGACTCTGAATGTTCGTTACTAACCATATTTTTATATCACATCTTCATTTGTGTCAACCTCATGGCCAAATATCATATGTATACACCATATCCATTTTCCATAACAATTTTCAATTTAAAAAACTTGCATGAGCATGATGTTAGAATTACTTTTTTAAAAGAACATTTTCTCAAAATCAATACTTAGCACCACAAAAATATAAACAATGGTTTGATCAGGGGCATACCACTTCGAGAGATTACTGACTAGGGGCAAGTCGCCTAAGGATCCTTCCCGTTAGGGGAAATCATTATAGTTATGGGAAGATCATCCTAAGACCCTACTAACTAGGGGCAAAGCATTCCAATACTTGACCCACCGATGTTGAATTACCTCTATGACCCTGATGATTAGGGGAGAACCTTGCAAGAGCTCATATTGGGGTAGGCTACCTCAGGAGCATAGTGATGCCAACCACTCTTAAAGTCAGTTAGTCAGGGGCATACTTTCCAAAAGTTCAAATATTGGGACAATTCATATGAAGGTCACGTTGCAACATTGTGGGACCCAAGTTTCCTTTCATGCAACTCATTCAGATCCTAGTGACATGGGGAAGATTCTTCAAAGAATTAGTCAAGCATCAGTTAATTAGGAGCATGCCTTGCCAGATTAAGATACTAGGGACAATCCTTATCAGGGTCATATCATAGTATGGCATGAACCAAGTTCCTTCTCATGACACTCCTCTAGACCCTAATAATCAGGGGCATACTTTTCAATATTTAAATATTAGTGAAGTTCATATCAAGGTCGTATCAAAGCATGGTGAGATCCAAGTTCCTTTTCAAGCAAACCCTTCAATAAATACCTACAAACAAGGGTAATACCCTTCAAGGATCAATCAATCTTTGGAAGACCGCCACAAGGCTTGATCAAAAGAGGCTGCTTCAAAAGAACAATTTATCAGAGGCAAATAATTCCAAAGGTCTATTAGTCAAGGACGAATCTCTCCAAAGCTAGTACTACGACAGACCGTCTCAAGTGCATGGTATGTCTAAGCCACTTCAAATTTATATTGAGGAAAATTTCTTCAAAGACCCAACATGCTAGGGTAACTATAGGATAATGTGGGGACAATCCCTCTCAATACTTTCAGATGCACAGACAAGCTCTTTGATACATCAACAGTCATCAAGTTTGCAACGAATATTGGGAAGTCATGCTAGCTCAATACCCCATGACCAGTTTTTGACAAATAGACTTGTAAGATAAGTAACCTCTTTTATGCCTTGACAGTCCCCCACTCACCACATGGACACTTGTTGAAACATTCAAATCATTGTCATGCATTAATCATGTCGCTACGCTCTAACGTCAAACCATGCATATCATCCAATTTATCTAGCACATTCGTATAACAAGAATCTAACATCTACAAAATCCCAATCCTACTTGGCACCTCAATAAAGCCCAATCTTACTTGGCACCGCGCAAAAGCCTAACCTTACTCGACATTCAATACAATACAAAGAGCCCAACCTTAATTGGCACCTACATCCAAAAATCATAACCTCACTTGGAATCTACATCCAAAAAGCCCAACCTCACTTGGAACCTACATCCAAAAAGATCAACCTCATTTGGTATTCACCCCCAAATCCCACCTTTGATTGACATCTCACAAAAGCCCAACCTTGCTTGGCACTCAATACCTACAAATGGCCCAATCTTCAATGGCGCAACCCAAGACTAATACATTGTGTGCATCAATCATCACATTAATACATCATATCACGCGTAGCACATCCATGAATGTGGAGCACTACACCATCCAAACTCCTAACAGGCATACATGACATAACATAACATGCATACATAGATACATAACATAGGATGAGACTCAGGACTCATCATTAGAGTCTGGATCAATCCCTAGCTATGTCTGCAACATATCTTCGTCCAAGCTTCTCCCTAATTCTTTTCTCATTGTATATCTCAGTGAGTTGGTCTTAAGGACAATTCCCCAACAAGTATCCTTGGAACTTATTCTCCAAGAAGAAAATGCTTAGCAATAATGTCCCCAATATGCCTTAATGGTATACAATTCCTTCACCAGATCCTTGCAAGGATTTCTTAGGACTTTCCTCGACACTCACGCTCCTTAGGGAACCTCGCCTAAAAGCCTATTCCCTAGTAGACAGTCATCTTATGTGACACAAGTCTTCCCCAGTAGAGACATCGAGTTATTCTATCAATATCCTTTTTACTCCACTTTTCTCAGAGAAGTTACCAACATAAGTTCTTGCTCTAGTATTATCCATGATAAGATCCTATTTATGGTTCTTACACCATGGCCACTCACTTTGGTTTTTATGCCATTTTCATCTAGTCACTTCGGTTATTACACCGTTTATCAATTCATTTATGCGGTCTCTGATACCGTTTTCCATTTCAGTTTATGGTTATTCTATCGTTGTTATTTCCTTCAGATCTTTCAGGTCTTTCATCAGATTTCTTGCCAATAATAATGAGTTATCGGTTTTTATATAGATGATGATCGAAGTCCAATCCCTAGCTATACCAGTATAACTCCCCAAGTAGGAATGCTTATTAGTCTTCTCCAGTAAGTAACATATCAACAAAGCCTTTTCAATAAAGGACTTCCCCAGAAAACTCACTCACTGTGAGTCGTCAAAGGAATCTATCCAATAGTCGGCCATCTTGAATGATCATTATCACCTATTGAGTGAGTCTTCACCTCTCACATTTCTAGCTTATTAACTAATCCCACACACGAGACACGTTCCATATACCATGTTATTCAAGGGATTTTACCAAGATATTTTATTAAAGGAGTTTTATCAAAGGGGTTCAATCAAGGGGTTTTCATCATAACATTATCCACCAAGAGTTCACTAGGGTTTTACCAAGAAGTTTCAACAAAGCGTTATTATCAAGGGGTTTCACCATAATTTTCTATCAAAGGGTTCCACCATAATTTTATCAAAAGGGTTTTGTCAAGGGATTTTATCAAAAGGGTTTATCAAGAATGTAATCAAAGGATTCCATCAAGGGGTTCTGCCAGACGTTTACCAAGGGGTTTCATCTAGACTAATTGGGGTATCAATAGAGTACTACCTGATTCCCATAAAATGACCGGATGATCATGGGAATCGTATGCAGTTTCACCTAGAAGGGTTAAAATTGATCCAAAAGGGTTTCATAAAAGGCTCCATTAAGGGTTTCATTAGGGATTTCATCAGATTTTTATCTGAGGGATTTCACCAGGGTTTATCAAAGGGTACACCAGGTTTTCACTGTGGTTTTCACCAAGGATTTTTTCAGGGGTTTAATCAAAGGATTCTATTAAGGGGTTCTATCAGGAGTTTTATCAAGGGGTACCATCAAGGGGTTTCACTAGATTTCTACAAGGGGTTTCATTAAGGGATTTCATCAAAAAGGGTTTTATCAAGGGTTTTATCAAGGGTTTCATCTAAGGATTTTTTCTGAAGTTTCATCAAAGGGTTCCATCAAGGGGTTCTACCAAAACTTTATCAAGGGGTTTCACCGAAGTATCACCAGAGGGGTTTCAGCAAGAGTGATTGTGATATCACTAAAGTCCTACCCGACTCCAGGGACATGATCAGATGATCATAGGAATAATAGGTGAGTGTCACCTGGAGAGGTTGAAACTAATCATCAAGGAATTAGTCAAGGGGTTCCATAAGGGATTTTTCAAAAGAGTTTCATCAAGGTCTTATCATCAGGGGTTCCATCAGAAGTTGTATAATGGGTTTCATCAAGAGTTTTTCCAAGGATTTTATTAAGAGCTTCATTAGGGGTTCTACTAGGGTTCTGAAATAGCGACCATAGGATCGTCTGAGTCCTTTCTGAGTTTTGTGACTATGGGAATCGTATGCAAGGAGATATTATTAGGGATGCGTCAAATTGGGGTGCCAACAGAGCACCAAGGATCGGTCATGGGCAAGGAGTTATGAGTGTAATAGGTCATGAGTTTGATTCCTAAGTTACTCACTTTTACCGTTTTTCTCTCCGTTTCATTGACTTGGGCTTTAAGAAAAAGAAACAATCAGGTCAAATTAAATCATTCTAAAAATAGATAATTTCATTCGATTTATTTTTGACCTAATTTTTCATCTATAAATATGGCACATGTCCATACTTTCCATTCATGCACAATTTACAAATCCGTTACCCCAATGTTGTTGCTCTTCACACTGAAGAACAACAACAACTAAACCCTAAACCTTCAACATCCATCCAAGAAAAAAAAGGAAAGAAAGAATCTCGGACCAAAGAAGAACAAGAAGAAGAGCTAGAAGGAGTTCCAGGGAGAAAAGGGAAAAAATGAGAAAGAGTCGACACCTTTGCTGAAAATCAGGGAAATCCTCCTCCCTGTAGGGCAAGAAGAAGTAGAATAAAGAGACGATTTTTACTCTTTAACCGGGGACAATCTCCTCCCCGTAGGTCGGTTCTCCTTACTCCCTCAGTTATATAATTGTTTTGATATTTTGTTTCTTGGGTTTTATGGTTAATTTATTGGATAATTTATGAGATAAAAAATTAGGGATAAGAGATATAACCTTTGAGTTTATATAATTACCCTTTTAATTTATTTTCTTAAATAAACTAATAATTATATTTTTACAAATAATTAATTGGGATAATTTTAGGGATAATACGGGATAAAGTTATGAGATAAATACTAGGATTGTAAGAGATAAAAATTTATGGGATAACTATGAGATAATTTAGGGATAATTTTTGGGACAATAAATAAGGATAATTTTTTAGGGTTTTAGGGATAGATAATTAAGGATAAGGGATATAATACTTGGGTTTATATAATTACTATTTTAATTTATTTTCTTAAATACATTAATAACAATGTTTTTGCAAATAATTAAATGGGATAAAATTTTATAAACATGTATAAAAACAAGAGATAAATCATGGGACAGAAACAAGGGATAAATCACAGAACGAACATCAATGATAAGGGATATGATCTTTGAGATTATATAATTAAACTTTTCATATGTTTGTTAAAATGATTATATATATAATATCATTATGTGTTTACTTTCTTAAATCAAAATACTTAGATTTTTTTTTTCAATCAATCAAATGAGATATGTCATATAAATATATAATATTTATTTTCATAGATAAATTAAATATTTTATTTTATTTATTTATCTTTTAATCAATAATAGGGATAATCATGAGATAATTCTCTAAGGAAATTTTAGGGTTTAAGGGATAAAAAAATTATGGATAAGAGATACAATATTTGGGTTTATATAATTAACCTTTTAATATTTTCATTAAATAAATATCTAATATCATTTTTTTAAAATAAATTAATAATTATATTCTTGCAAATAATCATTTACGATAAAATCAATATAAAGTCACCCCAAACTATAAGTCCTCTGCCCTAGTGCATTGAGGCATTTTTCAAAATCAATCACTTCTCCACCCCCGATGCGTGAGAACTTTCAAGGGATAAAAAATAATCAACCAACCAACACTTTTTAAGAAGACTTATGGGGCTCTGATCCTTCCATAAATTTGAGGGTACGTAGGCATAGAGTTTTAAGACTCTAGCGAGTACACTAATGAAAAAACAATTTTTTTCTCAATTAATAAATTTTCTTTTAAATAATAAAACAATTTTTAATAAATAGATAAATAATTAACCAATAATAACTAATAAAGCAAACATCTCAAGGACACACTGACCCTTAAATTAGAGGAGGATCCCATTGATTACAATGGAGGTAAGGGGTGTCTAACACATTCTCCTTACTTGACCGACTCCCGAACCCACTATCTCACCTTTAGTTATTAGGTTTTCTCATTATGTTTCTTTTCCTTAGGAACGAATAAAAGATTATGATGACTCTGTCATTTTTCCAGCCACGACAATATGGTTATGTAATTCAGCTACAAACAAAAATAATAATAAAAAATTTCAAACCCCCCCCCCCCCCCCCCCCCCCCCCCAATTTTTAAATAAAGCTGACGTGATAATATAGGGATATTTCCTCGGTTTTTAAACAAAATTGAGATTTTATGTTGGGCACGCCATCCAACTTTGTAAATAATAAAAGTACATATGTTGGGGTTCTAACTCATGATTAGATAACTTTACCCTTCGGTTTTTCATTAACCGAGGTATTAAGTGACATCTTTTTATTTCGTACTTCATTACGTCATTTCAATAACCGATGTTATATCTCTTTCGCGTGCAAAGTTAAAAACGTTATTTGTAGTAGTGGATCATCAACAAAGGATATGTCAAAACTAACATGTATTTTATATAGATTAGTAATATATTTTTATTGAGATTGAAGGATTAATGTTGTTTTTATTTAAGGTTTAATTTTATTGTCATTGTGTTATCTTTATTACTTTCATTTGTTGTTCAAATTCTAGATGTTTAATTATTGAATACCATTATCAAATCTAAATTTCCCCTCGGTTGGAAAAACACCTGAGAGAAAAAGTAATGCAAGACACACTTCTTTATCTCACTAATAAAATCAAGGTGAAATCCCTTTACCAAATGATGTAATATAACTTATGTGTAGTAGTGACACATCATGCAACTAAAGTCTCCTTTCAACTTCATTTAGTGTAGTTCGACTACATCGCTTCCACTTTTGTAGGGAGTATGTGGAAAATGCCATTAGTCAGGAGTGTCCTTATTTTAGTAAAAAAACATCGGTAGACATTATGTTTGGCCTCATAGCTCAGATACCATATTTATCCTTTTAGGTCTTTTTCCAATTTAACCAAAACGATGTAACTGGATTTTTAATATTTAATTTCGATAAGTCATATCCAAACTCGTCCTTTTGATTTTCACATAAATGTTTCTTGTGGTTTGGATAATCAAAATGTCGTGCTTGTTTCATCATCTAATTACCTATAGTAATGCAAAATGCATATTTACAAGAGTGGATAGTGATAATACTAGATTAAGATATCATACTAAATAATAAAGAGAAATAAATAACAATAGTTTATAAACGACTTATCATTGACAACTACACTATCCACAAAAAGAGGACTACTTAGTCACAGTAACAAATAAAACAACGCGTGTAAAGAAAAACATAAGTAATGTAAATAAAGAAATTAGATAAATAATGTATTGTCGAATATGTGACCGTATACATAAGAGAGAAGTGAATTGTGGAATTTAAAAAATAATAATTTGGAATAATATTATTTTTTAAATTAGAGTTTAAAAACATTTTCCAAAAATCATGTAGATATGAAGCGGAAAACCAATATAAAAAAAAATTGTGAAAAATAAAAAATTAAGGGAAGAGAGATAACACCAGAAGTTTTTAGAGGTTTGGCCTTAAATAAGTAACTTACTCATATTCCTAAGAATTGATCTTAGTATTATCCAATCATTATTGAGATATTTTAGAAGGTTTAGCCCACGATCTCCCTTGTACAAGGAAAGTGAAATTTCATGTTTATTTCGAACTAAACAGAAAATATTGGAATGAAGTGGTTAGTCTTCACACCAAACATCGAACGCAACTTTAAGATGTTAGTCTCTAAGCTAAACAGAGATTGTGTACGGACTTATCTCTAACTAGGATAGTATTTTGAATTTTCTATTATTTACTTTCTTATCAAGTGTACTAATACAGTCGAAGCATTAAAAACAATTCATATCAATAGGGATTGCAAATTTAAATAAGGTTGTAATTTTGAGTTTTAAAGAAATACGGGGGATTTTTCAAATTTTGGTTGCAGAAAATTAATTTTGGAATAAAACTGATAAGAGATATCAAAATGCAAACGTGATTAGATCTTATTAGAATCCCCTAATTGTCCTGTATTGATGAATGTGCATTACTTGAATAAAATTTACTTTATAATACTATGGAGAATTAGCAAGGCAACTACACCCAGTTAATTGATGTACGTCTCACTTATTTACTTGATAACTCCTTAATTCCTTAGGCGAATTTGAAGTTAAACTAGGAAATATAATGCATTAATTTTCTAGCCATAACTTATAATTACCTACCCCTAGTTAATTATTAAGTTGAATAATTTTCTCTAATTTAAATCGGTATACTTACAGTCAATAATTCATACTCATCAAATTTCTCTTTGCACGCTCATCAACACACAAAGAGCATAAAGAATAAAAGAAATTGAATGATAATTATAAGGTAAAAATATTCAAAGAACACCAAACATTCATATGATCTAACTAAATACAATTAGTTTCATTTTCTAAGACCTAATCAGAGAAAGTTAGTTACTCATAGTGTAACAATGAATTACCATGAGTTGATATGAGAAGAACATGGAAAATTGATGAAGAAATCTCTCTCCAATGACTCCATAGCACTATAAAGTCGCACTTTAAAATTCTTTACCCATCATTTTCTTCTAAAAAATTATAACGCTTGAAATATCAGTAAAACTCTCCTTTTAAAGCTACATCAAAGTGTCTGGAAAACACATCATCGTAACCACGTTAGGTTGTATCGTGATCACGATACTTTATCATCGTGCCCATGATAAGGGCATCATGGACACAAGAAATCCAATGGAAAAAGTTTATTTCTTCTTCCATTTTCCTCTTAGTTTTTTTAAGTCTCAACTTTCTTCACCTTTGGTAATTTTGCTTACTTCTTCATCATTTTGGTTTGGATTTTGCTCATAGTTCCACCGATTTTGTCGAAAGTACTCGCAAATATTACATAATGACAAAGTGTCATCACAATCCCAAATTTACTCTATTGCTTGTCCTTAAGTAACTTACATGTAAACTGAAAATTTCATCTGAAATAAAATGTTTACCCTTACCAATGAACGTCACTTTCTACTTTTTTCCTTTTCAACACACCCGTTCTCTTCTTCCATCCAAATAATTCTGAAAAGTTCTTCCAACTTCACAAGTACCCAATCTATCTCTCATCTCACTTTTGTTCACTAATTGACAAGGTAATCACACAATCAACCTACAAAAGCATTTTACTATAAGTTTGCAAAATTTCTAACAAAGTTAATCAAAATCGTACTTAAACACACACTTTCGAGATCTTTTCAATGTTGTAACATGCCTTATATAAGGGTAACATATTTTGGGATAATAGACTTAAACCTTTGGATTTAGGTACATAGTTTTCATTATTTTACCATGTTCCTTTCATAACTATCTTTTTGTCTGATTAATTGGTGCTAGAGAATGCACTTTGTTGATCCTATTCATTTTTCTTTTCTTTTTCACAATTTTTTTGAAGAACTCATTTTTAACTCCTTATTTTCTTATTTCTCTTTTCTTTTCTTTATTTTGACCAATTCCTCTAGTACCCCAACCCCAAACTTAAACGTTTCTAACTTTCAAGAGCAACTCCAAACTTATTCTTTTGCATCGGGAAAGGAAACTAAACTTCCTACCTAACTCCAAAGAGGATGGAAAGATATAATCTTTCTAATCTAATGGCTATATAACAAGCTATGTCACCGAAAGAAAGGGCTCAGACTCAAATTAGTTAAATAATAGATATAAATATTTAAATCAGGTTGGCTTAAAAAGGATATGAGTTTACACAAACAACTTCTTCTTTGTGTATTTATCAGACCAATAGACTAAGCATAAATAAAGAAAATTCTAAAAAATAACTAGTGTACGAATGCTCTCATAAGAAGGAAAAGTAAATAGTGGAAATTTTGGCTCAAACCTTACTAGCTGAGGTATTTGAAGATTGAGTACTCGCCAATATTCTTATATCAATCTATAATGGGAACTTCTATGTTGATAAACATTTGGTCATGCTTTTCTGGTGACTTCTTTTTTCATAGTGTCTCCGACTTAAAGAAATAACATCAACAAACTTTTTCATTAAGTAAAGCATGGAGAAGTCGTACAAAAGGGGAAGAGTACTTTTAGAAGCTAACTACTACTCTTGATAGGATTGAAGTACAATAAAGGAAATAAAACAAATTGAATTATGAAACTCCTAAGTCATATTTTATCATAGTTAAGGTAGTTATGCATATCATCTATGACATTCCATAAGTTTTGGTTTTCCTGGGTCCAAGTTGTCCTCGTCTCATCTCTTTCGTGTTCTAAGGCTTAGCATTGCTCTTTAATGTATATCTCCAAATATTTAGCGGTTGAAAAACACTCCCTTAAGCTTTGAACTTTCATATGGTCTCGGTGCTTATTATATAAAGCATGAAAACTTGGTCCGAATCTGGGTGGTTTATCATACAAGTTAGGTGAAATTTTAGTGGCCCAACTTGTCATTCGAAGCGCATGCTCCTCCAACCTTTGTAAACGATCAGGTTCTTGTTGTTGATGTTGAGGACTTCCTTCTGGTTGTTAGATCTATGGATGATATAATTGATGTTTCTCTTCATTTTTTTCTTCTTCTTGTCCCTCCTCGTAAATAAGATGTGTTAGGATCCTTCTCACGAGACTTTGGTTTATTGGTAGCATCAAACTCATTTTCTCATTATTAGGATAAATTTTAACTCCATCTAACATGAACAATTCATTAATGATACAAAAATTCCCATAATCTCATTGTGGTGCGTCAACCATGAATTTGATATTTTCGGCAATTAACGGCCCAACATTTATTGTTTCATGGTTTAGGATATATATATATAAGGGACATAAGCCGCTTCACAATGAATTCAGATTAGTTGGAAGTGGATTCCAGTGTTTGCATAATAAAAGATCCCCATGCTTTTGGTATGTGGTGCATTTGCCTAGTTAGAAGCTTAAAAGGTTTACCCCTCATAATAACCCACTCATCCCCGGGTTGACAAAACTCATTTCTCATTGTCTCACACATTTCTCGGTCATACTAATACCCCTTCTATTTTGGATACTAAACATATTTTGTGGTTGGAGATGAAGCAAATAATTAATTACAGAAGGACGATAATCAATACGCACACAATAAATGAAACCGTTGTGAGGATGAAAAGCAACATTGGCGAACAATTCCAACTCGATGGACTTCTTGGTTTCTTTAATCAAGCTATCAAGTCTCATCCACCCCCTCTCTTCCAACATGACCATTAATTCTTCATATCCCTCAAAGTTTTGAACATCCATTACTCTCTAGCTCACAACTTTGTAATATTTAACCTTGAGGTACTTTTCGGTATGAGCTTATGAGAGAAATTTGTATTTCGGTAGAAGTTGGGATATTTAGTGGGTGGTGCTGATGAGGTTGTCGCATGGAAAATTTAACTTCTTTTAGGGGCCAGTTTTTTTCTATAACAAAACAAAAAACAAGAACGTTTCAAATAAAAATGATATGAAAGTGAATATAGAAAGCTTTTGATAGTAAAAGGAGATTAGCAAAGAGTGTTGTATGGAAATGTTGCTCCAAATGGAAATTTATAGGTCTTATAGCATACACACCCAAATGTTGCTCCAAATGGAAATGTTGCTCCAAATGAAGGTATCGTGATTGCGATACATAATGGCTATGCCCAACATTCAAACCCCTAACATCTCTCTGTGACGGTCAAATCGCGACCGTAGTGAATTATCACTTTTTCCAGTAGTGAACGCACCCACAATGAGAGTTTTGTTGTCACGAGAATTCCAATAGCTAACTATTATTTTCTTCATTTTATTATGCTCTCTCTTTTTCCTTCCATTCTTGTTCTCCTTTTCTCACAACTTTTCGTCTAGAAACATACTACAAAATAAAACAATATTAAACAAAATAACATGAAACTGAAATTGCGACTAAAAATAAAAATCGTTCTGATGGGTTGCGTTCCATTAGCTTTACTTTTTCATCTAAGGCTCTTTGAGTATTAGAGACACCTTCTCAACTCGTATCTCACCTCCTTTATAGATCTTCAACCTTTGGTTATTCATTGTAAAAGTTTGTGATTTTCTAGGGTCATGTACTTTTACATCACCATTTTCAAACACTTTATTAACAATAAAAATACCAAACCATCTAGACTTCAACTTACCCGAGCACAAACTCAGTCGAGAGTTGTATAGCAAAACCTTCTTCCCTATTTGAAATTCTCTTCCTACTTGGTTCTTATCATGATACATTTTGTTTTTCTCTTTGTAGATCACATTATTCTCATAATCCATCAATTGCATCTCTTCTAAATCATCTAGCTTCAACAATATCTTTCTTCCATCTATTTTATCATCGAAGTTTAAAAACTTAATTGCCCAATAAGCCTTATGTTCCAGCTCGGTCGGTAAGTGGAAATACTTCCTATATACAAATTGATATGGGTATAAAACTATATGAATCTTAAATTGTGTCATATACTCCCGTAGAGTTTCGCCAAACTACTTGGCCTAATCTTTGTTGGATGTAGAAACCGTCTTCTCCAAGATCTGTTTTAGTAACCTGTTTTACGCTTCAGCTTGTCCACAAGTTTGAGGGTGATAAGGTGTGGATACCTTATATTTGACATTGTATTTTTCCAATACACCTTCCATGTATTTTTTTTCTCAGAAATGTGCCTCCCTTGTCATTGATCAAGATTCTAGGGACTCCAAACCTAGCAAAACCAATATTTTTTAATACAGAATTTGAAACATTTTGGCATCATTAGAAACACAAGATATAGATACAACCCATTTGGTTACATAATCTATACAAATCAAAATGTAAACATGAGAGTTAGATGGTGGAAAAGGACCCATAAAATCAAAGGGTTCTACCTCTATTATAGCATTAAGACGCATCTCGTCTCATTTTGAAATGTTACATGTTTTATGGAACTCAAGACATTCTTGCATATAAGATTTACAATCTTTGAATAAATTTGGCCACTCGAAGCGACATTGAAGTACATTCGTTGCTATTCGTTCACGACTATGGTGGCCTCCATAAGTTGATCTATAACAATGCCACATAATGTTCCTCGCTTCTTTACTTACAACACACATGTGAATTAAATTGTCAGCACTAATTTTAAACAAATAAGGCTCATCCCACAAATAGTGGTTAACCTCTTTGTAAAATTGTTTCTTCTATTTCCAGGTGTAGTCTTCTAGGAAACTTTTTGTGGCTTTATAATTGGCCATATCAACAAGTCGAGGTTGTTCACTTATTTCCATCAAGTGTTCATTCGGACACTCTTTAGTGATGTTATTTTCTTTCCTAGTCACTTCCTTATTCTCCAACATGTACAAGTGATCAACTACAACACTTTCAACACCATTTTTATATTTGATTTCTAAGTCGAAGTCCTATAACAAAAATATCCATCAGAGTAGCCTCATTTAGAATCTCCTTTGTTGAAAAGGTATTTCAATGTTGCATGATCTCTAAAAATCATAACTACTGAACCAATTAGATATGTGTCATACCCTAATTTTTAACCCTAAGATCCCACATACCATTTGCATCCTTGCATAAAAACAAGATCACCTATTGGTCCCTCTCCCTCTCATCTTTGGATTCATCTTTTGCAGGTGTCATCAAGCACCTCATTGTTGTTTTTTTTTACCTCTTATGTTTACATGTTCATTACTTATATAACCACTAATAAAAATAGCAAAGATATGCTTTGTTTCTTTTAAGTTTATTGTGCAAGATAACGTTTCCCATCAAGAACATCAATCATGTTTCCTCAGCTAGGGTTTGTTTTGACTCCTCAGTAAAGTGGCCTCAACCATTGATTCTCAAAAGGCTAACTCTCAAGGCATGATATCCAAGGTTCTAAAGCATCTTTCAATCTCATTTTGATCAAGAGTATCTCAAATTTTTGTGGCTAACTTCTCAAAGAAAGTCAAAGGTTCATGTGTTTATTTCCATGCCTTCTTCAACAAGTTACCTCAAGCTCTGAGAAATCTAATCAAGGACCATTCAAAGGAACCTTATTTTTATTTCATATGATTATCCATGTACCTTTAAATGTAAGAAAATTCCAAGTGCACAAGCTTGTTCCAAGTGGTTTGACCAAAAAATCAACATTTGAAGTCAAAGTTCAAAGGATCACAACTCCTTCAATTCTCAACATTTTTTGAATGCTTCTTTTTGAATATGACTATTATAAATATCCTATAAAACTTCTATTTAAATGACAAGAGGCACTCATGCTTGTAGGATCATCAAACATTTGGAGACATTATAGGTCATTTGTGGACTTAGTGAAATTTGACATATTTTCAAGTGACTTTTCCTCAACTTTCAAGATTCACAACTTCTTCAATTTTCAACATTTGAGGATGATTATTTTTGAACAATATCATTTGTGATTCCATATACAAGTTTTCCTCTAGGATCAAAGTCAAATTATGCTTGGAAGGCCGTGGAATCCATTGAGACATTACATGTCATTTTCAGGCATTTGGGACATAGAATTTTCTAAGTTACATGACCAGTTTTTCGTGCCAACTTCTACATAACATAAATTTGTGCTCAAGCATCCAAATGCAACCTTCATTCGCACATTCTAATCTTTGTTATGATGTCAACACATTACAAAAAGAATGGGTTCAAAAATCCTCCTGAGTAGGATGCCCCATTGGGTTGAACATGGTGACTTGGAACTGAAGAAATCATCATGGTCCGAATTTGAACTTCACTAATTATCAATTACAATCCAAATTAGCACGCGTTTTGTACCTAAACATGTTTAACCAAGTCTCCAGAAGTTAATTGACCCTTGAAACGCATCATTTGGCTGAGTTTGATGGATTGCAAGTCACACTTTTCACACTTCATGATCAAATTCGTTTTGCACGAATTAAGTTGGATTCCACACGTATTTTGATCCAAACACATTCTCTATAAATAGAGGAAGCTACTGAATTCATTTCCAAGCTTTTAATAGCCAAGAAACCCCAACTTTAGTCTGAAATTTTCCAGAAAAAATCAACTATCGTGTTTTGAATTCCAGCTTGTGTCAACTCGATTTCTTGATTCCATTAGCATCTTGGGCCTCCTCTAAAGCTTTTGCAACAATTCCAAAGCGTTGAGACCTTCTGAAGTGACCATACCAGATCTAGCTTCATCAACTTTTGATCACCATTTGGACAAGGTAGTTCTGAGCATCATTTGAACTCAAACAAGTTACCACAATATAGTCATTCACTCTCTGATGTTTTCCCCTAACTTATCTGGTGTTGATTGATTATGTTCATAATTTTATTTTATTTTTCGTGGCTTGCTTATTTTTGAAACTTCTTTGAAATTCCAAAGCTCCGTGTTTTTGCTGATTTTATTTCTTTTTCTATTTTTATTTTTAATTGAATTTTCTTTTAAAATTCATAGAAAATTCATATTACATCCAAAAAATCCCAAAATAATTTCTAAAATTCTCTTTTATTTTTATTCATCTGATTTTTATTTTTTCACATTTTATTTTATTTATTTTCTATTTTTCATGCAATTTCTCTTTTCTCCTTTGTTTTAATTGGTTTAAAAATACTTTTATGCATTTTTAACTTCTGAAAAATGTATTATATGCTTCTTGTTTTATTTCCAACCTTCCATTATTTTCTTGGCCATTTTTTTAGAGTTTTGAAGGACTTTATGGATTTTCCACTTTATTTATATTTTAAAATTCATTTTAAAATTATTTTTGTTGCATTTTTTATTTGTTTGATCTTTGTTGACTTCTGTTGCCCTTGGATCATGTTTGTTTTGATCGTAGGTTTCATCAAACTCAATGGATCTTGGATGTTGATGGGGTGAAAATCCTAATCCACTAAAATGGATGATTGATTTTGATGACGACTTCATCAAACCTTTGATCTAATTTGAGTGTGATCTCTCTTGTTCTCCTCTTCTTCATCTCTTTATTTTCCTCTTGATCAATTGGATAGTTTGCGTCCATCTTGTTCATGATGCATGAATTGGTACTTGATGAACTTTCGTCATTTCAAATCTACCTCCAAATTGATCATGGATCATTTAAGGTACTTTGGATTTATGCATAAGTTTGTCCTACGTACTATGAAGTATGGATTGAAGTAATGGACCATCCTCCTAGCCTTTGTGCTTGATCCATCCCCTTTTATTTTTGTGTGGCATGGTTTTAGGAGAATGGTTTACATATCATGTCTCTAGCATGTATTAACACAAACATTATTATTGATCAGTCTCAGATAGTTGCAGCTTCTACGTAAGTCCAATTACGATTGCTTAACATAACGCTAAATTTTTCCCAAAAGTATTACCTCCTACTCCTCGTGGTATTGTGTGAAAATATTGTCTCCTTTTCATTTATGAGAGCTAGTGGCATACTTGTCAATTTAATCTATGTTAGAGACCTTCTCATAAGTAATGTAGAGGTCCATATTCTCATACTTGTGAGTGAATAGTTTAGTGTTCTCCAAAAGATGACAAAACCATTTTTCATTTTTTGATCACTAACATATAATAACATATTTTTGCATTGACTTTACTTTAATGTTATTTACCTTATGCTCTTTATTATTTTGTCATTTACTTTATGCTTTATTTTTAACATCTCACATCATATTATTTGTACTTGTGCTATTTGTTCTTTGTCCATTTGGACTTTCATTTCCTTGTAAAAAACCATTAATAAAGGAAATACCTAAAAAAGGAATTGGTCCTCTTGATTCATGGACTTATGGGGAGTAGTCCTTAATGGGTTTAGTATATATTTGTTTATATGTGTATCTTATGTTTGTTATTGTTTGTTTCATCCGGTGCTTGGTGATCTCTGTATGGTGAGATAAGTCCTATACCCGGGCTAGAGTGCTATTATGATATGAGGATGGTATAGTCTTGTTTGGCTTACGTGGAGTTAATCCTTAATGAGCTGACTTGAGATCCCCCACTCAGTAGAGACCCATTTGGGATTACTGATGTCTCACGAGTAATCGCGATTGGCATTACTTTTTCCGACCTGGGAGCCAAAGAAGTCGAGGACCGAAGAATCCTTAACCTATCTTGGCCTTTTAGGACATAGTACGATGGCTATTCAGGTGTAGACTTGAATTAGTTGTTACGTGATACTACACTCGGACGAGTTTATCTTGAAAATATTATTGGTTGGCAACTAGTCATTTAAGCTGGTAATATCACAAAAAAGGAACTATGACTCTGGGAACTTTTTAGAACCTTGTTCTATAGGTGATTATACCCTTAGTACATACCCTGTGGGTGGTTTTTACCCTTGGCTCCATGCTCGTGACTCCGAACCTTTCTACCTTGCTTGTGTGCCATGTGTGATCTTGTTTTTGGTTGTTTCATGAGCATTGTTCTTAGTTTTCAAGGAACTTAGATATTCTCTTTGCAAACATCGCATATATTTTGACCATGGATGTTGGAAGAAGGAATACTCGGAAATACAATTTCAGATGTCCTGATCTTATGGAACTGAGAAAGCTAGCATCTTTTGTGGATGATCCTAAGGGTTTCAAAGACTGTTTTGGAATACTTTTGTTTGTTCTATCTGTTGATGTTGAAGATGGTCTTCTTTGTACTCTGGTTTAGTTCTATGTTATCGTCCACTGATGCTTCACTTTCCCTGATTATCAGTTGTTGCCTATCATGGAGGTGTATGCTTATCTTATGGGTATACCAGTTTCTGATAGAGTTCCTTTAAGTGGTTTTGAAGGGATTCTCAACTCTCAAGTTATTCTTGAGGCTATTCACCTGAAGAAATATGACGTAGATGTTAATCTAGCTGTCAAAGGAGGTATCTGAGGATTGACTTCAAAGTTTCTGATTGAGAAAGCATTTTTTTTTGCTAATGTTGGTAGCATGGTAGCCTTTGAAACTATTCTTGCCTTACTCATCTATGGTTTGGTCTTGTTTCCCAACATTGACAATTCTGTTGATGTTAATGCTATTAGGATATTTTTGGTTGGAAATCATGTTCCAACTTTGCATAGTGACACATATTTCTCCATTCACCATAGAACTTCTAAGGGAAATGGAACTATTGTCTGTTGTGTACCTTTACTATACAAGTGGTTTATTTCACACTTGCCGCAATCTCCTATCTTCAAAGAAAACAAGGGTTGTTTAAGGTGGTCTCAAAGACTCATGTCTCTCACCAATGATGGCATCACTTGGTATTCTTCTGTTTACGACAATGTTGAGATTATTGACAATTGTGGAAATTTCTCTAATATTCCTCTTCTTGGTACACAAGAAGGAATCAACTATAATCTGGCTTTGGCAAGACATTAACTTATGTTCGTCATTAAGGACAAACCTAATAACACTTTGTTAGAGGGTTTATTTTTCCAATAAGGGAAAGATACTCAAGGATTGAAGGCTAGGATAATGCGTGCTTGATAAAATATTCATAGGAGAGGAAAAAATTTAGCTTGGATTGAAGAATTATGTAGATTTGGAGCCTTATACTAGTTGGGTGAAGAAGAGGGCAAAATAATTCAAGATGCCCTACGCTTATGAGAGACCTGTGTCTTTAGTAGTGGTCAGCTCACCCATTATTCATATTAAAGACATAGAGGAGTTGTAAGAAGCCTTGTATATGATGAAGCAAGAGAAGGATGCTTGGGAAGAGAAGTTTCACACTTCAAACCTTGAGAAGATAGAATTGCAGAAGCAGTTGAAGTAAAAGAATGACTTGATAGAGTTATTTGAGAAACGTGCTATGAAGAGGCCAAGGAACCAAGAGGATTTATTTTCCTCTACCACTTCATCGTCTACTCACCTTCCTACTTCCGGCATTTGGAAATGAATTATAGATCAGCTCGTGATGGAGAAGGATGCCATGAAGATAAACTATGAAAGAGGGATCAAAAGACTTCACAAGAAGTATTAGCTTGGAGTTAGGTCATCGATGGATATGATTCCATAGATCTAGTCTCTTTCCGGTTATGTTTTAGGATTATTGAAATTATATTTCAGATTGTAATCCTTCACATTATTAATAAAATAAGATTTTCAGTAGTTTAAAATGTGTTATTGCCTTTATGATGTTTGCAATTTGCTTTATATCTTGAAGTTCCTTGAAAACTTTGCATTTGCATTGTACATATCATGCATCATGTTGCATCTTGGTCTTTCTTTGAGTAAGTTTACCAGGGGTCTTATTTCTTCGTTTTCTTGGCCTTCATTAAGACAAGTTGTCTCACCAGTATTACACTCGTGCTAATTAACAAAAGAAGATGGATCGTCTAGAGCAAGTGAATCGTAAACTCCGTGAAGAAGTGACTACTTTGAGGGACAACTTCGAAAGGCTCATTGTTATGATGGAAACTTTTGTGGCTGCTCAGAATCAGCATCCTTGTCCTCCTCCTCAGACTCCACTTCAGAGGACTGTGATTTCTGAAATTGACTCTACACCCATTTCTGTGGCTCCAGTTAGTGCTCCACAACATCATATGCCTCCTGGTTTCCCTTAGGGATGCCTCCTAACTTTGTGCCCGAAGGATATCAACCTGCCATCAAAGTTCTCATGGCTCAATCGATTATGTTTGTACCACCTCCCGTGGTCCATGGTTCTCCTTATGTGGAAGAACCTGTTTTCCATGCTGATCAAAGTGAAAATGTTGGTGTCTATGAAAGGATGAATGGATTTCAAGATCAGTTCCAAGCTATGCAGGAAGAGATTCAAGCTCTGAGGGGAAAGGAATTGTTTGGGAAGAATTCTCATGATTTGTGCTTAGTTCCTAATGTGAAGATACCTCATAAGTTCAAAGTTCCAAATTTCGAGAAGGATAAGGGCAACTCTTGTCCTTTGAGTCATTTGGTGATGTATGCTCGCAAGATGTTAACTCAAACTGATAACCATTAATTGTTGATTCACTACTTTCAAGACAGTCTGATTGGTTCCGCTTTGAAGTGGTACATGGGACTTAACAACACACAAATCTTACTTTTAACGACCTAGGTGAAGCTTTTGTTCGTCGGTACAAGTATAATGTTAACATGGCACCGGACAATGATTAACTACCTGCCATGTGCCAGAAGGATAAAGAAACTTCCAAAGAGTATGTGCAAAGATGGTGTGAGATTGTTGTGAAAGTCAGTCCTCTGTTGGAAGAGAAATAAATGATAAAGTTGTTCTTGAAGACGTTGAGTCTGTTTTACTATGACCGGACGGTTGCAAGCGCTCCCAGTGATTTTACTAAGATGGTAAACATGGGAAGGATATTAGAAGAAGGTGTCTGTGAGGGACAATTGAAAAGGAGTGGTCCATCTGACAGTTCCAGAAGGTATGGGAATGGTTCGCCCAAGAAAAAGGAACATGATGCTAATGCTATTTCACAAGAGAAGCGTAGGAGATATCCGAGAAGCAATCAACGTCATCAGCATGTGGCGTCAGTTACCCCGATTATTAATCCTGATCTAGTTTTTCAAGTAGCACCAAGTCATCCACCACGTTTTCAACAACGTACCCATCAACAGAATCAACAGAACCGTGTCCAGAAACCTACACAATTTGATCCAATTTCGATGTCCTATGCAGAATTATTTCCTGCTTTGATATAGAAGAATTTAGTACAGATAAGAACTCCACAAACTATTCCGAAAGAGCTTCCATTATGGTATAAACATGATAATCATTGTGCATTCCATCAAGGAGCACCCGATCATGATATTGGAAACTATTTCGCTTTGAAAGCTGAGGTGAGAAGATTAATTCAAAATGGTATTTTGTCTGTTGAATACTCTGGTCTTATTGCGCAAGCCAATCGATTTCCTAAACATGGGGGTACAACTGTGAATATGGTCGAAATATGTCCTGAAAAATACCGTGTTTTTGATGTCAATATGATCAGAAGATCCTTGATTGAGATGCATGCAACTTTGTGTGAGTTGAGCTATTATGAGAACAATCATGCTTCTTTCCATGTCTGTTCAAGAAACCCTCGAGGGTGTGTTATGCTGAAAAGATATTTACAAGAGATCCTGGACCAAAGTCTTATTCAGATTACGAGAGATAGGGATGAAGATGAGCATGAGGTAAATGTCATAATTCCCCATTTTAATATCCCAGAACTAGTTGTGATTGCTTACAATGGTCAAAAGTCGGTTGTTTCTCCGTTGTTCATTCGTTTGGAGGGTCCTATGCCTTGTGAATCTGATAAAGTTGTTCCTTACAAGTATAATGCTACCATGTTGAAAGATGGTAAATAAGTCCCTATTCCTTCCTTTTCTTCTATTGTGAACATTGTTGATGTAAGTGGTGTGACCCGAAGTGGTCGAGTATTTGCTTATGTAGCTCCTAAAAGAATTGAAGATGCTTTGGTAGGGAAGAAAACTCAAGCGAAAACTCATGTTGTGCAGTCTGGCCAATCTAGCAGTGTGAACCAGAAGTCTAATCAGGATGAAGTTCTAGAGTTGATTAAGAGAAGTGAATTCAATGTGGTGGATCAGTTATTTCACACCCCGTCCAAAATATTCATCTTATCTTTGCTGATGAATTCAGAAGCTCACCTACAGGCTTTGTAGAAGGTCTTAGAGCAAGCCTATATGGATCGTGATGTAACAATTGGTCAGTTCGATGGCATTGTGGCCAATGTTACTTCGTGTAACAATTTGATCTTTAGTGATGAAGAGTTGCCCAAGCAAGCAAGGAATCATAATTTGGATTTGCGCATCTTGAATTGCCAAGAAGATGAATTGTCAAATGTGATGGTGGACACTGGCTCTTCTCTGAATGTTATGCCCAAGTCTACTCTGTCCAAGCTCTCCTATCAAGGTGTTACAATGAGGTTTAGTGGAGTTATTGTGAAGGCCTTTTATGGCTCGAGGAAGACTGTGATTGGGGAAGTTGATCTCCTGAGAAAAATAGGCCCGTGCTTATTTCAGATTACTTTTCAAGTGGTGTATATCCATCCCGCCTATAGTTGTCTCTTGGGTCATCCATGGATTCACGAAGTTGGGGCAGTGACATCGACTCTCCATCATAAGTTAAAGTTTGTGAAGAATTGGAAGTTAATGATTGGGGGGTGGAGAGCAAGCCATGTTGGTGAGCATCGCGGTTGCGGTAAATCCAATGGCAAAATATTCTTTTTTCTTCCATTTTCCTCTTATTTTTTCTAAGTCCCAACTTTCTTCACCTTTAGTAATTTTGCTCACTTCTTCATCATTTTCGCTTGGATCTTGGTCATAATTCCAACAATTTTGTCAAAAATATTCACAAATATTATGTAAAGACAGAGTGTCATAAAGTATCCTCCGATTCGACATGTAGTTTTACACGATATGACCACGAAACAAATTGAGATTTTATACTAGGATGGTATGGAACCGACTGAGCTTTTATACCAGATTTAGCTAAGACGATATCACAAGTGATCCTCAAACCATAAATCTTCAACTTTATTTAGTGGAATAGCTTGATCAATTGTCTTGTGTATCTTTGACCACTTGAACCAGCTTTAGCACTTGCTTGTTGTTGTCATCAAAGTAATGTTACATCTTTTTGTGTTATCATCATCAAAATCATGATGTTATTAGGGCTAGACATATCTATGAGCTTTTATCACTTCTAGATTAAACCTGCAAGTAGATAAAAGGTTGGACTGTTTAACCCCCCCCCCCTCCCCCTCACATGAGTAGGGAGTATACTCTACTCCGCATTATAGTATATTTCTTCCCCTTTTCCATAATAAAAAAGCTGTGTAAAGATGCAAGACAAAAATTTAAATATGCAAGAACATTGATCAAATAGTTAAGCATTTAGCAAGGGAAAACAATTCATATTACAAAAATTGGAAAATTGCAATAGTAAAGGAAATAATGTAGGAATACAAACACACTTAAAGACTAAAACACATAGGTGAGACTACTCTTCACTATTCTCATCATCATTAGAGAACATCCCTAGAGGTAGATGTCTTAAGTATTGGGAAAAGTGAAATGTCAGGAAGTTGATCGGATTAGTCAAGAAAGTATTAGATAGTAAATGGGTTGGTTTGAAAATTAATGAATTGCTGGTTGTAGAATATTATTCTCGTCAGACTTAAACCTCGTTAAAATAACAAGAATTTTGATCCGAGTATTTTTCCCCATTCGTGTATAGAAGTGGGTGTAGAAAAATTGTTATTCCTTACCCACTTTATCCATAATTTTCTATATTACAAAAATAAATTAGGAATAGAGAATGCATATTAAAGTTTAAGTAATGTTATTTATTATTATTTCAAACATTGAGGTCAGTAACATTAATGAACTTTGTAAGGGTGCCGAAAAAGAGGGATTCGAGCCCTCGATAAACAAAAAGCCTACATAGCAGTTCTAATACGCCTTGAACCACTCAACCATCTCTCCTACATAATGATTATGTCCCTAGACCGAGTGAATAGTGAGGCAAATATATCCCATTTGCGTAGGTGCACACAATAAATTGAAACTAAAAAAATAGATTTTTTTAATAAAAAAAACTACTTTAAGGTCCACCGTAGAATACAATAATTCGATTAATAAGTCCATTTTTACGTTATTTCGCACTCTATTATAAAATTCCTTTGTTTGGGGAATTTTTATATCATGCGATAAAAAATGAAATTATAGAATAAATTTCTACCTATGACTAGATCTCGGATAAATGGAAATTTTATTGATAATACCTTTACCACTGTAGCCAATATCTTATTACGAATAATTTCGACTACTTCTGGAGAAAAAGAGGCATTCACTTATTACAGATATTGTGCAATTTGATTTTTTTTACCGACTTCACATTTATCCTCTTTAGTCTCTTGATTATTTCCTTCAGTGAGTCTTCAACAAAGGACATTTCAGGGATGTCATAGCTGAAATCTTCTAAATTCACAAGTTATTCTTGATTTAATCTCATATCTCATTTTTGTTAATGCATTTTCTCTTATCTTTATTACATCTTCCATCGAATATTTTCCTTCAACGTTGAATTCGATGGATTCTAGGATTTTTGTAAGCAAATCACCATATCGTAGGCATAATCAAAGATGTTTTATGACTACATACTTTAGAATAAGTTATTCCATCAGTAAAGAAGAGATTTGAAAAGAGCATTTTGACTAAGGATCGATAAACCTTTCTTGGAGAGATGCATGTGAATGTTCTTAATGTTAGATCTTCAAAGATGTTGAAGAATTTACATTCTTGAAACCAAGACGGTTATACTTGCAAAGTCTTGAAAGAACATTCCTTCTTGTTGTTATGATGAGAAATCATCGGTGGGAGGTGATGATGGAGAGACAAATATCATCCTTATGGGTGCCATAATGATGCTGGAATAATAAAAAATGTATTCTCATACATTGAGGAAGAAGATAAGAGACAAAAATATGAGATGCAAACGAAGGGAAAAAGGTTACCTATTTATATAGCAAACATTCTAGCAGTTTTAAGCATGTAACACTTGAACAAAATCAATGAGGATTTTGACCATCAAATATGTGAACCAAATCTTTTAAAATTATCTCATCTAATATATTGGATTGAAGCAATAATTGATTAGATCATGAAGTTTTTGAGGATCTCGCGGTTTTTCCAATATTGCACAATTTTGATTGAGTTAGAGGTGAAGTTTAAATCTGATCTAATTTAAAATTTGACCCGCATAAGTCTCATAATCGATTAGCTTATAGTCCAAATCGATTAGGCTTTGCATTTTCCTCCTCCTTGATGATTTTTGGGCCTTGGATTGAATTCCATATAGGCATTCATGGTTTTTAGACCCTTGCTTATTTTGTTTGCACCTCTTTCTTGACAAAAACTAACAAACTGATCTATTTTATAAGCAAAAATATTTTTAATGGATGAGCAAATACTAAAACACTTATTCAAAGTTTTAATCAATATTTGCCAATTACTCAACCTTTAAATTGTGTACTACCTTAATTACCAAGTAACCTTGATATAAACTCCCCCTGTTAAGGAAACGACAACATAATGTTGCATGTCCTTCTCTATGAAGTGTCGGATATGATATTTGATTAACACCAAAGATAGATATGTCATGTACATTCTTATCTTATTAACCTACTAAGACGTTAGTAGATCATCACAAATAAGAGATATTGATAACGTCCAAAATGAACACCTGCATTGATCACAATCATTGATATATACCATCAACGAGCATCCTTTGAAAACAAGCTTCAATTAAAAGCAAATATTGTTGTATACTCTAAGGTATACATTTTTCTTTGAACAACTTTATTTGATATACCCTAAGGCTTCATTAAATATATAAAGCTTCCCTGCGAAACACACAAGCTTTTCACCTTTGGTACCCAAATTTTCTTGGTCCTATTTTGTTAGTAGTTCTAAGAGGTATATGGTTACTGCCCTTAGACCTTCTAAATTTATCAAAACAAAAAGGCTCTAAAATCCCAAATCTATTGCAATGAGAACATTTATAAATATGTCAATCATCTTTCTTCCTATTTGATCCTTTATTATATGTTGTACGAGACTTAAACCCAAATCTAACTTTATTTAAGGAAGGCCTTTTACTTGTTAGAATCAAGTCAGGTTTTTGCTTCCTCTTAGTAAATTACTCAGGGTTTCATGTGTCGCATCCTGCGAAAAATCAACCGGCGAGACTCAAAATAAAACACACACAGAGCCGCCACTAAACGTTATTTATCCCAAGATAGGGAAAGGAAACGCTCAGAGAAACCTGGAAAGACATGGTCTCGCGACCAAGAGAATGGGTTCGGGAGTCGGTTACGCAAGGGGAAGGTATTAGCACCCCTCACGTCCGTCGTACTCGACGGGATCCACGTCCTAGAATAAAGAAAAGGTTGCTAAACATCACACACACACACGGGGAACGCAGGTGGGGTTAAGAGGAACGGGCTCGATAAGGTATCGCACCTTATGCCTACATATCTTGTCTGGAACAAGAATCAGAGCCACTGTAGTTCGGCTTACGCACGCCAAACAACACAACAACATAAACAAGCAAGGGTGGCAAACACGGAGCCCGACAACCACTGGATGGAATTACGTCAGCATCCGGACCAAAACATGTACAAAACGGCAAACGTGGAGCCCGACTGCCAATCACTGGGCTTACGTCGGCATCCGAGCCAAACACACAGTCAGATAATAAGTAAACGCACGCAAAAAAGAAAAAGGTTGCCCGGAGTGGTCTCGCACGACCACCTGCCTACATACCTCGTCTGGCACGAGGATCAGGGCGATGTAGTTCCCCTGAAAGGGACTAAATTGCTAACCAGAAACCGAGGGGAAAGACACACAACTAGGGAGCTGAGACTCGAGCCTAATGTTGTCATGCATCGTTAACCCTAAGTTTGGTTTTCTATCTACTTGCATCAGTGCGATCTAATCCTAACCAGGAAAGAAGAAAGCATACAAGCATACATCATATATCAAATGAGAACAGGCATCTCAAACAAGCATGTCAATCAGAGATTCACAAAACACCCACTATAACCAAACAAGAGGCTCAATCAATGGGGTTTGACCGCCGAAGCGAGTCGTCTGTACAGGCTGGTTTTGCTCTTAACCTTGCCATTACGAGGCTAAGGTGAAGCAGATGATAGGTGAAGTGAGGATCAGACCTCACAGCTCTTATCCCTAACTAGGGAGAGCTGACAAATGAGCATGGGTCCAGAATAGGGGAACCCTTCTATACTCGATGACTCTGACTCATTGTGCACTGCACAAGATCTTGGGCTTTTGATCTCAATGCTACAACCATGTAATGGGAGCAAGGAGAAGACTCAACTGAATAGTGGGGGACAGGTTGCTTGTCCCTACCTTCCACCAATTGCCTTACTTGAAGGACTTTTCCTGCTTGGGCTTAAAAATAAACATACACAAGCATTGCCTCTTAAGGAGGACTTCAGACAATTTGCCCGGCCCGATAACAGCCGGGTCTCCAGACTACATGAAGTAAGAAAGTTATACCTCTATGCAAGTTGCTTAAGCAAAGCAAAGCAAAGCAATAGTTCACAAGGAACTGAGCAACTAAAGTACCTGGAAACAATCAAACTCAGTCAGTACTCAATCAGACAAACTGTAAAGCAAACAGTTAAACAGCTTAAACAATACAACACAAAACAAGCCCAAGGCTTAAGCCCAAGCTCCAACACCTACAAAACAAGGTTATGTTAATGTACAAACATCCACAACATCAATTAAAATCAACTTGTATCATTCTCCATGTGCATTGCCTTTTTGATCCTGAAAAATCAAGCAAATATTAGCAACTAGACCACTAGGCCAAGCCTAGGGTCCAAAAGCAAGAAAAAATCTAAAACAGCAAGGTATTCATCAACCAACATCAAATTATCATCAAACAAGAGCCAACATCATTGGTCTCATGTTTATATCATCCATCATATTCAATTCATGCACAAAAGAAGTCAAATGATGCCAAATGAACCACCAAACATACAAACAGAAGTATTGCCTTCAAATCCCTATCAAAATAAATCCAAAAATTCTCAAATTAAATACACCTAAACAGGGGTCAATCAAGGTCTACCATGTCAAATTTGAGCTTAATTGGGCAAATGGAACCATGTCAATGAAAATCAACAAAAACAGACACAATTTCATGCTTCAATTCACACCATCAATGCATACATCCACTTCAAAAATTCATATCTCATTGAAAACAAAAAAGAAATGGATGGGACCAAAACAGGAATGTCACATTATGTGTCTACAACATGCATATCAAATTTCATGACCATACAATTCCATATGAGGATTTCCCAATCATTCTACCAACCTATGTCATATGAGCTTGCAATTTCAACCACCAGAAATGAAAAATCATGATCAAATTGAAAATGCAATGTAAAATTCCACAAAAATTCATACAATATCTCAACATGCTAATTAACCATCATGCAAAATTTCAGCCAATTCTAACATGTATAGGTCACTCAAAAAAATCCTGCAAGTTGACATAATGAGGTGTGACACAAATTGTCACACCTAAGTTCCAGAATTTGCTGCTCTCTAACCAGGTATCCAAAATTCATGAAATTTACATATAAATAATCCTCAATGAGTCAAGAACCACCACAAAAATTTTCAAGAATTTATTTTATGATATGAGTATTTCATGATCAAATTGCAAAAATGTGTCAAAAATGGATACATGTGAAAAAAGTCTAAGTCAAACAAGATATTTGCCATGCACAACTTTGACCAATAGGTCAAAAAAAACCTACACTCAACAAGGAAGCTATAGAAAAAATTTCCATATTTTTAGGATTTTTCTCCTATTTTTTATGAATTTTTTAAGGTCATTATCAATTTTTAATAATTAATTTGAATTAATTGCATTAATGAAATTGCAGTGGCGGGAGCGGGAAACTCCTAGTTTGAAAATTCAAACGCTTCCACGGATCAAACACACTAATTCATCGTCTCCTTCACACAGAAATTCCAGAAAATTGAAAAAAACGAAGAACACAAAAAGTTAACGAAAATGGACGAGGCTATATCCGTTGAACTCGTCTCAACTCCTACAATCCAGATATCACACTATCCAAACCTAATTGTTCCTAAATCAACCAAATCGAGTGAGTTAGGGTTTGCATTCATACTTTCATTTCCGGATTTCTCCCTACTCAGTTCACTATTTCATAAACCACAAGCATATCCATGACCTACGTGACTAGCACTTTCAAACGCATATGAACAATCAAAGAAACATGAGATTCGAAAAACCTTCAAACCTGGATATGGCAGTGTAATTCGCGCGCTTTTAGAGCTCAATTCATGAAAACAGCAATAGTAGAGGGATATAGAAGGTGATTGGAGATGCTAGCTTCAATTGCCATGGCTTCCATTGCTTGAAATCATCATTTCACCATGGATGCTCTTGAAAATGCAGTCACGATTCCATCCTTCTCCACCTTCGAATTCCAAAAACAGTCCAAGGTAATGATGCAAGGAGTCCAAATCAAAAAGAATCACGAAAAATGGTTGAGAATTGATGAAGAATTTTGAGATTGAAAGTGTTGTGTTCTTGATGAAAATGGAGAGAATGAAGAGTTTCTAGATCCAATCTTGGAGAATGTGTTTTTCTGTTATGATTAGGCAAGGATTTAGAATATATATGTGTGCTTAATTGATCACTAATCATGTAATTAACCAATTTGGCATAATTAGTGATAATGTAATTTTTGCAAATGAGGGCAAAATAGCCAATTCACAATGACAGCACATGCCAGCTCAAAATTGGTTCCAACATGTCCAAAACACCATATGTGAAGTGTAGAAACAATTCCCATTGCAATTGGTTGCTTAAATCTCATTTTCACTATGTGTATGTAAAGTATCCATTTTTAACCATTTCATTTTTCATGCCAAAACTCAAACCATGTGCATTAACCATGAAATGAATATTCAAACACACTTAAGATGCCATTCCTGAGGTGTTGGAAAAAGTCCCATTCAAAAATTCCCAATATTTTGACATTTGGACGATTTTGCCCCTGGTCCAATTCAGCTGTCCAGTTGAAAAGTGACTTTTTGCCTTGGCCATTTTTGGAAAATCTAATGATGCACCCTCAAAGTACATGTCAAATGGAGTTTGTGCATATAAAGAACTTGCAATTTGGACAAACCATGTGGAAGTTATGGCCTCCTGATTACGGTCTTTTCTGAAATTCACTGAGCCATATCTCGCAAACCGTACATCGGATTTTCAAGTTCTTGGACTTTTTGGAAAGGTGAGAACAAGATTTACATCTGTCATGTTGAACAATTTTTCATTTGAAGCTTCCTTGGACTTCTGTTTTTGAGGTCAAAAACTTTCCATTTTTGGAAACTTCAATTACAAGTCACTTGCTATTTTTGGCAGTTTTTGTCCTGACTTGATTTTCTTCAGTTTTAAGCTTTGCAATGTCATTTAACACTTGTTCCAACATGAATGAAGTGTGTCTAACTCATCTCCACCTCCAAATCCATCAGATCATGTACAGTTGACCACAGTTGACTTTTCATCTGATAGATGAATCTGGCAATGCATAGATCAATTTAAACCCCAATCTCCAACTGAAATGGCTCAAGGGTGACACCCTAGCCTCAATAAGCACCATATAATCATAGAATGATCCTCATCTCCTTCATAAACCCCATCTCCTGATCCAGCCCTGATTGGCCCAATACAACTGATTAGGGTTGACCAGTGGTCAAAACCCTAATCTCAAGGAATCTTCTCCAATCTCCTGATGACATCCAACCATGATGATGATGATGTATCAATTCAAACAAGATGAAGACCACTATCCTTGGAAATCATGAAACCCTAATTCACAGTCCAATCCTCAGATGGCCCATGATCAGTCATTGAACCCTAGCTTGCACCTTTGAACTTCCTCATCTCCTGATTAAGACTTGGGAAGATGGCTTGCACTATGTAACCACATGTTATGCAATATGAAATGCCTAATGCCCTAAAATTAAATGCAAATATGTTAATGCTAGTCCCAAGAGAGGAGGGCAAATTTTGAGGTGTTACATCATGCAAATGTTTTACTTCCTTTTTCATCGAGACATAAGTCTCACATGTTCCAGCTAGGTTTCTAATATTAGTTATTTCATGCTTAAGTGTTTCATTACTCTTTTCTATAAATTGAAGATAATATTTAAGGTCTAAGTTAAGCTTTTAAATATTATAATTTTCCTCGACTAAATTAGAACTTAATTTAAATAACTACTTGTATGAAAACTTTGTTACCTCATAGTCATCTTGTTCTTGAGATACTTTCAAGAAAACTTCATCTTCTTTGTTGGACGAGGGTTATTTGAAGGTTCCACCTAACGTTGACTCTTCAAGGTTCCTCCTTGATGTTGAATCTCTATTATATGCCAAGGCTTTATTTTCCTTTGCTCTCACGGAGATTCCACTAGATGAAGCTTCTTCTTGCTATCCTCTTCTAGATAAAGTTCCTTTATCTGATGTTGAATTATCTGAGGATGATTTAACTATTGAGTATGTTCTTTCGAAGGTGGTTGATAAAGTTGGCTTGTTTTCACATGAATTGTTTGATGGAGTTTGTAACACCCTAAAACCCCACATACAAGTTATCGCATAATTTAGTAAAAAGTACAACCACATAGGGTGTCACTCATATCGAAATAAAATTCTGCTCCGTAACACGGATTACATCAATACACATTAATCCTGTCATCGCGTGCTCACTTCCATTTTAAAGTATCATCGCAGCGGAAATATCATCAACAACTATGGAAGATAAGGTAAGTAATGACATTTCGTCTCAAACTCCAACTTCAATAACAAATAAGAGAGATGTAATCAATTCACTCAACATGTTTAAGAATGCACAATAACAAAATTAGTCTTATGACTTCAACATAAACATGTCATAACTTTAGAACAAGTGTTCTCAACCCGATGTACATAATCAGAGCAAGACGCTACTAAAGAAAACACTAAACTAAGAAGTAACTCCAAGAGTTGGCTTCCACTTACTTCAACAATGCTACTCATGAGTATCTGCACGATGCCCATGTAAAGGCAACATTCAAACAGAAGGGGTGAAAACTCATTTCAAATAATAAATGACGCATAATAATCATAATGGATTAAATATAGTATAATTTAAACATAATCCACTATGCACCACAACACATGTATTCAAGTTTCACCCAATTCCCAACAATGCACAATCAATATGCAAGTGTGACTCTCAACAACATCAACAAATTCATATGCTTTCGGTACCGACTTCAACAATTGTTCTTATCATGAACTAGGCTCCAATCAACTGAAAACTGATGAGCCCCACACCGAGCTCCAAGCTTTAACGTCAAGCTTGGGACAATTATCGGTCACCAACATCGAAAATTGTAATCGTCTCTTGTACAATGGTTCCAATTATGAGTCAGGTTCCAATCAACTGCAAACCCAAGAGCCCCACACCGAGCCTTAACATCAAGCTTGGGACAATTACCAATCACCAATATCGAACCTGTAATTTCCTCTTTCACAACAACAACAAGTCATGATGCATGAATGAATTTCGGCATCTTCACGCCAACTCAACAACACAAACGGTATCACATCAACCACATAACTTTCTAGACAACATCAACAGGATAGTTTCACATTAAAACTATACATCTCAACTCAACATGCTATCATTATAAGTATAACAATCCATCTCATAATCACATCAACATTATCACAACAATTGCAACAACACAAACGGTATCACATCAAACTGCATAATTTCCTGTATAATATCAACATCATAGTTTCACACCAAAAACATACATCATAACCCACAATGTCATCAAAATACAACAATCAAACAACCTGCTATTATGTTAGCAATTTACCACATCAATTTATCAACAACAGGAACTCAACGTTTCACTAAGCGTTCATAACATCATCATGAAAACCACAATAGTACACACCTAATCATAGTTCAATCATTCTTAATCCCCACTACCATGTTATATAGATGAGTGTTATATTTCAAACACTTCAAATGGCTCATCATTTGGATATACATATCAAAAGTTATGGCCAAAATCGCCGAAGACTACAAAACGAACATTCTAGCAGTTATGTGTCGACACATGACTCGTAAAAGTTGGATCATGACCTATTCAGGTCAGCACATAACATGTACAGGTCGACACATGACCTATACAGGTCGACATATAACTTGTATAGGTCGACTCATGTACCTCATTTTTAAATTATGTATCATTATGTTAGATGTGCTAACTGTATGTGTCGAATAATGACCTATACAGGTCGACTCATAACCTATACGGGTCAACACATGCATCAAATAGGTCGACACATGACCTTCATAGGTCAACACATTCTGCTATTTTTTTAAGAAACATCCAAACACTACCTCATGTGCCAAAACTTACATTACGAAAATCCATCAAACAAAATCAAATTTCTTATGGTTATAACTTCCAAACTCATCATGTACTCCATGAGTTCATGAATCAACAACATATTACAACAATATCATCATGTTCATAATCTCTAAATCCCCATTAACACACTTAAGGTTATACCCATCAAACATCAATCAATGCCATAATATCATCAACAACATCAAAATAGAATATATGCATACATAGGGTACATGAACTTCACATGAATTCCATCAAATTCAACATGATTCATTTTATTCAAGCACATCACAACATTAACATATCAATACACATGGTTATAATTCATATCATTGCATATAACACAATATTATCTTCATCAATAAAAAGAATAATCAAACCCTATGGAAGATTATGAATCTTTCCACTCTACCCTTCCATCATGCCCATAATAATTGAAACAATTTCCCACCCTTACCTAAAATCCTGGCAATTATTGTAATCCTCTCTTGATTTCCCTTCTTCTACCTCTAGCAAATTTTCCTCTTTTGCTCCCACTTCCAAAAACACATATTGTAACCTCTATCCCCTCACAATCTCTTTTTTATTATCCAAAAACCTAATTCCCTTATTAGGCTATCCCCATCTTAACCTCAAGTTCTCTCTTCCTCTTGTCATGGTAAATTTTCTGACGATTATGTGAACCCCAAAAACTCAGCAACATCTTTCATCATCCTTGGCCACCAAAATAACCTCTTTAAATCTTGATACATCTTTGTAGCACCAGGATGAATAGTTAGACTATTCTTATGTCCTTCCTCAAGAATAGACTTCTTAAGTACATGTATATTAGGAACACAACTCTATCTCTGAACCTCATCACGCCATTATCATCAAACTCAGAAATAACATTTGTTACCTTGGTTGATTAAAGTGAGATGGTCTATCAAACTCAAATCAGATCTCTGACATCCTCTAATCCCTTCAAGGATACCACTCGCCAGCTTCAACATACCCAACTTCACACTATTAGGAGTTTCTTCACACATTACACTCATATCTCTGAATTTCTCGATCAACTCTAGCTCTCGAACCATCAACATTGACATATGCACAAATTTTCTGCTTAATGCGTCAGCTACAACGTTAGCGTTTCTCGGATGTTAACTCAAGCCAAAATCATAATCTTTTAGAAATTCAAGCCACATCCTCTAACTCATATTCAATTCCATCTGATCAAATAAATACTTCAAACTTTTGTGATCTCTGAACACTTCAAGCCTAGAACCAAAAAGATACCGCATCCAAATTTTAAATACAAGAACCGCAACTACCAACTCAAGATCAGGTGTAGGATAATTCCTTTCACAAACTCTCAACTGTCTCGAAGCATAAGCCACCACCTGACCATTCTACATCAACACTCCTCCCAGACCTATCTTCGAAGCATCACAATATATAACAAGCACTCAATTGGATTCGGAAAAATAAAAACCGGAGCAGACGTCAACTTCTTCTTAAGTTCTTAGAAACTCTCTTCACAATGCACATCCCAACATAGGCTTGACCCTCTTGAGTCAATTGAGTCAATGCCAATGCCCACTTCAGAAAACCTTCTATGAATTTATGGTAATAACCCGCTAACCCAAGGAAACTTCTAGTCTCTGTATAAGACTTCAAAGTCTCTCACCACAACATATTATCAACCTTCAAAGGACCGACCGTAATACCACCACTAAAAAATATGTGGCCAAGAAAATTCACTTCTCTTAACCAAAACTCATACTTAGATATCTTAGTGTAGCAATAAATTCATGACCATTAAGCTATAGATAAACTTAACGTCAATAAAACCAGAGTCACCACCGTGCTTTTATTGTTTCCAAAGGAAAAGGGAAAAGTACGAACAAAACCCAAAGATAAGAAGTTTTCAAATCAAAAATAATAAAATGCCAGAGATTACAGGTAAGGGGGTTGGTTACACAGAGGGAAGGTGTTAGCACCCAAAGTATCCTAGGTACTACTAGGGGGCCCTTTTTTATGTGCGCATGTGTTTTTGGTATAAAAGATGTTCGAGAAAAATAGATTGTGGGGGTGAGAAAATAATTTGTTAATTAAATTTTTCTGTTTGACAAGACCTTCGGACTTGTGCCTACATACAAACATGAAAATGAGGGATCAAAACCTCGTAGTTCGTGGTATCAATTTCAAAATGAGAGGATTTCTTTTAATCAAAATTTAAGTTTAAAAGAGGCACAAAGGGCCCAAAAGTTTGCATGGGTGTTAGTTCTTTTTGTCTTTTGAAATTTTAAGTCAATATGATTAGATTTATTTACAAGTTTGATTTAAGAAGAGAGTTTAAAAATGCAATGGCACAAGGCCAAAGTTTCTAATTTGAAATAAGGTCTAAGTTTTGAAATTACAAGCAAAGAAGGCTTTTGAAAAGGGGAAGAGATTTTGAAATTTAAGAAATTGGAGGAGATGAAAAGGCTAACCTAAGCATAAAATTAAAAGTTAAGAGTTTAAAAGATCTGACCAATGGGATGCAATCCAACAGAGAAAAATGTCTTATAGAAAACCCATATTCTCTTTGGACTTTGAATCAAGTAATAATCAGCAAATAATTAGAAATATCAGACATCATGGAGATGAAGGAATCAAATAAAGATGGCCACATCCAAGCAAGTAAATCTCATAGCTAGCAGTCTTCTTTGTCTTCTCATGTATCAGATGAAATACTCCTTGATTAACTCAAAATAAAGCATTAGACATGAGGTCAAAATAACAATTGCATCAAGACCATGTAGCAGATAAATTCAAGTGGATCCCAATACTTGCACCAGATGAAAGCTCAAATTACAATAACTTGGTCTCAGAAATGTTGGCATTGGCTAAGTCCTTTTGCATGTGGAATGTTGCCTAATCCTAAGTCCAAAAGTTCAGATCAAACCCAACAGTCCACACAAACATATTTTAGGGTTTTTGTTGTTTATTAGGTATTTTTAAGGTCCTAAGACCATGAGCACAAACAAAATACACCAACAAATATATACAGTCACAATATCTGGCTCAAATGAGCAAAGTGAAAATGATATAAACATAAACAAGTTAAATGATATGTAAATGGAAAATGAATGATAAATGATTAGAAATTAAATTGCATAAAGTAAATGGCTTGAAAGTAAAGCAAAGTTAATAAAAATTAGTCAAATGTTAGTCAAGGTTAATTAAATGTTAGTGATGTTTTGCTTTTTCAATTGATTAAGTCATTCTTTGGAGAACACTCAACCATCTATTCACAAGCATGAATCCTTGAACCAGGACATCTTCCAAAGGAAGGAAAAAAGGCCAAGTTTCCACACAATACCATGAAAGATGGGAGACTTACAATCTCACTTACTAGAATGCCATGCCTTTAGGGTAAAAATTTAGCTCTATGTTAAGCAATTGTAATTGGACTTATGTAAAAGTCACAACTATCTGAGGCCAGGCAATAAAAACTTAGGTAATAACGCATGTTAGAGATTTGGTATAATGAACCAAACTCCTAAAACATACCACACACTAAAAGAAAAGATCAAAATGGATGGACTCATCTCATCCATACTTGCATTTCATCTAACACAATATTATTGATGAACCAATTAGCCTTATGATCTTGAGATTTCATTGGCCAATTGAGAGGGATGTGAAAGAATGGGGTGAAGATGAAGAGGGAGGGGGGATATGAGAGAAACACAAATTGGTCATGGAAGGAATTTTTATCAAATTAAAATCATTCATTCAATTTGGGAGATAAAATGTACATTTCATCAATTCCCTATATCCAATGATTTTAATCCAACAAAAGTCAAATTAACCTTGACCAAGGCCCAAACAAATAGTCAAACATCACAAGACCATAAAAACGACTCAACATAATTTTTACATAATTAATCAATTAAAAATCAAATTAAAAATGCATTTAAATTCAATTTAATTTGGTCAAAACCTAAAATATCTTCAAAACACCAAATAAATGGCCAAGAGATTTATCCTAGGTCAAACAAGGTCAAAGGACCTTAGACAAAAATTTTCATGATTTTTGAAAAGTTAGAAGTATTTTTAAACAATTAAAAATATGCACAGAAACATTTAATTCATGAAAAATATCAAAGTTAATCCAAAAAATAATTTTAATTCAGAAAATGAAAGAGAAAAATATTTAAAGATTTTTGGTGAAAGTCCTATATTTTTTGGATTAAAAATGAAATTATTATGAATTAAAAAAAATAAAGCAATTAATGAAAAATCAGAAAATACAAAAAAACAAGAGCCATCAGATCTCCCTCATTAATTGAGGTGGCAGATCTGATGGATTAAACACACGCTCCATCATGTTCCCTAGTCAATGCGTGTACACGCATGGTAATCAGAAGCGAAGGCCATGATTAAAACATTTTAAACAAATCTGATGGTTGTGAGGCGTGACAACACACCACCGGAGCTAGGGCTCCGGTCTTCTTCTCCGGTGGACCTCACCGGGCTTGTCCACCACTAACCACCATAAAAATAAAAAACAAGGACATGGATTCAAAGAAAAAATGCTCATGAGCTATAATCTGGCCTCAATTTTCTCCAATTTCAAGTATATAAAAAGATACAGGGATTTGAATTTTGAGGATCGTGAACTGAGTTGCTTCGATTTGACCTTAAAGCAACTCAATCTTGTTGCCTACATTGGTAGGACTTCAGCCAACCAAAAATCACAAAGAATGGTGAAGAATTGAGAGAGAATCGAAGAGATGAAGTTTCTGAAAAATCACCTTCGAGTTGCTTCAGATCCACTTGATCTTGATCTGGATTTGCTTGCTTTCTCTTCCTCTTGCTTGCAGTGATCAATTGAAATGAAAAGGGCAATGAATTCTTGGAGTTTGAATTTCCAAAACAGAAGAAGAAATTCAACTCAATTTCAATTGAAATCTTCAAGAATTCTATGAAATTGAGGGTTTGGATTGTTCTGGCAAAGCTTGGGCAAGGTGTTGATCAAGTTCTGAGCTCATTGCACTTGTATTTATAGGGTTATCACATGCTTTCCACACACTTCCATTTGAAATCCGAAATTAGCAACTTTGCATCATGAGCTTGCATGGGCTTGTACAAAGCCCAAAGAATCATTTGAAAAGGTCCAAAATCGTGCATAGGTAATGATGAAATCAATGCATTAAGCCATGCAATGTTGAAATGAGTTTGGTCATGAGATCCTTCCAAATGGTACCATGCATTACACCCATGCGCAAGTCCTTCATTCTTTGGCCAAATGAGATGATCTTGGACTTTTTCGAAAGGTGAGATCAAGGGGCACAACTTTAATGTTGAGCACTTTTCCATTTGAAGCTTGGATCATGATGAATTTTGAGTAGGAAGTTTGGAAAATCAAACATAAATGAAAATTTTCTAAGTACCAAGTCAAATGTTCACTTCTTCCGCCTTGAATAACTTTTGCTATGGACTTCGTGGAAAAAGTTAATTCATCAAAGTTGTAGCTCTTTCAAACCTATTCAATTTAGTCACCAATTTGACCTTATTTGAATTTAGAATGAAGGAGTTATGCATTTTATAAGTTGAGGAAAATCACTTGTTCAATGGTAGTGGCCCAAAATGACCTATAATGTTTCCTCTTGGCACATGCATTTGCAAGTTGAAATGGAACTTCCTACAAACATCAAAGTTGAATTAGACATCTTGAATTTGATCATTGAATTTTAATTTCTTTCATCTCATAAAAATTGAGCATGTTATGGTCTTGGGAAGTTGACCTCCTAACCAGGGTTCAGACAAAATGACCTATAATCGTTCACCATAAAAAATGACCTTCCAAGCAAAAATAGACCTTGACTTCAACATGAAAGTTGTTTGGAATGTCATAAGGAGTAACATTTCTCTTGGAATCATTTTCATATGACAAAAATTGTAGGATATAGGGTCTAGGGAACCCTAGTTTTGACCAATTGACTTTCTCTGGTCAACCACCATGAACCATCTTGCTAGCTTGACATTATCTTGACTTTTGGGACTCACGTAGGATCATATATTCATAAGATGATGTAATATGAAGTATCCCTTGAAATATTTTATCAATTGATGAAGAAACTTGTTAAGGAAGTCACACAAGATACCCAGATGACTTATGGTTTCCAAGGCAAACAAATTTCAAACTCTTGGTTAATTCTTGATCAAAATGATATGTGAAGACCATATGGATCCATATATTATATCTAGAACCAATATGAACCATTTCTTGATTGATTTCCTTGCATTGAGGGTCTTAAACCCTATATATGAGCTTGATGGAGCATAGGTGATCATACACACTACCTACAGAAGCAACAAACTATGCATTGACATATTTTTCGTATTTTTGTTAGTAAATAATAAAAAATAAAGTATGATACAATCAAATGTACTTGGTGATTCTCTCTCAATGCAGACCCAATGAATGAGGGGTGAGGAGGAGGATGCCAAGGTGTGATCCCAAAGCCAATGCATATGGTTAGATAGCATGAGGGATCTTAGGGTCAAAATTGGGGTCTTACACTTAGCATATAGCTGCTTCTCATTCAAAAAGTCCAACATAATTCTCATGGTCACCATTCTCTTTGTTAGTCTTTGAATAAATTAGAATGTCATCAATGAATACCACTACGAACTTATCCAAATACTGATGAAAATTCCTATTCATATATTCCATAAACACATTTGGCGCATTAGTCACACCAAACGGCATCACATAATACTCATAGTGACCATATCTCGTTCTGAACACAGTCTTTAGGAAATCTTCTAATTTTACTCAATTCTGATGGTAACCAAACCGCAGATCAATTTTACTGAAAACACGAGCACCGACTAGTTAATCCATCAAATCATCAATTCTTAGAGGATGATATTTATTCTTAATCATTACCTTGCTCAACTATCGATAATCAACACACAATCTCATCATATTGTCCTTCACATACTCTCTCACTTTCTTAGCAGATATAAACATCAACTTTTCACCTCCATCGAATTCATATTCATGCTCTAGAGGCAAGTCGCAGATATCTTCAGGAAAATATTAGGAATCACACACCTCTTGCATATCACTAGCTGTCACATTCCTCCTCACTCTCCGAGAATCAAATCTCAACAATACTTGATTGTTCTGCATCAAAGACATCCCTACTAGACCAACAGATAGGAATCTCAAATCCACATTCTCTTTGGATTTAAGAAACTGCATCGACTTATCCAAATAATTGGTAAACACTTGGTCTAACTCCAACCAATTCATTTCACGAATAAAATCAACTTATTCTAACGAAATACAAATCATGCCCATCCTTAGGAAGCTTGTTAGGATACTCAACACACCATTGGCTCATCTGTAGCGAAAACATCGTCTTCCCCCTCACAAGGAAGAGAATACCGAACCATATTCCCTCAAGGATCATACCACTTTTCTAACCGACACCATCCTCGAATCTGACATTTCTTCGGGTTCAAGAAAAGCACAACATTCTCAAAGTAGTTGAACTAGCCAACATTATACTCATGCTTGTAGACATATGATGTCCAAGCTCTCTACATCAGACGCTTCTCCCCCACTTATTTCATTTCTAATCTGCAAATGGAAAATAAAACAAGCATCGATAGTGTTTTCATACATATGTCGCATACTAGGGAATAAACATAATTAAACAAATTGGCCGGACATACCAACCTGCTCTGATACCACTATGTAACACCCTTAAACCCCACATACAAATTATCACATAATTTAGTAAAATGTACAACCGCATAGGGTGTCACTCACATCAAAATAAAATCTTGCTCTGTAACACGGGTTACATAAATTCATATTAAACTTGTCATCGCGTGCTCACTTCCATTTTAAAGTATCATAGCATCAGAAATATTATCGACAATTCTGAAAGATAAGGTAAGTAATGACATTTGGTCTCAAACTCCAACTTTAATAAAAAATAAGAGAGTTGTAATCAATCCACTCAACATGTTTAACAATGCACAATAACAAAATTAGTCTTATGACTTCAACATAAACATATCATAACTTTAAAACAAGTGTTTCCAACCCGATGTTACATAATCAGAGCAAGACGCTACTAAGGAAAACACTAAGCTAAGAAGAAACTCCAAGAGCTGGCTTCCACTTACTTCAGTAATGCTACTCCTAAGCATATGCACGATGCCCATGTAGAGGCAACATTCAAACACAAGGGGTGATAATTCATTTTAAATAATAAATAGAGCATAATAATCAGAGTGGATTAAAGACACTACAGTTCAAACATAATCAACTATGCCCCATAACACATGTATTCAAGTTTCACCCATTTCGCAATGATACACAACAATATTCAAGTGTGACTCTTAACAACATAAACAGACTCATATGCATGCGGTGCCGACTTCAACAATGGTCCTTACCATGAATCGGGATACAATCATTTGCGAACCTATGAGCCTCTTACCGAGCTCCAAGCCTCAACATCAAGCTTGGGAAAATTACCGGTCGCCAACATCGAAACCTGTAATCGTCTCTTTCACAATGGTTCCAATTATGAGTTGGGATCCAATCATCTGCGAACCCATAAGCCCTGCACCAAGCTCCAAGCCTCAACATCAAGCTTGGGACAATTACCGATCACCAAAATTGAAACCTGCAATCACCTCTTTCACAATAACAACAACTCATGATGCGAATGTATGCATCTTTACAACAACTCAACAACACAAATGGTATCACATCAACTGCATAATTTCCTGTACAACATCAACAGGATAGTTCCACATTGAAACTACACATCTCAACTCAACATGTTATCATTATAATTATAATAATCCATCTTATAATCACATCAACATTATCACAACAATTGAAACAACACAAACAATATCACATCGAACTGCATAGTTTCCTGTACAATATCAACAAGATAGTTTCACACTGAAACCATACATCACAACTCACATGGCCTTCTATAAGACCCCAATTTTTGTCCCTAAGATCCCTCATGGTATCATATCATATCATTGCATTGCCTCAAGGATCATTGTGCACCCTGCTTGCTTCCTTGTGGGTGGGTTGCCCTTTTGAGTGGTTCTTGATCACCAAGCATGTTTGCATTTTTATATCATTTGTTTTTCTTTTAATCACTAACCAAAAGTACAAAAATATGTCATCTAACCTTGTTACTTGCAGATGAAGCAATCACAGGTCAGGGCAATTCAAAGCAGTCATTGAGCAATAGATGGTGGCCATTCTTGAGATTTGGACCCCACAATCATTCACAAGAGTTCATATGAGTTATGATGTCATTTTGAAGCTAAATCCTAAGTGGTAGAGGCTTGAATCTCATCAAGACATTTTTCAGTCAACTGAAACCCTAGAAAGTCAACTGCAAAGTCAACTGTGGATTTGGAGGTGGGAAGTGATGGGAAATACTTCATTCATGTTCAAACAAGTCTATTTGACATTTCAAACACTCACATTGAAGAATTTGAGGTCAAGTCAAAAATTTCCCAAAATAGAAAGTGACCTATAATTTGAACTTTCCAAAAATGGCAAGGTTTTTGACCAACTTCAACTCAATATTACATGACCAAAAAGGCTTCAAATGAAATTTTGTTGAACATGAAAGTTGTAGATCTTTCTCTCCCATTTCCAAAAGGTCCAAGATCATGGATTTCTCATGTGTGGTTGAAGAGATATGATCAAAACATGGCAAAGTGTACTTGAAGATTCAAATGGGCATAACTTCTCAACCAAGGCTCCAAAATGAGTGGTTCTTTTTGCTAAATTCTCCTCATGACCTCTAATTTCCAAATCATGCATCACATTACATGAATTATCATTGCATGATCACTTGTTAATTCATTGGCTTTTTGGAGGGAAATTTTAAAATTCAAATTTGGTGCATTGTTTGAACATTTTGCTATTGCCATTGGCTCCAAAATCAGATTTTAAGTGGAAAATGAAGGGAATTCGTGCACTGTTCATACATGCATTCCATGCATGAGGGTGAAAAACTAAATTTGCACTTACACCTTAAAACTCAATTATTTCCATTTGCATTTGGTTTAAGCTTAATTAAACATGATTAGTAGGAGGTATATAAGCATAACCCTAACTGTTTTCAGGGATTAGCAACCATTTTTCAGATCTAGATCCAAATTCATCAATTTTTTCTCTCAAAATTTTCTTGCAAATCTTCAAACAAAAGCACATTCCATTGCTTGATTCTTGATCCTGAGGTGTTGTTGAGTAAGTTTGGACGTGGAATCAAGAGAAGCAGTGCCAAATTGAAGCATACTCGAAGATGGAAGCATTCATGGTGATTCCAAAATTTGCTGGATTCAGGAGTTGCTGAGCTTCCAATTCATCATCAATCACCTCAATAATCATTGTAGAGGAACTGTAAGGCATTGCTGAGCTTAGTGAAGCACGAAATCCAGTTCTGCACTTCAAGAGGTTACAAATCAAATCTCTTATTTTTGAATTTCTTTGCCATGATGTTGTAGATCTCTTTGTGCTGGTTATGCTGAGCTTTGAATCGTGCAAATTGATGCTGTTTTGAGCTAGATATGATTAACTGAAGTTTTGATGATTGAATCTTATTTTCTTTGATCCGTGCGTGTTTGGATGTTTTTGCATGAAATGATTATGGATCTTGATTGTACACTGCATGATGATTCGAATGCTATGCTTAATTTTAATTTCTGGACACATTTTCAAAAATCTGGAAAATCCAGATGAAGATCATGATGATCTTCATCTTCAACCTTTGATGTTCATCGTTTCTAGAATTTGCCACGGCTTTGCTTCAGTTTAGCTACGGTTTTTTGAATTAGCTACGAATTTAGTTGGCGCGCTAGGGTTTAGTCCATACGACATCGTTTTGATTGAGCGCGCGCCACATTTCAAATGTTCACCGAGTTCGATCCTTGGCTGCAGCACATATTTCAAATGCTTCACATGATTATCCAATTTCCCTCTCATTTTTATGCTATGTCCATTTTTGAATTTCAATATTTTCTCCAACTTAGAAAAATCATAAAAAATAGGAAAATGCATCAATTTAATCCCAATTTTTTGTATCTTGTTCCTCTGTTTGTCTATTTTCTAATCATCATGATTTTACAAGTTGTGCTTGGCTGGATAATGTTTTGTGCTAGAATGTTTGAACATGTATGCTTATTTGACCTTGCCATGCTTTTACCTTTGTGAAATGCTGGTCTTTGATCCAATGATTTTGAAATTTTGCATGATGAAACTAGACACATTGTTCGACATTTTGGTGTTGATTTGGTATTTTTATCAATTGTCATCTCTGTTTTATGCTTGTGCTAAGTTGGTGTGACAATTTGTGTCACACCTTTGCTTGTTTAACTTGTATGATGTGATTTCCATGCTAAATGATCTCCAATTCCTCTGATTTTTTGTATGTTGATCATGTTAGATGTCTTGAATAAGCATGATTTTTTCCAGATTTATTTGAATCATTTCTGATTTAATTGAGATTTTTCATTCTGGTTGATCACATTTGAGCTTTAAAATTGCCTTGAACTTCTCTTGTTCATGAAATGCTTTTGGTAATTGATTTTGATATGAGACTTTTTGGATTGTTTCAAGATGTGATTAAAGTTGATTCATGTTAAATTTCAGCTCCTGTTTTAAATTTTTTCTCCATCTTTGACCCTAGGCTTTGACCTAGTGGTTTGTTGCTTATGTTTGAGCTTTGATTTCAGGTTGAACATCCAAGTTCCATAATTGGTGATGCTCCATTCATTTGAGCATTGATGTTTGCCTTTGATTACTAACATTGTGTGTTTTTGTAGGTTGATGGTAACTCATTTGAGTTTGCCTTTTGGCTTACACATTTTGTACATTAGGATTGTCTGTTGCTTATTAACTGTTATCTGTTTGTCTGAGTACTGTACTGATTTGTCTGATGTTTCCACAGGTACTTAAGTTGCTTTAAGTTCATTGTGAACTTTGCTTTGCTTGGTTGCTTAACCACTTAGGTATATCTCTAATCTTCATGTAGTCTGGAAGACCTGTCCTGTTATGTGGGCAGGCACCTGTCTGAAGCCCTCCTTAAGAGGCCATGTCTTTGTGTGTTTAATTTTGTGCTAAGCAGGAAAAGTCCTCTTATGAGGCAATTGGCAGATAAAAGAGATGTGTAATCCATCTCCTGCTACTCAGTGTGTCATTCACCTCGCTCACACCATGTGTTGATGCATTGTGGATAATATCCCAAGATCTTATAGAGTCAATCACTTGTGGAGAAGAGTTCCAACTTTCTGAACTCCCACACCTTCCATTGTTTAAAGCTCTCCCTGACCAGGGATAAGAGCTATGAGGCACACCCCTCATCTCCATTTCATCTGCTTCACCCTAACTCTCAATGTTAGGGTTAAGAGCACAAAATACCCATTCCAGTTGGTTGTAAAGCCTAACCTCGCTTGAGCCTAATTGATTGTATATAGTGTGTGCTAATTGACTTGATTGTTGTCATCTGTGCATATTTGCTTATGTGTGCTTTGTGCATTTATCATCATTACTTATATATCATTTCATAATCATTGTTCATTGCTTTGTGACATCTTTGTTTTGTCCTTTGAGGAGTCAATTGTAAGTCCATCTATTGGCAGTTGTTTCCTATGACCATTGAGGAGTCAATTGTAAGTCCAGTTATTGGTAGTTGTTTCCTATGATCTGGTAGGAGTCAAGTATAAGACCATTTATTGGTAACTTGTTTCCTCTTGCTTATTGCATTTGTCTGTTTTTGTGAGGAGTCAATTGTAAGTCCAGCTATTGGCATTTGTTTCCTATGATCATCCTTTGTGAGACTAGTATAAGTCCATTGATCGGCCTCTGGTATCATTGTTTCTTTGCTTTTAGGAGACTGGTATAAGTCCATTGAGTGGCATCTGGTATCCTTGTTTCTCTTTGTTTTAGGAGATTGGTATAAGTCCAGTGATTGGCATCCGGTATCCATCTTTGTTGACTTTGCCTGATACATTGTTTACATGTTACTTGCATTGTTGCCTATTCCATAGGAATCACTTGGATCATCTACATATGATCTCAAGAGGTGAACATCTAAGAAGTTTTACTTCCTCACCCTCCCATCTTTTGTTTCTTTAAACCTTCATTTGCATGTTAATCCAAACTTGAAAACTCTTGTGCAAACATTTTCACTTCTTTTCAAATTAGAAACCTAGGCCTTAAGCCTCTGATTTTCAAACTTCATTTTCACAATACTTCTTTTGAATTGAACTCTAATCATACTTTGACCATCTTTTTGTGAATACTCATAATCAATTAATTTCACTCACTCAATTGCTTTTGTGGCTTTGCCCACTTCTTAATCAAGTTTTCACACATTAGCCATAGGTTTCAATTATCTTAGTGGTTGATGTTAATCTCGCCTTTTGTCCTTAGTGATCGAACTGTAAGACTTCCATACTGAAAACAGGGTTAACCCCTCTAGTATGTCGAAGCTATTCTCACATGGTGGACTTGTTGTTGCATAGGTTGAGTTTTCTCCCGTGGATAATGAAAGACCTTAGGGCTTTTGTTTTAAAATCAATCCACTTACTTTTGGAAATATTTTAGCTGAACTACGGCGTTTTGATCCTTACCTTCCATGGAAAGGTACGTAGGCAACGGGTTCATCCGTTCAAACACAAAAACAATAAAAATTGCATATTCTTTTCTCATCCCTTCAATCTATGTTTGCACAATAAATATTTCATAAACAAATAATCATTTTGTACAACAAGTGTGAAAAGAGGTTCCCTAGGAGTACCTAGGACGTTTTGGGTGCCTAACACCTTCCCATTGCGTAATTAACCCCTTACCCAGATCTCTGACCTTTTCATTAGTTTTCTATGTGTAAAACTTCTTAGGCTTTTGTTCGCTTTTTAGCCATTCCTTTGGATAAATAAAAGTGCGGTGGCGAATCTACCTTTGTATGCTTTGCTTTTGATTTAATCAATAAATCATAAAGTGATGAATACACCGCTACACCTTCAAAACATAAAAATCAAACAACCTGTAATTATGTTAGCAATTTACCACATCAATTTATCAACAATAGAAACTCAATGTTTCTCTAAACAGTCATAACATTATCATGAAAACCACGACAATACACACCTAATCATAGTTCAATAATTCCTAAATCTCGATACCATATTATAGATTTGAGCTTTAGCTTTCTAATGCTTCAAACAACACATCATTTGGATATGCAGATCAAAAGTTATGGCCTAAATCGCCGAACACTGTAGAACATACATTCTAGCAGTTATGTGTCGACACATGACTCGTACAAGTCAGTTCATGACCTATATAGGTCATCACATAACATGTAAAGGTCGGCTCATGACCTATATTGGTCGGCAAATAACATGTACAGGTCGGCTCATGTACCTCATTTTTAAAGCACGTCACATTCTTTAGATGTGCTGACTATATGTGTTGATTTATGACCTATACAGGTCGACTCATAACCTATATAGGTCGGCACATGCATCGAACATGTCAACGCATGAGCTTCATAGGTCGACACATGCTGCTATGTTTTGTAAAAAAATCAACTTTTAACCATCCAAACACTACCTCATGTGTGTAGCACCTCAAATTTGCACCCCCCATTCATGCATTCATTTCATTTTTAGGTCATTGACATTACATCAACATTGCATAGCACATTGCATCTCATCTGTCAAGACTGGTATCAGGAGAATTCATCAGTGCCAAGAAGCAAAGAATTTCCATGAGATAAAGGCCATATGGTTGTTCTAGAGAGCTTATGTGAACCCAAGGTTCATTTTGAAGCAATTGTATCAAGTGCTAGAGGCTCAAAGTCATCAGTGTAGTTTCAGGTCATTTGGGGCCCATAAAAGTCAACTGCAAGTCAACTGAGGGCTAGGAGGTGGAGAAATGGTTTGAGACATTTCATTCATGTCCCAAAGAGGCTTATTCAACATGTCAAACATCTACGTTGAAGATTTTGAAGCCAGATCAAAAGTTTCCAAAAATGGAAAATGACCTGTAATTTCAAGTTTCCAAAAATGGCAAGTTTTTGGACCAACTTCAACTTGACTTTCCAACATCAAAGAAGATTCAAATGAAATTTTGTCCAACATAAAAGTTGAAGATCTCTCTCTCCCATTTCCAAAAAGTCCAAATTGAGTGCTCCTTTTTGCATAATTCTTCTCATGACATGAACTTTCCAAATCATTCATCACATTACATGAAATTTCATCACATAATCATTTTCTTATTCATGTGAGTTTTGGAGGGAAAATCATGAATTCAAAATTGGTGCATCATATGGACTTTTTAACCATTCCAACATGTTCATAGGAGGATTTTAAGTGAAATTGCATGGCCATTGTTACTGTTCACGTGCATGTTGCATGCATGGGGTGAAAAAACCAAATTTTGCACTACACCTCATTTTTGAATTAAAATTTCATTAGCCAAGTTAAGTGTCATTAGGAAATGGATTAAGCCAGCATATAAATAGATAATTATAACAGAATTTTCACAATTCACAATTCTAGATCTAGATCCAAAATTTCCCTCCAAAATTTCTCTTCTTCCAAATTCAAAAATTCTTCAAAGAACACTTGATTTTTATTGCATATTTGTGTTCTTGGATCATTATTCAGTAGAGATCAAGCCATTGATTGCAAAATTTGGTGAAGAATTGAGCACTTGAAGATCAAGAACATGATAATGGAGATTCAAATCTAAGCTAGATCCAAGCCATTCCAAGCTTCAATTTCAACTTCAGAAGTCATTACAAGGTTGATAGAAGGGATTTGGATGCTGCTGGACACTTGAATCTACCACTGCCATTGTTGAAGCTTCAAGAAGGTCAGAATTTCGCGCATCATAATTCTTGTTTTTATTGCCCTAGGCTTGTAGTGCTTGTTCCCCTGATTACACTGATATAAAGAACTTGAAAAACGGACAAATATTGAAGAAGATATGATGAATTAAAGTCTTGATGAATAAACATGTTTTCATTCGATTTGCATTTTTTATGAAGAATTAGGATTAAATATTGGTGGATTCGTGTTCTACTCATCAAGACGAGTCCAATGGTATATCATTTCGTAAATTCTGGGAAATTTTTTTCACGTGAGCATTGTTGCTTCACCGTCTCCACGAAGGAGACGGTTGTTTCCGCCGCTGGGAACAGTGCCCCCCGCCGTCTGAAAGTGACGAGGCTAGGGCTTACTCGTACGCCACGAGTGCGCCACGCCAGTGAAACAATTGGCCAGGACTTGTCCACGCGTAGGCTTGACCGTGTGACTAGGCGCCAGCGTGCTTTAATAAAACGGAGCGTTTTGAGGCGCACGGTTCGATTCCAGCTTATCACATTTGCCATTTAATCATTTCTTTTCATTATTTTTTATGTTTTGCAATTTTTATTTCATTATTTCCATGAACTTTAAAAAATCACCAAAAATAGAATACAAGTCCAATTAATCTCCAATTTTTTTTCACATGATCCTATGAATGTCTAGAATTTTATGGTGTTGATTGTATGATTTTATCCTTGCTGGAAATTAAATTGTGTTGCATTCTTTGAACATGTGTACATTTGGACCTTGCTTCATTCTTTCTATCATAAAATGCTCAATAATGATCCAAATGCCATGAAATTTTGCATGATTATTCTTAACATGATGATGGATTTGTGTGATTTTATTTGGCATTTTTTGCTATTGTCTTCCCTATTTTGGACACATGTACTTTAGGTGTGACAATGTGTGTCACACAATTTGATATTGATCTTCTCAATTTTCATTGCCTAGCCAATTGAGCTCCTCTGTTTATGAGTGTTTGATGTGTTGAATGCTCATAAAAATTTCCAGAATTGTTTGAGTCTTTTCTGTTTTGATGTGGAATTTTCATTCATGATGATCACTTGTGAGCTTTGAATTTGCCCTTTGCCTTCTCTTGCACATGAAATGAATTTGCTTAATGATTTTGACTTGGTCCTTTTTAGGACATCTTCATGATAGAGTAAATGTGATTCATGTTGAGTTTTAGCTTCTGTTTTGAATTTTTGCCCCACCTTTGACCCTAGCCTTTGAGCTAGTGGTTTGTTCTCATCTTTTGGACTTTGTGTTTCAGGTTTCAAGCAATTAGCCACATTGGTTGATTTGATCTCATCACTTGAGATACAAGTTATTTTGGTTGACTAACATTGTTGTTTTGTAGGTCTTTTGGATGGTGAATCAATTTAGTTTGCTTGCATCTTATGCCTTGCACCATTGTTGTCTGATGATTGGTTGTCTGACTATTGTTGTCTGATTGATAATTTGTCTGAACACTATACTGATTGTTTGGTTGTTTACACAGGTACTTTAGCCGCTTTAACTCATTGTTTGAGTTGCTTTGCTTTGCTTGTGGTTGGCATACCACTTAGGTACTTTCCTACTCTTCATGTAGTCTGGAAGACCTGTCATGTTATGTTGGCAGGCACCTGTCTGAAGTCCTCCTTAAGAGGCAATGTTTGTGCTTGTTTATCTTTGTGCCTTGTACATTCAAAGACCTCCTAAGTGAAGAGGCATTGGCAGATAGAAGGGATGTTCAATACATCCCCTGCTACTCAGTTGAGTCTTTCATCTTGCTCGCACTACGTGCTGATGCATTTTGAATAAACACCCAAGATCATTGTCCAGAGTCAGTCATGTGGAGTAGAGTTCCTCATTCTGGACTCCCACACTTTCATTGATTGAAGCTCTCCCAGGCCAGGGATAAGAGCTATGAGACACAACCCTCATTTCCCATTTCATCTGCTTCACCCTAACTCTCAATGTTAGGGTTAAGAGCTCCAAACACCCCTTTCCAGTTGGTTTGTCTGTCGAGGTTGACATGACCCCTTGACTAAAGTCCAGCCTTGTATGAGCCACTTGTTTGCATATAGTGTGTGTGCTTGCTCTCTTGTGCTTGTGTTTGTTTACTTGTTTAGGCTAGCTTGCTCCCTGTGCGAGTTAAGACTAGAGACCTCAACATAGGGATCGTATGCATGACAACTTCTAGGCTCGAGCCGTAGTCTCCCTTCTAGTTGTTATCTCCCTTGTCTTTGGTTAGGATAGAGGTTCTTTCCCTGTTACGGGGAACTACGTCGCCCTGATCCTCATACCAGATGAGGTACGTAGGCAGGAGATGAGCAGATCTCTCCGGGCGCCCTTTTTCTTTTTCAACCCCTTGTGTTGTGTGGAGTCTGACGTAAGTCCAGCGATTGGCAGTCGGTTTCCCGTGTGTGGTTGTTTGTGTGGAGTCTGACGTAAGTCCAGCGATTGGCAGTCGGTTTCCTGTGTGTGTTCGTTTGTTTGGAGTCTGACGTAAGTCCAGCGATTGGCAGTCGGTTTCTTGTGTGTGTGTTGGTTTGTTCGGAGTCTGACGTAAGTCCAGCGATTGGCAGTCGGTTTCCTGTTTGCGTTTTGTCTGGCGTGCGTTAGCCGAGCTACGAGTGCTCTGATTCTTTCTCTAGTCAGAGAAGATACGTATGCATAGGATGCGACATCCTAGCGAGCACGTTTCCCCTATCCCCGAACTACGTCGACTCTGATGTCTGTGTCTGACAGACTACGTAGGCCCAGGTTGCGATATCCTGCTGAGTCCCTTTCCGTTTCTTCCGTCTTTCTTCCTGTGTTTGACTCCAGTGTGTGTGCAGTTTTTTGAGCAGTCTTTTTAGCAACCATTCTTCTATTCTTTCTGAGTGTGGATCCTGTCGAGTACGACGGATGCGTAGGGGTGCTAATACCTTCCCTTCGCATAACCGACTCCCGATCCTATCAATCTCTGGTCGCGAGACCATTTCCTTTCAAGGTTTACTTCGAGCGTTTCCTTTCCCTCCTTTGGGATAAATAACGCACGGTGGCGGCTCTGTGTCTTTTCCCGCCGGTTTTTCGCGTAATGCGACAATGTGCCAAAATATAGGTTACAAAAATCCATCAAAACAAAATCCAAATTCTTATTGTTATAGCTTCCTAACTTATCATCTACTCCATGGGTTCATGAATCAACACAATATTGCAACAATGTTATCATGTTCATCATCTCTAAATCACCATTAACACACTTAATGTCATACACCTCAAACATCAATCAATGACATAATATCATCAACAACATCAAAACATAATATATGCATACATAGGATACACGAACTTCACACTAATTCCATCAAATTTAACATGATTAATTTGATTCAAGGACATCACAACAACAACATATTAATACACAAAGTTATAATTCATATCATTGCATATAAAACATTATTATCATCACCAATCATAAGAATAATCAAACTCTATGGAATATTATGAATCCCTTCACTCTACCCTTCCATCGTACCCATTATTATTGAAACAACTTCCCACCCTTAGCTGAAATCATGGAAATTAATGCAATCCTCTCTTGATTTCCCATTTTCTACCTCTAGCCAATTAGCCTCTTTTGCTCTCACTTACGAAAACACGTATTATAACCTTTATCCCCTCACAATATCTTTTTTTTCCAAAAACCTAATTCCCTCTTAGGCTATCCCCATCTTAACCTTAATATTTTTTGCATAATTCCTACCTTGTCCTCACTTACTCAACATAAGCCCTATATTGCCCTTACTCTATTAATTTTCTATTTTTATTTTATTTTAGTTATTCTAATTTTATTACTTTCTCTCTAATAATAAAACAAAATAAATAAAATCATTAAAAGCTATTTTACCCATTTTTTCTTCAATTAATAACTAAAACTCTAACATTTTAATAATTCTACCACTTCTAAATTATCCTTCTCAACCATCTCTCTACACCCCACACACCTGAAAGACAAAATACATAATTAAATCAAAATGAATTTCATAAAATAAATTACTAAAATTAGGGTGTTACGTAGTTACTAAGGATTCTTCTACAATTGAGATCATGCCTTAATTCTTTAGTATTTAATTGAATTCATTCATCTTCTCGATGATTTCCTCCTTTTTGTATTCTTCCTAAAATTCATAAACACTCTCATCTCTGGATTTAATATTGGATAAGATTTCTGATTTGAATTCTTAATTCTTATATTTTTGTTAATAAGAAAAGTTCTAACACTTCTAAATTTAAAAAAGCATTTATGAAAGAAACACTCATCTTCTTCGCCTCGTGTGTTTATTCGCTCTTGTTTGAAACTTGGAGAAACTTCATATATCATTTCAAGAGTGTCCTAGATTTCCTTGGAGGAGTTACAAATATGAAGATAGAAGAACTGACATCTAATTAGATAACTAATAAATTATTTGTTTTGAAATCAACTTCAAACTTTCTCTTTTCCTCTATGGTCCAAAAAAAAATCTGGTTTATCTATCACTTCTATATTTATGTGGTTAGTAGGGCTAAACTTGTCGTTAATTATAGTTTCCCACAATTCAAAATCAATATTTCAAATGAAAAAATTAAATATATATTTCCTTAGTTCAAACTTATCACCATTATACTACGTAGGTGTGTTTAGGAAAGACCTCTTGTTAAAAATAGTGTTGGAAGTCATCCTCCTCCTAAGACAGCTAGTATTTTAATAGGAGTTAAGCTTTAATTCCACTGTTAAACATGTGAATCCACACATAAGAGGCAGGTTCTAATTCATGATCTTGGACTTTATTTTTTAAGGAAAGAGATCTCATTTTATGCTCACATCCTTCATTTTTCTCCAACCGTTCAAGTTCCAATTCATGTTCTTTAAGTTTTCCAAACAATGCAGCCAATGAATTTTTATAAAGACTCTTCTTTTGGATATTGACGTCACTTTAGGTTGCCATGCTCTAGTCAATAATCTAAGATATTTTAAGTTCACTTCATCTTAGGCTAGGACTTTTCCAAGAGCGTTCAAGTGATCATTTGTCAAGATGGTGAACCTTTTTGCATATCTAGAATATTTTCATGGGTGAAGCGGTAAAATTTTTGAGATTAAGCTATTGATTAACTTAACTCACAAGGCAAAAGTCGTCACCACGCTTTTATTGTTTCCAAAGGAAAAGGGAAAAAGTACGAACAAAACCCAAAGAAGTTTTAAAATGAAACTAATAAAAGAGAACAAGGTTCTGGGGGTTACTTATGCAAAGGGAAGGTATTAACACCCTAAACATCCATGGTACTTCATGGGAACCTCTTTGAAAATATGTACATTTTAGTTTGAAAAAGGTTTTGTTTGTTAAAAGATTGGAGAGATGGGAAAAGAAGCATTTTCTTTACTTTTTTTTGTGTTTGCCAAGACTTTTGAAGTCCCATGCCTATGTACCAACAAAATGCAATGGAGGATCAAAGCCTCGTGGTTCGTGGTAAAAATAACAAAAGGAGTTTGTTATGATTCATTTTTTATGGAAAAGACATTTTGTCATTTTAAGGATAATACTCAACTAGTCACCCATAAGTATGAGAACTTTGCGCCATTATGAGAAGGGCTCCAACTTGAATAAGGATCAACAAGCATGCCACTATCTCTAACAGATGGAAAAGAATCATCATCAATACTATGGAGATAGGAGAATTATATCTCAACTATATAAATGACTCATGTCTAATTCCTTGAGAAAAAATTTAAAAGGAAAAGTGCACAAGGGTACAAAATGATCTGAATGAGTTAGGCATTTTTTAGTCTTTTGAAATTGGTCTAAATATGCTTAAGATGAATTGACATTTATTGAGAAAAAGGTTTTGAAAATCAATTGACAAAAATAAATATTTATTTAGAAAAATGATTCAAGTTAGAAAGCAAGAAGGTTTTGAAAAGAGGGAGAAGATTTAAAAATTTAAGAAGGGGAAGAGAAGAAGAGATTATCTTAAAGCATAAAGTAAAAGCTAGGGAGTAAAGATCTAACCAAGAAATAGAAATCTTTATGACATAAGTCAAGCAAGAATTCCTTCCTTTGGATTGAGCCTCAAGCAATTTAAAATAAGAAAATGATAATTCATGTATCAGATGAACCCAAAGTAACAAAGTCAAGTCTTCATAGAGAAGTCCAAAGTCAAAGGTATGAGATAAATTCCAAGGTATCAAATCACAAGTCCTAAAGCAAAAGTCTAGATCCTAGTTCTAAGTCCATACCTCCACAAAGATACCAAGGATAGTAACCACAAGTCCATGAATTAGGAGAAACAAGTTTCTTTTAGGTTTTTTCCTTATTAATGTTTTCTTTATAAAAAAAATCAGAGTAAAGTCCAAATGGACAAAGTAAGGCACCTCTTTTCCATCTTCTATCATAGTAGCATTATACTTGTAAGGCACGGATTTATTAGACCCGTAAGGCATAGGACCCGCCAAACAAATAACCAACGGAGAAACAACAATCTTTTGACCATCATATGCAATCAAAACCGGTTCTGGGAGATTAAAATGGGGAACTATAACGTTCACCTCATGCTGATCTTCATTTCTATGCTTCATAACTTAAATAAGGTTCTGATCCAACATCTCTTGCAAGTCTCTTTTAACAACAGCACATCCTCGGGTATCTCCGAAACAAACTTGACAAGAAGCATGGTGATGCTCATAATAGCTCAATTCACAGAAAATAGCGTGCATTTCCACCAAGGATCTTCTGATTAGATAGACTCCAAAAACTTGGTACTTTCCAAGACATCCTTTTACCATATTCACAGTTGCATTGCCATGTTTGGGCAGCGGATTAGCTTGTACATTGGGATTGGAATCTTCAAATGACAAAACACCACTATGCATTAACCTTCTTACCTTAGCCTTCAAAGCGAAAGAATTCTCAATATCATGTCCAGGTTCTTCATGGTGGAATGCACAATGTTGGTCAACTTTATACCACCACGGAAGCTCTTTCGGAACAGCCGGTGGAGTTCTTGTTTGCACCAAATTATTCTAAATTAAAGCAGGAAATAACTATGTATAAGTCATTAAATTGGGTCAAATTGTACAAGCCTCTGGGCACGATTCTATTGATTTGTGCGTTCCTGGAAACGTGGTTGATAACTTGGTGCCGCTTGAGCAACTGAAGTAGAATTAATAATTGGAGTAACTGATACGACGTGCTGATGACATTGATTGTTCCTTGGAAGCCTTCCACGTCTCTCTTGTGAGATAGCATTTTCATTGTGTTCCTTCTTCTTGGGTAAACCACTCCCATATTTTCTGGAACCATCAGATGAACTACCTTCTTTCAACCGTCCTTCACAGACACCTTCTACTAATCTCAAACCCATATTCACCATTTCAGTAAAGTCACTAGGCACACTTGCGACCATCCGATCGTAATAGGACAGACTCAACATTTTCAATAATAGCTTTGTCATTTCTTTCTCCTCCAACGGAGGACTAACCTGTGCAACGATCTCGGGCTACCTCTGCACGTATTCCTTGAAGGTTTCTTTTTCTTTGCGGGACATTGCACGGAGTTCATCCCTGTTCGGTGCCATGTGTCGCAACCTGCGAAAAAACAACCGGCGAAGAAAGAAAAATGATAGAAGAGTCGCCACTGTGCGTTATTTATCCCAAAGGAGGGAAAGGAAACGCTCGGAGTAAAGCTGGAAAAAAGAAAGGAAAAGACAAAGTCTCGCAACCAAATCTTGGGTTCGGGAGTCGATTATGCGAAGGGAAGGTATTAGCACCCCTACGCATCCGTAGTATTCTACGGGATCCACTCTTGTTGTTCTTGTCTAAAGGGTGTGGGTTTATCTAATGTACTATTTACTAAAAGAGGGGTCAAAAGGAAATGACTCGCACGGATGTCGCATCCACTGCATACGTATCTCATCTGAATATGAGAATCAGAGTCTTCGTAGCTCGACTGACTAGGGGTTTGTTTTGGACGAACGACGTTACTACGCAATCTACCGGATGCTCGATCTTTGGAGACTTACTCGCCTGTAGTAGACGGAGTTAACGTGTTTTTAGGAGAAGAAAAATCAATGAGTTTGTTTGTGATTTAGGAATGCTCATGCAAAAAGGAAGTCCTAGACGAAGGAACCGTGGTACCTTAATTGACATGCAAACGAGAGACTATACGAAGCCTAGCAATCCTATGGGGAGACGATTACACCATACAAAACAAACATGCATAAAGTAAACACGCTGACAAGGGGCTCAGACATACATGGGTAGGGCTTTAGTCAAGAGGGGTCATATCAACCTCGACAAACAAGCCATGGAAGGGTAATCAAACGGGCTCTTAACCACTGATACTGAACGTCAGGGTGAGCAGATCAAAAGGGTAATGAGGATAAGACCTCCTAGCTCTTAACCCTGGACAGGGTGAGATCACGACAAAAAGTGGGGATTCAGAATGGTGGAACCCTCTCCACTGACTGACCGGACAAAAGATCTTGGGATTTTGTTCTGAAGCATCGACACGTAGTGCGAGCATAAAGAACGACACGCTGCATAAAGGGGGATTGACTACTAATCCCTTTTATCTGTCAATTGCCTTTTCATGGAAGTCTTTAGGCAAAAAAGTAAACACACAAAAACATTGCCTCCTATCGAGGTCTTCCAGCTAAGAAAGCAGTAAAATGCGGGAAAGATAAAGGGATCAAGAGGTCTACCACACGGATAAAGATCCGAAGTAACAACGACTAAAGAGACAAGAAACCCAGAGATCTCTCAAGCTGGCACCATCAAAGAAATCAAGTCAGCAAAGTAATCGGAATAAATCTCCAAATGGTATCCCACAAATAAAGTGGAATGCCAAGCAAGCTACCCTTTCAGGAGTCATGTGAGCCCTCACAAAAAAACTCAGCAAACAGGTTAGAGAAACAAGATGGGGTGCAATTCAAGAGTTGCACCAAACCAGAATCAAAATATAGCCACATGAATCATGCTATTAAAATTCACAAAAAAGCTCACAAAAAGCAACCAAGGACAGGAGGCCTAAACCTCTTGTCAAGCGAATGCATCAAAAGGGTATCGACACTCAAAGTCAGGGGGTAAAGGTCCACACGTCAAAACATGACATACATATTAAAACATGTGCCCGGGTGCAATAGAAAGCATGTCATAACAAACACAAAATAGATTAGAGAGCAAAAAGCAGCTACTGTCGCGATCACTACTGCATCGCTTAGCGAAGCTTCGCTGCAGATTCGCCTAGCGAAGGTGCTAGCGAGTGCCTGCGGGCTCTGGATTTTTCTCTGATAACAGTACGATTTCAGAAATTAGGTGATCAAACATTCAAGGCATTGTTCTACATATTCATGCATAGCTAAACCCACCTGTGAAACCTAACAATACTCACTCTTCCAAACTCACCCATAATACCTCATATATTCAGAAAATTCAAATTGAAAGCATAGAGTAGTGGAAATAGGGAACCTGATTGGAGAGATCGAATGAAATTGAATTGCCCGGTTGGGTTTGCAAAGCAATCTTAGAATTGGTAGAGGTGATCCTCTGCAAAGGAGTTTTTTTTTCTTCAGTGTCTATGGAGGCTGCTCTGAATTCTGTTAGCTCTTCTCTTCTGCCAGGTTAATAGGAATAGAATAGGGTTTGGCTCAATGGAATTCTGAATTTATAACCTGATTTTCGTGGCCTTGTGGGCTCAAATGAGAGAGGTCCAAGTCCAATATTTTTCTGTTAAATTTTGAGAACGCATGCGCTTCGCCTAGCAAAGAATTTGCTCGCCTAGCGAGCATGACAGTTCAGATTCGCTAAGCGAACCATGCTGCTCGCCTAGCGAGCATGACAACTCAGGCTCTGCTTTTTGCTCCTTCAAGACTAGCGTTTTGAATGATGAATAAACCCCATTTGAACATGTTGGAAGTAACTCAAGCCATTCCCTTGTGTTGACTGATACCCAGATAGAACCCACAAAGTGTCTTGGATGATATTCAAGCTTCTTGGAGCTAATTCTGATTGACATGATGAAATGCAATATGAAATGTTAAATGACCTAAAAATCAATGCATGAATGAGGGGGGTAAATTTTGGGGTATTACAGCTGCCCCTATTCAATCAACTAGAGACCCGAAAAGAAGATAGCAGCGGCTTTCGCACTTTCGAGGTATCAAGGGATTGAATGCAATAACCTGAAAATTTACACTGAAGTGAAGTGAAGTAACAATGCCTGTCAGAATCGGCAAAGAGGTGGTCTTGAAAGAAGAATCCGTCTAGTACGGTCATAGTCGGTCTGAATACCGAAAGAGAATGTTAACATGGATACCAAAATAAATGGTAACACGGAAATAACCATGGCCTGAATGCCGCTCATCAGTCTGAATACCGGAAATGACTTCGATCTGAGCATTGGAAAATATGAGACTATTAATATCGGGCTGAACACCGGAAAACTGGCCTGAATGCCACTTCGGTCTAAACACCGGAAAACTGGCCTGAATGCCACTTCGGTCTGAATACCAGAAAACTGGCCCGAATGCCTCTTTGATCCGAACATCGGAAAGTTGGCCTGAATGCCACTTTGGTCTGAACACCGGAAAACTGGCCTGAATGCCACAAGTTGCGTCGACCTGATCGTCGAAAACTTCTTCGATCTGAACATCGGAAAATTGGCCTGAATACCGGAAAAACTTTCATGCCTGTCAGTATCGGCAGAAATAGGGAAAATGATAATTGAGGTGGCGTGTGAGTCGACGACCCCTGCTGGGAATAATAAAGATAAGTCATGAACAATCTTCAGTCTGAGTACTGGAAACAACTTCTGGCTTATCACTTGGGATACCGAGAATGTTTTATGCTATACATGCGTATGTTTGAATTTTCAATGGCGTAATGCTCCATGGAAATGCTACGTGATTTGGGAGGATGCAATGCAATATGATTCTACATGCAGGGATACGAAATGCTGGGGAGAATGCCAAGCCGAAGCAAGGAGTTCTACTGGGGAAATGATCAAAATCTTCTGGACCCTGGCAATGTTGTTGGAGATGCACAGCACAAAGAACTCTGTGGGGAAATGACCCGCCACACGGTGTTATGGAAAATAACAAAATACCGAGGCTCTGACTAAGGAGAGAACGACAATGAAAACCTGCTGTTTGAGGAAAGCGACAGTGGTTCTGGCAACCATAATCTGAGAGAGACGACTCAGCAGGGGAAGCAAACACCGATACGGTACCGAGATTCTGCTTCAAGGAAAGAGACCATGGATCTAGCGTCGAGATCATCGATCTGGCACCGAACTCTGAGGAGCAGCCGCTTTTGCTGGGAAGATACAGTCTAGCATTGTCAACTCCGCTGGGGATATACAGTCTGGCACTATCAACTCTACTGGTGAGTGTATAATCTGAAACAAATGCTTGGGGAAGTACAGCAGTGAGAGCCTGCTGGGAATTGAAGATTCCAATGCTCGGACCAGCCCACAGGGATAAGATACCAAATTCCAACTGTTGAGGAAAAACATCCGCGATCATTTGATGGGGACCTTAAGGAAATGCCCCGAGTGTACCTGTTCTGAACAGACGATCCAAAGCACTTAAAATTCACAGCAATTTTCAATGTTTATTAGGCACTTACCTGTAAAGCTCTTATGTTTCATGATGCAATGTTTATCAAAAATTCGGACGTCATTTTTGTAAACAAAACAGTAAAATGAAAATGAACACAGAGATGTACTGAATAACATGATTTTATTGATTGAGTAGCCCCTGAATAGGCATTTACATCAGGAAGCAATCCCTGGAAAGAGGTAATTGCACAAAAAAACAGAAATTAATTTAATGGCAATGCGAAATGGATTCCTATTGGGTTCCAATTCTGCTATGACTCGCTCGTCTTCAAGATCCTCCAGATGATCAGCATTCCGAAAAGAGTGATTGGGATGTTTCCTACCTTTCGAAAGTTTCCAGTTATCGACGTGAGATGAGATTCAGAACTACTCAGAACGCAGTCATTCGCTTAATCCCTAACTTTTGCCTGGATCGCCCTTTCGGGTTTTCAATCCACCGGGATACCCCTTTTTGCCTAAGTTTCCCTTTCAGGTTTTCAACTTACCGGGTGTACAATCTTTTCATTTTCAATCCCTAATTTTTGCCCGAACCTTTTCATTTTCTCGGTTCGTCGGGATGCCCATTTTTTGCCTGGACTATTCTTTTTATTGTCCAGCGAGTCTATTTTATGCGAAGTATTTTTTAACTGCGTCTGAGTTCACAGGGGAAGTAAAGTTTTCACCATCCATAGTTGCAAGCATTAAGGCTCCACCATCGAAAACCTTGGTGACAATATACGGTCCATCATAGTTAGGAGTCCATTTGCCCCTGTGATCTATCTGAGGAGGAAGGATCCTTTTCAACACTAAATCTCCAACTTGGAAACATCGAGGATGCACTCTCCGATCAAAGGCTCTCTTCATCCGACTCTGATACAGCTGCCCATGGCAGATGGCTGCCATTCGTTTCTCTTTGATAAGACTCAACTCATTGAACCTTGTCCGAATCCATTCAGCTTCGTCTAACTTGACATCCAACAGGACTCTTAGAGAACGAATCTCCACTTCAACAGGTAGGACTGCTTCCATACCATACACAAGGGAGTAAGGGGTTGCCCCGGTCGATGTATGTACTGAAGTACGGTACCCATGCAAAGCGAAGGGTAACATCTCATGCCAATATCTGTACGTGACTACCATCTTCTGCACAATCTTCTTTATGTTCTTATTTGCTGCCTCAACAGCGCCGTTCATCTTAGGGCGATAAGGGGAAGAATTGTGATGCTGAATGTTGAAGTTCTTGCACAAGTCTTTCATCATTTTGTTATTGAGATTAGAACCATTATCAGTAATGATTCTTTCGGGAATCCCATAACGACAAATGATCTCTTTCTTAATGAATCGGGCGACCACATGTCTGGTGACATTCGCGAATGATGCTGCTTCGACCCACTTGGTGAAATAGTCGATGGCAACAAGGATGAAGCGATGCCCATTGGAGGCGGTCGACTCAATCTTTCCAATCATATCAATGCCCCACATAGCAAAAGGCCACGGCGAAGACATCACATTCAAAGGATTTGGCGGCACATGTACTTTATCCGCATAAATCTGGCATTTATGACACTTCTGAGCATATTTGAAACAATCAGATTCCATGGTCATCCAGTAATAACCTGCTCTTAACAATTTCTTAGCCATTGCATGTCCGCCTGCATGAGCACCGAAGGAGCCTTCATTAACTTCTTGCATCAACATGTCCGCTTCGTGTCTATCCACGCATCTGAGCAAAACCATGTCGAAGTTCCTCTTATACAGCACATCGTCTTTGTTCAAGAAGAAACTACCTGCCAATCTTCTCAAAGTCTTTCTGTCATTGTTGGATGCCCCTGCAGGGTACTCTTGATTCTTCAGAAAGCACTTGATGTCGTGATACCAGGGCTTATCGTCAACTACCAGTTCAGCGACAAACACATACGCGGCCCTATCAAGGCGCATAACCTCAATCCTGGAAGCATGGTTCCACCGAATCACGTTGATCATGGAGGATAGAGTGGCAAGAGCATCTTCCATCTGATTCTCATCACGAGGTATATAATACAGCTTTACTGTTGTGAAGAAAGTCAACAATCTTCTCGTGTAATCTCTGTAAGGGACAAGATTGGGCTGGAGGGTGTTCCAATCACCATTCACTTGATTGATCACTAGAGCAGAATCTCCGAAAATGTCTAGAGTCTTGATTCTCAAATCAATGGCTTGCTCGATACCCAAGATACAGGCTTCATACTCAGCTTCATTATTGGTGCACTCAAAAGTCAGACGAGCGGTGAAAGGCATGTGGGCCCCTTTCGGGGTAGTAATGACAGCACCAATTCCACTTCCTCTGGCATTGACAGCCCCATCGAACAACAAAGTCCACTTTTCGTCTGGATCAGGTCCCTCCTCAACAACTGGCTCTTCACAGTCTTTCATCTTGAGGAACATGATGTCTTCATCTGGAAAATCAAACTTCATCGGCTCATAATCTTCAACCGGCTGTTGAGCAAGATATTCTGACAGAATACTCCCCTTGATGGCTTTCTGGGATGTATACTGGATACCGTACTCTGTCAGTACCATTTGCCAACGAGCAACCCTCCTGGTGAGAGCTGGCTTCTCGAATATATACTTGACTGGATCCATCTTGGAGATCAATAAGGTTGTGTGAGTCAGCATGTATTGTCTCAAACGCTTAGCAGCCCATGCAAGTGCACAACATGTCTTTTTAAGAATTGAGTATCTCGACTCGCAATCTGTGAATTTTTTACTCAGGTAGTAGATGGCATGCTCTTTCCTACCTGTCTCGTTGTGTTGACCGAGAACACAACCCATGGAATTATCAAGTACTGTCAAATACATAATCAGCGGTCTCCCTGGGACTGGAGGCATAAGGATTGGAGGATTCTACAGATACTCTTTTATCTTTTCGAAAGCCCTTTGGCAATCATCATTCCACCTGATGGCCTGATCTTTTCTCAAAAATTTGAATATTGGCTCACACGTGGCTGTCAGGTGAGAGATGAACCTTGCAATGTAGTTCAACCTCCCTAAGAAACCACAAACTTGTTTCTCTGTTCTTGGCTCAGGCATTTCTTGTATCGCTTTCACTTTGGCCGAATCCACCTCAATCCCTTTTTCACTAACAATAAAACCCAGCAGTTTTCCAGATCTCACCCCGAAAGTACACTTGTTCGGATTAAGCCTCTGCTTGAATTTCCTCAAACGCTCAAACAGTTTCTGCAAATTCACCAGATGTTCTTCTTCCGTCTGAGATTTGGCAATCATATCATCAACATAAACCTCGATTTCATGATGAATCATATCATGGAAAAGAGTCACCATCGCTCGTTGATATGTTTCCCCAGCATTTTTCAGACCAAACGACATCACCTTGTAGCAGAAGGTCCCCTATGGGGTTATGAATGTTGTCTTCTCCATGTCTTCTGGTGCCATCTTGATTTGATTATAGCCAGAAAAGCCATCCATGAAGGAGAATACCGAGAACTGAGTTGTGTTATCCACCAAAACGTCAATGTGAGGTAATGGGAAATCATCCTTAGGGCTAGCTCTGTTAAGATCCCGGTAGTCGACACACATCCGTACCTTTCCATCCGTCTTAGGTACCTGAACGATGTTTGCAACCCATGGTGGATAATTTGTAACTGCTAGAAACCCTGCGTCCAACTGTTTTTACACTTCTTCCTTTATCTTGACAGCCATCTCCGATCTTGTTCTTCTGAGCTTCTGCTTGACCGGAGGACAATCCTCTTTGAGAGGCAAACGGTGTACCACAATGTCTGTGTCAAGTCCTGGCATATCCTGATAAGACCAAGCGAAGACGTCAACATACTCTTGCAGTAATTCAATCAACCCCTTCTTCACGTCATCTTCCAAAGCAGCCCCTATCTTGATTTCTCTCTTGACGTCCTCGGTGCCGAGATTAATCACTTAAGTAGACTCTTGATGAGGTTGAATGACCCTTTCCTCTTGCTTTAATAGCCTGGCAAGTTCTTCAGGGAGTTCACAGTCTTCATCACCTTCTTCTTCAGTTTGAAAGATCGGATTTTCAAAGTCGAAGCGAGCCATAACAGAACCGTTATCAATAGGATCCGGTGATGTGCATCTGCATGAGTGATGTTATGTGCTTATGAGTGTGAACAAGAAGCGGAAACTAAACAAAACATTGCCAAATATATATTTTTTATTTTGATTTTTGAAAACTGCAAAAATAGAAAGACAGTGAACAAAATATTTGAATGCAAAAAGACGTCCTTTATTTATGATAAAAAATGCATGTATCCACATAGATGGGCCCTACAATGAGTCATTACGCCCTGGGCGGAACGTAAGACTTGGGAATGCATGAATAAACAAAGAAAATTACTCCTCCAGAAAAGTGACTTGGACAATCTCCTCAGAAGACCAATTGTTGATGGCTTCACCCGGGATCCTCGGATGCACCCAGTTATCGATATCGCAATCACTATCCCCATCTTCATTGTTAACCGCAGAGACCTGGCCATATTGGATGACGCCAACGCTGGAAAAAGTAATCGGCCCCTGACGAGTCTGGAGTGTTGAAGTTGTAGAAGTCAAAGTTGGTTGATACCCAATCCCGAACTTGTCTTCTTTCATTGGTAACTCCACCAGACATCCCCAACCGGGAGCAACACCTGAATCTACCAAGGCCTGTTCCTGCTTGAAGGACGAGATAGAGGCGCCCGCTTTAACCTCTTCCACTGGAGCTGCGTCCTTGATCTAAACTGCCTCAAAGGCCTGACATAGGGTCTCATGAAATTCACCTTCTACCTCTACATACTTGAATATAGACAGGTTACTGAACAGAATATCCTCCTCACCACAGACGGTGATAATCTTTCCATTGACTGGGAATTTAATCTTTTGATGTAAAGTTGAAGAGACTGCCCCAGCATTGTGGATCCAAGGACGACCCAGCAGGCAACTATAGGAAGGACTGATATCCATCACATAGAAGACGGTGTTGAAGGTTTGTGATCCAATCTGAATTGGCAATTCTACCTCTCCGAACACCGACCTCTTAGAACCATCAAAGGCTCTCACAATAAGATCTGAAGGCTTCAGGACCAAACCCTCTACTTCTAACCTGGACAGGGCTCTCTTGGGTAGCACATTGAGAGAGGAACCTGTATCCACCAGAACATGAGATAACACGGTGTCTTTGCATTCCATCGAGATGTGCAAAGCCTTGTTATGGTTGCGTCCAGCTGGTGTTAAATCAGAATCAGTAAAACCTAACTTGTTGCTTGCATGAACATTTGCAACGATTCCTTCCAGTTGGTTCACTGAGATCTCCTGAGGCACATATGCAGCATTAAGGACTTTCAGCAGTGCCTCCCTGTGCTCCTCCGAACACAATAGGAGTGAGAGAATGGATATCTTGGATGGAGTTTGAATCAACTGATCGACTACCTTGTAGTCACTTTTCTTTATAATTCTCAAAAGCTCGTCCACATCATTCGCAAAAGTGGGCTCAGAACCAGCCTGGGGTGCAGAGGTACCCTCATTCACAGCTTGTTTGCCTTTGGCTTTCGTCGCGGCGTCAACACTATCAGTTTGGGTAACGGGTGGTGAGAACAGTCTACCACTCCTGGTGAATCGCCCGATTCTACCAACATTGTCCACTGCGGGATCTACTATTTCCACTTCAGATTCAGACTTCTCCTCTATTTTCAGTGGCTGCTCCACTCCATGATCGTGCGTGTACACACTCCCCCCATAATGCCAAGGAATGGCCCTTTCGCTGGTGAAAGGTAAAGGACCAGGGGTTGTGATAGTCATGGTAGACGGTCGCACTGGTGGCACTGGTTGCGCTTCTGGTACATCGATCTGATTAGTTGGGTAGAAAATGGTGATAGTAGCAACATCATAGTCATACTCTGAAACATCGGAATCAGGTTTAATTACATCAGAATCAACCACATTGTTTGGGATATCAGCAACAGAATCAGTAGGAACAACATCTGCGAATTCATCAGTAGCATCTTCAAACACCTCTTCCTCAACCCCTTCCACAGACTCTTGAACAGACAAATCTTCAACCTGGAGGGTACCTTCGTCGAGCAAGGCCTAGATACCCTGCTGCAGCTTCAAACAATCTCCGCTCTGAGTAGCACAATCCACAAAACCATTCCCACAACCGGGGAAAACATCGGCCTTCAGCAAGTAGCCCTTGATATCCAACAACGGAGTCTTCAGCTTCAACACATCTTTGACGGATCTGGCTTCTCCTTCCATCATATTAACATTTGCACCACCATGCTGCGACATGGGATTGTTGACGACATTGGGAGCTGGTGCAAGGTCGATGGCCTTTGAATCTATGAGGTCCTGAACTACGTGCTTAAAAGCTTTGCAGTTCTCAATATTGTGGCCAGGTTCCCCAGAGTGGAAGCTACACCTAGCGTTGGCGTCGTAACCCATCGGAAGTCTACCAACGGGAGGAGCCAGAGTGCGTAATTGCACCAGTTGTAGTTGTTGAAGACTAGAAAGTAGCTGAGCGTACGACATTGGAAGAGTGTCGAAACGCCGGTCCATCATCCTTTGCCTTTGTTGATAAGCGGGTCTGTTACCCGGTTGTTGCTGTTGTTGGTACTGAGTTTGCAAACGTTGTGGTTGTTGTTGGTGTAGTGGTTCTGCAGCCGGAATGGTCACAGCCGCAACATACGGTTGTTGATGATAGTTCTGAAAGTTATTCCTCCGGTTACCCCTGTTCTGATAAGAAGATATGGCATTTGCATCCCCTTCTCTCCTCTTCTGTCCCTGAATGAACGGCTTCTTCACCCCTGATGAAGATCCACCTCCACTCTGGATCTTGCATGTCTTCAAATAGTTCTCTACTCTCTCGCCGGTAGAGACTACATCAGCAAAGTTGGAGGCATTGCAACCCACCAGGCGCTCCAAGTAAGGTCCGGGCAGAGTGTTCATGAACATATTAGCCATTTACTTCTCCAACATAGGAGGTTGAACACGGGAAGCTGTCTCCCTCCAGCGTTGAGAGTATTCCTTGAAGCACTCATTGCTTTTAAGAGACAGATTCTGAAGTTGAGTTCTGTCCGGAGCCATGTCTATATTATACTGATACTGCTTCACGAAAGCCTCCGCCAAATCCCTCTAGCAGCGGATGTGGGCTCTGTCCAGCCTCATATACCATTCCAGGGATGCCCCAGCTAGGCTATCCTGGAAAAAATACATAAGCAACTTTTCATCGTCAGAGTATGCCACCATTTTACGGAAATAGGCCTGCACATGGGTCTTCGGGCAAGAGTTGCCACTGTATTTGTCAAATATCGGGACCTTGAATTTTGGTGGCACCCTCACGCCTGGGACCAATCCCAAGTCAGCAATGTCCACACCAAGAGCATTCTGCCCTTCCACAACTTTCAGCCTCTCCTCTAATCTTCTAAACATGGGATCCATGCCATGGCCCATGCCAAAGTCCTCCTGAAGCAGGGGGAATTGATCCTCCTGATCATCATGGATTGGTTGTTGACCAGGGTTGCCATGTGGGATTGGGATAGGCCCCGGTCCATTGGGTCCGTTACCCTCTCCAGCTGGAGGATCGGTCAACATCTCTGGTTGAGTAGTGGCGGGATTCCTTTGCATCATCTGCCTGAGCTCTTGCTGTCCCTGAGCCACCCCCTGGACTACATCCATGAATTGGTTCATACGGATCTTCATCTCGGCGAGTTCTGCTTGTAGGCTCTCCATTGCTCTCTGGTGGTTTCTGCGGGTACCGTACCGGTGAATGCCTGAGTCAGCTATCCTGCTGATGGAACACCAAATAATGTGAGAACACCGCAGCGGTACCTGTTATGCAAGATATGCAAATGAATATGTAAATGCAATGACATGTTTATCAATTCCAAAGGGTATTCTACCCCCTTGATTCCAGTCTCACAAGAAGATTGATCCATAGATAAACTTCGAAGATCAAGATGCCATAAGGAAAACCATCATATAAATGAGTTCAATGAAAAGGGCCTTAGCCAACAGTAAATCAAAAGAGGATTTCCACAACAAGGCTTTGGATCATCAATACAATAAGTAAAGAGAGGAACAAAAATCAGGAATCAGCCTCCTGTAAACAACCCATAAGGACTGCTCCTAACTTCAGCCAGTAGTGCCACTGTGTCAGGATGATATGGAGATTCTGTCAAACGCCGGATAAGCAAATTCCTTTTGTGAATAACTCTATCCAACTCGTTGATGTGCTCTCTGTAGTAATTCCCATCATCTTCTCCGAATACCTCTTCAAGTCTGGATTTCTTCAAACCTGCGAGCACTTTGAGTTCCTCAATCTGTCCTTGAGCTTTGTTGAGTTGATCAGTGATATAAGCATTGGTTGAACGGGCGCACAGAAGCTCATTGTTCTTCTCCTTCAGCAAAACCTTCAACTTCGCCATCTGACCAGTCAATTCGGCCACCATCTCCTCCTCCTTTACCTTCCTAGAAGCTGAAAATGTATCCCATTGCTCTTGCCAACCAGCTAACTTACCATGAGCATCTGTTAACTGCTGTTTGACTCGCCTCAACTCTGAACTGGATGACCCTAGGTCCTTGTCTGTCTTCCTGGAGAAGTCCACCTCCACAACTAATCTCCTCTCTGCTTCCCCTTGCAATCTGATGGCCTCCCCCCTTTGATATTCTGCCTCATGGAATTGATGTATACGGTCTTGCAGCTTCACACTTAACTCCGAGTTTTTAGTTTGAAGCTCCTCCATGACATTCTTCAATTTGCAATACTCCTCTCGGCTCACCATTATTGACTGCTCAGGAGTAGGTGGGTACAAAGGTTCTTCAATAGGAAACGACAGACCAAACTCTTTGACTCTTCCTTGAAGCCACTCTTCATACTGAGGGTAAGTTCTACAATCTCCTTTTCCAAGCACAGTTCTTCCTCTCTTGATCACCTTGAGCCAAGCCTCAGCTGCCTTACGAGATACAGTCAAATCAGATGAAGAATGGAAAAACAGAGATTCTTCCACAACCTTTTCCAAAGGCGGAGTTCTTAAAGCATACCCAAACTGTCTAACTGCTAGAGAAGGATTGTAGTTGATACTTCCTCTTCTTCCTACCAATGGTACATTCGGGAAGTTCCCACAACTATGAATAATATCTGCCTGAAGCAAGCTCCGGTCAGACCACCAAGAAATATCTTCTACTCTCAACCCCATCAATCTCTTCGACCAACTCAACGAGTCTTTGACATCAACGAACGCTCCTGATTTGGGTAGGTGAGAACTGAACCATTTATAGAACAAAGGCGCACAACAATTCAACAATCCTCCTTTTCTATTCTCATTCATGTGGTGCACCAAATGAAAGAAATCTCCTGGATTTCCCAACACGAAGAGGCGTATTGCGTCTACGTCCACAAATTTAGCAATATTAGGGAACAGGACAATCCCATACACGCAAAGAGCCAACACAGGATTGAAACCCCTCTGGTCACCATCCTCAAGCTTCTTCTTTGCTTCTCCCACTAAGAAACTCAAGTGAAAACCACTGACTCCTCCCTTCTGACACATATTAGACTTCAAGACTGATTTCCCCAAATATGTGGCTGAAGCAACCATGCTGAGATCGGGCAGAAACTCGGAACTGTAGAATAACACTTGCGGCTTGATGGGAATTCTGAGAAAACTAGCAACCTCCTCTAAAGTAGGGACCAAAATATAATCTGGGAATGTAAAACACCTCAAAGGAGGGTCATAGAACTGCAGCAGTGTAAAGAGAGCATCATGTTGATCTTTGGAGAGAACCATAACGAAACTTAGAATCAAACCATAATCCTTCCGGAATCCTTCTAGAGAATCATGATCCATTAACTTCATCAGCTGTTGAATGGGCTCCAAACAAACAACTGGAAACTTGTAGGCGACGTGTCTCTTTCTGCCAATATCCATCTTAAGAGAACCAGAAAACCCCGACCGGAATCAAGAGGAAGATGTAAACCCCCTAGAAATGGATAAACATGTGTTAAATGATATGAATGCAAAATGATGTGATGCAATGTGTCGCAACCTGAAAAATACAGTGTGCGCAAAAACAACCGGCGAAAGAAAATGACAGAAGAGTCGCCACCGTGCGTTATTCATCCCAAAGGAGGGAAAGGAAACGCTCGAAGTAAACCTGAAAAAGGAAAGGACAAGACGGGGTCTCGCAACCAAATCTTAGGTTCGGGAGTCGGTTATGCAAAGGGAAGGTATTAGCACCCCTACGCATCCGTAGTACTCTACGGGATCCACTTTTGTAGTTCTTGTCTAAAGGGTGTGAGTTTATCTTGTGCTGTTTACTAAAAAAAAGGGTTAAATGAAAATGACTCGCGTGGATGTCGCATCCACTGCATACGTATCTCATCTGAATATGAGAATCAGAGTCTTCGTAGCTCGGCTGACCTATGGGTTGGGGGGATGTGTGCTCGCTAAGACATCGCGTCTTATGCCTACGTATCTCATCTGGAATGAGAATCAGAGCAAGCCGTAGTTCGGCTAACTACGGGGTTATGGATTGGGTTTTGGACGAACGACGTTACTACGCAATCTACCGAATGCTCGACCTTTGGAGACTTACTCACCTGTAGTAGAAGGAGTAAACGTGTGTTTAGGAGAAGAAAAATCAATGAAGGGTTAGGGTTTGGTGAACTCATGCAAAAAGGCAGTCCTTGACGAAGGAACCTGTAAAAAAAAAAACACACAAAAACATTGTCTCCTATCGAGGTCTTCCAGCTAGGAAAGCAGTAAAATGCGGGAAAAATGTAAAAGTACCACGCGGATAAAGATCCGAAGTAACAGCAGTTAGAGGAATGGGAAACCCAGGGATCCTTCCAAGCTAAACACCATCAAAGAAAGTGAGTCAGTACAGGTAATCGGAATGAAACCTCCAGGGGGTATCCCACAAATAAAGTGGAAAACCACGCAAGTTATCCCTGCAAAAGTCATGTGAGCCCTCACAAAAACTCAACAAACAGGTTAGAGACAAAAAAATAGGGTAATCAAGGGTTGCCCCCAAATCAAAATGTAACCACATGAATCATGCCATTAAAATTCACAAAAAAGACATGCATCAAAAGGGTATCAAATTCACCCATAATACCTCATACATTTAGAGCATTCAAATTAAAGGTATAAAGATGATGGATATAGGGCAAACCTAATTGGAGAGCTTGATTGAAATTGAGTTGCACCCGTGAGGTTTACAAAACAATCTTTAGGGTTTATGTGAGGCAAAGGTTATTCTGTGCAGTTGAGTTCCCTTCAGGGTTTGGAGGCTGCTCTGAACTCTGTTAGCTCTTCTCTCACTATCTTTTTCCTCAGGGTAATAGGAATAGAATGTCCTTTGTTCCACTGAAACTCTAGTATTTATAGCCTAATATTGGTAGCTTAGTGGGCTTTTGAGAGAGGTCCAAGTCTGAGATTTTTTATTTATTTATTTATTTATTATTATTATTATTATTATTATTATTATTATTTCGTTTTTTTTTTTTTTTTTTTAAATTTATAAATAAAGCTTCTTGGATCTAATTCTAATGTTAAATGACCTAAAAGCGTATGCTTCCAGGAAAAATGAAGGGTAAATTTTGGGGTATTACACAATGCAGTGACATGGAATCAGAATTGTTGTATCTGCTTGAACATCTGTCGGGTTGCACTGTCTGAAGAGAAACCCACTGAGGAATATAATACAAGATCAAAACTCTGCTACAGAAAACCGGGTTGGTTGGAGGTTAAGGTTTCCTGAATTTAGCCCGCCCCTCACTGGTAGGTTCTAGGAACAGAAGTTCGAGAATAATACGTTTACCACTGAAGGTTTGGCATTATTACGAGATAAAAGACCTCCACTGACTCCCCTCAACAGGATATCCTAAAGCAAGTTCCCAGTCTCGGGGTCCTCGGATTGAGCAGCGAGAATGCGCCCACCAGAGCTAACATAAACGCGTCTCGGAGGAGAGGCCTCGACTGAGTTCTCGGGAAATGGTCACCAGAGTCAACGATTTCTAAAGGAACATCAGTCGTTATGGAACGCCCATAGGACGGAATATATCCAAAAGAAACCTCGTCTGGAATGTGGGTCTTCATGAACGACTTAACGTAGCAACATGCCACGCAAGCCTCATGACTATCCACTCTACAACCTGTGTATACACTCAAGCCTGGGTAGTGGGCTTATCTCTCATAGAACATCCCACCCCAACAAACAGAACCCGCAGATACGGCAATCATATGTACACAATGCAATAAGATAAAGCAGGTAAATGCTGAAAAATAAATAACTGCACAAAAGAATAAACACCCAACAAACAAGGAACCTACAAAAGCTAGGAGAGACTCGCTTAGGGAAACCGTGTCCCCAGCAGAGTCGCCAGCTGTCGCAACCTGCGAAAAAACAACCGGCGAAGAAAGAAAAATGACAGAAGAGTCGCCACCGTGCGTTATTTATCCCAAAGGAGGGAAAGGAAACGCTCGAAGTAAACCTGGAAAAAAGAAAGGAAAAGACAAGGTCTCGCAACCAAATCTTGGGTTCGGGAGTCGATTATGCGAAGGGAAGGTATTAGCACCCCTACGCATCCATAGTATTTTACGGGATCCACTCTTGTGGTTCTTGTCTAAAGGGTGTGGGTTTATCTAATGTACTATTTACTAAAAGAGGGGTCAAAAGGAAATGACTCGCACGGATGTCGCATCCACTGCATACGTATCTCATCTGAATATGAGAATCAGAGTCTTCGTAGCTCGGCTGACTAGGAGTTTGTTTTGCACGAACGACGTTACTACGCAATCTACCGGATGCTCGACCTTTGGAGACTTACTCGCCTGTAGTAGACGGAGTTAACGCGTTTTTAGGAGAAGAAAAATCAATGAGTTTGTTTGTGTTTTAGGAATGCTCATGCAAAAAGGAAGTCCTAGACGAAGGAATCGTGCTACCTTAATTGACATGCAAACGAGAGACTATACGAAGCCTAGCAATCCTATGGGGAGACGATTACACCATACAAAACAAACATGCATAAAGTAAACACGCCGACAAGGGGCTCAGACATACATGGGTAGGGCTTTAGTCAAGAGGGGTCATATCAACCTCGACAAACAAGCCATGGAAGGGTAATCAAACGGGCTCTTAACCACTGATACTGAACGTCAGGGTGAGCAGATCAAAAGGGTAATGAGGATAAGACCTCATAGCTCTTAACCCTGGACAGGGTGAGCTCACGACAAAAAGTGGGTATTCAGAAAGGGGAACCCTCTCCACTGACTGACCGGACAAAAGATCTTGGGCTTTTGTTCTGAAGCATCGACACGTAGTGCGAGCATAAAGAACGACACGCTGCATAACGGAGGATTGACTACTAATCCCTTTTATTCATCAATTGCCTTTTCATGGAAGTCTTTAGGCAAAAAAGTAAACACACAAAAACATTGCCTCCTATCGAGGTCTTCCAGCTAAGAAAGCGGTAAAATGCGGGAAAGATAAAGGGATCAAGAGGTCTACCACACGGATAAAGATCTGAAGTAACAACGACTAAAGAGACAAGAAACCCAGAGATCTCTCAAGCTGGCACCATCAAAGAAAGCAAGTCAGCAAAGTAATCGGAATAAATCTCCAAATGGTATCCCACAAATAAAGTGGAATGCCAAGCAAGCTACCCTTTCAGGAGTCATGTGAGCCCTCACAAAAAAACTCAGCAAACAGGTTAGAGAAACAAGATAGGGTACAATTCAAGAGTTGCACCAAACCAGAAAAAAAATATAGCCACATGAATCATGCTATTAAAATTCACAAAAAAGCTCACAAAAAGCAACCAAGGACATGAGGCCTAAACCTCTTGTCAAGCGAATGCATCAAAAGGGTATCGACACTCAAAGTCAGGGGGTAAAGGTCCACACGTCAAAACATGACATACATATTAAAACATGTGCCCGGGTGCAATAGAAAGCATGTCATAACAAACACAAAACATATTAGAGAGCAAAAAGCAGCTACTGTCGCAATCGCTACTGCATCGCTTAGCGAAGGCTTAGCGAAGCTTCGCTGCAGATTCGCCTAGCGAAGGTGCTAGCGAGTGCCTACGGGCTCTGGATTTTTCTCTGATAACAGTACGATTTCAGAAATTAGGTGATCAAACATTCAAGGCATTGTTCTACATATTCATGCATAGCTAAACCCACCTGTGAAACCTAACAATACTCACTCTTCCAAACTCACCCATAATACCTCATATATTCAGAAAATTCAAATTGAAAGCATAGAGTAATGGAAATAGGGCAACCTGATTGGAGAGATCGAATGAAATTGAATTGCCCGGTTAGGTTTGCAAAGCAACCTTAGAATTGGTAGAGGTGATCCTCTGCAAAGGAGTTTTTTTTTCTTCAGTGTCTATGGAGGCTGCTCTGAATTCTGTTAGCTCTTCTCTTCTGCCAGGTTAATAGGAACAGAATAGGGTTTGGCTCAATGGAATTCTGAATTTATAACCTGATTTTCGTGGCCTTGTGGGCTCAAATGAGAGAGGTCCAAGTCCAAGATTTTTCTGTTAAATCTTGAAAACGCGTGCGCTTCGCCTAGCGAAGAATTTGCTCGCCTAGCGAGCATGACAGTTCATATTTGCTAAGCGAACCATGCTGCTCGCCTAGCGAGCATGAGAGCTCAGGCTCTGCTTCTTGCTCCTTCAAGACTAGCGTTTTGAATGATGAATAAACCCCATTTGAACATGTTGGAAGTAACTCAAGTCATTCCCTTGTGTTGACTGATCATCCAGATAGAACCCGCAAAGTGTCTTGGATGATATTCAAGCTTCTTGGAGCTAATTCTGATTGACATGATGAAATACAATATGAAATGTTAAATGACCTAAAAATGAATGCATGAATGAGGGGGGTAAATTTTGGGGTATTACACCATGTCGACATTATATTTGTACTAGCGAACAAAGGCCTCACCTAGGTCATTGAACATTTAGATCTAAGTACTGTCGAGTCTCATATACCACTTCAGAGCAGCCTTAGTCATACTGTCTTGAAAGTAGTGGATCAACAATTGATGATTGTCAGTCTGAGTTGACATCTTAGAAGCGTACATCACCATATGACTCAGAGGACAAGATTTGCCTTTTTACTTTTCAAAATTTGTAACCTTGAACTTGTGCAGAATATCCACATTAGGAACCAAACACAAATCATGAGCATTTTTCCCAAACAAATCTCTTCCCCTCAAAGCCTGAATCTCTTTCTACATAGCCTGAAATTGATCTTGGAACTCGTCCATTCTTTCATAAACACCAACGGTCTCATACTGGTCAGCGTGAAAAATAGGTTCTTTGACATAACGAACATCATGAACCAAGGGAGGTGGTACTTGAAGGAGAATTGCCATCCAAGGCGCAGCGGAATTTAAAAATTTCTCCATTTAGTGATCCTTATGAATGGGCATGATCAGTGATAGAATCGTTACCTCTTGTGGTGATCATGAACGTTGAACGATGACAACGTCTCTACTCAGTCCACACGAACGGATTCCTTCAATCTCAGTGCTAGCTGCTACGAATGAAGGCTTTGAGTGAGAGAGAGAGGGAAACAAAATTCCAATTAGAGTTACAATGCTTCTACCCAAGGGTTCTATTTATAGAACCACTTGTGTGGGCTTCAAGCTAAAAAGCCAACTTAAGTGTATTTTGGACCATATCTCATAATATGCCAAAATCACTTAAGTATTTGGTACCTTACCATATTTCGTATTCTGCTTAAGTACACCGTACCTTACGATGTTCCTTAGTTACTCTATCTCTCATCAATCCGTCCTTATATTAAATCACGCATTTAACATAATAAACAGTGAGTGGTATCTAGCAACACATCACTGCTACCCAAGACACGAAAATGTCATGTGATCTGACAAATCCTTCTGTGATAATAATTATGTGTATAATTACCCTTTTGCCCTTATGTCTATATTGAACACAAGGTATAGACCGTGTCATCCTTGTCCAGTTCAATATTGGGCCCATAGACATTTATCCTGTTACGCAGGATGGGCAAATTCCATCTAGGTCACTCATGTCCCTCAGTATGCTTCGTGGAGTACCCATCAACTGTCTTTATGGTTATCCAGTTACGGACAACGTTTGATCAGCAATAAAGCACTCGACTCTACATCTAGGGTCCATAGTGGTTTCAGGTCGAAGAGTGGTATACACCACTATCACCATGAGAATAACTTATGACACTTTGCATAACTTTCTATATAGTATTCTCATAGCGGGTCAATCCAGTATAAATATTACTCTTAATATTCATACCTATGTTTAAGACTTGATAACTCTTTATCCATGATCCATGAGATGTGATCATCAGTCTACAAACATAATAGTCTTAATGCTTTAACGTTATCACACTTCACAATAAAGCTCGACTATGGATACTTTAAGAATAGTGTCCTTATGTTTAATGTGATCTCATGATCAAGTCACACTTGATACATTAAACGGACTATCTATTCCAGGGACTTTATTAAACAAACATAATAAAGAAAAATTCCTTTTATTATTAATAAATAATTCGATACAAGTACCAAAAGTATTGGCCTCTAGGGCTTACACCAACAATCTCCCACTAGCACTAGAGCCAATCAGGCATATCCCTAATGCCCATAGATCTAGTATGGCCATCATACTTCTGCTGTGCAAGAGGCTTTGTCAGTGGGTCAGCAATATTGTCAAGTGTAGGTACTCTACATATTTTCACATCTCCTCTATCTATTATCTCTCGAATGAGGTGATAACGCCTAAGTATGTGTTTGGATCGTTGGTGAGATCTAGGCTCCTTAGCTTGTCGAGTACACTTAAGGCATACATGATAGATCCTATTGCAGATGTATATGGAATCTTATTCATGCGATCCCTTTCTTCCTTAGTTAAAGGGGATTGTGTTTTTGATAGACACAGGCCATGTTGCATAGGTATGAATCCTTTCTTGGAATCATACATGTTAAAGCGTCTCAGCACTTTGTCTATGTATGTACTCTGACTTAGGCCAAGCAGTTTTTGTGATCTATCTCTATAGATTCTGATTCCTAATATATAGGCTGCTTCTCCTAGGTCCTTCATAGAAAAGCATTTCCCCAACCAAGACTTTACTTGTTGTAGGGTAGGGATATCATTTCCAATGAGTAGTATGTCATCTACATATAATACCAGGAAAACGATCATGCTCCCACTAACCTTCTTGTAGACACAAGGCTCATCTTCGTTCTTGATGAATCCATATTGTTTTACTGTTTCATCAAAACGAAGATTCCAGCTTCTGGAAGCTTGCTTCAATCCATAGATTGACCTTTGTAGCTTACATATCTTTTGGGCTTCTTCTGGTATGTCAAATCCTTCAGGTTGTGTCATGTACATATCCTCAAGAAGATTCCCATTAAGGAAAGCAATTTTGACATCCATCTGCCATATTTCATAATCATGATATGCAACGATAGCAAGTAAAATCCAAATAGATTTAAGCATTGCAACTAGTGAAAAGGTTTCATCATAGTCAACCCCATGAATTTGTTTATATCCTTTTGCAACCAGTCTTGCCTTATAGGTATGTACCTTACCATCCATGTCAGTCTTCTTTTTGAAGACCCACTTGCATCCTATAGGGTTAACTCCTACAGGAGCCTCTACCAAGGTCCAAACTTTGGTTTGTGTACATGGAATCCATTTCAGATTTCATGGTTTCTAGCCACTTGTCAGACTCGGGACCAGCTATGGCCTCTTGGTAGGTCACAGGCTCATCTTGATCCATGAGTAATACATCACCTTGATCTATTATGAGATATCCATATCTCTCAGGTAGGTGACGTATCCTGCTTGACCTACGCTGGTCTTGTTCTACTTGAGCAGGTTGCTCTTCCACAACTACTTGTGTTTCCTTCTCTAATTCCTCCATAGGTGTATCGATGCTTTGTGATTCTTGAATTTCTTCAAGCTCTACTTTCCTCCCACTGATTCCTTTGGAAATAAAATCCTTTTCCAGGAAAACTCCAGTTCGAGCGACAAACACTTTGCCCTCTGAAGGATTATAGAAGTAATACCCTCTTGTTTCTTTAGGATACCCCACGAATAAGCATTTGTCAGATTTGGGCTCAAGCTTAGTTGAAATTTGTCGTTTCACATAAACTTCGCAACCCCAAATCTTCATGTAAGACATATGTGGTTTCTTACCACTCCATATCTCATATGGTGTCTTTTCAACCTTTTTGGATGGAACACGGTTAAGTGTGTAAGCTGCTGTCAATAGTGCATGTCCCCAAAAGGAGTTTGGAAGATCAGCGTGACTCATCATGGATCGGACCATGTCCAACAGGGTTTGATTTCTTCTCGCAGATACACCATTCCATTGGGGTGTTCCAGGAGGAGTAAGTTGGGATAGGATCCCACACTCTTTCAGATGGTCATCAAACTCTAGGCTTAAATACTCACCACCTCGATCTGATCGAAGAGTTTTAATATTCTTTCCTAGTTGGTTTTGTACTTCATTCTTGAATTCCTTGAACTTTTCAAAGGACTCTGATTTGTGTTTCATTAAATACACATAACCATATCTACTGAAATCATCAGTAAATGTGATGAAGTACTGAAAACCTCCTCTGGCTGGTATGTTCAGTGGTCCACATACATCAGTATGTATGAGGGCCAAAAGATCATTAGCTCTTTCACCTTTTCCTGTGAATGGAGACTTTGTCATCTTTCCAATTAAACAAGATTTGTATGTCTCATATGATTCATAATCAAAAGAGTCCAAAAGTCCATCTTTATGGAGTTTGGAAATGCGCTTCTCTTTTATGTGGCCTAATCGATAATGCCAAAGGTAAGTTGGATTTAACTCATTTGGTTTCATCCTTTTAGTATTAATGTTATAAATAGGCATTTCAAGATCAAGGACATATAGTCCATTGTTCATTTGTGCAGTAGCATAGAATATTTCATTCAAATAAATTGAGCAACAATTGTTCTTTATTATAAATGAAAAACCAAACTTGTCCAAACAAGAAACGGAAATAATATTCCTGCTAATTGCAGGTACATAATAACAGTTCTCTAACTGAATTATTAAACCACTAGGTAAAGTCAATACATAAGTTCCTACGGCTAAAGCAGCAACTTTTGCTCCATTGCCAACTCGTAGGTCGACTTCACCTTTTGCCAAATCTCTACTCCTTTTTAGTCCCTGCACATTAGTACAAATGTGAGAACCGCATCCAGTATCTAATACCCATGATGCAGAAGTAGATAAATTAATTTCAATAACAAAAATACCTGAAGTTGAAGTCTCAACTCCATTCTTCTTATCTTCCAGGTACTTTGGGCAGTTTCTCTTCCAGTGTCCGGTCTTACCGCAATGGAAGCAGGTGCCTTCTTTTGCTACGCCTCCACTAGGCTTTAAAGCAGCAACGGTGGGTTTGGGTTTGGCAACTTCCTTGCCTTTCCCTTTATCACCCTGCTTAGTGGGCCTTTTGTTTTGTCTCTTTCCATTTCCGATCATCAGAATGGACGTCCCTTTTGACTTCAGATTCTGCTCAGCAGTTCTTAACATGGCGAGCAGTTCAGGAAGAGATTTGTCCATTTCATTCATATTGAATTTTAGGACAAATTGACTAAATCTATCTGGCAACGATTGCAAAATCAAATCAGTCGCAAGTTCCTTTTCGAGGGGAAAACCCAATCTCTCAAGGTTTTCCATATACCCAATCATCTTGAGCACATGGGGACCTACAGGGGCTCCCTCAGCTAACTTGCCTTGAAAAAGGGCTTTTGAAACTTCAAACCTCTCATGCCTTGCTTGCTCTTGATAGAGCATCTTCAGGAGTTCGATCATATCGAACGCTGACATGTTCTCATGTTGCTTTTGCAATTCTGAGTTCATGGTAGCTAGCATGAGACAAGCAGTTTCATTGGCATCATCGACATGCTTCTTATAAGCATCTCTTTCTGCCTTAGGTGCAGAACTAGGAGGTTACTCTTCAGGAACAGGTGTCTCCAAGACATACAGCTTTTTATCATGTTTGAGGATAATCCTCAGGTTTCGGTGCCAATCCAGAAAATTTGTCCTAGACAATTTTTCCTTATCAAGGATTGATTGCAAAATGTTGTTAGAGGTGTTTGCTGTCATGGTAATCTACATAAGAATTAATGAAAATATAAGTATCATAGACATATTTAATTAGGCCTTTAATTAAATATGCTCCCACTATTTTATTCAAAATAAATGACCCTCATCATTTGATTCGGAAAATCCCGTTGGAATACTTTCTAGTGGGTCGAGATCCATATTTCACTTCGTTCTAAGTCCGCGTAGGCGGATTACACAAAACTAGGTTATTTAGGTAGGAACTCCTTCCAATTGTATCTCATACAACTCTCAAAAATTTCAGTTGGGTGAATAACTCCTTATTCCAATCCATCATATGGATCATTCCCAACTCTTGCTTCTAAACATATATAATCTTATTATAATTTGTTTAGTTAAGTTTGACCCACTGTTTTAACAATTGGATATTACAATTATCCCATCGCACCTTACTTATATAGAACATGCACCTCGCGTAGGCGAAACCTACATTATCCGATACTAGTCTTGATGAGTGTTAAAACTTGGAAAGCATAAACTTAATATTTAATTTGAGGGAATTTGCAATTATTCTGATCTCACCGGCTTATTTATCATATAAATCGTCTCTCACATGCATCAACATACATACACATACATCAACATACATATATAATGAAACAGTTATGGCCCCTAGCGCAATTGTTCTCCCAAGCCAATGAGAGAACCTAAGCTAACCTAATAACGATCTAAGCTTCTCCAAACAAGATCTTCAAGGTTTTCCTCCTTTGGCACTGACTTCTTTGCTTTCTTCATAACATTACATTTCATAAATAAACTCGTTTTACATACGAGGGAGTGAGATGAGAAAATAAGTTACATTGAGAGATTAAAAGAGAGGCACGACACGCAGGTCGTATTTTAAAACCCAAAATAAAATAAAGGAAAATTAAGGCCATAACCGATCACCACAAGACAATAATAAACACATTATTATTATTATTATCAATTTTAATCCTTTTAATCAATTAAAACCAAATTAAATCTCGACGACCAATCACATTACGCAGAGTTAGCCGAACGGGTGAATTTTGCCTTGCGTTAACCGGTTAACCATATGCGTTAACCGGTTAACACTGTTTGAAATCTGTTCAAAATTTGCTTTCTGTCTTGCGTTAACCGGTTAATCAAATACGTTAACCGGTTAACACTGTTTGAAAAACTTAAAAAAAATTATTTCGTATTGCGTTAACCGGTTAACCATATGCGTTAGAAAGCACAACTCTTGTGCAGTCACAACCCCAATCGCATAACTCTCTGACAACACAACCTTTGTGCCATTACTAACCCTGATGCACCAATTTCAGACCGTCAAACACATCTCGATTGTTGATTCAGTATGATTGATCAATACGTCATTGCTTCACCATACTAATGTTGGATCAAGAAGCAAACGACCATTGATCGCTCAAAGGAAAACAACCATTGAGTGTTTGAATGAACGAAACGAGAACATTATATCATATATAATTTATTTTGCATCAGGATTACATATATCATATATATAACTTGATCGATCTCAATTTAATCTTTGATTCATTCTGTCTTTAATCATATTAATACAGAATAAAAACAGTTATCAGATTCATGGTTTTGTAAGTGGCTCTGATACCACTGAAGGAGAATTGCCATCCAAGGCGTAGCGGAATTTAAAAATTTCTCCATTTAGTGATCCTTACGAATGGGCATGATCAGTGATAGAATCGTTACCTCTTGTGACGATCACGAACATTGAACGATGACAACGTCTCTACTCAATCCACACGAACGGATTCCTTCAATCTCAGTGCTAGCTGCTACGAATGAAGGCTTTGAGTGAGAGAGAGAGAGAGGGAAACTAAATTCCAATTAGAGTTACAATGCTTCTACCCAAGGGTTCTATTTATAGAACCACTTGTGTGGGCTTCAAGCTAAAAAGCCCACTTAAGTGTATTTTGGCCCATATCTCATAATATGACAAAATCACTTAACTATTTGGTACCTTACCATATTTCGTATTCTGCTTAAGTATACCGTACCTTACGATGTTCCTTAGTTACTCTATCTCTCATCAATCCGTCCTTTGTGTGTGACCCTGTAGGTTTTCGCGACGTTGGCAATTATATTAAATCACACATTTAACATAATAAACAGTGAGCGGTATCTAGCAACACATCACTGCTACCCAAGACACGAAAATGTCATGTGATCTGACAAATCCTTCAGTGAGAATAATTATGTGTATAATTACCCTTTTGCCCTTATGTCTATATTGAACACAAGGTATAGACCGTGTCATCCTTGTCCAGTTCAATATTGGGCCCATAGACATTTATCCTGTTACGCAGGATGGGCAAATTCCATCTAGGTCACTCATGTCCCTCAGTATGCTTCGTGGAGTACCCATCAACTGTCTTTATGGTTATCCAGTTACGGACAACGTTTGATCAGCAATAAAGCACTCGACTCTACATCTAGGGTCCATAGTGGTTTCAGGTCGAAGAGTGGTATACACCACTATCACCATGAGAATAACTTATGACACTTTGCATAACTTTCTATATAGTATTCTCATAGCGGGTCAATCCAGTATAAATATTACTCTTAATATTCATACCTATGTTTAAGACTTGATAACTCTTTATCCATGATCCATGAGATGTGATCATCAGTCTACAAACATAATAGTCTTAATGCTTTAATGTTATCCCACTTCACAATAAAGCTCGACTACGGATACTTTAAGAATAATGTCCTTATGTTTAATGTGATCTCATGATCAAGTCACACTTGATACATTAAACAGACTATCTATTCCAGGGACTTTATTAAACAAACATAATAAAGAAAAATGCCTTTTATTATTAATAAATAATTCGATACAAGTACCAAAAGTATTGGCCTCTAGGGCTTACACCAACAGTACTAACATCACAGGTCGAGCCACTGGAACTTCAACAGCAGGTTGGTACCCCTCAGGTGTAAAGTTGGGAGGCATGCCCCAAGGGAATCCATAAGGTGTGTGGTATTGTGGGGCATTGATGGGAGCCACAGAGATGGGCGTAGATACAATCTCGAAAATCACGTTCCTCTGAAGTGGAGTCGTAGGAGGAGGAGGTGGATGATGATTCTAAGCATCCGCCAAAGCTTCCATCATAGTAGTAAGACTCTCATATCCGTCCCTCAAAGTTGTCACCTCTTCATGGAGTTCCCGATTCTCTTGCTCTATGCGGTCCATCTTCTTCAACTGATTAGCTCGAGTATTGTACTGGTGAGACAGCTTGTTTGAATGAAGATCAAGAAAGAAATAAGACCCCTGGCGAACTTGCTCAAAGCAAGACCAAGATGCAACATGATGCATGGTATGAAAATGCAAATGGGAATGTTATTATTGTTTATTTTCCAAGGAACTTTAAGACACGAGTTACAGACATAAGGATACCACATTTCAATGCACTTAAATCTCATTTTATTATTATTATAAAGGCTTACAATCAGAAATACAATTTCGATGATCATAAACAGAGAGAAGCTATATCTATGGAATCATGTCCGATGACGACCCAATTCCAAGATGACACTTCTTACGAAGTCTTTTGATCTCTCTTTCGTAGCTGCTTTTCATAGCATCCTTCTCTATCACGAGCTGATCTACAATGCCTTTCCAAATATTAAAAGTAGGAAGATGAGTAGATGATGAACTGTTAGAGGAAAATAAATCTTTTTGGCCTCTAGATCTCTTCACAACGCGTTGCTCGAGAAATTCTATCAATTCATCGTCTTCCTTTAACTACTTCTACAATTATACTTTCTCAAGGTGTGAGGAGTGAAATTTGTCTTCCCAATCGTCCCTCTCTTGCTTCATCCTATCCAAAGTCTCTTGCAACTCCTCCATGCTTTTAATAGTGGGAGATTTGACCATTACTAAGGACATAGGGCTTTCATAAGCGTATAGAATTTTGAATTCCTTTGCTCTCTTCTTCACCCAACTAGTGTAAGGCTCTAAAGCTACACAATTTCTCAATCCAAGCTCACCTTTTCCTTTCCTATGAATATTGTGCCAGGCATGCACTATCCTAGCTTTCAACCCTTGAGTGTCTTTTCCTTCTTGGAAAAATAAACCTTCTAACAAAGTGTTATAGGTTTGTCCTTCATAGCGAACCCGAGTTGACGTCTTGCCAAAGCCGGATTGTAGTTGATTCCTCCTTGTGTACCGAGAAGAGGCGCATTAGAGAACTCCATACAACTATAAATAATCTCGACGTCATCATAAACAGAAGAGTACCAAGTAATGTCGTCCTTGGTGAGAGATAACTCTTTGAGACAACCCTAAATAATCCTTGCTTTCTGTGAAGATAGAATACTGCGGAAAGTGAGAAATAAACAACTTGTATAGTATTAACATCAACGAGCAGAGTTGGAACCAGATTCCTAATCAAGGAGATCCTCATAACATTAACATCAACGGAATTGCCAATGTTAGGAAACAAGACCAAACCATGGATGATTAAGGCAAGAACAGTCTCGAATGCCACCATGCTACCAGCATTAGCAAAATAAAATTCCTTTTCCAATATAAACTTTAAAGTCAACCCTCTGATACCTCCTTTGACAGTGAGATTGGCATCTAGGTCAGACTTCCTCCGATGAATGGCTTCAACAATAACTCAATATTCAAGAATTCCTTCCACCCCATTAAAAGGAACTCTATCAGAAACGGGTATACCCAAAAGGTGAGCATACTCATCCATGGTAGGCAACATCTGATAATTAGGGAAAGTGAAACACTGATAGACAGGATCATAAAATTGAACCAAAGTACAGAGAAGACCATCCTTAACATCAGTAGATAAAATAGATACAAGTCTTCCAAAACGGTCTCTGAAACCCTTAGGATCATCCACAAAATATGCTATGAATCAAATAAACATTAAAGGTAAAACAAAACATTAAAGTCTTCCAAAACGGTCTCTGAAACTCTACCTTGCACAATAAACTCGAGGGAAACAAGACACATTTTTGGTATTTTGATTAGTGGTTATAATCAACGAATCAAATAAACATTAAAGGTAAAATAAAACAACAATGAGGTGCTTGGCGATCCCTGCAAGAAGCAAACCTAAAGATGGATAAGGGAAATGACCAAAATGTGACCTTGTTTGTATGCAAGGATGCAAATGATATGTGAGATCTTAGGGTTAAAAATTATGGTATGACAATGGGGTATCAGTCTAAATACTTCATATTCTTGTTATAAAGTTTTTAATTTGATATCTTAACTTCATTGATTCCTTCGTGTGTGACTTACAAGGTATCCCACATTTCTTTTATTGTTTGACAGTTGGATACTCTAAAAAAATCAACCATTCCTAATGATGATGCTAAGATGTTTTTGGATTTCTTATTATTCAAGACATTCTTGTTATCACCAAAATCCCATGCATATTTGAGTTTTAGTTGACTTACACCATTTACAAGTGTCGTTGGAATGTAGGGACCATTTTAACGGGTTTCCAAACCTTTGCCTCTTTGTGATTCAAGAAACAATTGCATCCTAATTTTCAAGAAATCATAGTAATCACTGGTGAAACATAATGGTCTATTGGAGCTTCCACCTTCTCTTAAGAACACTTTTACGGAATCCATTTTTACCCGGATCTAGGAGCAAGTTATCTAAGTCTTGCTCTGATACCAATTGTAATTACAAATATGTATCCTATGAAGTGGGTGAAGAAAGGTTGCCCATTTTCTGGTTTTTGTGCAATAATTCTTAAATTGATATTTTTCAGGAAGTTATGAATATTTCATGTTCTTAGGATAATAAAATACAAAAAATTAAAGTCTTGGAAGATAAAGGACATAAGGCAATTAAGCTAGTTCCTCTTATAACCAAGAGTTCATATAGTCTCTTCATACCTTGAAGGATTTACCACTATGTTTATATCCTTGTTTTTGGATTTCTTATTATTCAAGACTTTCTTGTTATCACCAAAATCCCATGCATATTTGAGTTTTAGTTGACTTACACCATTTACAAGTGTCGTTGGAATGTAGGGACCATTTTAACGGGTTTCCAAACCTTTGCCTCTTTGTGATTCAAGAAACAATTGCATCCTAATTTTCAAGAAATCATAGTAATCACTGGTGAAACATAATGGTCTATTGGAGCTTCCACCTTCTCTTAAGAACACTTTTACGGAATCCATTTTTACCCGGATCTAGGAGCAAGTTATCTAAGTCTTGCTCTGATACCAATTGTAATTACAAATATGTATCCTATGAAGTGGGTGAAGAAAGGTTGCCCATTTTCTGGTTTTTGTGCAATAATTCTTAAATTGATATTTTTCAGGAAGTTATGAATATTTCATGTTCTTAGGATAATAAAATACAAAAAATTAAAGTCTTGGAAGATAAAGGACATAAGGCAATTAAGCTAGTTCCTCTTATAACCAAGAGTTCATATAGTCTCTTCATACCTTGAAGGATTTACCACTATGTTTATATCCTTGTTTTTGGATTTCTTATTATTCAAGACTTTCTTGTTATCACCAAAATCCCATGCATATTTGAGTTTTAGTTGACTTACACCATTTACAAGTGTCGTTGGAATGTAGGGACCATTTTAACGGGTTTCCAAACCTTTGCCTCTTTGTGATTCAAGAAACAATTGCATCCTAATTTTCAAGAAATCATAGTAATCACTGGTGAAACATAATGGTCTATTGGAGCTTCCACCTTCTCTTAAGAACACTTTTACGGAATCCATTTTTACCCGGATCTAGGAGCAAGTTATCTAAGTCTTGCTCTGATACCAATTGTAATTACAAATATGTATCCTATGAAGTGGGTGAAGAAAGGTTGCCCATTTTCTGGTTTTTGTGCAATAATTCTTAAATTGATATTTTTCAGGAAGTTATGAATATTTCATGTTCTTAGGATAATAAAATACAAAAAATTAAAGTCTTGGAAGATAAAGGACATAAGGCAATTAAGCTAGTTCCTCTTATAACCAAGAGTTCATATAGTCTCTTCATACCTTGAAGGATTTACCACTATGTTTATATCCTTGTTTTTGGATTTCTTATTATTCAAGACTTTCTTGTTATCACCAAAATCCCATGCATATTTGAGTTTTAGTTGACTTACACCATTTACAAGTGTCGTTGGAATGTAGGGACCATTTTAACGGGTTTCCAAACCTTTGCCTCTTTGTGATTCAAGAAACAATTGCATCCTAATTTTCAAGAAATCATAGTAATCACTGGTGAAACATAATGGTCTATTGGAGCTTCCACCTTCTCTTAAGAACACTTTTACGGAATCCATTTTTACCCGGATCTAGGAGCAAGTTATCTAAGTCTTGCTCTGATACCAATTGTAATTACAAATATGTATCCTATGAAGTGGGTGAAGAAAGGTTGCCCATTTTCTGGTTTTTGTGCAATAATTCTTAAATTGATATTTTTCAGGAAGTTATGAATATTTCATGTTCTTAGGATAATAAAATACAAAAAATTAAAGTCTTGGAAGATAAAGGACATAAGGCAATTAAGCTAGTTCCTCTTATAACCAAGAGTTCATATAGTCTCTTCATACCTTGAAGGATTTACCACTATGTTTATATCCTTGTTTTTGGATTTCTTATTATTCAAGACTTTCTTGTTATCACCAAAATCCCATGCATATTTGAGTTTTAGTTGACTTACACCATTTACAAGTGTCGTTGGAATGTAGGGACCATTTTAACGGGTTTCCAAACCTTTGCCTCTTTGTGATTCAAGAAACAATTGCATCCTAATTTTCAAGAAATCATAGTAATCACTGGTGAAACATAATGGTCTATTGGAGCTTCCACCTTCTCTTAAGAACACTTTTACGGAATCCATTTTTACCCGGATCTAGGAGCAAGTTATCTAAGTCTTGCTCTGATACCAATTGTAATTACAAATATGTATCCTATGAAGTGGGTGAAGAAAGGTTGCCCATTTTCTGGTTTTTGTGCAATAATTCTTAAATTGATATTTTTCAGGAAGTTATGAATATTTCATGTTCTTAGGATAATAAAATACAAAAAATTAAAGTCTTGGAAGATAAAGGACATAAGGCAATTAAGCTAGTTCCTCTTATAACCAAGAGTTCATATAGTCTCTTCATACCTTGAAGGATTTACCACTATGTTTATATCCTTGTTTTTGGATTTCTTATTATTCAAGACTTTCTTGTTATCACCAAAATCCCATGCATATTTGAGTTTTAGTTGACTTACACCATTTACAAGTGTCGTTGGAATGTAGGGACCATTTTAACGGGTTTCCAAACCTTTGCCTCTTTGTGATTCAAGAAACAATTGCATCCTAATTTTCAAGAAATCATAGTAATCACTGGTGAAACATAATGGTCTATTGGAGCTTCCACCTTCTCTTAAGAACACTTTTACGGAATCCATTTTTACCCGGATCTAGGAGCAAGTTATCTAAGTCTTGCTCTGATACCAATTGTAATTACAAATATGTATCCTATGAAGTGGGTGAAGAAAGGTTGCCCATTTTCTGGTTTTTGTGCAATAATTCTTAAATTGATATTTTTCAGGAAGTTATGAATATTTCATGTTCTTAGGATAATAAAATACAAAAAATTAAAGTCTTGGAAGATAAAGGACATAAGGCAATTAAGCTAGTTCCTCTTATAACCAAGAGTTCATATAGTCTCTTCATACCTTGAAGGATTTACCACTATGTTTATATCCTTGTTTTTGGATTTCTTATTATTCAAGACTTTCTTGTTATCACCAAAATCCCATGCATATTTGAGTTTTAGTTGACTTACACCATTTACAAGTGTCGTTGGAATGTAGGGACCATTTTAACGGGTTTCCAAACCTTTGCCTCTTTGTGATTCAAGAAACAATTGCATCCTAATTTTCAAGAAATCATAGTAATCACTGGTGAAACATAATGGTCTATTGGAGCTTCCACCTTCTCTTAAGAACACTTTTACGGAATCCATTTTTACCCGGATCTAGGAGCAAGTTATCTAAGTCTTGCTCTGATACCAATTGTAATTACAAATATGTATCCTATGAAGTGGGTGAAGAAAGGTTGCCCATTTTCTGGTTTTTCTGCAATAATTCTTAAATTGATATTTTTCAGGAAGTTATGAATATTTCATGTTCTTAGGATAATAAAATACAAAAAATTAAAGTCTTGGAAGATAAAGGACATAAGGCAATTAAGCTAGTTCCTCTTATAACCAAGAGTTCATATAGTCTCTTCATACCTTGAAGGATTTACCACTATGTTTATATCCTTGTATAAGTCTCACACCAAGAATTTTTTACAACCTTCTAAAGCATACACAAAAAGATAGATGGCTACTTTCTTTTTACAACAACAAACACCAAACCTATGGTGGACTTTGAATCATCCCAATTCAAAGAACCTTTTTCACAATCATCAAGCACTATGATGATTCTCATAAAAATCAGAAAGTACACCACTATATATTTACAAACACCTTTAACCAACACATTATGATGAAAAGTAATATACACACTTTGCATAGAAATGAATAAAATTGTTTCTTGAATTGATTCCAAGATGTTATATCTTCCTTTTCTCAATATTACAATCCAATAATATATAAACCTTAAATGCTCTGAATTTAATGAAACTTTGCAATGATATGAAAGTTATGCATAAACGTTTTAATGGTTTCTGTTGAATGAACACTTAAAAATAATTTGAATGGTATGTAAATTTGTATGAAAGAGGTAGTTTGAAAATCTGATGTATCATGCCTTAAATACACCCTAAGAAACTTCTAAGGTTAGATGTATATGTTTGTAGCATTTCCATGAAGGTTTTAAAAGGTTTGGAATGGTAATGGTTCATGAAAAGACGCATTTTTACAGTGTGTAGCTGGTTCCTTAAAAGTTGTAACCGGTTACCACTATGGCATCGTTCATATTTTTCAAACAGAATGAGAAAATTATGGCGGTTCTAAAACTGTGATTATAACGATTTCAGATGCTACAATTTAAAAAAATGACATTTTTTAAATATGAAACAAAAACAATTGGTAATCAGTTATCATTTTTATGTAACCGATTACCATTGTGTTGAAAGTGAAAAAAAAACTTTTTCATGATAATGCTTGAATGATTTTGATGCATAATGGTTTATAACCTCTACATATGAAAATGTATGAAATATTATGAGCATCTAAAATGATATAATATGAATTATAATGAACCTTTTAAACTTGATCATTTAGCGTGAATCTTATCTTGATTGGATTCATCATAGTTCAACATTTGTCCATCATTATTTCTTCTTTGATCACCATTGTTTTCATCAGTCTTAATCGTGATAAAACATCTTGATTTAAGCTTCAAAATTGGCAAGCATTCATCATGTGTCTTTTTAAGCTCTATCTTATTTTATAGTCTTCATCAAAACTAAATCTGGTAAATGATGCATATCTTCTTCACAATTTTAAAGTATTAAAAAAAAAGAGGATTCAAAACATTTTGAGGTTTGTGTGTATCTATGAGCTACCTTAGTATCTTGAGAGCGACTCTTATACCTTTACATTTAATAAATCACCCTGAAACAATATCATGCAAGCTTTCACATTTTCTCTATTTCACAACCTTGAAACTTTAAGTTCCTATACTTCGTTGATCATTAAATTAACACTTCATATAAAACTTGAATCTTTTTGAGGAGGCTTGATATAAATTCTTTAAAAGATGCCATCATTAGAGGATTCAAGATTATAGATCATTAGGGACGTTATCCATCGTTGAATGTTGTTTGACATTAGGTTATTTGACATTAGGTGTTGTCATTATCAAAACCATCAAGGTCATCTAACAAGTGAAGACAATTGTATCTACAAACACATTGTCGTGACGCTAAAAAATGACCACGAGCGGTTGCACGCTCGGGGTGATAACACAGTCTCCATTGAAATTTATTTATTCCTAAAGGAAATGGAAAATTTCAATAAAAACCTTAAACAAAGAAAATGGTCGTCGCAACCAAATTCGGGTTATATGGTCAATTATACAAAGGGAAGGTATTAACACCCCTCACATCCATTGTACTCAACGGGAACCATTTTGTTAGTTTTCCATTAGGTGTTAACTTAAATATGTTTATGTTCCTTAAAAGTTTGAAAGGAGTAAAACGTAATATTTTTATTATGGTGCCTGACGAGACTTTGAGTCTCGCTCCTACGTATCTCTATGTGCGATGGAAAACTCAAGGCTACATAGTTCTTGGTAGAAAATGTTTGTTTATTGGTAGATTTTAGCAAAATATATTTAGTCACAGTCGAACAGAAAACACTGCTTACTACCCAAAATAGTGGATGAAGGGGACGTTTGCATCATAGGTGAATAGATAGACATATTAATATTCGCGAGAAAATGTCGCTAGCTTGCTCACACATATAAGAATGGAGCATTGTTTTGCATCGTCTTAAGATGAAACACCTTTCATTTATGAAATAGGGTGGAGTTTTAAAGCAAAAAGGTTTAAATGTGTTAGATTCTTTTTTTAGGGTTGGAAGATAAGTATTCAGACTGGCAAGCTATTACAACTTGGGTCCAAATTCTCACGGATTAGGATTGAATATTACAACCACCTAATCCTTTTTAATTCGTTTTATTGTGAAGAGGTTTGAAATATTTAACAAATGTTTTAAATGGAAGAGAAATACTCTAACTGGCAAGTTATTAGAGCTTGGGTCTACGTACTCGAGACTAGGATTGAATATTACGTCCAACTAGTGCATTTTAGTCCATTTTATGGCGAAAACGATACGAGGGATGTTCATGCTAGAACAAGATTTGGTTTTGCATCTATATCTTGAGTTTTGATAATAACAATGCTATATTTGTGTGAGAACAATTTCGGTACCCTAATGTTTTGTTATTGTGTAGCTTTAACAATCGGTTATGATTCTGAGTATATGACGTGCAACGTCATCAGTTTCTGAATATTATGTTCCAAATTCCGCTTTTGCGCTAATCATGAGAAGTTCTGAGAGATGTCAAATTGAAACTGCAATGTTCTGACTACTTCTATGTTGATTCAGTCTTGAGATGTTTTTGGAAATACGTTATGTTGCTGCTGCAATATTCTCCCCAGTTCTGCTTCAGGAGACTTTGAACATCAAGCTTCTGAAGACTAACAAGCTTATGAAATTTTGTTACTTAGCTGACGATTCTGAAGATCTCAAGCCAAACATTGAGGTTATTAAGGATCTGACTGAAGAGTCTCAAGACTATGAAGATCTCAAGCCAGACTGCTGACACTGTCAAGGTTCAGACTAAAGATTAAGAAGTTTATGAATCCAGTAGTGTGTCCCTTATTTTCATGTTTCATCAACTATTCATCATAAGCTAATAAATTTGAAGATAAGATCAAAATTGATATGTGATCAAATAGTACATGGTACAAATCAAATAATCCTTCCACTACCTAATATCATGGGCAAAATACAGTACTATACATCACATTTGTCACTGATATTATGGGTGAAGGATTGTACTATGTATCACTCTTTTCACCAATCCAATAATGGACAACCGCTCTATTGGTATCCCCATTTTACCCTCCAACTGTCTCTTTTCCATGCTATATAAAGAGGACTTGGAGACTTGAAGAAAGCATACTACAACAATTTCATAAGATTGTTTTCTACGTGAAAAATATCTAGACTTTATGTATACTTTTCTTTAAGTGTTTGTTTTAAATTTGTGTAAAAAAACTGCTTGTGTAGAAGCATCTTGTAAACACAAAATCTTTGATTCAAACTTTTTGTTTGTGATTCCTTAAGGAGACTAGGGTATAGCCGAATCCTTGAGAAGACAAATAAAGTTATTCTTTATGATTATTATAATCAGTTGATTATAGTGGATTAAATCCTTGTGTATAAGGAAAAATCACCTTGGCGGATGGACTAGAGTAGCTTTGAGTTTCAAGAAAACCAGGATAAAAATACTTGTGTTTGTATCTCTTTATTCTTAGTATTTGTGTGGTGTTCTTGAGCTGGTAAAAACCTTTTGTTTTTAAAACCCAATTCAAACCCCCCTTTCTTGTGTTTTTCAGGCCTTTAGTTTAATGATTTTGGAGGAAGACAAATACTCGAATGGTCGAGTTATACCAGTCGTATCCAAGTATTTAAGACTAGGATTGAATATTACGCCGAACTAATCCTTTTTAATTCATTATTGTTGAAAATGTTAAAAGTATAAGCTAGTTGGTTTATATTTTATTTAAGAAAAGAAACTCGATGTTGATCAAGCATTTCAATTTGCGTTGCAAAATGAAATAAGAAATGATTTTTTTTAAATGATTTTGTGATTGTGGCAAGTAGTTATTTTTTTTTTTGGTTTTTTTGACTTAAAGGTAAGTTGAAAAAAAAGATTATTTACTTACTAATTTTAATTAATAAATAAATAAAACTAAGGTGTATATAATAGTAAGAAATGGGTGTTATTAAGTTGATTAGGTTTTAAAAAGATCTTGTTGGTTTTTATTAATCATAATCAACTAAATAATTTAAAAAGAAATAAATAATTAATTAAATTTTTAACATACGAGTATAAATACAAATATCCTCATATGTATATAAAAAAAGAAAGAAAGAAAATATAAACAAATAAGTAAAAGATAAAATGCAATATTAAAAAGAAAAGTCCTTATTATTTTAAAGGCGCACATGTGATCATACTTTTCTAGGTTGAGTCAAATGATCCAGAGGACTGGGACTCAATAATGTGTCATGCAATGGACGATGGAAGGGTTGGGCTTTAAAGGCGCAAATGAATGAGAGAGAGAGAGAGTTAGTTTATTTGATCTCTCTTTTTCTGTTTCATCACTCAGAACCTTTTCTCTCTCTATGATGAACAAACACACAAACCCAAAAAAAGAGCGGTGATGGATCTAGGCCGGTGGTTTTCAAGAACACACACGGTGAAACTTATGAAGATCCACGATGACGTTCATCATGTAGCCTTCGAACCACCACCGTCCATCAAAATAACACCCCCCTTATGTTTTCAACCCTTATGAGTCCAAATTTGGACTCAAAAATACCAAAAAAAACCTAAAAATCCCAGAATCAAACTTACATAAGCGAAAACCCTAATTTCCCAAAAATAATTCAAACAACCTCATACAACACAATACACCAAAATTGACAAGGGGGGAAGGTTAACAAGCATTAGACAACAATGGACATGTAGGAAAGAATATAAAGTTAGTAGAACATTACCAAACCATACGTTACCGGCGTGAAACTCCCCACGATAAGTTCTTTTCTCTTTCTCTGTATTTTTCAATGCTTCTTTTGACTCAATAAATCTCCGCTTATACTCTTCTTTTGCTTATGATTTTTTGTTTCTTTGTTGGGATTGTTGTTTCTTATGTGGTCTTAGCTCAGTTGTATTAGAGCTTCTGAGATGAAGCTCTAAGCAACTAAAGAAATATGAACATTGAGTGATTTTTATAGGTTTAGGGATTTGTGTATTTACTTTCTAATTCTCAGCTTAGGGTTTCTTTTGTTGTGTGAAAAAATTAGTACACTATATAACACTAGGGGAGTGAGGAGATACCTGTGTGAGCTACACAAATTTTCTTTCAAGTGTGTAAGAATTGGGAAATTTGGATAAGAATGAAATGGTGAGCTATTAGATGGATTTGCAATCATCCATGATTTTGTGGGATATTAATGAGTGTAGGAAAGAATCGTGAGTGGCCTTGTGCAATATTTTGAATGAAGTTTTCTTTTGTTTTCATTGATGCAGTAAGTTTATTTTTTTAAAATGCATTTCCCTCTTCTTTTTTTTACCATAGTAACTTATTTTTACTTTGATGAAAACGAATTTTCCCTTTTATTTGAATTATGCTACATTATTGTTGCCTTGCCAGGTTTTGGTTGTGTAGCTTGGCAATAAAAAAAATGTTACAGTGCCTTGTTGTGGTAAAGACCTTACAAAACTTTTGATTCAAATTTGAATTATCTTGTTGTCAAATTGTTGTGCTTGGTTATATTAATGAATGTTATAGCTTATTTGCATTCCCTTTTGTTAACATGCTGCATTGGTTTCCTTGAGGACTAATCTATATTTTGTTCTAGGTTATTTTGGATGATGAGCATGGCATGGCAGAGTGAATCCAAGTGTGAGATCGAGTGGTTAGAAGCTTTCTTGGTGGTGAAGAAAAGATGGATCATATGGATTTTAAAGGTGGACTAGGATCAATGGAGCAATGAATTGGATCATGTGGAAGCTTAGGGGATATTTGCACAACTAGCTTTTAAGCCATGTTTTTATGTTTTATAATGCAGTATGGTGCTTAGGTTTTAAATGCAGAGAAACTTAAAATGTACAAATGTAAATGTTAAGTTTTTTGTTGTAATTTTAATAGATATAATGTGTATTTTTTGTAACATTTGAAATGAAAAAAGGAGAATGTATCATTTTGAATTCAAACTTTTAGACTTGAAACTTATTATAATGTGTTACAATATATGAATAGAATGAAGATAACATGCTTTAAAAAAATGAAGAAAGTGAATGATTTTATGCAATATGTGAAAAGAAAACTCATTAGTGACTCATGGCAAGTGTATGCATGAATTAATGGATGAGTGGAACTAAAGTAATGAAACCAAGCTCATAATTTCAAACTAAAACCCTAAATGGACTCAATGTGAAAATATGATGTTATGAATCATGTAATGAAATGTGTTGGATTTGAATGCATGATCCAAAACACAAATGATCAGATGAATAAGTCAAGTTGTTGACTTTTCTCTTTTAACTTTTTTCTACTGACTTTGTTGATGAATACTAATGACCAAATGATATGACATTTGCCCCTATTTAAATAGCTTTACCGGATGGCATGAATGATGATAATCCTCGTGGAATCCTGGTGAAAGATATTAAATACAGAAAGCCTAAATTTTTCCCCTCGATGCAATGAAATGATATGATATGATATGAAATTAAGGAGTTTTTTTTTTGGTTTATGGGCAGATGATGACCCCTAAGAAAAACATCCACGACAACGTTATGGAGTTTTTTGATAAGAAAAACATCCAATCAATGGTTATGGAGATTCTTGAGAAAGAATTCATCCAAGAAAATGGTTATGGAGTTTTGTGATAAGAAAATCATCGAACACAAACTATGGAGATTCGTGATAAAGAGTTCATCCGAGACAACAAAATTATGGAGATTTTTTATAAGAAATTCATCAAAGCAAAGATTTTGGAGATTTCTAATAAGAAATTCATCCATGACAAAGAATTGTAGATTTATGATAAGAAATTCATCCAACACAAACATTGGACATTACTAAAAAGGAATCCATCCAAGACAAAATTCTGGAGTTTTCTGATAAGAAAATAATCCAACACAAAATATTGGAGATTATTGATAAAGAATTTATCAAAAACAAAAATTATGGAGATTTCTCATAAGAAATTCATCCAAGAAAAAATTATGAATATTTCTTACAAGAAATTCATCAATGACAAGTAATCAGAGATTTCTTAAAAGAAATTCATCCAACACAAACATCAGAGATCCCTAAAAAGGAATTCATCCAAGACAAAATTATGGAGTTTTCTCATAAGAAAATCATCCAACACAAAATTCTGGAGATTTTTGATAAGAAACTCATCCATGAAAGGAAATTGGAGATTTCTGATAAGAAATTCATCCAAATAAAAATCTAGATATTCTTATGAAAGAATTCATCTGAGATAAAATATTGGAGATTCTTGAGAAAGAATTCATCCAAGACAAGATTATGGAGTTTTCTGATAAGAAAATCACCCATGACAAGTTTCTGGAAATTCCTTAAAACGAAGAGTCATACAAATGAATTTCTAAGAAACATCAGGACAAACAAAGTAATTGATATAAAATCTCTATAGGTTCCAAATAAAGTTAGTCTTTGACCGTAGGTGTCGATAACAACCAGACTTATTACAGATGATGCCAGTAACATTTGCACTTTGAAATGGATGTGGCTAACGACCAAACTTTGAAATTGGGTTTCGGTAATAACTTGACCTTGAAGATTGATATCGGTGATAATCAGACTTTAAAAGGGATACTAGTAACAATTTGACTTTGGTTTTGGAGATGCCAATGAAAATTGGACTTTGACGATGCCAATGAAAATTGGACTTTGAAGATGCTAATAAAAATTGTACTTTGGGTCAAGGGATACATCACAAAATGACCCTGGTCAATGAAAATGAGGATGCTTATGTTGATGCTTATGAAGATTAGGAGTTTATAAAGGCTTTTTATGGAGGTTTTGATTCCCCAACACAGAGAACTCTACCAAATCTCTTCCGTGATAGACGCATTTAAGGTACTTCTATCAAGCTTGCCATTTACAACTAGCCAAGGGCCCTTTTAGACTATTAGTGGGTTGTACTTCATGGAGATGCCCATTATGGTAATCCATAAGTGGTTTTATAACCTTGTGATTTTTGGGAAAGCAATGATTTCCCTTCAATCATCTTACAATGACAAAGAAATTTGTGTTTTTTAAATACGTTTCTTATTCTTTAAGTTGAAAATTTTATAATTAACAAATAAATGACATTTTGCATAACAAAGAAAATAGAGAAAAACATGAATCACATTACTTGATAAGAAAATTTGTATTTATTCATATAATGATAGCACACAAATGGTGTAGCTCCATATGGAATGTTACAAATTGAAAATGGCAATGGGAATGAGGTTTACCCTGAATCACAATAACCACTATTAGACTTATACCCATGATTCCATAAAACCTTACATCTGATGGGAGCATTCAGATTGATCTTTCCCACTTTTGGAACTACTGTCTTGATCAGTCTTACCTAATGAAATCTTTTCACTTTTATGTCCCAAATTTTAGCCTGGACCTCCCTTTCGGAATGTCTGTTCACCAAGACGCTTTTTTTCCCTAAGTCACCCTTTCAGGTTTTCAACTTAGTGAGCTATCATTTTAGTATTTATCCCTAAATTTTTCCTGGACCTCCCTTTCAGGAGATAGGGTCTAGGGAGACCCAATCTTGATAAGATGAATTCATCTGGCCAACCACCATCAATCAACTTGTTAACCTCCAATTCTCTTGACTTTCTAGGCTCATGGTAGATCATATATGCATAAGATGATGAATTTAAAGTGTCCCTTGATAAATTTATTCAATTGGTGAGATAGCTTGTTGGAGAAGTTAATCAAGATACCCAGTCAAACTAGGGTTTCCAAGGAAAATATGATCTTGAAGAATATTTGATCAATATTATTCAAGATACCCAGTCAAACTAGCTCTTGAAGAATATTTGATCAATATGACATGTAGAGATCATTGGGACTCATATATGATGCTTTGAGACATTGTGGATCAATCTTTGATTGTACTCTTAGCCATGAGGGTCTTAAACCCTAGATATGAACTTGATAGATCAATGATGATCATGCCCTACCTACAAAAGAGTTAGGCAAATACAAAGACATATTTTTGGTATTTTGGGTTAGTGAAATGATAAAATACAAGTGTGATACAATCACATGGTGCTTGGTGATCTCTCCCAGAACAAACCCAATGAAAGAGAGGTAACGAGGATGCCAAGGTGTGATCCCAATACTAATGTATATGATGAAATTGCATGAGGGATCTTAGGGTCAAAATTGGGGTCTTACAACTTCCCCTATTTAATGACATTCTAACTGAGGAGGTGAAGGTTAAAATCTTCGTGTCGACTCAGTAGAATGGGCTTAAATAACAACATAGAAACAAATGTTGGACCCTAAGAGACCTCATGATGCACATGATATGAATATAAAAAAGAAAATTCTCTATGGGGAATATTGCCACAAAGGAAAAGAAATCAGAGAGACCGAAGATCTGCAAGAGTATAATGCATTCCGTAAGGAAAACTTGATGGGGAGATAGAGACTCTAGGGGGGGGGGGTAAAAGGTTATGTGTAGGCCAGGCTACGACTTGAAAACTGCTGGACGAACTAGAGGAATTCCATAAAATGGAATGACTCAACCCGGGGAAATAAAACATCTGCAGGGGATTACAAGTTGATCAGGATAAAACTGAAGTTCTTGAATCAATGCAGGGAAAAGCGATTTCACTAAGGAAAAGCGCACTCAACTCAACTGGGGGAAGAAATAAACTTCAACACAGGAGGAGCAGAAATCTATTATCCACTACCTGTTACTGGGTAAGGAGATAATAAAAGTCTAACAGAGAGGACACCCGTCATCGGTTAGGATGAACATATCAAGGATAACTCATTGGGAACCACCAGGAGGGAATATTCATTACCAGCTACTGGGTAAGAATAGCCTTGCCGGGGAAAACTGCAGAAATAGGATTTACAACTACCAGTTACTGGGCAGAAGACCGAAGATGAGAATATCCGCCACCGATTAAGGTGAACATATCAAGGATAGACTCAAAGGAAAGAAACTCCATCATCGGTTAAAATGAACATATCAAGGATAGTCTTGCATGGGAATTGTTAAGGAGGATACCCGTCATCGGTTAAGTTGAACATATCAAGGATAAACCAACTGAACAAAAAATAGGAATTACATCTATCGAATACTGGATAGAAGACCATCAAAGAGAAAATTCGTCACCGGTTAGGACGAACATATCAAGGATAGACTCTTTTGAGGGGAAGAGCAGGATTTACAACTACCGGTTACTAGGTAGAAGACCGCAAAGAGGAGAAAATTTGTCATCGGTTAGGATGAACATATCAAGGATTAACCCTCTGGGGAACAAAATAAGGATTACAACTACCTTTACATTGGGTAGCATACCAAGGATGAGAATATTCGTCATCGGTTAGGATGAACATATCAAGGATAGACTCAAGCAAGGGAAGAAAATATTCGTCATCGGTTAGGATGAACATATCAAGGATATACTTCCTGGGGAAACGTGAAATTGAATCCGCCGGAGAAAAAAAGTTGCTCTTGCCGGGTATTGGGCAAAAGTGAAAAACATGAGAAGAAAATTACCAGTTATTGGGTAATAGAGTCCCAGGGGACTAAAAGCATCTATCTAGGTAAGATCTAGAAAGAAAAGGTCAATCAAGACTCAACCCAATGAGGATATAGCTCAAGGGGAGTAATTCCATCCAGGTAATCAACTGGGGAGGAAACTAGAACAATGATCATCCACGAGGAAATAACTCAGTGGGGAAAGGAGAAAGGTTAAAATCTTTCTACTTAAGGGGCCGACACTCTACAATTGAAGGATAGACACCGAACTTGTATGGGGATTAAGTACTGCCATAGCAAAGAATAAGAATCTCAGATGATGAATCAATAAATATGATTATGCAAAAATATGTAATCGTGAAATTATATGAGTGTATATGTATATGTATGATGATTATGCTGACAAAACGATTGCAAAGGATACAAAGGTGTCGCAAAAATTTGAATCATCGGTATAATCCTCGGTCAATCCACAACAAAGGGACACAGCTGCCGGAGAATAGGGAGATCAACCTCCCAAAGGCTCAACATTATCTGGGGAAAGAGGAGATTTGCTGAGGAAAGGAAAAAATTATCGAATCTGCAGGAAATTTTAGGTCAACACCATATCAAATGGGAGACAACCATATAGAGGATAAACACAAATAGCGTCTTAGAAACCAGGAAGAAACTCTGACTGGGAGTGAGTCGGATGGCTACCGGCGGAGAAACCAACGCGATCCACTGGGGAAATTGATCTTACTCTGCTGATGATCGAAACAAAAATCAAACATGCTGAGAAACACACAAACTCTGTCGGGGACTGAATCAACCAATTCAGCTGGAAAAAGTACAAAAGCTTTGTTGGGGATCAAACACTCCGTAGAGGAACTGGATCAACAAACTCGGCTAAGGATACTCGAAGGGTTATCTGCTTGGGGGACCCATAGAGCTCCACACTTAAGACTTGCTGTTTTTTTTCGAAATGTTATTGATATTGCTTTAAAACTGCCTCTGAAAAATTCTTGCCTTTATATGTTAAAGAAAATAATTTTGATTAAAAAATTTAATTTCAAAAATGATCATAATAAAATTTAACACTATTTGGCTGAAATAAATAAGAGTAGAAACAATTGGATAAAGCTCAACTTTATTTAATAGAATGGTAGTCTGTAAATGACAAGACTCCATAGATCTTTACAAAGTTGAAAATGGTAATTTATATGGAAACGGGTTACATTGAATACAAATGATCACTAATCCTTCTACCAACTCTTGATATCCACTGTGCTTTTGGCGACTGTTGGAGATAGTGAACCAAAATCTGACAATGTGCTCAAGATAAGTCTTCAAAACCGAAGATCAACAGGATGTAGTTACTTGCCATAATCCCTAATTTTTGCATAAATTGTCCCAAGGTCGGGTACTCAATTTATCGGGATAAATGTTTCTGTTTTATGTCTCTAATTTTTGCCTGGATCGCATTTTCAGGTTTTCAATCAACCGAGATGCTCATTTTTGCCTAAACCGCCCTTTCGGGTTTTCAAATTAGCGAGCTATTTTTTTTAGGCGAAGTATTTCTTGACTGCATCTGCGTTCACAGGACGAGGGAACTCTTCACCGTCCATAGTTGTAAGAATCAATGCACCGCCTAAAAATGCTCTCTTAACAACATATGAGCCTTCATAATTAGGAGTCCATTTGCCCCTAGAATCTAGCTTGAAAGATAAAAACTTCTTGAGCACAAGGTCACCTTCCCTGAATACACGAGGTCTGACCTTCTTATCAAATGCTTTCTTCATCCTTTGCTGATATAACTGACCATGAAACATGGCAGTCAACCTCTTCTCATCAATCAAATTCAGCTGATCAAACCTGGTCTGACACCATTCACCCTTAGTCAACTTGGCTTCTATGAGCACACACAACGAAGGAATCTCAACCTCAACGGGGAGCACTACTTCCATACCATAAACAAGAGAGAAAGGGGTTGCCCCTGTTGAAGTGCGGATGGATGTACGATACCCGTGCAAAGAAAATGGGAGCATCTCATGCCAATCCTTATACGTGACAACCGTCTTCTGAATAATCTTCTTAATGTTCTTATTTGTAGCTTCAACAGCCCCATTCATCTTGGGTCTGTAGGGAGAAGAATTATGATGTGCAATCTTGAAGTCTTTACAAAGAGCTTCGATTGTATTATTGTTCAAGTTTGAACCATTATCAGTAATGATCTTACTTGGAACACCATAACGACATATAATCTGATTCTTGATAAACCTTACAACAACTTGCTTGGTTACATTCGCATATTATGCCGCTTCAACCCATTTAGTGAAGTAATCAATTGCCACTAAAATGAAATATGTCCATTCGAAACTTTGGGATCAATCATCCCAATCATGTCGATTCCCCACATGGAGAAAGGCCATGGGGAAGAAATAACATTCAACAGTGTCGGAGGAACATGAATCTTATCCGTATATATTTGGCCATTATGGCATTTCTTTATAAACTTGCAACAGTCAGATTCCATTGTCAGCCAACAGTAACTTGCTCGCAACATCTACTTTGCCATTGCGTGTCCATTGGAATGAGTACGAAAGGAACCTTCATGAACTTCAGTCATCAACAAGTCTTCTTCGTGTCTATCCAGACATCTGAGTAGAACCATGTCAAACTTTCTCTTGAACAATACATCTCCATTAAGGTAGAAATTGCCGGCTAATCTCCTCAAAGTTTTCTTATCTTTCATGGATGCCCCAGAAGGGTAAATATGACTTTGAAGGAAACATTTGATGTCGTAATACCATGGCTTTTCATCTTTGACCTCTTCCACGGAAAATACACGAGTTGGCCTATCAAGACGCATCACGGTCAAATTGGGAACCTCATTCCAATATTTCACTATAATCATTGACGCCAATGTTGCAAGAGCATCTGCCATCCGGTTTTCATCTCGAGGGATATGATGAAACTCAACTTTTGTAAAGAAAGTTGATATCCTCCTCGCATAATCTCTATACGGTATCAAACCGGGTTGATTCGTCTCCCATTCTCCTTTGATCTGATTCACTACCAAAGCTGAATCTCCAAAGACATCTAAATATTTGATTATGAGATCAATGGCCTCTTCGAGTCCCATAATACAAGCTTCATATTCTGCCATGTTATTTGTACATTTGAAAGTCAATCTAGCTGTAAATGGAAAATGCGTGCCTTAAGGAGTAATAATCACTTCCCCAATGCTATTACCATATTGATTAACAGCTACATCAAATACCATGCCCCAACGGGAACCAGGTTTCGGCCCTTCTTCAAGCAATGGTTCATCACAAATTTTCATTTTTAAGTACAAGATCTCTTCATCAGGAAAATCATATTGCACTGACTGATAATCTTCAATTGGTTGGTGAGCCAAATGGTCAGCCAAGATACTACCTTTGATTTCTTTCTGAGATTGGTATTCTATATCATACTCTGATAACAACATCTGCCAACGGGAAATCCTCCCAGTTAAAGTAGGCTTCTCAAATATATACTTGATTGGATCCATTTTGGATATCAACCAAGTGGTATGATTCAACATATACTGACGCAGACGCTTAGCAGCCCAAGCCAATGCGCAACAAGTCTTCTCTAGCATAGAATACTGAGTCTCACAGTCGGTGAACTTCTTACTGAGGTAGTAAATTGCAAATTCTTTCTTTCCAGTCTCATCTTGCTGACCAAGAACACAACCCATACTATCTTCGAGCACAGTTAAATACATGATCAATGGTCTTCCTTCAACAGGCAGAGACAAAATCGGAGGCTCAAGCAGATACTCTTTGATAATGTCAAAAGCTTTCTGGAAGTCTTTGGTCCAATCACGAGACTGATCTTTCCGAAGAAGCTTGAATATAGGCGCACATGTGGCAGTCATGTGTGAAATGAATCTTGAGATATAATTCAAGCGGCCGAGAAAACCTCTGACTTGCTTCTCAGTTTTGGGCGCATGCATCTCTTGTATTGCTTTGACCTTGGCAGGATCAACCTCAATGCCCTTCTCTTTGACAATAAAGCCCAACAACTTACCAGAACGAACACCATAAGTACACTTATTGGGATTTAAGCAGAGTTTATACTTCCTCAAACGTTGGAATAGCTTCAACAAATGCTCAACATGTTCCTCTTCATCAATTGATTTAGCAATCATGTCATCGACATAAACTTCAATCTCTTTATGCATCATATCATGAAAAAGAGTAGTCATTGCTCTTTGGTAAGTTGCACCAACATTCTTTAAATCGAAAGGCATCACTCTATAACAGAATGTTCCCTAGGGTGTAATGAATGTGGTCTTCTCCATATCTTCGGGTGCCATCTTGATCTGATTATATCCGAAAAATCCATCCATAAACGAAAATACTTTGAATTTAGTCGTGTTATCTACCAACATATCAATTTGTGGCAGAGGGAAATCATCTTTCGGACTTGCTTTATTCAAATATCTATAATCAACACACATGCATACTTTTCCATCTTTCTTTGGCACAGGCACAATGTTGGTCACCCATTGCAGATACTCAGCGGTCACAAGGAAACCGACATCAATCTGCTTCTGCACTTCTTCTTTAATCTTCACTGCCATATCAGGATGCGTTCTCCTTAACTTCTATTTGACTGGCGAGCATTCTGGCTTCAACGGAAATCTATGCTCCACAATCTAAGAATCCAAACCAGGCATGTCTTGATAGGACCAAGCAAACACATCTGAATACTCTCGAAGAAGATCAATCAACCCCTTCTTAGCATCTGGACACAGTCGAGACCCAATCTTGACTTCCTTCACATCATCCTCAGAACCCAGGTTGACTAACTCAATTCTCTCTTAGAACGGTTGAATGGTCTTTTCATCATGCTCAAGAAGACGAGACAATTCATCACTCACTTCTTCATCACTTTCCTCCTCGGCCTCAAATACAGAGAATTCAAAATTTGGAGAAGGAGAATGATCATTGTATTCAACGGGGTTAGAAACCAACCTGCATAATGATTTGATATTTTTATTTTAGAGAAGTGAATTTGGGACCAAATATTATGCAGATGGACAATTATATTGTTTATATATGTTTTTTGTGATTACCATTTTCAGAATAAAGCAAAAAGTAAAAACAAACATCATAGATGTGGATGAATAGAATTAATTTTATTAATGATCAATTTGAAAATGCCCAACAATGTTCACTTCTCCCTTAGGCATAGGAGAAGGATTTTGAAAATATATAAAAGTAACTACTTAGATCGATGCAAAATAACAGGAACATCAACAGCGGTCCAATTGTTGCAAGTTTTTCCATGCGTCACAAAATTGGTGCAGTCTTCCTCTTCGTCATCCTCTAGCACATCAGCTAAGTGTTGTTCATTGCCATGAATGGACCCTCCACTACGGAAGCTAAGTTGCATACCCTCAGACCTTGCAGTTGATGAAACTTGCTGAAAGCCCATACCGGTTCTACTTTTGTTGTCAGAGACCTCTACCATGTGCCCCCATTGATCAACATTTCCTTCTTCAACATTCTTCCTTGCTTCTTTCAATGAGGACATAGGTTCCCCAACTCTCTTTTCAGCAGCAATAGATAAGGCTTGGAACAGAGTCCCAACCTCATCCTCAACCTCAATGTAAGAGAAAGATGACATGTGGCTAACCAACAACGCCTTCTCCTCGCCAACAATGACAAGCTTGCCATTCTTCACAAATTTGAGCTTCTGATGCAAAGTGGAGGTAACAACTCCTTCCTCGTGGATCCATGTCCTTCCCAATAGACTGAAGGAGAAGGGCGATCCAAAACACAGCGGAAATTAAAATTTTCTCCTTTAGTGATCCTTACGAATGGGCATGATCAGTGATAGAATCGTTACCTCTTGTGACGATTGAAACCTTTGATGCAGATCTACGAAGTGATCATGAACGTTGAACGATGACAACGCCTCTACTCAGTCCATATGAACGGATTCCTTCAGTCTCAGTGCTAGCTACTACGAATGAAGGCTTTGAGTGAGTGAGAGAGAGAGAGAGAGAGAGAATGAAAATGCAACCGTAATCAATGCTTCTACATAAGGGTTCTATTTATAGAACCACATGTGTGGGCTTCAAACCAAAAAGCCCACTTAAGTGTATGTGTCCCATATCTTATAATATGTCCAAAATCACTTAAGCGCGTGGTACCTTACCATATTTCGCATTCTACTTAAGTACACCGTACCTTACGATGTTCTACAATTCACTTAAGTGCACCGTACCTTACGGTGTTCCTTAGTTACTCTATATCTCATCAATCCGTCCTTTGTGTGTGACCCTGTAGGTTTTCGCGGCATTGGCAATTATATTAAATCAGGTATTTAACATAATAAACAGTGAGGGGTATCTAGCAACACATCACTGCTACCCAAGACACGAAAATGTCATGTGATATGACAAATCCTTCTGTGATAATACTTATGTGTATCATAACCATTTTGTCCTTATGTCTATATTGAACACAAGGCATAGACTGTGTCATCCTTTTCCAATTGAATATTGGGCCCATAGACATTTATCCTGTTACACGGGATGGGCAAATTCCATCTAGGTCACTCATGTCCCTCAGCATGCTTCGTGGAGTACCCATCAACTATCTTTATGGTTATCCAGTTACGAACAACGTTTTATCAGCAATAAAGCACTCGATTCTACATCTAGGGTCCATAGTGGTTTCAGGTCGAAGGGTGGTATACACCATTATCACCATGAGAATAACTTATGACACTTTGCATAACTTTCTATATAGTATTCTCATAGCGGGTCAATCCAGTATAAATATTACTCTTAACATTCATACCTATGTTTAAGACTTGATAACTCCTTATCCATGATCCATGAGATGTGATCATCATTCTATATACATAATAGTCTTAATGCTTTAATGTTATCCCACTTCACGATAAAGCTCGACTACGGATAATTTAAGAATAGTGTCCTTATGTTTAATGTGATCTCATGATCAAGTCACACTTGATACATTAAACGAACTAGCTATTCTAGGGACTTTATTAAACAAATGTAATAAAGAAAAAGCCTTTTATTATTCATAAATAATTCGATACAAGTACCAAAAGTATTGGCCTATAGGGCTTACACCAACACAGACAACTGTAGGCCGGGTGGATATCCATTACTTGAAAACAAATCTAAAAATCACTCAGACCTATCTTCACTAGAAGGTCCACTTCACCAATAACTATTTTGCATGAACCGTCAAAAGCTTTGACGATTACACCGCTATACCTCATGGGCGCTCCTTGATATGATAGCTTTGACAGAGTTGACTTCAGCAACACATTCAACGATGACCGGGTGTCAACCAGCACATTTGACAAAGCATCATCTTTGCAATTCATAGAGATATGTAAAGCCAAGTTATGATTCCTACCCTCCTCAGGGAGTTCTTCATCACATAAGCTGAGATTGTTACAGGAAGTGATGTTAGCCCCAATATGATCGAATTTATCCACCGTAACATCATGTTTCACAAACGCCTGCTCTAGAACTCTTTGTAGTGCTTCTCTGTGCGCTTTCGAATTCATTAGCAGAGACAATACTGAAATTTTTGAGGGGGTTTGGAGCAACTGCTCCACCACATTGAATTCTCTCTTCTTGATCAGACGAAGTACCTCATCATCATCATTAGCCTTCAAATTGCTGGATTCACCAGACTTACCCTTTAAAGCACTAACCGGATCTACAGCAGGCGCTTCCACTTGCTTACTGACAACTTATTCTTCTTTGTCTTTTGGGAACACCGGCCCAAACACACGACCACTGCGGGTCACCTTGGTAACATTAGCAATGCTTACCACAGAGCTGGTCGTAGGTAACGAGACCTCTTGACCATCCTTCATCATTGTTGCATTGTACTGATATGGAACAACTTTATCAGATGAATACGGAACTGGAACCGCTAACCGTATAACCAACGGCGATACTAATTTGTTGTTGACGTTGTTATTGTTGTTGATGTCGTATTGAATCACCACTCTCTCGGGATTCTTGAAAACGGGCACTATGACATTCACATCGTCATCTACATGACGGGATTGAATGATTTGAATCATGCCTTCATCCATCAACCGCTGGATGTCCCTTTTCACAACCTCACAACCTCTCGGTTTGACATAGCAGATAGCACAACCATCATGGTCATGCTCACAATCACTCACCATACAAATGTCCTTGTGCATCGTCGCCAAGGACCTCCGGATGAAACGAACATCAAACACTTTAAACCTTCCAAGACAACCGTCCACCATATTAACAGAATAATTCCTATGAGCGGGCAATGGATTTGCTTTCACATTTGGCGCACGGTCCTCAAAGGACACCATTCCACTCTTTATCAGTTTTTGGACCTCATACTTGAGCGGATAGCAATTCTCTATGTCGTGTCCGGGTGCTCCTTGGTGAAAAGCACAATGGAGTTCAGGCTTGTACCACCATGGAAGTGGTTCTGGAATTTGTGGCGGGTTTCTTGGTTGGAGTAAGTTCTTGAGAACCAAAGATGGCTAAAGCTCGGCGTAAGTCATAGGAATCGGGTCAAAAGAGACCTTTTTCCTTTCAAAGTTTTGTTGATGGTGATTGTTGGTATTGTTGTTGTTGTTGTAAGTGTTTGTGCGTTGTTGCGGTTGTTGCTGTTGACTTTGTTGTTGCTGCTGAATTGGTGTTGCTTGATTATTCGAGAATACAGGAATGACTGAAGACACTTGATGATCGTGTTGACGGGATGGTTGATTCTTTCTGATCTGAGGCCTCCTCTGCCTCCCACAAGAAATTTCATTAGCCTCGCTATCTTTCTTCTTCCCAAAACTGTTGCCATATCTCTTACTTGATGATGCTTCCTCCTTTGACAAACGTCCTTCACGGACACCTTCCTCAAGCCTCATCCCCATATTTACCATTTCGGTAAAGTCACTGGGGGCACTGGAAATCACGTTCATAATAAAATGAACTCGAAAGGTCTTCAAAAAGATCTTTGTCATCTCTTTCTCCTCTAAAGGAGGAGTGATCTGGGCATCCAATTCTCTCCACCTCTGCGCGTACTCTTTGAATGTCTCTTTATCCTTCTAAAACATAGACCTCAACTGGTCTCTATCAGGCGCCATATCCACGTTGTACTTATATTGCTTGACAAAAGCTTCTCCCAAGTTGTTGAAAGTGTAAAAGCTTGCATTGTCCAACCCCATATACCAACGGAGCGCAACACCGGTCAAACTGTCTTAGAAATAGTGGATCAACAGTTGATCATTGTCAGTTTGGATAGACATCTTGCGAGCATACATCACTAAATGGCCGAGCGGACACGTATTCCCTCTGTATTTTTCAAAGTCAGGTACTTTGAATTTCACTTGAATCTTCACATTCGGCACCAGACATAACTCGGAAGCACTCTTCCCAAACAAATCCTTACCTCTCAACGTCTTTAATTCCTTGCGTAGCTCAAGAAACTGATCCTTCATCTCATCCATTTTCTCATAAACATCCATACCCTTAGACGACTCAGAATGATAAATCGTGTCCTCTACACGAGGTAAGGTGTGCACAACGGGAGGTGGCATAGACATGGCCGGGCTAGATGCCGACATAGAAGCAAAGTAAGGCGCAAAGCCTTCAGGCATGAAGTTCGGAGGCATTCCCCACGGGAATCTGGCAGGCATAACAGGCGCAAAGTGAGCGGTAGCAGCAAGCATGGTAGAGGTAGCCACCTCTGATATAACAGTCTTCTGAGGAGGAGGAGTTACAGGCGTTGGAGAAGATTGGCTTTGAGCAGCTAACACTGACTCCATCATGGCAGTCAGTCGAGCGATCTCGTCCTTCAACTATCTGTTTTCTTTATCAAGATGTTCCATGATTCTCATATGATTAGCGTGAGTGTCGTACCAATGAGTCAGCTTGGCTGAAGCACAGAATAAACACCAATGAGACATCTGGCGAAAGAGAAACCTGCTTATGCAAATGATGCATGAAATGCAATGCTTGTTTGTTTATTTTTATTTTTTCAAGGAACTTACTATATCATTTACAAATATATATATATATATATATATATTAATATATAATATATATATATATTATATATATATTATATATAATATATTATATATATATATATATATATATATATATATATATTTATACTTAACAACAATTGCCACAATTTGATATGGCCATAATAATCTCTTTTTATTTATATAATTGGAAGGATTACACTAACTACAACTTCAGAAACCAAATGAAAAATACAAGAGAAAAGGAGACTATTCATCCTAAGGATCCCTAACAACGTCAGAAGATCTAGCTGAAGGCGCATACTTCCTTCGAATGCGTCGAATCTCGGTCTCAAAAGAAGCCTTCATGTGAGCCTTCTCGAGGACAAGCTGATCAATCTTCTTCCAAGCAACAGAAGGTTGAGGCATGCTAGAAGATGAAACCTCCAGCTCTCTCTGTCACTTTGTCACTCGGTCTTCAAGTAGATCAATAAGTGCATCCTTGTCCTTAGACTCCAATTGCAACTCTTCATGCTTCTTGCTCAATGCATGGAAAAACTCTTCCCACATATCCTTCTCTTGCTTCATCTTGGCGAGTGCGTCTTCCAACTCCTCTACATATTGGTTAGGGAGAATTAATGGCTCAACCACAACCATAGATATAGGTCTCTCACAAGGATAAGGCATCTTCAACTCCAAAGCTCTCTTCTTCACCCAAAGAGTGTATGTTTCCAAAGCCACACAATTGCACGGACCAAGCTCAGATCTTCCTTTCCTATGCACATTATGCCAAGCATGCACAATCTTCTGCTTCAAATGTTAGGGATCTTTACCCTCTTGATAGAAAAGACCTTCTAACAAAGTGTTATTAGGTTTGTCTCTCAAGGGGAACCCAAGTTGACGATGAGCCAAAGCAGGGTTGTAGTTAATTCCTCCTTGTGTACCAATGAGAGGCACATTAGAGAATTCACCACAAGAGTCGATAATATCCAAACTGCTCAAAGAAGGATCATACCAAACTATATCATCATTAGTGAGAGAAATAAGTCTCTGAGACCATCGTAGACATTGTTTGTTCTCCACAAAAGCAGGCGTCTGAGGCAAGTGCAAAATAAACCACTTGTACAAAAGAGGAATGCAATAGACAATAGTCCCACCAACCCTAGAATTCCTTAGATGCAAAGGAGTGAACTAAGGATAAAACATGTAGATCATGTTCTAAAAAGTTCCCAGAGTCTTAATTCCATCCATCGGATATTACAGGTTAAGATGACTGACTCATCGACCCATAATATTCTCAAGAGAAACTCGTCTGAGTGTAGTATCACGTAACAACTGGTATCAAGTCTACACTTGAACAGTCTCCGCACTATGTCCTAAATAGGCCAAGAAGGGTAAATGTTTTACGGTCCTCAGCTTCTCGGACCCAAATTAGAGATAGTAATGCCTAACCATAAATACTTGTGTGACATTTCCAAATCCTAAAGAGTCTCCACTGAGCAGATGGATCTCAAGCCAACTTGTTAAGGACTACTCCACACAAGTCGAACATGACTATACCATCCTCCTATCTTAATTGCACTCAAGTTTGGGTTAGAACTTATCTCACTACTCAGAGATCACCAAGCATAACAAGGAGATTATATCACACAAACAAATATACATACATCACATATATACAATTATATACACACACAAAATTAGGCTAAACCCACTGGAGACTACTCCCCAGCAGAGCGCCACTTAATTTCTGTAGCGGTAAATTCATGATCATCAAGATATGGATAAGCTAGACATCAAATAACAAGAGTCGCCACCATGCTTTTATTATTTCCAAGGGAAAATGGAAAAAGTACGAACAAAACCCAAAAATAAGAAGTTTTCAAATCAAAACTAATAAAATGCCAGAGATTACAGGTAATGGGGTTGGTTACACAGATGGAAGGTGTTAGCACCCAAAGTGTCCTAGGTACTCCTAGGGAGCCCTTTTTTGTGTGCATATGTATTTTTGTACAAAGTGATGTTTACAAACAAATAGAATGGGGGGATGAGAAAAGAATTCATTAATTATATTTTTGTGTTTGACAAGACCTTCGGACTTGTGCCTACGTACCAACATAAAAATGAGGGATCAAAACCTCGTAGTTCGTGATACAAATTTCAAAGTGGATGCATTGCTTTTAATCAAAAATTAAGTTTGAAAGGCAGAAAGGCCTAAAAATGGTTTGAATGGGTTAGTTCTTTTTGGATTTTGTAAATTTTAAGTCAAGTATGGTTAAGTTTATTACAAGTTTGATTAAGAAAAGAAGTTTGAAAATGCAATGGCATAAGGCCAGAGTTTCTAGTTTGCAAAGTGGTCAAAGTTTAGAACAAAACTAGTTCAAGCAAAGAAGAATTTTTAAAAGGAGGGAGAGATTTTGAAATTAAAGAAGTGTGGAGAGATGAAGAGACTATCCTATGCACAAAATTAAAAGTTAAGAGTTGAAAAGATCTGACTAATGGGTAGCAATCCAATAGACAAGAATGTCTTATAGAAATCCCAAATTCCCTTGGATATTAGAATCAAGCAACACACAATGCATACAATATTATCTTAAAGAGAAAGGCATCAAATAAAGATAGCCCCATCCAAGCTTTAGCCATTCCATGATCTCCTTCAAATTTGCCAAGTAACAGATGAATTTCATAAGTCAGAGGTTCGAAATAACAGCTTCATAATGATCATGTTGCAGATGAACTCAAAGGGATCTTCAATGGTGTATTAGATAAAATTTCAAATTGCAAGCACTTGGTTACATGATAGTTGGCATTAACCAAGTCCCTTTTGCATATGAATGTTTCCTAAATTCTAAGTCCAATTGTCCAAGATCAAACCAACAGTCCACACAATAGTTTTTTAGGGTTTTTTGTTTCTTATTATGTACATTAATGGTCCAAGACCACACAAACAAACAAAATATACACAAGCAAGATATATCACACAATATGGTCCAAATGGACAAAGGGAAAATGACATAAACATAAACAATTAGAATGGAATGAATAAATGGCAAATGAATAGAGCTTAAAAATTAAAGTGCAATAAAATAAAGGACTTAAAAATAGATATTAGTTGTTAATAAGTTAGAAGATAGTATTGTTTTGCTTTTTGTTTTGTTTTAAGTCATTCTTTGGAGAACACTCAACCCACTTATCACAAGCATGGACCCTTGAGCCAAGACATCTTCCAAAGGAAGGAAAAAAGGCAAAGTTTCCATACAATACCATGAAAGAGGGGAGACTTACAATCTCACTAACTAGAATGCTATGCCTTTTGTGTCAAAAATTTAGCGCTATGTTAAGCAATCGTAATTGGACTTATGTAGAAGTCATAACTATTTGAGGTCGGGCAACAAAATTTTGGTGTTAATGCATGTTAGAGACATAGTATAATGGACTATGCTCATGAAACATACCACATACAAAAAGAATATGCAAAAGAGGTGGCCTAATCTCATCCATACTTATGTTGATTTTGCAATCAACTGGCCTTAGGATTTAGAGACATCATAAACCAAATGAAATGGATGCATAAAGAAGGGGAATTAGATGAAGAGGGAGGGGAATGTATCAAAACTCAAATTGGTCAAAGGAGGACTTTTACCAAATTAATATCATTCATTCATTTTGGGAGATGGAATGTACCTTCCATCAATCCCCTAAATCCAATGATATTAACCTAGCAACCTTGACCAAGGCCCAACAACACAAGTCAAACTTACACAAACCATCACAAGAGGTCAACACAATTATTTGGCATTTATTCAATTTAAAAAAAACTAAAATAATGCATTTAAATTAATATATGGTTTGTCAAATTCCTAAAGCCTCAGCAAAACAACAAAGAAATGGCCATGACATTTATCATAGGTCAAACAAGGTCAAAGGACCTTGGAGAAAAAATTTCAGAATTTTTAAAGACTTAAAAGTATTTTTAAACAATTAAAAAATAATCACAAAATCAATTAAATCATGAAAAATATTAATAATGATCCCAAAAATAATTTTAATTCAGAATATGAAAGAGGAATTAATTTAAATTTTTTTGGTGAAACTCTCATATTTTTTTGGATCAATATTAAATTTAATATGAATTAATGAAAATCAAATGAAATAAAACAAAAATCAAAAAATCAAAAAAACGTGAGCCACTTGATCTCCCTCATTAATTGAGGTGGCAGATCAAGTGGACACAAACGCGCGTTTCATGATGGAACTCAGTCAGCGCGCCACACGCGTGGTAATCAAAACTAACGCCTAAGATTAAAACAATTTGACAGAGCTCCGGTCTTCTTCTCCGGTGGACCTCACCTTACTGATCCACCCACAACCATCACCAAAATAAAAAAGGAGGACATTAACTGAAAGAAAAAATGGCATAGAGCACGAATCTGACCTTAATTTCAACTAACTCCAAATATATAAAAAAATATGGGGAGTTGAATTTTGAGGTGTGACAACTGAGTTGCTTCAATTTGACCTCAAAGTAACTCAATCTTCTTGCCTACATTAGTAGGACTTCAGTCAACCAAAGATTCAAGATAATTGATGAGAATTGAGTGAGAATCGAAGAGAAGAAGATTTCTGAAATTTACCTTCAATGTTGTGCAAAAATGGATCTTGCTTGCTTCAACCTTGATCTGATCACACTTGATAGGTTTGGAAATGGTATAAAGCTTTGGATCCTGGAGTTTCTGAATATCCAAACAGTGAGATTCAAACTCAATTTTCAAGTTGAAAATTCTCAGATTTTTTCCTTTGAATTGTGAGGGTTTCATTTGGGGGGGAGGGGGCAAAGCTGGCGCGCAAGGTATGTTTGAATTGAGCTCCAAGGTTCTGTATTTATAGCAATTGGGACTGATATTTGCACACTTGAAAAATTGCTAATTTTGGACATTTCATGCACAAGCATGCATGGGCATGTACAGGCCCACGAAGCAATCCAATTTGATCCATGTACAACTGTTCTGAAGTACAAATCATGCTTGGATGTCAAGGCAAAGTGAAATGTGATTCTTGGCATTTGATTTTTTCCAATCATGCAGCTCTGTGAAAGCCATGCGCGGACCTAGCAAACTTTGTCCAAAATGCATGAAATTGGGTTCTTTGGAAAGCTTAGATCAAGGGGAACAAGTTTGATGTTGAACACGTTTTCATTTGGAACTTGGATCATGGTGAATTTTGAGGTGGAAGTTTGGAAATTTCAACATGTTGAAAAGTTTTCTAAGTGTCAAGCCATATATCTCAATATTCCACCTTGCTTAACGTTTTTTGTGAGCTTCATATGAGAAAAGTGTATTCGTCAGAGTTGTAGCTCTCTCAAAGGCCTCCAAAATGGTAACCAGTTTCATGTCATTTGGATTTAGAGTGATAGAGTTATGCATTTTTGAAGTTTGGAAAAATCACTTGTTCAATGGTATAGGTCAAAAATGACCTATAATGTATCCTCATATCACATGCTCATAAAAGTTGAATTAGCTCTCACTCAAAACATCAAAGTTGAAGTAGACATCTTGAATTTGATTTTTCAACTTGGAAATCTTTCATCTCATAAAAATTGAGCAAGTTATGGCCTTGGGAAGTTGACTTTCAAATTAGGGTTTAGACAAAATGACCTATAATGTTTCCACATAGAAAATGATTTTACAAGAAAAAATAGATCTAGGTCTCAACATGAAAGTTGTTTGGAATGTCATTTAGAGTAACTTTTCTTATGGAATAATTTTCATATGGTGAAAATTGTAGGAGATAGGGTCTAGGGAGACCCAGTTTTGATCAGATGAATTCATTTGGCCAACCACCATCAACCAACTTGCTAACCTCCAATTTTATTGACTTTCTAGGCTCATGGTAGATCATATATGCATGATATGATGAATTTTGAAGTGTCCCTTGAGAAATTTGATCAATTGGTGAGATATCTTATTGGAGAAATTACTCAAGATACCCAATCAAACTAGGGTTTCCAAGGCATGTAGAGATCAATATGACATGTAGAGATCATTGGCATTGTGGATCAATATGACAAACTAGCTCTTGAAGAATATTTGATCAATATTACTCAAGATACCCAATCAAACTAGCTCTTGAAGAATATTTGATCACTATGACATGTAGAGATCATTGGGAGTCATATATCATGCTTTGATACATTGTGGATCAATATTTGATTGTACTCTTAGAAATGAGGGTCTTAAACCCTAGATATGAACTTGATAGATCAATGATGATCATGCCCTACCTACAAAAGAGTTAGGAAAATACAAAGACATATGTTTGGTATTTTGGGTTAGTGAAATGATAAAATACAAGTGTGATACAATCACATGGTGCTTGGTGATCTCTCCCAAAACAAACCCAATGAAAGAGGGGTAAGGAGGATGCCAAGGTGTGATCCCAATGCTAATGCATATGATGAAATTGCATGAGGGATCTTAGGTTCAAAATTGGGGTCTTACAGGTACCCAATCTTCATTGGATCCTTGAGGATTAATGAAACCTTGGTTGCATGTGGGTAACCATTGATAAACACCTTTAGGAACAAAGAGTCTCCTAAACTTTCATTTTTCAATAGTGTGACCTTTCTTGCAACAATAATGACAAGATAAGTTATGATAAGATGTAGTTTTTCTATTTGAGTACTTTTGAACTTAGTTATACTTTTTATATGAAGCGTTCAAAGACCGTTTAAAATTATATGGATCAATAGAAAATTTAATCTTTGGTTGTAATTCCTTGTCCAACTTAGCTTGAAGAGTATTTACCTCTTTTTGCAAAACCCAATCAACAAACGCAAGAAAATGAGTGTACGTGCAGGAATAAAGGTCAAATTTTAAGAAGGCCCAAGAGTAAACCATGTGAATTAGAGATAGAAACACAACATCATATGTACAACACACGTTCATCTTAATTTATTTAAAAGAATTAAAAAATGAAGCGTGCACGGATTAAGATCGTAATACGAGGATGTGAATGGATGTGACATAACGCAAGGATGTGCAAAGTAAATGGGTGTTGAGTTCAAATTCGATTTAAACAACAACGACGTTGGATTGTTGTTTGTTATCATGAATCGGGAAAAATGATAACATAGGACGTACCATGGCAAAGTAGAATGTGAATGAAACTCAAGATGCTCAAGAATGAAGTCATGAAGTGAGGTTGAATTTGCAATGGCAAAGCAAACAGTGTCAAAACCGATATTAAGTAAACCTCATATTCGACAAATAAAATAAGAAAGATACGAGAAGTGCAAGTGAAACCCTAGGTAATATGTTGAAAGTTGGTTTGTGCGTATCGATAATAAATGAGACGTCATATGCAAAGGGTCATAACGCGGTGAAATACAATCGATATATAGATAAAAAAAATTGCGGCATAACGACATGGAAAATGTCGAATCCACAAATTAAAAATCTTATTTTTAGCAATGGAAATAAATAGACAACAACAATACCCACTCATTATAAGTACAAAGGCAAGGGAAAATATATTTATATTACAACTATCGAAATCGAAATGAGAACCAAACTTATTAAAATAAAAAGAAACAAATGGGGTGTCAAAATAAAAACTAAATGGGCTTTAAATAGAATGCTAACAAAACCATACAAAAATACAAATTGATTGATTAAAAAGAAATGCCAAAAAAACAAACAAAAAGTAGAAGAAAAAAAACACAAAAAATAAAAATGTGTGGCAAGAAGGGGATGAACTCAGGTCATGGGATTTGGGAGGCATGAGCCTCAACCAACTTAACCATGATCGCCAATCTGTCAAAGCATGGCCTTCAATAACATAAAAGGGAAAAATGCACATAAATGGGATGAAACTCAAAAACCCCAAAAAGATAAAAATGTGTGGCATGTTGGTATCAAACACAGGTCATTGAAGTTGGGAGACATGAGCCTCAACCAACTCAACCATGACTACATCTTGTCAAACAATGGTATTAAATGAAATATATAAGAAAAAAACAAAAGTAATGCAAAAAAAATAAGTGCAGACCAAACACGAACCAAATTGAGAAAGTAATCATCATTAGCAGCCACATTATAAACATTGTGTCAGACTAAATTCTATCATTGTATCAGATTAACAACCATATTCAAAACACTAGCAATTTATTTGAAAAGAAATAAAACAAAATGATGCATTCAAACTCTGCATCACAAAGCACTCAATCTGAAACATAACAAACTAGGAGTAGAAAACCAAAACTATGTCTCTAACATCAATACACAAACCCAAACATCAAACCAGAATAAAATCGACAAACACAACAAAAATACATAAAGAGTTTATCAAAATGAAAGATACCAAGCGGAAACGAACAAATCGGAGGTGTTGTTGCGAATGAGAGAAGTCTATGGATAAGTGGATTTGGTTGCATGAGTTTTGCCGCATGGCCGCGTGTGATTGTATGGAGTGTTAGAAGTTAGAAGTTTGTAGTAGCTTGAAGGTTATTGAAACGGTTATAGTCATCTATGTGGTGGTGGATGAAGATTTCATGGCGGTTTGCGTGAGTTTGTAGTGCAAACGAAGGTGGTACGAGTTGCATTTTAGGGAGGTTCATGATGGCAAGATGATGATGGTGACTGGGAGGTGTACGGAGGGAGAGTTAAGGAGGTGGAGTGTGTGTAATGGTGATGGAAGTGGATGTAAGGTTATGATGGTCTTGAGGTGGTGAGATTTTTGTTATTATGTGAGGGAAGAAATGGTTTTGAGAATGACTTTTCAGTGGATTTAAAGAGTGGAGGATAAATGTTGGTGCAATTAGGTTGTTGTTCGGTTTGGAGCTTGTATGAGGTTGGTGAAAATGAAGGTTTGTGGGTGGTTAAGCTCATGGAGGTGGTTTGGTAGGCTATAGCAGGAAGTTCATGGTTGAAAATGATATTTATTGAAGGTGGTTGAAGATGGTGTTTAGAAGCTGAAGAAGGATTGCCAATGGAGAGTGAAAGAGTGAGGAAAAATGTGGACGAAGAAGAAAACCATGTTTTGCTAAAAGTTGTTTTTCTTTCTTCTGTCCAGCCAACGAAGCCCTGAAAAAAGGGGAAGAAAATTTTGTTCTTTTTACTCTCTCTCTCTCTCTCTCTCTCTCTCTCTCTCTCTCTCTATAATATATATTATATATTATATATATTATATATATATATAATTATATATATATATATATATTATATATATATATATAATATATATATATATATATTAAATGTATGTTTTGAAATTCAAAGAAAAATAAGTGACGACTCATATCATGTTCCGCATGTAACACTTCAATCGGTCTCTCCCCCCAACTTTCGACAAACTTTAGGATTTATATCCATATAAATCGGCCATCTCAACCTTTGACTTTGTCCTTAACCTAGATCTCATATCCTCACTGTCACGAGCATTTGCATCAATGCGCACCATAATCCTATCATCTCTGATATGACTATTATACAACAACTTCTAGAGCATCTTATAAAGGCGTGCCTTTACATCAGCAGATGCAGAAGAAGTATCACTAGTGTCAAAAGAACCAGCAGCCTCAATTGCTTCCTTCGTTGGCTCCATAACCTTATCATCATAAATCTTTTGACTAGATTCCTCAAGGTAGTACTAGTCGCCATTGGTGTCTAAGTAGTGCCTCATTTTTGAAACTCTACCATAATCAAGAATATTTGGTGTTTCAATCAGGCCCTCTTCTTTGCACATAATTTTGTTCAACTCAAGAATCATATGACCAAAAAATGAGAAGAATAATGGTCTTTTTGGATTATCCATGCAGTGAATCATTCTGTCAATGAAGAACAATGATCAGATATTGGTCACTATCATCAACCATGCTCTAATTTCCTAGTTTCCATCCAAGAATCTTAACAACAACCCAATGCAACAAACTCATATCAAACTTGACTTCGCTTATGCCAAAGTTTGACATTTCCAAAGTTTCGCAGACAAATTTTGATATTGAGAGACCAAATGAAACTTTATCATATCAAGAATTCTTTGAAACAAACATATCACACCCAGTATGAGATAAACCAAGATACTTAGTAAAATTTGAGTAGTAAAACTTAACAATATTATCTTTGAACCTACTTTCAATACCAGTATAAGTATGTTCCCAGTTGAAATAAAAAGCTTTAACATAAGCATGATTATATTTCCTTTTCATACCAATAAACTCCATCTAATTATGATGAATAAATGGTTTCAAAAAGTTAGCCCTCATTTCTATTTCAGCAGATGTGTCAACATTATACTCAGGGTTAAATAGTTTGTTTAGAAACTTTTCTTGATACTTTTGTAAACTATCCTCAGGTAGTAAGTGAATTACCTTGCTACATAACAAAGGCAAAGAAGAATTTGAAGAACTTGAACCTAAAGATTTCTAGAAATTCATGTTCAGTACCCCACTAACAGATGATTTGCTTGCTTGAATCTTAGTTCTTGCCTTCTTAGGAACTGGAGGTGGAGACAAAATTGAAGTAGAGACCTATCTCTTCCCCTTTTTTTTATAAAACCTTCCATTGTATTCTAGTTCATAAGCCGTGGTGATGATGGAGATGAGAAATAGTCGATCATAAGCCATGTTTGATGATGATTTTAAAATATTTGCTCAAAATGGGTTTACAAAGTTTGAAAGAAATAGATGAATGAAGAAATGAGTTTGAAAATGAAAACTAGAATAAAATGGGATTGGGCGTGACTTTTCAGTTCGTGATTTGAATCACGTTCAAAGACTGATTCAAATCCATTTGAACAACCACGAGTCTTAGACAATTGATTCGAATTACTAGTTTAGTTAAAAAGATCTGATTCATATCAATTTGAACAACCTTAAATCTCAAACAATTGATTCAAATCACAGGTTTAGTTAAAAATATTTAATTCGAATAATGAAGTGAAAATATCTGAAAAACTTGAAAATTTGAGACTTTTGAAATGTTTCACCCACTTAAAATGAAAATACCTTTTAATGATCCTGAAAATTTTTTGATATCATGTATGAATGTAAAATAGTTTAGCTATTTTTAATGTAAATGTTCAAAAGAATTTTAATGCAAATGCATTTGGTGTGGATGCAAAAATACTTTTAATGCTCAAATTGATTAATGATGCATGAATGTATGAAAGATAGAGATGAATGCAATGAACGGATGACTTAAATTTTAAACCAATGCATTGAATGATTAAGTGATTATGGCTTGGGATGCTCAAGCATAGCACATACACAAACATGTATAGACCACACAACACATTTAGGCAATATAATAATTACTCCTATGCATACTCAAAAGAAATAAAAGAGGGTTAGAATGGTCATACCAATTTAGACGATCTAGGCTTAACTTTTTGCATACGATACCAATTAGAAATCAACAACAAGAATAACATAAGTTTAAAAACACGAACAGTGAAATACAAATTTGATAGAACTCATATTACACGTCTGAAGAATATTATCATACTGTCCCTCAAAAGGCTTCAAATGACCTTTGAAACGATAATATTATGATTGTTACTGATTATCATAACTTGTCAATCCTGAATTGCTGATTTAACTCTTTATGGATTGATTATCACTTCAAGTATATTACTTGAATCTTTTGTAATTGTTGAAACTTCATAGAATCATTGCCAAAAGCCACAAAATTGCCTTCATCTTTTTTTATGACGACCATGGAAGACTAGGTCACATAGAAGATGATTTTGTTTTCTTCTTCTTTCTCATAAGATTTTCTAGCAAATTGTAGTGTTAATTCACGACCTTTAAAATTAGGATCAATCTGGAACAAACTTTAAAAAAATAGTGTCAGATACATACTACACATATCTCATAAAAAGTTTTAGTTCAATCCTAGATGAATGAAAACTTAGAGAACATCTAAAAGTTAGAATACCATTCTAGTAAGGTTCTACTTTGAATTAATATATGCAATGTATTGGAACTAATAATCAAACATGTGAAGACAAACTTCTCAAAGTGTTTTGATGAAGATATGCTCAACATAAATGCATTACAAAAAGAATGACTCAAGACTGAATCTCAAGCGTTTCCTTTCAAAGCATTTCAAAGTCTTGAATAATGTTATTGATTCGATCAAAGTGTTAAGGTATTAAGTTCTCATGCTCTCTATGATAAGTTAAGTGCTCTAGTTTTTATCATTCATTCATGTGTTGGTTGCTTAGGTGTCTTAAATTTTTGTCTTGTAGCAGTCACCTTCATTTATAATTGCATTCTACCATTCTACTGTGTGGTAATCGGTTACCAGCATTAAGTAATCGATTACCATCTATGCATGCTGTTGTGCAAGTCAAGTTTTACAACAAGTAATCGATTACACCCATTTTGGTAATCGATTACACAGTGTAGTTTTTCAAATATTGTAACGCTGCCTCAGGTGTAACCGATTACATCATATTGGGTAATCGATTACCACTGAACCAGTGGCAGAAAACATTTCATTTTTTCATGAAAATGTTCTATGGAGTGTGCTCTTGAACCATGGAATCCTTTCATGTATCATAACCATTTAGAGAGGTATCTAAGGGTTATATATAACAGTTTTCTGCAAAATTTGAGCACACCTCCTTTCTTACAAAATATTTTCAAAGAATCTTCTTCATTCATCTTTTCAAAATTTGAGCACACCTCCTTTCTTACAAACTATTTACAAAATTTTCATACACATTCATATAGTTTCATCCATATCATTAGAGAATTTGTTTGTCATAAAGAAGTTTGATTACTTTAAAGGATAAGATCAATCAATAGATTGATAGATTATTTTATCTTGTCAAAAACTTGTAAAATATTCATACTATTGCTTTATCCTTGTTGTCCAAGATTGTTGGAAACAAGAGGTTCATTAAAAGGGAGAATTGTTTTCTTCTTGAACTTAGTGAAAAATGCAAGAGGATTGTTCTTGGTGTGATTGTTATTGTCTTCATTGAAAGACAAGGAAGAGTCTTGTAAAAGTCCTAACAATAGTAAAATCTCTTTCATGTTGAAAGGGGACTGGAGTACTCTTGATCTGTAAGGGGAACTAGGATATCTCTTCGTGTTCTTTACGTTTCCGCACTTTATTGCTTAACATAACAACAAAAGAAAGAACAAAGTATTTCATAAAACCAGAAAAAGTATCATTGAACCTAATTCACCCCCCCCCTTAGGCGTTACTCAACTAACAATTGGCATCAAAGCTGTTTATTGGTAACTTGCTCCTCTGATCCAGAAGATGGCTTCCACAAGCGTAAACCCGGTTTTCAAAGATGGCGGTAGTAGCAACAAATGACCCCTATTTTCTGGAGAATATTTTGACTTTGGAAAATACTCATGAAAGCACACTTAGAAGCATAAGGAGATGGTATATGGGAAACTGTTGAAAATGGCCTGCATAATCCTATGAGTGTGGTCAATGGTGTTGACACTCTAAAGGTTAAAAGTTCTTATGATGAAAACGATAAGAAAAGAATACTTAATGAAAAGAAAGCTATCAATAGTCTTCAAAGTGCATTAAGTATGGATGAGTTCTTCCGCATATCTCAATGTAAATCGGAAAAAGAAATATGTGACACTTTGGTGGAGACTCACAAAGGAACCGCTGAAGTTAAAAGATCCATATTAAACACATTGAGTCAAGAATATGAAATGTTCAGAATGCAGCCCGGAGAATCCATTGTTGCATTACAGAAAATATTTGTTCACTTGACGTATCATTTAATTGCTCTCGGAAAAACATTTATAAATGATCATCTCAACCTTAAAGTGCTAAGATCCTTGACTAGAGAATGGAAACCAAAACTAACGGCCATATCGGGGAAGAAAAGTCTTTCCAGTATGACATCAACATCATTATTCAGAAAACTCCAAGAACATGAACTTAAACTTGGAAGACTTGAGCATGAAAGTCAAGAAAAGGAATCCAAAGGAATTGCTTTAAAAGTAGATTCAAAGGAAGATAAAGATGATGGTGCACCAAAAGAAGATGAAAATTTCATACTCCTTGTTAAAAGGATTTGTAATCTTTTTAGTAAAAATGACAAACCCTTTTGTGCAAAAAGAAATAAACATTTCAAGAAAAATGAGGCTTCCACATCTACACAAGAAGTCACATGTTATGAATGTGGAAAGCAAGGTCATATAAAGCCGGATTGTCTGAAACTCTCCAAGAAAGGTAGCTTTAAAGGCAAGAAGGATTTCAAGAATAAAAAGGCGTATGTTGCATGGGAAGAGAATGATATAAGTTCTTCATCCGGATCGGAAAGCGACGAATGTGCAAATCTAGCATTAAAGGCTTCACATCATTCCGATGATGAAGAGATGAGGTTAGTAGCGATTTTTCTCTTTTCGATAGTGATGCACAAGGTGTTATAAATGAACTTCTTAAAGAATGCAAAACTCTGTATAAAACAATATCATCTCAAAAGAAAATAATTTCATCTCTAGAATAAAAAGTCGTGACAATTGAAAAAGATGTCGATGATGAAAACAAAAGATGATTAGTGAAAAATAGAATTTTGTATGTAAAAATTATGAATCACTTTCTTTCCAAATTGTCTAATTAAAAAAGGTTCTTGAAAGGTATGAGAAAGGAAAAATTGGGTTGGAAGGTGTCCTTAGCCAACAAAGATATTCCAATGACAAAAGTGGACTTGGTTATTCAAAGTTTTCCAAACCAAGGTCTAGAAAAACTATCTTTGTTAAAGCTAATGACCAACCAACTAAAGAGAAAGTGAACAAGGCAAAAAATGTTCATCACTATCCTAAAAGAAAAATATTTTCTAAAAAGAAATCTTATGTTCCTACATATAGAAGCAATTTTGAACCTACTTGTTTTTATTACGGAATAATTGGCCATACACCTAATGCATGCTATGTTAGAAATTTTAGCGTAGGAAGTGGGTATTATGTGTGGATAAATAAAGGCACTAACTATGAAGGACCCAAAGGAATTTGGGTACCTAACAAAATGTAATTTTGTTTTATAGGTATTCTTGAAAACCACATTAAACCTTTGGTATCTTGATAGTAGGTGTTCCAAGCATATGATGGGAGACATTAACAAATTTGCAAATCAAGCATTGAAGGGAAAGGTTTATGTCACATATGGTGATAACAACAAAGGGAGAACTCTTGGCATAGGCAAAGTTGGAGCACCACCTTTCACATCCATTGAAGATGTCCTTCATGTCGAAGAACTCAAGCACAATATTCTAAGTATTAGTCAACTTTGTGACAAGGGCTTCAAAATCAAGTTTGCCAAGGATGAATGCTTGATTGAAGATATAGTCTCTCATGCGGTAAAACTCAAAGGTACGAGAATTAATAATATATTTATGATTTCCCTTGATGATTTATCTTTGAAGGTAAAATGTCTCATGGTGAACAATAATGAGTCATGGCTTTGGCATAAAAGATTCGCACATATTCATATGGAACATTTGAATAAGCTTATAAAGCATGATCTTGTTATTGGATTTCCTAAGATAAAATTCGTCAAAGCTAGGCTATGTGATGCATGTCAAAAGGGAAAACAAACTAAATCAACTTTCATATCAAAGAATGTGGTGTCCACTATAAGGCCACTACAACTGTTGCATATGGACTTATTTGGTCCATCAAGAACAAGAAGCTTATGAGGTAATGTAAATGCTTTAGTTATTGTTGATGATTTCTCTAGATACACTTGGACTTTCTTCTTAGTGCAGAAAAGTGATGCATTCAAGGCGTTCAAGAAATATGCAAAGCAAACTTAAAACGAGAAATCTCTATCTATTGCCTCCATACGAAGCGACCATTGTGGGGAATTCCAAAATGCCTCCTTCGAAGAGTTTTGCGAAGAACATGGAATATTTCATAATTTCTCGGCACCAAGGACTCCTCAACAAAATGGAGTGGTGGAGAGAAAGAATAAGTCACTTGTGGAACTTGCAAGAACAATGCTTAGCGACTCAAATCTTCCAAAGTATTTTTGGGTGGATGCGGTAAGCACAACATGCTATGTAAGTAATATAATTATTATTAGACATATCTTGAAAAAGACCCCTTATTAACTCTTCAAAGGAAGGAAACCAAACATTTCTTACTTTCACATTTTTGGATGCAAATGTTTTGTCCTCAAGAATGACAAAGACAATCTAGGTAAGTTCGACAAGAAATCTGACAAAGGTATATTTCTTGGGTATTCTTTTACTAGTAAAGCCTATAGAATATATAATAAAAGAACTTTAAAATTTGAAGAATCTATGCTTGTTACTTTTGATTAATCTAACCCCTCCAAGGAGGATATTTTTTTGTGTGATGATGATGATATTGTAGAAGTTCCTTAAAAAGATACTTCAGGTGGAAACAATGATAATAACCAAAACATCAAGATGAGCAAGATCAACAAAAGACAAATGACAATGATCTACCTAAGGAATGGAGAACTCATCGGGATCATCCAATTGATAAAGTCATTGGTGATATTAATCAAGGTGTTGCAATAAGATTAAAATCTCAAATATGCATGCTTGAATATGGCTTTTGTTTCACAAATTGAACTCTCCAAAATTGATGAAGCTTTAGGTGACGACCAATGGATAATTTCTATGCAAGAAGAGTTAAACCAGTTCGAAAGGAATCAAGTTTGGGAACTTATCCCTAGGCCAAGTGGTAAACACATCATAGGTACCAGATGGGTGTTTAAGAACAAACTTGACAGGAATGGTATAATTGTTCAAAACAAAGCAAGATTGGTGGCCCAAGGATATAATCAAGAGGAAGGCATTGATTTTGAAGAAACATTCTTTCCGGTGGCAAGGTTAGAAGCTATCAGTTTATTACTTGCTTATGCATGTTCATTAAATTTTCAGTCATTCCAAATGGATGTCAAGAGCGCATTCTTTAATGGCTACATCAATAAAGAAGTCTATGTCAAATAACCCCCGGGCTTTGAAGACATCAAGAATCCTTCACATGTTTTCAAGTTGAGGAAAGCTCTTTATGACCTAAAGCAAACACCTAGAGCATGGTATAATCGTCTTAACAACTTTATTTGTGAAAAGGGATTTGTAAAAGGTAAAATTGACAAGACCTTGTTTATTAACAAAATAAAAGGTAACACTCTATTGGTTCAAGTCTACGTTGATGACATCATATTCGGCTCAACAAACAAAAAAATGTGTGAAGAATTTTCATCGATGATGCAAGGAGAATTCAAGATGCCCATGATGGGTAAGATGATTTATTTTCTCGGACTCCAAATTAAGCAACTGAAGGATGGGATCTTCATCAACCAATCAAAGTACTACAAAGAGTTCCTGAAAAGATTTGACATGGATAGTTGCAAGGCATTGTCTACTCCATTGGGATTCAGATCTTATGTTGATCAAGATGAATCAGTTGTTTCAATTGACATCAAAAAGTATCGAGGTATGATTGGTTCCTTACTCTATTTGACGACAAGTCGTCCTGATATAATGTTCAGTGTGTGTCTTTGTGCACGCTTTCAAGACAATCCAAAGGAATCACATCTCATCGCTGTTAAAAGGATCATGAAGTATCTCAAAGGAACAACAAATGTCGGCCTATGGTATCCAAAAGGTGGTATTTGCAATTTAGTTGGTTATTCTGATGCTGATTATGCAGGAAGTAAAATTAATCGAAAAAGCACTAGTGGTAAATCTCACATCCTTGGAAATGCATTAGTATCATGGGCTTGCAGGAAATAAGCATGTGTTTCTCTTAGCACCGTCGAAGCGGAATCATAGCAGCAGGCAGCTGTTGTGCTCAAATACTTTGCCTTAAGCAACAACTTCGTGAATACGGACTCGATCTTGGATGCATTCCTCTTTGTTGTGACAACACAAGTGCGATAAACATTATAAAGAATCTGATTATGCACTCAAGAACCAAACATATTGACATTCGACATCACTTTCTTCGTGATCACATGCTTCAAAGAGATGTCGAAGTCATATTTGTGGATACTCATAATCAACTCACCGAAATCTTCACAAAACCATTGGCTCGAGAACCATTTTACAAAATTCGAAGGGAACTTGGAATTCTAGATGATTGTGACATTTGATTCTTTAAAAACCCATCAATTTAAATACAAATGTACACTCTCTTTTTACCCAATATGTCTTTTTTTGAAATATATATGTGTTTTCTTGCATGAGTTTGAAGAAAAAATTCAATTTTGTATGTCCTTACAATGTTTGTATTTCGTGTTTACCTCACATAAAGTTGCCTAAGGATATGTTAGAGCATGTGAAATTATTGTTTTGTTAAATTTCATTGCATGGTGATCTTGGTGAAGGTACTATTTTTTTCTGGAGGTAATCAATTACCACCTTTGGTGTAGTCGGTTACATCCCTGTTGTATGACTTATTTCTACTTCTGTTTGTGATGTAATCGATTACCACTTTGGGTGTAATCGATTACACCCCTGTTTCATGTCTTATTTTTGCCTCTGTTTTATGGTGTAACCGATTACACCTCCCCGGGTAATCGATTACACCTCCCCGGGTAATTGAATTCACCTGAGCGTTCCAGAATTTTTTTTATTTTAATTAAATAAATGCCTTTTGGATAAGTGTTCTTTATACTCATATTTTTTTCTTTTCTCTTTATCACTTTCCTGTCTCACTCTTCATCTACCCTAAATCTTCAAATTTCTTCTCTCTCATTTATCACCATAACCTAAACTCCATTAAACCTCATTAAAAACGCACTTACAAAACTCTCCATTTTTCCATTCTCTCTTCCCCAAACTCCTTCCAAACCCCAAAAACCCTAACTTTTCATCTCCCATGGCTCCATCAAGGAAAGATAAAGGCAATACCCAAATTGATGAAGGAATCTCAGAACATCAAGAATCTGCTCAACATGCTCCATCCCTTAAATCCAGGAGACGGACATTTGATTTCCAGAATCAGTTCCTTATGCTGATAAAATACGGTAACCTTTCCTCTTTTCCTTCTCATAGTTTTGATTTTTCGAAACTTTTGAGACGTCAAGAAGTGTACTTTATGGTCTTCAATTGTGGAAATTATTACCCGGATTTGGTTAAAGATTTCTATACAAATTTGGCTATTATTCCCGGTGTTAAGGATGTCCTAACTTCTAGGGTTAAGAATACTAATATTGTTTTGGATCTAGAAGTTTTTAGGAATTTTTTGGGAATACCGTATAAGGGTCAAGCTTTTCATCATGGATTTACCCTAGAATGGGAAGGTTATAGTAAAATGGATTATTTTTTTCACATCTGTCGTGTCTCATAGCAAGCAATCATGGGTAATAAGAATCTTGCCTCCTCCAGGGTACTTTTGTTTTCAAAGAATTTGACGGTAAGTGATAGGATTTTTCATTATCTGATTTCCTATGTTTTTATGCCTAAACACTCAAATCACTCTCAAATTCGTGATACAGGGTGGCAACTTATGTATGCCATCAAAAACAAGATTAAGGTTAATTGGACATATACCATCATGTATCACATGAGGCATAAACAATCCCTAACTGGAGGATTACCTTATGCTAGGCTAATCTCCAAAATCTTGGAAGCATGTGGTATTGATCTAAAAAGGGAACCTAAGAAGAAGATGACCGCAAATGAATGTGAAATCAATGCTTCAACATCGGCTTGGATTACCGGTATCTTTTTAGACATGGATGGGACACATAAGTACAAGGATGAATCCTTAACAACTTCAAATGCTCCTCCACCTCCTCCACCTACTCCGAAAGGCGGATACTCGAATGAAGCTCTCTACAACAAAATCTTCTCAGTTGAGACTAATATGATGAAGAATTATTGTGAGCAAAAATTTGAGATGACTTCTATCAAAAGATTTTTGGAGAACCTTTCCAAATCCCAAAATCCGGATATAAGTGATGAAGAAAAAAGTGAAGAAGAAGACAATGAGGATATAGGAATGTCGGAAAATGACTAAGGCGTTTGTTCTAAAATAATTCTGTTTTGTTTCATGTTTTTCCTTTGTTATGCTAAATTTATCCTCTTTAGAATTATGTCTTTTTGAAAAAATTGGTGTTGTATTAAACTATGTGTGTTATGGTTATTGTTTTATCTATGTATGCGTTCATGTTATTTACCTTATCATCCTACAACATATATGTGTATTTTATTATTTTTGTCTTTCCCATCCTTTTTACTAACGACAAAGGGAGAAAATATGTATTTTTGGATGTTTTATATTTTGTCTCTCTAATATATAGTTGTCATCATTAAAAAGGGGGAGAATGTGAATACAAGCTTCTCAAAGTGTTTTGATGAAGACATGCTCAACATATATGCATTGCAAAAAGAATGACTCAAGACTCAAGCTCAAGCGTTTCCTTTCAAAGCATTTCAAAGTCTTGAAGATTGCTATTGATTCAATCAAAGTGTTAAGGTATTAAGTTCTTATTCTCTCTATGATAAGTTAAGTGTTCTAGTTTTTATCATGCATTCATGTGTTGGCTGCTTAGGCCTCTTAAATTTTTATCTTGTAGCAGTCACCTTCATTTATAATTGCATTCTACCACTCTGTTGTGTGGTAAACGATTACTAGCATTAAGTAATCGATTACCAGCTATGTGTGTTGCTGTGCAAGGCAAGTTTTACAACTAGTAATCGATTACACCCCTTTTGGTAATCGATTACACAGTGTAGTTTTTCAAATATTGTAACATTGGCTCAGGTGTAACCGATTACACCGTATTGGGTAATCGATTACCACTGAACCAGTGGCAAAAAACATTGCATTTTTTCATGAGAATGTTCTATGGAGTGTGTTCTTGAACCATGGCATCCTTTCATGTATCATAACCATTTAGAGAGGTATATAAGGGTTATATATAACACTTTTCTGCAGAATTTGAACACACCTCCTTTCTCACAAAATATTTTTAAACAATCTTCTTCATTCATCTTTTCAAATTTATTTCAAGTGGTCTTGATCAAATTTTTTGGTGAAACTATTTACATAATTGCCATACACATTCATATAGTTTCATCCATATCATTAGAGCACTTGTTTGTCATAAAGAAGTTTGATTATTTTAAAGGAGTAGATCAATCAATAGATTGATAGATTATTTTCACTTGTCAAAAACTTGTAAAAAATTCATACTATTGCTTTATCCTTGTTGTCCAGGATTGTTGGAAATAAGAGGTTCAATAAAAGGGAGGATTGTTTTCTTTTTGAACTTAGTGAAAAATGCAAGAGTATTGTTCTTGGTGTGACTGTTAGTGTCTTCATTGAAAGACTAGGAAGAGTCTTGTAAAAGTCCTAACAATAGTAAAATCTCTTTCATGTTGAAAGGGTACTGGAGTACTCTCGATCTGTGAGGGGAACCAGGATATCTCTTCGTGTTCTTTATCTTTCCTCACTTTACCGTTCATCGCTTAACATAACCACAAAAGAAAGAACAAAGTTTTTCATAAAACCAGAAAAAGTATCAAAGAACCTAATTCACCCCCCCCCCCCCTCTTAGGCGCTACTCAACTAACAAAACACAAGTAAATCGATGTAGTTTTATCGGGATTCACTTAATTGCATAAGCTTCCAAAAAATTTGAAAAACTCGTCTAGGATCGAAGAAAACCATATCCTCAACTTTAGGAGTCGCTAGACTTTTACCAAAATCTCGGACCTGAGACCAATTATTGGGTGAGAATGGGGATACAAAGAGGTCTAGAGGGGGGAGGGTTGAATATATCATTTCCCCCTTAAGACATTTTCAAAAACATTTTAGGTCCATTAACAAAATCAGAGATTTTAATAAGCGCAGAAGCAAAGCATAAAGAAACGAGATCTTGAAAGCATCTCAATGCATTCATCCACCAGAAACAATACACGAGGTTACCATGAGGTTGATTGATTCTAGTACAAGTCACTTACAAGACAATTAAAGCCGCTTTGGACAGGCTATTTAAAAAAACTTTACTTAGATATTCTTAAAAAAGCATAATTGGCTACCATAAGACTGATACACCACATACCTAAGTTTATACATTAAATCATTATAAGAACAGTCTAATATATATGCACACAGACAATGCAAATATGCAATAATGCAATAGAAAATATGAATGAATGCTTGCAAAATAAAAGAGAAAATAAAAATGGAAAAGATACACAAAGATATATAGTGCTTTGGTGTTCGTCCTCGCTTTGCCTACTGCACTCTTTAATGGATGATGCCTTTGGAACATAATCACGGTCTTCCACTACTTTTATAAATATGATTACAGTATTTTGGTTACAAAGAACAAAACCGATATTCGTGTGTGGCGACCTAAACTGCTAAACTTCTAACAAAGACAACATCCCTTAAGATCCTGGTCTAATAACCTCACTATCTATAATAAATGTCTCCAAGTATTTGTCTGTGGCGATCCCCCTGATCCCACTAACATCCATTCTGAGCGATTTCTATTAATTGAGCATATATTAGACAACTCCCAAATTTTTATGTGGTCAATCTTTCTCCAACACCACCAAAGAAAGATAACTTTCAACTCCTCCTTACGGACCATTGATACTTGATCTTTCAAAAGTTTCCCCAAGAGTATATTGGAAACTCTCTTCTTGATATATAACAAATAAATAGCAAATTGCATTCAAGTAACGATATTTGCATCTCTTACACAACAACCAACTTCACACAAAAACATTAAATACCCCAATGTACCATTAGTCTCCCTTAACACTCAATCTTTAGAGGAAGATCCACAATCAAAGGAAAAAAAGACTAAGGATGAAAATGATGCATAATGCAAGATAATCTCAACCAACCACTGAAACCACAAGGTGTTAGTCAAGTAATTCAATTTTGATTAAAAAGAACACACACAAGGTTCTATCGAGTTTCTATATGAATGGGTATTAGTTCTAGATTGATATCAAAAGCTTGATCAATCACAACAAGATTGATCAAATCACTCTTTCTAATTCTCACAAAGACAACAAAAAAAATTCAAAAGAACAAGATACAACAAAAAGAGATAATGAATTGACATTGATTCAAAATGAAGAAGTTGGTTTTTGGAGAAGAGGAGAGAAATTCATGATATAAGGATGAACACACTAAGAAGAGTATAGAAAATTACATTTTTGTCTCTATGAATTTCACCATAGGTTTCACACACTTCTTGCTTTCACCAAAAGAAACAACTAATTAAATAAGAGATGGAAAATTGGATTTTTATAAACGTGATTCGAATTAAGAGGGATCTTTGATTTGAATCAATCTGGACAGCTTAAAAAGGGAGTTTTTCAAAGCTCATGATTTGAATTATGATATGCACTTGATTCGAATCAAATGAGGTTATGATTTGAATCATGTTCAAGTTATGATTCAAATCATTTGGTCCAGAGGTGAATTCCAATATTCAAGGGTGAGTGATTCCAATTGAGATAACACATGATTCAAATTAAATATCAAATCATCAAAATATAAATGTTTTAACTTGTAATTCAAGTTACGCCTATGTAAATTACATAAGGGAAATTCCATGGGCTCAATAAATGAAATACTAACAAGGATAGAAGGGATTTATTTCATGAAATGTAGAGGGTTCTCATTGGTACAAATTAATAGTAGTCAAAACGATTACATTCAAATCAAAATGATACAAGCGTACAAGTACACGAACGAAATAATATTCAAATTGCAAATACACAATCCTACATATATCAATCAATAATCAAATTGACAAAAACATCAAAACACACAAATAATACTCAGAGTACAAAAACGATACCAAATGATACTTTGTGCTTTCAGCCTCTGCCACAGTCTTGACCTCCCTACAAAAACAAACCTTCACCGGAACTTGCTCCTCTTTCCTATACACTTTGACAACTTTGTGCGCGTTGCAAAAGAGTAAAAGAAATAAAATCCAACATGATTGTTTCCTTCCCGTATGTGAGAGTGGTCACCAAGTGATTATAAGAGCTTGGTAAAGAACACAACAAAATAATGGTTTTATCTTCATCGTCAACCTTCACACCAAGTCGTGTCAAATTAACAAGGATGTTGTTGAAAGCGTTGACATAAGTGTGCAAATCGCCTCCTTTCTGCATCTTCAGGCAATAGAGACGCTGCTTCGTGAACAGTTTGTTCACTAGCGTCTTGGACATGTATTGATTTTCCAATTTATCTCAGACATCCTTCAAAGTGTGAGGTCCGAGATATGATTCATCACGCCATTAGAAATACTAAGTCTTATCAAACCTGCGACCTTCTCCTTCATCTCATTCCATCTAAAACCCTAATTCCTAGTTTCCCTCATCAAACCATTATCTCTACTCATAATTATCTCAACAATATGAGTTATACTTCCAAGCATCCATAATTATCTCAACAATAAATTATACTCTCAGCAACTCGGAGTTATCACAACAATCCATAATTATCTCACTAATATGAGACATATTCAACACCCAATAATATGGATGAGCCTCACAGTATCCTCCTAGTGTCAAGGCAACAATCGCCAATAATTTGTCATCATGGGATTGATTGATAAGGTCACACACCAACCGTGGGCTTGACTTCAAACAATGGGTGGTCCATGAGCCTACTTAGCAAGGAGGCACAAAACAAGGATGTGAAACCATGTAGTACTATTTCATGTATTTATCTATGTGCTTAGTTGGATATGTCTCTCTAAGCCATCAGTTGAACACTAGAATGATAATCAGTCCACTTAATATCTATACCAAAAGCATTGTCATCTGCACAAGCAAATGCAACCTCTATACACAAATATGTCGTTAAATGTGCTACACCACCCCTATTGTCTCAAGTATACACTATACGATCAGATGTTGTCAACTCATCCATTCAGGTTCGATAGTCATCAAATACAAGACTCCATAAATCGCTTAAATTTCCATCAAAATATAATTTCAAGGGTAGAGGAATAAATGTTGAACATTGAGGTAAATTCTTCCAAATAAATATTAAAGTGCTTGATAATAAGAATCTTCGATTTCACACATAACCTCTTGTTTTGTTGATTTAGATTTTTTCTGAGTGATTCTTTTTTCATTTCATTGCATAATAAAGTGTGTGCATGTTTTAAACTAACGGCCAATGGTAGTACACGCCTATTGACACAAAAAGAATAGCACTAACTTGGTCTTAAGAACATTTTTATTTTTTCACCTGTCATTGTTGAAGAAAGTCGTAACATATAATATATAGCATATCAGCATTTGCATATGTAAATAATGTCTTTCAATATATTCAGTCTAAAGTGGGCATATAGGTCTATCTCCAATGTCATTGAGCATCTAAAAAGTTAAACATATTTTCAATGTACTTTAATTTTTCAAAGCCCTACACCAAGCTAAGTTTTGTCATCTCTATAAATAGCTTACATACGACCTCATTTTAAATAACCTAAACCCTCACATACACATAGTTTTATATATAACCTCATCACTTTCTCCATTTTATTTGAAATCAGTTATATTAATTAAGATGGAGAAGGTGATGAGGTTGGCTACAGAAAAGGGAGTGGTGATTTTCACAAAGAGCTCTTGTTGCATGTGTTATGCAGTGAACATTTTGTTTCAAGACATTGGAGTGTATCCTGTGATTCATGAAATTGACAAAGACCCTGAAGGGAAGGAAATGGAGAAAGCTATAACAAAGTTGGGTTGTAATGCGCCTGTTCCTGCAGTGTTCATAGGAGGAAAGCTTGTGGGTTCTACCAATGAAGTTATGTCCCTTCACCTAAGGGGTTCACTCATTCCACTTCTCAGGCCATATCGATTTTAACTTACTTTCATTAGCTTGATGGTTAAGAACAAGTGCAGATTACACGTTGTTCCTGCAGTTACTTGAAGAATAAACTGCAAGCCGGCTTAAACTAATCAATACATCACTAGTACTAGCTTGTAGTAACTAAGATCCTTATTCATTATTGTAGTATGTTCATTTTTATTTTGATATATATATGCGCATGTAAATATGTTGTTCTTAAGTACTTATTTATATATATATATATATATATATATATATATATATATATATAATGGTGATTATGAATTTGCATTAGAAAAAATATCATATCATAAAATAATGCTTTTCAAAAGTTCTTAATCTAAATCTAGTCATTCAATGAAATATACATTTTAAAATTTTATAACTAATTGAATAGATTTTGTTTGAGCACAAACAAAATGATAAATTGGGGAGAGTGATAAATGCCAGAATTATCGAAGATATATAGACATTTATTAACTTATTTTATAAGTAATAAATAGAAAACTTTCTGATTTATCAATGAAAAGTGATAAAATAATTGTTTAGAAATTTTAACTACACTATTATTACAAATGATTGACTAATTTTTGTAGTCAACTTGTTGAGCCAGATGTTCTGACATGTTGTGTGACATCCTAGCGCACGTACTGCTCAGACTGTGTTACATAACTGTTTCAACATTTAGTTAACAATATGTTCCAGTTGAATTCGTTCAAAAGATTCATAAGATTACTTTTGAAATAAGTTGGTTAATTCAAATTAATTTGGGAAAGATTTTATTAAATCGTTAATATGGATGAAGAAGGATTAATTGGAATTGATTTAATCAAAGAATGTTTTATTATGTGTGTTTTGACGAAAATATTTAACTAGATATGTTTTGAAGGAAGATTTAGTTCAGTTTTGTTTACTCCAATATTTTGCTGAAATTGATTTGTCAGGATATTGATTAAATATATAATTAAACAAATATTACATGAAAATATTTAATTGGATTCATTTTAATTACATTATTTGAATTTGCACTTAATGAAAACATCTTCAATCTCTATTGAAGAAGATTTAAAGTGCAGTATAGTTTTGGAAGAGTATGTGTTCTTAATCATTTACTTGATATGTTAGAATTCTTATTTATATCAAGTAAATTCAATATTGAAATTGTTTAATGAAGATTTAAAATAGACTGTATGAAGATTCACCGAAAGCAAGATGCTAATAACAATGTCCTAGACATCCTGTCTTTGACTGTTTGCTTGGAACGCAATATAATTTAAGGTTTATATCTTCATTACGCCAAAAGAGGGAAAAGAGGGCGCTTTTTTTGGCCTATAACAGTGCTTTAAAGCGCCCTCTAATCTGGCGCTGGCATAGGTAAAGACAACGCTTTTTTTCCTGATGAAAGCGCTGTCTAAAGTGGCTCTTTAAGCCCTTTAAGGGCCACTTTAGAGGGCGCTTTTTAAAGAAAGCGCCCTCTAAAGTGGAAACATTTAAGGGTTTAGAGGGCGCTTTTACTGGAAAGCGCCCTCTAAAGTGGAAACTTTTAAGGGTTTAGAGGGCGCTTTTACTGGAAAGCGCCCTCTAAAGTGGAAACTTTAAGGGTTTAGAGGGCGCTTTTACTGGAAAGCGCCCTCTAAAGTGGAAATTTAAAGGGTTTAGAGGGCGCTTATTTTGGGAAGCGCCCTCTAAAGTGGGTGGTTATTTAAATTTTTTTTTTTTTAAAAAGCGCTATATTTTTTTATTTATTTTAGACAACCTGTATATTGAAGCAGTACACCCAAAACTGTATAATTTGAAGCCCTTTTTCACACATTGCATTCAACAAGCCTTATATACAACAATCCATACATATACAACAATCCACTGATATATAATTGTTTAACTTCTAAAGATTCTAAATATACAACCAATTCATAACTTAAAAAGAAATAAAACTAAGTAGCAAAAGCATCTCTGAGATGTATGTTTTTTTTGCTAGCAGCAGTCTTCTTAGCAACAACCTCTTTTTGTTCAATATCAATAGCATGAACCTAAAATATCATAAAATTAGTTAGGTGATGTATAAGATCAAGAATTAACATTTTCTATGCATAAATATCATATAATTGTGTTTATACCTTTTTTTTTTATGCAACTGACTCGATTTGCTGCGTAATCCCCTTATATTTTGGTCTCTTATCTTTTGAAGATAGAATTGATATTTGTTTAGATGGACATGTTCCATTGTCGTAGAGGGATACTTTCAAATATCCAGCATCATCATCTACGCGAATGAGGCTTGACGACAATGGAACATCTCCATCTAAACAAATATCAATTGATACTTTCGAGTATCCCTTGCCCCTTGCACGAATGATTGACTTCATAATAGCCATTTTACCTGTAATAAAGAAAACAATTAAAATCAGATGACAAATGTAAAAACAATTAAAATCATAAAAGTCATTTTACCTGTAATAAAGAAAACAATTAAAATCATTTGACCTGTACCTTTTTCACTAAGTTCTCTTTCTTTTCTTGGTTGGAATATGTTCTACATGTCTCTTAACAACACGGACGGTTGGATTGATCCAAATACCCTCATTATGATCATTTCTAATATATGAATCATTTGATATAATATTCTCATCTTGATCATTTCTGGTAAACGATTCAATCTCAACATCAATATCACCTTGATCTCTAGTGTTTTCATCAATTACTTTGTTGGAAAAAAGAACTATAGACCATTTCGTACTTTTCGGATCATTGACATAGAACACTTGTCTAGCTTGAGAGGCTAGAATAAAAGACTCATCTTTGTATCCCACCCTATTAAGATCCACTTGCAAAAATCCTAACTTATCCATTCGAATGTCGTTATTATTTTCAACCCACTTGCAACCAAATATAGGAATCTGAAACTTCTCATAATCAAACACCCAAATGCGCTCGATAACACCAAAATACGACAGATTTGCAAATTTGGGGTTTAAGTCCTTCACACTTGATATGTGCATTGCTTCAGCTACCACGGTGACACCACTATTCTGCATAGTACTTTTATCATCTTGTTCTTTGGTATAAAATGTGTATCCATTAATCGTGTATGCGCTATAAGAAAAAACATGGAAACTTGGACCATATGCTAAGCATCTCAACCTTTCTGTTATTGAAGCGGGATCTCAATAATACTTTGAATAAATATGATCCTTAAACCAAGGTATAAAACATCGATTGTGCTCTCGTACTATCCAATTTTCATTTCTATTGGGATTTAAACCTCGGAGAACATCCTTGTGAATTTCAACATACGGCTCAACCTCATTCTCATTGTGCAGAACATACAAATGCACTTGATCCCGTTCGACCCTTGATACTGCCACGATTTTATTTCCAATTAGATTTTTTCCTTCTTTCTTTTCGACAAGCTGAGACTTGGGGAGTCCGATTGACTGAACATTAGACAAATATTCAGTACAAAACTCAATCGCTTCTTCAACAATGTATCTTTCAACCATACAACCTTCTGGTCGACTTCGGTTCTTCACGTACCCTTTTAATATTTTCATATAACGTTCAACAGGGTACATCCATCTCATATAAGCTGGTCCACACAATTGTGTCTCTTTCACAAGATGAACAACTAGATGTACCATTATGTCAAAAAATGATGGAGGAAAAAACGTTTCAAGCTCACACAAAGTAATAACGATTTCTTTTTGCAACATTGGTAAGATCGCAGGATTGATCACCTTACTGCAAATTGACTTGAAGAAAGAACACAACTTAGTTATAGAGCTTCTTACTTTTTCTGGAAGAATAGAACGTATACCTATTGGGAGAAAATGTTCCATTATAACATGGCAATCATGGGTCTTTAAACTCTTTAACTTGAGGTCTTTCATAGACACAAGTCTTCTAATATCTGAAGAGTACCCTTCTGGAACTTTAACTTCACTTAGAAACTTACACAATGTTTTTTTCTCCTTTCTAGATAGAGTATAAGCAGCAGGAGGTAGATATGTTCGTTTTCCTTTCTTTAAGGGTCCTAATTCAGTTCTTATTCCCATCGCTATCAAGTCCTTTCTTGCCTTAAGGCCATCCTTAGACTTTCCTTGTATATTGAGTAACGTGCCAATAACACTTTCAAATACATTTTTTTCAATATGCATAACATCAAGAAAATGTCTCACATACAAGGACTTCCAATACGGCAATTCAAAAAAAACTGACCTCTTCTTCCACCCACTTTTGACAAGTGTGTGGGTAAAAGGCTTGCCAAACTGAGTATCCAAATCTTTCACCTTTTCAAAAATTTGATCACCCGTCAATATAGGTGGAGCTCTGCCTTGTTCTGTCTCTCCATTGAACGCCTTTCTCCATCCATGGTAGTGATGATTTGAATTTAAGAATCTCCGATGACCGAGAAAGACATTCTTCTGACCAAACTCCAAGCGCTTCCAATCTGTTTTATCTTCACAAATAGGACACGCACATTGACCTTTTATGCTATACCCTGATAGATTTCCGTATGCTGGAAAATCATTAATTGTGCCAAACAACATCGCCCTCAAGTTGAAACTTTCTTTCCTATATCCATCATAAACCTCCACACCGGTCTCCCACAAAATCTTTAAATCTTCGATTAAGGGCTTCAAGTACACGTCTATGTCATTCCCTGGTTGTTTAGGTCCAGAAATCAACATAGACAACATCATGTACTTACGCTTCATACATAGCCATGGAGGTAGGTTATAAATCATAATAATCACAGGCCATGTACTGTGTGAGATACTCTGGATACCGTGTGGGTTCATTCCATCAGTAGATAATGCCGAGCGAAGGTTTCTTGATTCTTCTCCAAATTCAGGATAATCATTATCAATTTTCAACCACTGTGGTGAATCTGCCGGATGTCGATACTTTCCATCTATAATTCTTTCATCTGCATGCCAGGTCAAGTGTCTTGAATCGGTTTCACTACGAAACATGCGTCTAAATCTCGGAATAACAGGAAAATACCACAAGACTTTTGCTGGAGACAACTTGTTCTTATATCGCGAGACACCGCATTTAGGACACTCATTTAACGATGCATACTCATTTCGAAACAAAACGCAATCGTTTGGACATGCATGTATCTTATCATAGCTCATGCCAATAGAGCACAACATCTTTTTGGTCTCATATGTTCGATTGGGAAGAACATTATCCTCAGGAAGCATATCTTTCAAAAGGGCTAATAACTCTGTGAAACTTTTATCCGACCATCCATTGCCCGCCTTTAAGTTGTACAACTTTAATACCGCAGACAATCTTGTGAATTTAGTGCAACCATCATACAAAGGTTTCTCTGCATCACTTACCAACCTCTCAAACATTTCGGGACAATCCTTAAGATCTTCTTCAAGTGCTTCTGCAATCTCTTCAACTCGATCACAATCGTATGTATCTGCGCCACTATAGTTTGAGGCATAGGTCGTACTATCCCCCGGTTCAACATTCTCGTTACTTTTCTCACCATGCAAATTCCAACATGTATAACTTCGATCAATTCCATGCCTCATTAGATGCGATGTCAACTGAACTGCGTCAACCCGTTTCCCATAACAACAACCCAAGCAAGGACATATCATTCTACTGGGGTCTTCGGCGTGCGCAACGGCAAACTTAACGAATTCTGATACCCCATTCTCGTACTCTCTCGACAATCGATTGGAAGACATCCATGTATTATCCATTACTAATTAGAATAAACAAAAAACAATTTCAGAAGAGTTCAAACACATTCGGACCTAGGTTTCTAATGATACTGGTGTTGACACAAAATCATATGTTCATAGGTCGTATAACCCTAATTACTGGGTAATGTAGTCCCATTGCATGCGCTATCATGGTCACTAAAAACCAACCGTCAATTTCCTATTGCATGCGCTATCATGGTCGAAACAAACGTAGCATAGACAACAATAACATAAAACAGAAATTGGGCAAAGCTAAAACAAAGCAATAACATAAAACAGAAATTGGGAAAAGCGTGTACCTTTGATTGGTAGAAGGAGGAAACGCGCAGTAATAATGTAGATCTAACAGAGGTGGAAGGAAAACGCCTTAGAATCCTAACGTGAAAAAGAACGAAAATAACAGATAGTGAAATAACAAAATGCGCAGTATGTTATAATTTTAATGTTTACTAAAGGGGACATTAGAGGGCGCTTGTGGAAAAAAAGCGCCCTCTAAAGGGGGCCTAAGAGGGCGCTTATGAAAGCGCTCTCTAAGGCTTTCCAGAAGCGCTTTATAAGCTGGAAATGCACATGGACTTATAACAGCGTTTTATTAAAAGCGCCCTCTAAGGGTAACCTTAGAGGGCGCTTTCTAAAAAGCGCCATGTATTGTTGTCCCTCTATCTCCTCCTTATTTTTTCGTTTCACCTTAGAGGGCGCTTGTGGAAAAAAAGCGCCCTCTAAAGGGGGCCTAAGAGGGCGCTTATGAAAGCGCTCTCTAAGGCTTTCCAGAAGCGCTTTATAAGCTGGAAATGCACATGGACTTATAACAGCGCTTTATTAAAAGCGCCCTCTAAGGGTAACCTTAGAGGGCGCTTTCTAAAAAGCGCCATGTATTGTTGTCCCTCTATCTCCTCCTTATTTTTTCGATTCACCTTAGAGGGCGCTTTGTTACAAAAGCGCCCTCTAAAGTGCGCTGTCTATTGCTCCTTATTTTTCGCTTCACTTTAGATAGCGCTTTTGTAATAAAGCGCCCTCTAAGGTGCGCTGTCTATTCCAGTTTTTGGCGTAGTGCTTTCTTTTATATTTTGTTTCATTTTCTATTCTATCAGAGATATAAGTGCGTTAGCATTTGGATTTGGAAAAGATTTATTTTTAACAAGATTGCTTTTGGTGTTTTGATTTGTTCAAGATTTGTATCAATCAAGGATCTTAATCATCATAATGAAGATTTGATTGATTATGTGCTTTTTTAGAAAGACTTAATCTGAAAAGAAATCTGCAAGATTTAATTGGTTATAATCAACAGATTTAGATTAATTTTAGATGTGATCAATCAAGATTGACAATCAACATAATTGAAAATTGGTCTCATTTGCTTTTTGGAGGACCAGCTGTATTCAAGAAGAAAAACCTACATGGCTTTGGAGCTAGACATTTTTTTTACTAAACAAGGAGTAAATCTTGTTTGTGAAGAATTAGAAATTTAGAGAAAATATCTACTTTATGTGAGAGTTTTGATTTTTAGTCTTATTTTTGTAGTCCGAACACTCTATTCATGGGCATTAATTCTAAATTAGCCTAATAGATTTTTGAATTGTTTTACAGTCTTATTTTTCATCTTTGTAATTGAGTAAATACTTGTAAGAGTGATCGAGTGAAAGTGAGAGGTGTTTCAGATTTAAGGGGAGCCTTGGTTGAATCTTCACGAGTAGTATTGGGAAAACAATATTGGATGAAGTGAGTTTAGATAAGATTTGTATTTCTGACTATTAGGAATGAATATTTTTCTATAAAGAGTTCTGAATAGAAACTCACTGGTGGTATTAGGAAACGAGGCATTGAACTAGGAGAGTTCAAATTAGACCAATTTATACTTCTAATAATTAAAAGTGAATTTCGGGTTAACACCATCTAGACGTATGTGATTTTGCACTGAACTGGGTTGTCAATTCTTGTGTAATATTTTTATTTTATTTTGTATGCTACACAATTAACTTGTCATACACATTGTTACAACATTGTATCTAACATCTTGTTATCCGAAAAATAGAATTTTAATTGGCATTAGAGCATAAATCCTGTTATATTTGGGTGTATTTGAGTGTTCTTATTTTGTTTAAGATGGAGAACCCCAAAGAAGGAGGGTCATTTAATCAACCAACGATTCTTGATGGTACTAATAATTCTGCAAAGATTATAGATGAAGACAATTAAGAAGATCATGAAAACTCAGAAGAATATGATATTAAAGAAAATATCATGCTTGCTAAGATCTTGAGAAAGTTCATGAGAAAACTAGACATGAGATATGGAAATGATGGTGCAAGTCCACGGAGTTAACGGACACCACACTAAAGATTGCTAGAAACTCAAAAAGGAAATCGAGAGACTAATCTAGGAGAGGAACATCAAGAAATATGTGAAGGATGACTCCTCTCATGCCTCAGATAAACTAACTCGCGGGGGTGAGATGACGTAGGAAGCCCCAGGCCCAATAAATCAAAAGAGGTGCCGCAAGGAGAGTGTAATAAATTTATGCCCCATACACTAAACACCATAGCAAAAGGATTCACTAAGGGAGGGGGAACCAACTTCGTTGGTAGAAGGTACACTCAATGCATCCTGAGTATAGAAGACCTCTCTGAATTTGAGATTGAAGGCGGATCTTAAGCGCCAAAAGCCACGATTTCGTTATTTGTGAAAGATGCATGTGACATCCATCCTCATAATTATGACTCTGTGGTCATCGCCATCAAATGAGACAAATAGGAGATTAAAAGAGCTCTCGTTGACTAGGGGAGTTATGCAAAAGTTCTATACTATGAGGTGTTTGAAAGACTTCGCCTCGGCCCAGAAGACTTGAAACCTTTATAAAGATCATTGGTTGGATTCTCTAGACAAAATGTACAAGTAAAATGATATATCACCTTTAAGTTTACTTTCGAAGAGGAGGATCAAGCCAAAGAAATAAAGGTTACATATTTGGTTATTAATGGCCCCTCTTCTTACAATATGATTATAGGGCGACCAACGTTTAACTAGTTGGGCACCACCTTGTCTACTTTTTATTTATGCATGAAGTACCCGCTCTCAAATGGGTAAGTCAGAGTTATCCTAAGAGATCAGGAGATTGTCGGGAAATGATACGTAGAGAGTCTCAAGTTGAAAAGGGTATGTTGTCTAGTTGGGAGAACGAGGAGAATAGTCTAAGGAATAAATCCACCAAGAGAAATGTGCAAGAACGAGGAGGTTTCCCCTCCAAAAGTTGAGGAGATTGAAGGTCCATAAAGGATTCCCTCTGGAGACAGCTGCATAACTGCTATTTTTATTTTCCTTTATTATTATTTGGCTACTTTGTTGTCAATTTTTATGGGTGAGTATTTCAACTCTTTTGATTGAAAAGGAAAATTTACTTCATTTGGTGCACTCTTTTCCCTTTGCGCTTTTTCATTAGCGATGGTCAATAAGTATTTTATTAGACAATCACTACAACGAAATATACATTTAGTAACATCATATTCCTACTGCCATTGTGCCAACCGTAGTAATATCTTATTTTATGTGCTTGAGTTTTATTTATTTTATTAAAATACTTTTCATCATGTTTCATAATAACAACCATGGTGATAGATTAAGGATTACAAGCTTTGAATCTCATCATCAACATTTTTCCACTTTTTCTATTAAAAAGGTGTGTTTTCCTTAACTAATAAAAATTGAAAAATAATTAACTACGATTATTTTTATCAACCGTTATTATATGTTCCATATTTCACTATGGTTGGTATGGATAGTTGTGGTGAATATCTTTAGTGAAAAATTAAAATATAACATGTTCTTTATTTCCTTCATAGCACATGCCCTAGTGAACCAGACGACAACGATAGAAAAATCTTCATCTTCACCATCTTCATTTTTTTGGAACTTCCAATCTTCACCGTCTTCATTCACTTCTTGGAACGAAAATCATTTCTTGGACTCTTCCTCCTTTTAGAAGTATGATACATTTATTGGTCTCTCTCTCACGCTATGGTTAGCAGTAGTAGTAGTATAACTTTCTAAGTGTGTATGTCATTCACTAGGGTTATTATTTTCTTTTTTAACACATCAATGATATTGGCTTTTGTTGCATTTCATGAATCAACTGTTTGTGCATTGACATTGTGATGTATAATGCTCATGTTGCTTTGTTCATGTTTTATTCATATTTTATGATTATGACTTTGTGTAGTTGCAAAAGAATTGGTTGGGTTCTTGATTGATGTCATGAATATGCTTTATATTTTGGTGTTGTTAAATGTTATAGTGTTGTGATGAATATGCATATACATATAATCATACTAGTATGTTGTCTGTGTAGCATTAGTGTGTCACTCACATTAGTCTTTTGATATAACTTTTTTAGAATTTATTATGGATCATAGTTGGATGAAAGTTAATATATTAGGTCCGATGTATGAAAAGGACTTATTGAATTCCTTGAATTCGCTGAATAAAATCTTTCCGAAAATAATGGTCTCTTTTATTTCCCTTGTGTTAATTGCAGGAATATCAAAAAATGTTCAAAGGAATAAATATTTACATCACCTATGTTGTGATGGAATATGTCAAAATTATACAATTTGGATGTGGCATTGAGAAGTGGATAAAAATTGAAAAGCGACATCAAAAATGCATGAAGTTGATGAAGATATGGATGATCAACTAGAAAATATGATCCATGATATTGGAGAATCATCTTTTTATTAAAGCTTATATTTATTATACTTTATGTAGTGATAAGGATGTGCCTTTATATAAGGGGTGAACAAGTTTTACAAGATTATTTGTGTTGTTAAAATTCTTTAATCTAAAGAAAAAAAGTAGGTGGTCAGATAAAAGTTTCACGGAATTGTTTGATTTATTTAAACAAATGCTAACAGAAGAAAACAATTTGTCGGATCGTTGTTATGAGGCCAAGAACATATTGGGTCCAAAGGGTTTGGAGTATATCAAAATACATGCATGCCCTAGTGATTGCATATTATACAGGAAGGTGTTTGTGGGAGGAAGTGTGGCGGTAAATTCATGACCATTAAGCTATGGATAAACTTAACGTCAATAAAACCAGAGTCGTCACCGCGCTTTTATTGTTTCCAAAGGAAAAGGGAAAATTACGAACAAAACCCAAAGATAAGAAGTTTTCAAATCAAAACTAATAAAATGTCAGAGATTATAGGTAAGGGGGTTGGTTACACAGAGGGAATATGTTAGCACCCAAAGTGTCATAGATACTCTTAGGGAGCCCTTTTTTATGTGTCTATGTGTTTTTGGATATAAAATGATGTTTACTTTAAATAGAGTGTGGGGATGAGAAAATAATTCATTAATTATATTTTTGTGTTTGACAAGACCTTCGGACTTGTGCCTACGTACCAACATAAAAATGAGGGATCAAAACCTCGTAGTTCGCGGTAATAATTTCAAAGTGAGTGAATTGCTTTTAACAAAAATTTAAGTTTAACGGAGGCACAAAGGGCATAAAAGACTTTGAATGAGTGTTAGTTCTTTTTGTCTTTTGAAATTTTTAGTCAACATGGTTAGATTCATTTACAAGTATGATTAAGAAAAGGGTTTAAAAATGCAATGGCATAAGGCCAAAATTTCTAATTTGTAATAAAGTCTAAGTTTAGAAATCACAAGCAAAGAAGATTTTGAAAAGAGGAAGAGATTTGAAATTTAAGAAGTGGGAGGAGATGAAGAGACTAATCCTAAGCAAAAATTTAAAAGTTAAGAGTTGAAAATATCTAACCAATGGAATGCAATCCAATAGACAAGAATGTCATATAGATACCCATTTTTCCTTTGGACTTTAGAATCAAACAATGTCAATAAACAAGTAGCAAGACGAAGAGCAAGACATCAAATAAAGATAGCCATATTCAAGCAAGCAACTTCATGGTCTTCTTCTTGATCTTCCCATGTATCAGATGACATACACCTTGAATGACTCATAATAAGGAATTAGACATAGGTTCAAAGTAACATTTGCATCAAGACCATGTAGCAGATGAACTCAAAAGGATCTTAATATTTGCATCAGATGAAAGCTCACTTCACAATAGCTGGGTTTCAGAGATGTTGGCATTGGCCAAGTCCTTTTGAATAGGGAATATTGCCTAATTCAAAGTCCAAAGCTCATATCAAATCCAATAATCCACACAAACATCTTTTGGGGTCTTTTGTTGTTTATTATGTACTTTAAGGTCCTAAGACCACAAACACAAACAAGATACGCAAACAAATATATACAACCACAATATATGGCTCAAGTGAGCAAAGTGAAAATGGCATAAACATAAAAAAGTTAAATGATATGTAAATGACAAATGAAATGGTAAATGGCTTGAATTTAAATTGCAAAAAGTAAAGGACTTGAAATTAAAACCAATTATAATAAAGGTTAGTCAAATGTTTGTTGATTAGATGTTAGTGGAGTTTTTACTTTTCAATTGATTAAGTCATTCTTTGGAGAATATTCAACCATCTATTCACAAGCATAGATCCTTGAACCAAGACATCTTCCAAAGGAAGGAAAAATGAGTAAGTTTCCACACAATACCATGAAAGGAGGGAGACTTACAATCTCACTTACTAGAATGTTATGCCTTTTGGGTCAAAAATTTAGCGATATGTTAAGCAATCGTAATTGGACTTATATAGAAATCACAACTAGCTGAGGTCGGGCAATAGAAATTTTGGTGTTAATGCATGTTAGAGATATGGTATAATGAACCATACTCCTAAAACAAACCACACACAAAAAGAAAATGGTCAAAGGATGGACCTAATCTCATCCATACTTGTATTGGTTCATCTAACACAAAGTTATTGATGAACCAATTAGCCTTAGGATATTGAGACTGCATTGGTCAATGAGAAGGATGTGATATAATGGGATTGAAGATGAAGAAGGAGGGTGTCACACCCCGATTTTGACGTTGAATCGCGATTCAATATATTTATCATAGTTGTTACACCTCTACATAGCATACCATGCATTTCATACCGCATAGTGCCTAGAATATCAGTCGAAATAATTTTTTCGGATCTACAGGCAAACAAGTTGAATTAATCGATGGAAGTGCGTCAAATCAGTGGACGAAAAATTTTAAAATCAAGCTTTCAGACATCAGCTTTATTAATCTACCTTTTGCATCGTTTAATCTGGCATGTTCGATTTATTTTTCAGATAATTTTTCGGCCACTTTTTGATCAACTCGAGCCTGTTTAACAGGTCAAAATTTATTTCAAAATTAAAAAAAACTTGTATGTTTCCGAGTCGTTTATTTCGCACTGATCATTGTAGTACATTCATTTTATTTTTTCAGGCATTTTGCGCCCGAATTTTATTCATTTTTGAGTCAATTTATTTTATTTTTTATCAAAATGTTTAGAAAAATAAATAGGGTTAATCCTCTTGTTGTTTTTAATTTATTTATTTTATTTTTATTTATTTTATTTTATTGCATTTAATTGTTTTTAAAACCTTTCTAAATTACAAAGCATCTTAAGGGCATTTGTGCCATTGTAAAAATTTGAAAACCCTGATAATATAATATGTGTACTATGTGTTGTGTAAAGAGAGGGAGGAGACACACAAAAACACTACACGCGACACCTTGCTTTTGGGAAATAGAGAAAATCAGTCTATAAAATTGGAAATCTACGTGACCCAAGAATGGAAAAGGGGACCTTGTGATCAGAAAAGAAAAAGTGTTGTTAACCTATTTGCAAAATAAGACTTGAAATTGAATTTTGATAAAGGACTTTTCCAATTCGTAAGGGATAACTCACGGTGAGATTAGAGAAATTTTTTATTTTCACCATACACAACCTTTTTTTTTATATGGCAACTTTCATGCATAGTAAGAGAAAAAACTCCCCACCATGGTTCTTCAACCATTTTTTCAACTGATTCCAAAAAACTAACTCACAATACATTACCTCCCGTATAACAATAACACGGTCACCAAACTCCTCCGCGTCACTCACCTACATCAACCCCATTCCACCGTTCGACCACTTTTCAACTTTCTTCAAACAACAAATTTTCATTGTCACTATGCCCACCGAAAATCACAAGCCCACCATCTCAAAACCATATCCTCCACTGTGGAAATCCCCCTCAAAACCTCCATGCGATTTTCCACCGAAAACAGCGGATCCACTACCCCACCATTTTTCCATCATTGCTACCACCACTTCCGCCACCGTGGACTTGAATCCGCCGTCCTCCGAACCAACCATCATAGACACATCGTCAGAACCTTTTCATCTGCATTTTTCACAATGCTTCAATCCACTCCCTCCGTTTTGATCCACCATGTAGTGCCATCAACAAACGACATCACCACACCAAGCTCCACCACGGCAACACAACTCAGGTCTTACTCACTGCGAAACACAACAACAAGTTCCAGCGAAACTCATTTCCATATGAACCGTATTGTACCCATAACTCTCCAACAATCCAACAACTCGCACTACACAGCAACAACTATGAAAACATTGGAGAATCAATCCAATCAATACACTGCATATGGACCTTCCTCTGAAACTTTCTAAAACGCGAACACTACACCCTTTCAAACTCTTCACACCGCCTCGACGTCGCCGGATCTGAACTCGTAATCATTGACACAGCTTCGCCCCTGCTAGTAAACCAACAACTATGACATCCATATATCCTCCGTTAACCGCTAAAAACTCAACAGTCGCTTCACTGTGAACAAATCCACCATTGCCGCAACATCACCATTTTCGTTCGTTCGAGAGAAAGGGTAACTAAGTGACAAGGCCGGTGAGAAAGGAGGGGGCACGACCGTCGCGGCCTCCCGGTTTCCCCCTATTGTTTAGCGAGAATAAGAGAGCACGAGGAAGAAAGCTTTCAAGTTTTCTTGTTTTTCCTGCAACAGAGTCGTACGAAAAAGGGAAGTGTACGTTTTGTTTATGTTTTGCAATTGGCCTTTACTTTTTATTATTATTATTGTTTAGAGTTTTCAAGGTGTCACAATGTGAGTGGTGGCATTTCAAAATTTGAAAATTTTCTAACAGTAAGGATTGAAACGGTTCCCACACTCTAACTTTGTTTCATTTTTTATATTGTTACTTTTTATTTATTTATTTATTTTATCTTTATTATTTATTTCTTTTTTTTGTGATTAGATTTATTTTCTTATTATTTGGGCCTTAGGCCCTTTGTCACTAGATCCCTTGTAAACCTCCATGTGAATGCTTCTACCTCTATTGTGTTTGTTATTTTATCTTTTGATTTTTTTTAGTAGCTAATTATTTAGTTAGGAGTTTACTTGATGAGTTGATAAATTTCGATTATAAATTACTTGATAAATGGTTTGACCGATTTTTCGTGTGCTTGGTTGATTTAGTTGGTCAATTTATCTCTCCCATGTTCATACTCTCACACATGTAAATAATTGTGATCAACATCTCACTCCTTTTCATTCCATTCGAAATCATTTCAAAACATTAAGCCATTTTCCAAATAAACTCAAAATGAATAATAACAACTTTTACCATAACCAAAGTCTAAAGAAAAAGATTACCCTGGATGGAATATCCAGTCGTAATCCCAAATATTAGGCCCAAGTTGTAAGAGCTTTTAAGCCATATGTATTCGTCTTCTCTTCAAAACACTTCTAATTATTTAAACTTTTTTTCTCAATAAAATTGGAAGAAAAAGATTACCTGGATGGAATATCCAGTCGTAATCCCGAATATTAGGCCCAAGTTGTAAGAGCTTCTAAGCCATATGTATTCGTCTTCTCCTCCAAAACACTTGTAAATATTCAAACCATTTTCTTAATAACATTGGAAGAAAAAGATTACCTGGGTGAAATATCCAGACGTAGTCCCGAGTATTAGACCCAAGTTGTAAGAGCTTGCAAGTCATAAGTACTCGTCTTTCAAGCCCAAAAATATATCCAACCAATCAAACTCTTCTTCGCCGCCGTGCGATTGATTAGAAAAACCTTTTCATAAATGAAAGACACTTTGTTTTAAGGTGATGAAAAGCATTGCTTCGGCCATAATTGTAGAGTTGAGATAAGTGACGTTTTTTCGAATGTTGATTTGTAAATCCATTCGATGTGTGGTATACGTCCGCTCCTCATTTGTTTTGGGTAAAACAATGTTTTCGTCAATTAATACAATGTAGCTTTCGCTAAAATCGACCAACAAACAAACATTGTATACCCAGAACTACGTAAGCCTTGAGTTCTCTATTAAGATACGTAGGAGCAGGATTGCGAAATCTTGTCAGGCCCATTAATAAAAAACTTAGGTTTAGTCCCCTTTATTAAAAAATCCAAAAACATCTTCTCTTTTGTTTTGATCCTATTATTCTTTCCCTCATAATATCTTGAGAAGCCTAACATTTCTAAGTTAACACTAACACACACAACTAACCTAATGGTTCCCGTTGAGTACAACGGACGTGAGGGGTGCTAATACCTTCCCCTTGCGTAATCGACTCCCGAACCCTGATATTGGTTGCGACGACCATAATCATTGTCGTTCTTTCTTGGGTTTTATCGATATTTCCCCTTTCCTTTTTAGGAATAAATAAAGTTCGGTGGCGACTCTGTTCAGTCCATCATGCGAGCGTGCGATTGCGCTTCGCTTAAGTCGTATTCTCATTCTTTCGAGGTGCGACAGATGGCGACTCTGTTGGGGATTAACTCCCTAAGTGAGTCAAGTCTAGTTAGGTCGTTTGTGTGCCTTTGTTTGTTTAATTGTGTGGATTTTCTTTCTTGATTTTGCTATCTTTATTGGCATATTGATATAAATCTATTGTATTGGTTCCATTATGCTTTGGTACTGGGATACTCTGATTGCAAACCTTGTGGGAAAGACTTTTTACCCGAGTCTCGAGTAAAAACATAAGATAGGACGAGGTTGAGTAGTGCGGGTCCGCGAGATGAATTTCTCATTGGGCCAGTGCGAGAACCTTACTTAAGAGTAGATCTTTGGGAGGATGTTGTCGCTCGGTAAGTAAGTTGCCGTAAGCTTCGATATTTTCTTTAGGATCCATGACTCTGAGGACCATTTGTAGAACCTTAATCCTTTGGCCAACTAGAAAAGATGGTTGCGTAGCGTGGGTCTGCGAGATGAATTTTTCGTTGGATCGATGCAAGAACCTCACTTTGAGTAGATTCTTTAGATGGAGTTGATGTCCGACAAGTAAGTTTCCGCAGGTAGCAAACAGTCTAATTAATCCATGACTCTGGGAACCTTTATAACCCTAGATCGTACCCGGTGAGAACCTATTCTTGGAAAGTAATCAGACTCATCAGTACCTCGGACTTTTGAACTAATGTATTGAGGAAAAAAGAAATATGCGTGGCTTGCATTGCATTCATTCACATTCCATTGCATCTGCATCTCATCATAATGCATGTCATTTTCCAGAAAAAATACAGAAAACTCATCCATCCTTTGTCCATGATCAACAAAGTGATTCTCGACACGCATTTAGAACAAAGAACCATGTCTCAGGAGATGATGGACGAGCTAAGGAAAAGTCAACAAGAATTGAAAGAGGAACTCAATCTTTTGAAAAGCCATATGGGATGGGTCTTGGAAACCCTGCAAGCCATATTGAGAAAAGATGATCATCCCATACCTATTGCTGAAACGGGAGGAGCTACTGCTCCATATTTATCTGGTGTTACCCTAAGTCAAGGGAAATTCTATATGGCAACTCCTCACCTACCGGCATATGGACCTCCCTTAGGATGTCATCATCAACATCCTCTAGCTATTCCTTCTCAAAATCACCGAAGTCAGGTTCGGAGCAAAAATCAGAATCAGAACAAGGGGAATAAAGATCACAATTATTCGATTCCGATGCCATATAGCAAGCTCTACCCACAGCTGATCCAGAATGCTTTGGTGACCCCTCAAGCTCTCACACCTACATCACCATACATGCCATGGTACAATCCAAATACAACATGTGAATTCCATAAAGGGGCAATGGGACATGACCTGGATTATTGCTTAGCACTAAAAGCCTCGATACGAGAACTGATTAACAAAAAAAGCTTAGTCTTTGAAGAAGATCACCCGAAGGTCAAGTGTGGATACCCTACTAGAACAATGGGGCACTCCGTCGAGGAATGCAAGAGTTTTAAGTTCAAGCTGCAAAGATTGATCGACATAAGGTCACTAACACTCAACGAGGAAGGCTCATGTGCATATATCTTAATTTTTGGGCCAAGTAATGAAAAAGGCAAAGGATCCCTAAACCCCTCAAGGTTTTGTACCACAAGGAAGTGGTCAGGGATGTGGCTAATGAAATATCATCATTTCTCGATAAGAGCATTGAGACATCGCCTTGGATTTCCAATGTCATGACCCGTGCCAACGGAAGTAAAGGAGAAGTGAGTAGTGGATCCAAGAGAGTTGCGTCCAACGATGATATTGAAGGAAAATAATTTGAAGATCGTCGTGCCAATATCAAAAAGCTAGTTGATCCCAACCTTCAAGTGGCTGAAAATGAGCAGTTAGCAATGTCCAAGGTGTTGTACCAACAACCACTACCTTTTGATCTTCATTACCAACAATCCTTGTTTGCTTCTCATCCAAAACGACGAGCCCAAGGCCCGAGTTATCGAAATCAACATCAAAATCAGCCTAGGCCTCGAAATAACTTGGAAGGAAGAAATGTTCCTCGTCATCCAATCCTCATGACATATAGCCAACTTCTACAGCCTCTGATTCAAAACTCGTTGGTGGTTCCCAAGTCTCTTAAGCCGGTTTCACACCCTTACCCACCCGAGTTTGACCCAAATGTGCAATGTGGATATCATGCCAGATCAGAAGGGCATTCAACCGAAGACTGCAACGCTTTTAAAGCCAAAGTACAACAGTTGATTGACAACGGGTACATAGCCTTTCAAGAAGGAAGCTTGGTGGTAAACGTTAACCCATCGACCGGATAAGTGCGAAGATCTCAAGGGGTGTCCCCATAAGTTAATGGATCAAGTTTGAAGAAGTCATTCCCTAAAGTTGGCAATCATTTGGTTGTTTCAGCATTTCTTTTATAGTTTCATCGCATGTTGATTGTTAATTGCTTTTAAGCATTGTTGTTTTCTTTGAATTGGTAAGATTAATGAAATGTTTATGCATCTTTTAAATTAATCCATTCGTATTCACTCGTTTTTCAATCATGTTAAAAACAAAAATACTCCTCTCAATAACTTTTGTTTATCAAACTGTTGTGTTAACAAAGATTGGAAGAAGGATGATGAAAACGAAACATCTGAAATTGTTGTGGTATGCTTTTGAGTAAAACCTTCTCGATGATGTAAGGAATTGTTTTAAATCCCCAAACACTGAAGAGATAAGGAGTTATTCCCTAGTCAACCACTTTGAGCCTAGAAGTTGGTGTTTATTTCGGATCTAAAACCCTTAATCTTAACCTGGGACAGGGAGTTGTGTTCAGATAGTTTGATTGTGCATTCGATCTTTCAAAAAAATCGTCCATATGTACACCCTCCAATTAGGTTCAACCACATGTTATCCTTCGCGCACATGTTGAAGTGTTGAAGAAGTTGAGAAAAGCTAAAATTAGTGTTGGTTGATCCTTATCCACCAATAATGTGGCAGTCAACACCTTAAAAAAAAGATTAAAAAGGCTCTCTAAGTCAAATACCACAAAATGACTTAGGCAAAAGTTAGGGCATTCTGATGGACCGAAAGCTTCAAAGAAGCAGTCCAGGAAAAATTAGGGATAAAGAAAAACAAAAAAAAATAGGTCCTCAAATCCTCAACAAAACAAAGTAAAATAAGGTGAGTGCCATTTCAAGAAAATTTGTGTTGAATCCTCATCACACCTTCGAAACCTCTTGGAAGTCGAATGCGTATATCGAATTAACTGAACGTAGGAATTGGAGATCATCAATAAGAATGGGTGGGTTAAAGTTAAATTTGAGCCTTATATTCTTTTTTAAAGAAACTCGTGAACCAGACCGCATTACAACCCTTAAAAGACCTAATTGAGGCAAGGTTTTTTCTGAAAGCATACTACAACAAGGTTGTGTTAATCTGACTCCAAACGATTTTTGTTAATCATTTGATCACACCAACTTGCATATTGTGAATGACTAGATCACCTTTGTGTTCTTATCAGTGGCCCTTCACTATATTTCACCTGTTTATATCAATAAATTTTAATTTCAAATTTTTGCATAAACACTGCATTAAAATTATCATTTTTGAATGAACAATCTTATTTGCGAGTCAACACTTAGCATCAAGGAAATTCCAACAATATATAGTTGAAGAACTTGATAAAGTGAAAGAAGTCTTGTCAGGGGAAAATCACTTTGAGTATCGGTCAATCCAAGCCAATTACCCTAAGGGTCATCTAGCCCAGAGTAATTTGCTTCAAGACTCAGACAAGGGTAAGCCACCTCAGAAGCTCATTGAGTCCAACAAGCCAAGGACAATCAATCAAAAGTCTATCGTTCCAAGATTTGGTTAATCAGGGGTAGACCACTGCAAGTCTCGAACACTTGGGGCAAGCCATCTTGAGATCGTCTCATGTCAAATTGTTTCAAACTCGCTTTCAAGGTGAACATTTTCAAAGACTCAACAGACTGGGGCAAGATGAGCCACAGAGGGGCGGAACCTCTTTCTTCGTGCTTTCAAATTTCTCAAACAAATTCTGCCATACGTCAACAACTATTGAGTTTAAGACGAGTGCCTGAAAATTATGATAGCGTGATTCATTAATCCTCCAAGAGGATCCCATTGGCTAAGTTGTGGTTGTCAAGCTTTATAGATTCCTCCTTTGACAATATCTATCACAAAATATTTGGTTGAGTTCTCGGTGTTAAGGAATCATGACCTCCATAAAAAGCCTTTACAAACTCTCAGTCCACTCAAGTGTCAGCATTTTCATATCATGATCATTCATATATCATGCATAAAAACAAACTAAAATCATGCATAGCCGAAATATACTTCACGCTCATTTTGCATTGACCCATGTCTTGTTGTTGATCATATATCCTTTCACCTTTAATTCTAGTTTGTCTTTGGTGCCCTTAAACCATCATTTGATTTTCGCAGTCATTTTCAAGTCCAACTCATTTGGCACCTATCAAACAAATTTGTCCATGCGGTTCAATTCCTTTTTTGATTTATCTGATGAATTTCTGGATTACTCCTTTGTTTATTGATGTATTTCCATAACTTGTCTGATATGTTTCCAGATGTTTCCCCACCTATCTGATGTATTCTTGAATATGTCTATCTTGTATTCTAATGTATTTCCAGAATTTCCTCGATGTATTACCGAATGTGTCTGTATTCTGATGTATTTCCAGAATATCACTTGTAATTCTGATGCAGTTCCAAAATTTGTTTCTATTTCTCCCCAATGAATTCGCGGACATTTCATTTTTGCTCTGATGCACTTCCAGAACCCATATGCCATTCCCTGACATTATTTCAAGACTCATTGGTGTCTCCTGAAATCCAATTGTCACTAGCATTATTCCAAGATCAGTTGTTACTAGAACTCATTTCAAACCCAATTGTCGTTGGCATCATTGTCACTCCGTTTGTAAATACAATTGTAATTGGTATCTGAAGTTTGGTTGTCGCCAACATCATTTCAAGTCTAGTTGTTACTGGAAAACTCCGTTGTAGCCGGTAATTGTTTTACTAATGACTTCTATCAAGTCCAATTATTGTTGGCAAAATCCGTTAAAAGTTGGTTGTAATCCATTGCTTACAGTCAAAGTCCAATTGTTGTTGGCAAAATCCGTTAAAAGTTGGTTGTAATCCATTGATTACGGTCAAAGTCCAATTGTTGTTGGCAAAATCCGTTAAAAAACTGGTTGTAATCCATTGCTTACGGTCAAAGTCCAATAGTTATTGACAAAATCCGTTAAAAGCTGGTTGTAATCCATTGCTTACGGTCAAAGTCCAATCGTTGTTGGCACATACAGAGAGTTTGATTACCCTATTTTTCCTGATGGTTCCGTGAAAGTCATGTATGACTCATCATCTTGAGGAATTCCCAGAAGCATGGAAGTTTTTCGTGTTAGAAAACTCTAATGATGTTGGTTTTGTTTGATTTCTTTGTAAAGAATCATCGTAGCCTTTTGCGTGGATGATCTACTTTTAAGAAGACTCCTGCTTATCTTTGTTTTGCATAAATTCCCTGTTAGGAATCTCCAAAATCTTTGATCAGATGAATTTCTTGTGAGAAATCTCCATAATTGTCAGATGTATTCTAAAGTGTCAGGTCATGTATGAACCTATTGATGAAACTCGCTTTGAATGTTTTCCAATATTGTCAGGTCATGTATGAATCTGTTATTGAAGTTTTCTTTGGGTTTTCCAGTGTTGTCAGGTCACATATGAATTGGTTAATAAAATATCTTTGAAACCTCCATAATTGTCAAGTCATGCATGAACCTGTGGATATACTTTCTTTGAATTTTCTAGTGTCGTCAGGTCATGTTCGAACCTGTTATTGAAACGCTTTGAATATTCCAATGGTCAGGTCATGTATGAACTAACTGATGGAATTCTATGATTTTTTTCCAGTGTTGTCAGGTCATGTACGAACGTGTTGACTAAACTTTCCTTGATATTCAAGTTGCCATCAGGTCATGTCTGAACATGTCGTTCAAACCCTCTTTGTATATTCCCAAATGTTGCCAGGTCATTTTTGAACATGTTAATTGAGCACTCTTTGAATATTTCGGCTTTGTCAGGTCATGCATCAACCTGTTGTTAAAATCTCTGTGCATATTCCCCAGTTGTCTTTCCTCTAGTAGGATTGTTGTCTCCAATGAGTTTCTACCCTTATTTTTTTTTCTTTGTGGGTCACCTTTACCATATGTGTAACACCCCAAAATTTGCCCTCGTCATTCATGCATTCATTTTTAGGTCATTTAGCATTTCATATTGCATTCCATCATGTCAATCAGGATCAGATCCAAGAAGCTTGAACATCATCCGAGACACTTTGTGGATTCTATCCGGGTGATCAGTAAACACAAGGGGAGGACTTGAGTTACTTCCAACAGGTTCAAATGGGGTCTATTCATCATCCAAAACGCTGATCTTGAAGGAGCGAAAATCCATTCCTGAACTGTCATGCTCGCTAGGCGAGCAGAATGGTTCGCTTAGCGAAATGAACTGTCATGCTCGCTAGGAGAACAAGTCCTTCACTAGGCGAAGCGCACGTGTTTTTGAAATATATCAGAAAAGTCATGGGCTTGAGTTGCCCTCATTTGAGCCCACCAAGCCACGAAATCAGGTTATAAATACTAAAGTTTCAGTAGAACAAAACGGGAGACAGACAGAGAAGAAAGAAAATAGAGAGAAAGAACAGAGTTGACAAAATTCAGAGAAGCCTCCGGAGACCTACGAACTAATCTGCAGTAACCTCCAGACAACTCTGAAAAGTTCACTCGAACTCACACACTCTCTCACCCGTCTCACGCAAACCCTAACATTGCTTTGCAAACCCAGCCGTGCCATTCGATTTTAACCGATCTCTCCAATCAGGTTTGCCTCATTCCTATCACTTCATGCTTCTAATTTGAATACTCTGAATGTATGAGGTATTATCGTGAGGTTTTGCATGCGGGTTTAGATATGCATGAATGTGTAAAATAATGCTTCGAATGTTTGATCACTTGATTTCTGAAAGGGATACCATAGAGTTTGGAGTCCCAAAAATCGTACTGTTATCAATGGGAAATCCAGAACCCGCAGGCATTCGCTAGCCGCTTCGCTAGGCGAGCCTGCAGCGAAGCTTCACTAAGCCCTCGCTAGGCGAAGCAGTAGCGAGCGTGACAGCAATTGCCCTTTTTCTGTTTGCTCTAACCTGTTTTGTGTTTGTTATGGCATTGTTTTCTCCTGATTCCATCCTGTTACTCTAACCTGTTTTGTTGAGTTTTTGTGAGGGCTCACATACTCTTGCAGGGATAGCTTGCTTGGTATTCCACTTTATTTGTGGGATACCACCTGGAGGTTTATTCCGATTACCTGTACTGACTGGCTTTCTTTAATGGTGCCAGCTTGAAAGATCTCCGGGTTTCTTATTTCTTTATTTGATGTTGCTTCGGATCTTTATCCGTGCAGTAGATCTCTTGATCCCTTTATTTTTACCGCTTTCTTAGCTGGAAGACCTCAATAGGAGGCAATGTTTTCTTTTGTTTGTTTACTTTTGTGCCCAAGGACCTCCAAGAAGAGGCATTAGTGCTAAAGACCTCCATGAAGAGGCAATTGACGGATAAAAGGGATTAGTAGTCAATCCCCCGTTATTCAGTGCGTCGTTCTTTAAGATCACACTACGTGTCGATGCTTCAGAACAAAAGTCCAAGATCTTTTGTCCGGTCAGTCAATGGAGAGGGTTCCACCTTTCTGAATCCCCACTTTTTGCCATGAGCTCGCCCCGTCCAGGGTTAAGAGCTATGAGGTCTTCTCCTCATTACCCTTCTGATCTGCTCACCCTGACGTTCAATGTCAGTGGTTAAAAGCCCATTTGATTACCCTTCCATGGCTTGTTTGTCGAGGTTGATATGAACCCACTTGACTAAAGCCCTCCCCCTGTATGTTTGAGCCCCCTTGTTGGCGTGTTTACTTTATGCATGTTTGTTTTGTATGGTGTGATCGTTTCCCCATAGGATTGCTAGGCTTCGTATAGTCTCCCGTTTGCATGTCAATTAAGGTAGCGCGGTTCCTTCATCTAGGACTGCCTTTTTGCATAAGCATCCCTAGAACACCACCAACTCATTGATTTTTCTTCTCCTAAGAACACGTTTACTCCTTCTACTACAGGCGAGTAAGTCTCCAAAGGTCGAGCATCCGGTAGATTGCGTAGTAACGTCGTTCACCCCAAAACACAACCCTTACCCCGTAGTTAGCCGAACTACGTTTTGCTCTGATTCTCATTCCAGATGAGATACGTAGGCATAAGACGCAATGTCTTACCGAGCACACTTCCCCTTAACCCATAGGTAGCCGAGCTACGAAGACTCTGATTCTCATATTCAGATGAGATACGTATGCAGTGGATGCGACATCCGTGCGAGTCATTTTCTTTTGACCCCTCTTTTAGTAAATAGTACATTAGATAAACCCACACCCTTTAGACAAGAACAACAAGAGTGGATCCCGTAGAGTACTACGGGTACGTAGGGGTGCTAATACCTTCCTTTCGCATAATCGACTCCTGAACCCAAGATTTGGTTGCGAGACCTTGTCTTTTCCTTTCCTTTTTCCAGGTTTACTTCGAGCGTTTCCTTTCCCTCCTTTGGGATAAATAACGCACGGTGGCGACTCTTCTGTCATTTCCCTTTTTCGCCGGTTGTCTCTTTTTCGCATTTAGGTTGCGACAGCTGGCGACTCTGCTGGGGACATGCGGTTTCCCTAAGCGAGTCCCTCCTAGCTTTTGTAGGTTTCTTGTTTGTTGGGTGTTTATTCTTTTGTACAGTTAATTATTTTTCAACACTTGTGTACATATTATTGTTGTTGTTGTTGGCTCTGTTGGTTTGTTTGTTGGGGTGGGATGTTCTATGAGAGGTAAAAGGCCCAATACACAGGCTATGAGTGAACTTTAGGACACCTAGGAATAGAGTGATTCATGGGAAGCGGGTGGTATGGCGCCACTTAGCGGAACATGGTATCACGAGGAGTTCAGATTCTGATGGGGTATTATCGTTGCATACACCTGGTGTGCATATGATGATATTCTTGAAAGGATTGTTTATCCTGTGTTTCTCTTAACCTTACCCTGACCTAGACTACACCCGCGAGTGGGGCGGGAATGAATCATTTACAGGTACTGATGGTGACTTGTTCTGTTGGTGACTATTGTCTGGTTCTTGCTGGTGACCGTTGGTTCTGAAGTATGGGTTCTGAGTTGATGACTGTGTTCTATGGTTCCCGGTTCCGAATTCATGCCGAAGTGCTGATCCGGTATTATATTCCTCAGTGGGTTTCTCTCTAGGAAGTGCAACCTAACAGATGTTCAAGCGGATCCAGAAATCCTGATTGACATGCCTTTGCATTGCATAACATCATCTGCATATTTGCATCCAACATCTCATGCTTATTCATTTGCAGGGTATTCCCTTTTTAAGGGGGGTGCCTTGAAATTGAATAAGCAGTGCATCGCATACCATTCATACTAACCCTTGTTTGTTTTGAAGGTGCCACCACAGTGTCTAATGTTTGTTCCCTGTCTCAGGCATTATTGGTCCCAAGCGAGTCCACAGGTACCCGACCAAGGAAAATCGTCCGCAACTAGCGATGGACCAGGTACAGAAAGAGCCAGCTGATATGCGTGAAAGGATGGATCAGTTCATGACATTGATGACTGGTATGGCAGAAGGCCAGGAAAAGCTGAGGGAATTGGTTGAGCAACCGAGGCCCGATCCAGAGGTGGAGATACCAAATGCTGAGGGAAACCCTGGTAACCCTGGGAACGCTGATAACCCTATGAACACTGGTAACGCGGGTAACGCAAATGCCGATGGAAACCCGGGTAATGTTGGCAACACGGGGAATGTTGGAAATGGTATTGGCTGAAGGTACAATGTGAATCAAGGAATTCAGATTAACGGGCGCCCCGTTACTGAAGACTGTCAGTATGATCAATTCTCTTTGCACGACGAAGCTCACGAGACCACTCGCCGTATGGATGAGCTGGCTGAGAAGCTCAAATATTTGGAGTCTCAAAATTCCTTAGGTTTTGATGTCATAAATCTTGGTCTGGTTCAGGGAGTGAGGATTCCTCACAAGTTCAAACCCCCTACTTTTGAGAAATACAATGGGGCTTCTTGCCCACACACTCATCTCCAATCTTATCTGGGAAGGTTGGGAGCTCACACGGAAGATGAAAAGCTGTGGATGTACTATTTTGAAGACAGTCTAACTGGAGCTTCTCGTGAATGGTATTCTCATTTGTCTCGTACTACCATCAAGAGCTGGAAAGACTTGGTGGAGGCTTTTGTCAAGCAATATCAATACAACTTGGAGATGGATCCAAATAGGACCTTGTTGCAAGGAATGTCTCAGACTGCCAAGGAGACCTTTAGAGAATATGCTCAGCGTTGGAGACAAATTGTTGCGTCCGTCCAACCCCCTATGTCCGAAAGGGAGATGGCGGACATGTTCATGAACACTCTTCAAGGCAATTATATTGAGAGGTTGGCTGCTTGCCTGTCAATCAGCTTTGCAGAGATAGTAATTGCTGGAGAAAGAATCGAGAGTCTGTTGAAGATGGGTCGGATTCAAGACAATAGTGCTTCCAGCTCGTCAGGTCCTAAGAAACCGTTTGCTGGTAACGGTCAGCGAAGAAGAGAAGGTGAGACAAGCGTTGTGTATGCCGGCAGAGGCAGAGGCAGAGGACGCCTTAATTATTATCAAGATCAAGTGGCCGCAGTCACTATTCCTACACCTGCTCCTCAACAGCAACAACAACCGCAGTATCATCCGCAACAGCAACCCAGGTACAACAATCAACAACAGGGAGGTAATCCGGGTCAGCATAGACACTATCAACAACGTCCAAGGCAGACGGACCGGGTCATTGAGCCAATCCCAATGCCTTATTTCTGTATTACTTCCCAAGCTGATTGACATGAATCTGGTTATGTTAAGAACTCTGGCCCCACCAATCGATCCCAATAATTTTCCTAGGGGTTATGATGTCAACGCCAGATGTGCTTTTCACCCCAACGCACCTGGCCATACTACATATAATTGCAAGGCTCTCCAGCTAAAGGTACAAGATTTGAGAGATGCCCAGGCTATCAATTTTTCTCCAGTGCCTAATGTTATCCAAAACCCGATGCCAGCCCATGGCGGGAAGAGGATTAATGCTGTTGATAGTGGGGAAACTTTGAATTTGGTTTCTGATGTGACTAAAGTGAAGACTTCGCTATCGGTGGTCAAAAACCGACTTTTGAAAGGACAGATTTTCCCGGGCTGTGGGGAAGAGTGCAGAAATTGTCAAGCTGCCGAGAACGGATGTGATGGTTTGGCAAGGGGTATTCAGCGACTGATAGATGAAGGTTGTCTTCAGTTCGATCAGACCCGTCCAGTGAAGAATGATGTGTCGACAGTGACGATTTATTTCACTCCTGAAGAAATATATGTTCCCGGGAGACCCGCTCAGACAACAATATATTTCCCAGAAAGTACAGCACCAGCAACGGTGAACATCGAAAGTCCAACACCAGTTACAATTCACTCTGACAGCCCTCAACCAGCTTTGTTTAGTCCGGTCACCATCACGGTGCCAGGACCTGTTCCGTATGAGAAAGACAGTGTTATCCCGTGGCACTATGGGGTTGATATCTACTTCCAGGTGTAACACCTCAAAATTTGCCCTCCTCTTCTTGGGACTAGTTTAGCATATTGCATTTCATGTTTTAGGACATTAGGCATTTGCATTTTTTCATATCATATGGAAATAAACAGTCATCCTCCAAAGTCTTTTTCAGAAGATGGAGAAGTTACATGGTTCAAGCCTGAGGGGTTCCATGGATTGATGATCAACCATCTGAGGGTTTGCACTTCAAAAAGGGTTTCCTGATCCTTCAAAGGTCTTGTGCATTATCTTGTGTGCAAGGATATGTCACCATCATCATGGTTATTTCATCATCCAGGGTTTCATTGTTCATGCTCAGGTTCCTTTGGATTAGGGTTTTGACCTCTAGTCAACCCTAATCAATGACTTTCTCTCAACCAGGGCTTCTCAATGAGGTGAGGTATTTTATAGGGATGGGGATTATATGATCATTATATTGAGCTTGCATAAGCTAGGGTTTCACTTCTGAGCCATTTCCCCAAGTGGTGGAGGTTCAAGCTGATCAGGGCATGTCTAGGTCATCTGAGGACCACAAAAAGTCAACTGTAAAGTCAACTGAGGGCTAGGAGGTGGGGAAATGAGTTTCAACATCTCAATCATGTTCAAAAGAAGTTCATTTGTCATGTCAAACATTTATCTTGAAGATTTTGAAGTCAAATCAAAAGTTTCCAAAAATGGAAAGTGACCTGTAATTGAAAGTTTCCAAAAATGGCAAGTTTTTGGTCCATATTCAACTTGACTTTGCAACATCAAATAAGCTTCAAATGGATTTTTGGTGAACATGAAAGTTGAAGATCTTTCTCTCCCCTTTTCAAAAAGTCCAAGATCATGTCCATCTGATAAATGGTTGAGAAGTTATTGCCAAATGATCACAAAGTGTACATGGAAGTTCAACATGGCATAACTTTTGATTCAAAACTCCAAATTGGTCCACTCTTTTTGCAAAATGTTTTTCTTTACCAATACTTTCCAAATCAACCATTTCCTTGCATGGAAAAAGCTCATGTGATAACTTGTTCATTCATGTACATTTTGGAGGGAAAAGTGATAATTCAAAATTGGTTGATGCTACCAAGAAAATACCACTTCCATTGTGTTTATTAGATGATTTTAAGTGGATTTGGATGCTTGCATGGTACTGTTCACGTATGGGAAGGCCATGCTAAGCACACTTGTGTATTTTGCATCACACCTCTCATTTCCTTAACCTCATTTAACCAAGCCTAATTGTGAGTAGCATGGTGATTAACACGGAGTATATAAGCTAAATCATAATAGAATTTTCCATAACCACAATTCTAGATCTAGAATTCCATTTTCCCTCCAAAACTCTCTCTCCTTGAATTTCAAAAATTCTTCACACAACCACAAGATTTCTTCATATATCCATCATCCTCATGGAATTTGGAGCAGGAATCATTCATCATTCGTGGAAATTGAGTTGGTTTTGAAGCTACTCAAGTGCATGGACATGGTGATGGAACTTGAAGATTGAGCAAGATTCAAGTGCTTTCAACCATTAATTCTTACTCAAAGCTTCAAATCAAGATTACTGGAGTGGATAGGGATCATTTGGAGGCTTGAACACGTGGATTTGAAGCACTGCCATTCCAAGTAAGTGGAAATTCGACCAGCTTATTTATCCAATTTCTTGACATAATCTTGTAGATCTTGTTGTGCTGATGATTCTGATATGATTAGATTTAATTTTGGTTAAGAAATGAACATGTATGAGTGATTTAAAGTTTGGTTCATGAAACTTCTCGCCTTCGATTTGAACGATCCATGGAGAATTAGGCTTAGCTAATATGATATTTGAGATGTACGTGAGGAGAGCTTTCCAATAAGATTCTGGAAAATTTTGTGGCGGCGCTCTGCCTGGCTGGCTGGAGAACACGGTTGTTTCAATCGTCTGCCGCCGCCTGGTATTGAATGCTAGGGTTTGGCCTTAAACGCTGCGTTTTGCCTATTAGCGCGCATTGACCTCACGTTCCTGAGTTCGACCTTGGCAGCGCATGTTTGTGAATTTTATTTGATGCATTCTCATAGTCCAAGCGCGCGTGGGTTCGAGTCCGTGCTGTGGTGTTTTCTCTGAATTTCTTGAGCGCTTGTTTTGACCTTGCTAACCTGTGTTCAATACTTGGCCATGGCATTTTCTGAATTAAATGTGAATCATCATTTCTTTTGTGCATGGTTCGATTCCTGGTGAAGGCGCCTGCTGATTTTATTTTCAAATCTCCATTTTCCCTCTCATTTTCATGTTAATTTCATTTTATTTCATGCAATTTCAAAAATCCATAAAAAAAATAGCAAAATAATGCAAATTGATTCCAGTTTTTTTTCACACATTTGTTTAAATGTCTATTATTTTTAGCATCAATTTCATGATTTTTCTGGTTCTGGATTTATAATGGTGATTTTTGATTGCACATGATGCCATGATGATATGTTGCATTCATTTGATTGTAAAATGCTCATGATTTGTCCAATTGGCTTGAAATTTTTGACATGCTTAATCCTCCCTCATGATGTGATTTTTTGGCTTTGGTTTGGCATTTTTATCATTTACCATCACTGTTTTTGACACATGAACATATGTTGTAACATTTGGTGTCACAATTTGTATGTTGCATTTGTGTATTTTTATTAACAGGCCATTTGATCTCTTCTGGAGTTGAATTTTTGTATGATGTTCATTCTTAACATGATAAGCTTGTATAAAAAATTTCATGATCATTGGATACATTTCTGTTTTAATGTGGATTTTCTATGTTTGATGTTCAATTTTGATCACATTGTTTGCCTTTGCCTTATCTTGTTCATTTGAGGGCTTTGCCTTAGGATTTGGTCTTGGTCCTTTTGAGGATTCTCTTGTTTGATTGAATATGCTTCATGTGAAATGTTGACTTCTGTTTTGGTCATTTGACTTGCCTTTGGCCCTAGTCTTTGTACTAGTGGTTTGTACTCACCAATTGTGTTTGTGTTTCAGGTATTTAGCACTAATGATTGGTGTGGCCTCATCATTTGAGATGTCATTTGTTTTAATTACTAACTCTTGTTGTGTTGTAGGTCTATTGATGTGATGAACTCACTTGAGTGCTTGCATTTGTGGCTTGCATTGTGTAGATATTGGATAGTTTCCCTGTCTGTTGTCTGTTGGTTTTCTGAATACATTACTAACTGTTTGGCTTTTTACACAGGTACATTAGTCGCTTCTAGCTTGCTTTGCTTTTGCTTTGGAGTGTGGTTGGTACACCACTAAGGTAGTTTAGCCTTATAACTCCATGTAGTCTGGAAGCCCTGTCGCTTTTTTTGGCAGGCATTTGGCTGAAGTCCTCCTTAAGAGGCAATGACTGTGTTTTATTTATATTTGTGCTAAAGACCTCCAAGTGAGACATGTTACTTGTTAAGTCCTCCTAAGTGAAGAGGCAATTGACAGATAGAAGGGACTAGCAGCCAGTCCCCTGTTATTCGTTGAGTCGTCCATTATGCTCGCACTACGTGCTGATGCTCTTGGACATGTACCCAAGATCTTGTATAGTGTCAGTCAAGTGGAATAGGGTCCCTCTTTCTGGACCCCCACGCTTTCTTTCATTTGAGCTCACCCAGGCCAGGGTTAAGAGCATGAGGTCTCATCCTCATTACCTTTCATCAGCTTCACCCTAACTCTCAATGTTAGTGGTTAAGAGCTTCAGAACACCCATACAGTTTTGGCTTGTTTGTCGAGGTTGATATGACCCCTTGACTAAAGCCCAACCATTTGTCTGAGCCTCTTGTTTGTGTATAGAGTGTGATGATTGCTTTTGATATGTTTATCTGCTTTCCACTTCTTATCTCCTTTTTCGTAGGAGTCGTATGATCAACTTTCGAGGAAGTTGAACGTATATCGAGATAGACTTGAGTTGACTCACTTCCTGTGTGAGTCAAACTCTTGTTAGAGACCTCAACCTAGGGTTATTGTTTGCATGACGACTATTAGGCTCGAGTCAGTCTCCCTTTTAGTTCGTTGTTATTCCCCTGGTCTCTGGTTAGGAGAGTTCCCCTGTTCAAGGGAACTACGTCGCCCTGATTCTCATACCAGATGAGATACGTAGGCAGGAGATCATGCGAGATCTCTCCGGGCACCCTTTTTCTTTTTTAACCTGTGTGTTTCTTTGGACGTCTCAGCGTTTCTTTGCGTTTGTGTGATGATTATTAGGCTCGAGTTCCAGACTCCCTGGTTAGCATGTGCTTGTTTGGAGTCGGATGTAAGTCCATGTTTGGCATTCTGTTTCCTTGTTTGTGTTGTGTGTTTGGAGTCGGATGTAAGCCCAGGTTTGGCATTCTGTTTCCTTATGTGTTTGTTTGGAGTCGGATATAAGTCCATATATTGGCATTCTATTTCCTTGTTGAGTGTTTCTTTTGACGTCTCAGCGTCTCTTTTCGGTGTTTTGTTTCGGCGTGCGTTAGCCGAACTACGAGTGTTCTGATTCTTCTCTGGATAGAGAAGATACGTAGGCATAGGACGCGATGTCCTAGCGAGCATGTTTCCCATTTCCCCGAACTACGTTAACTCTGATGTTTGTGTCTGACAAACTACGTAGGCCCAGGATGCGACATCCTGCCGAGTCCCTTTCCTCCATCCTCTGTCACCTGTTTATTTTTCCAGTGTGTGTGCATTCTTTGAGCAGTTATTATAGCAACCTTTTCCTATTCTTTTGAGCGTGGATCCCGTCGAGTACGACGGACGTGAGGGGTGCTAATACCTTCCCCTTGCGTAACCGACTCCCGTACCTTGTAATCTCTGGTCGTAAGACCGTTCCTTTCTCTTTCCTTAGGTTAGTCCTGTGCTCCCTTTCTGTCATAGGATGAATAGCGTCGGTGGCGGCTCTGTAAACCTGTTTTTTTCCGCCGGTTGTTTTTCGCGTTGCGACAGCTGGCGACTCTGCTGGGGACTAGAAGTTGACCTCTTGCTGGTCCATCTTCCCTAAGCGAGTCAATCCTAGTGCTCTCTAGGGTAGTTTTGGTTGCTTTTATTGCTCTATTTATTGCATTTATGATTATTATACTGTGACTGTATATACTTGCATATATGTTTGCATGCATCATATTATTATTGTGCTGGATTCTGTACAGGTTGGTTCCTCTGATTTAGGGTGGATGTTCTGAGTGGGGCTAAAACCCAGGCCCGAGTATACACCTAGGATTAGCGTGGTCTCATGTTTCCTCTCATGTTAGGTCAACATGTTTTTGGCAATGTGACATACCACAGCCGGACGAGGTTCATCTGAGAGAGCTCTTCCGGGTGGAGTATCCATTTTGGTTGGGTTATCTCTTTTGAGTTGTTGACTTCGGTGACCGTTCTTTCCCGGATCTTTGGTTTAGATGATCTTATGAGAACTGCAGCGGCACACCCGAAAGGGCAAACCCGTTGAGTATCTTGTCCGGTTGTCGAGACCATTATCCGCCTTAGGATGACCTTATTAGAATTCACCTGTGAGGGGAGGGTTTGATTCTTACAAATGCAGATTCTATTGGTGACTCTGTGGTGTTGACTTTGGTTCAGTTGAATTTATGGATATTTATTTCCGACATGCCGGAGTGCTGTCCGTGGTATTTATCAGCGGGTTCCGTTTATTTCGGATCCCCGGGTTGAATTTGAGGATACTTGTTCAGAGGAGCTTGTTGCTATCAGATCAGTGGCTTTCCAGTGATGATGGTGATATATCCTCAGGTTCCATTTATTTCGGAACTCCCGAGTTGGATTTATGGTTACTCAGTCCCTCAGATGGTTGTGATTAGTTCAGAGTCCGGAATCCAGTACAGTTGATGATCAGGTGACTTGGAGGATGGCACATGGCATTGCATTCATGCATCTGCATCATTCCCATTTCGCATTCATTCGCATCTAACTCATGTCTATCCATACTCAGGGTATATTCTCGATTGGGATTCTGGTTGAGAGACATCCTGATGTCAGAATGTTATTGTCAAATTATTATCCGTCTCGATGAAGCCAAAATCAAAGGACAGAATGTTCCTCATATGGATAGACATTGCATTCATGCGTGAGTCATAATAACCTGTCTTCTATTTTGCAGGTGTCAGTTTCTAACATGTTTGGTTGACTCAGGAATCGTTGCTTGCGTACGCCGAGTCATTCCTCTGCACGTAGCTCGTCCGCACAGATACCCTACCAGGCGCAACAAACCCAAACTGATGGATCCATCCAACACTGACATTCTCGAGCTGAAAGAGAAGATGAGTGAGTTGGTCAATGCCATGCAAGGGTTCGCCTTGGGGCAGAAAGCAATCGCCGAGAAGGTGGAGAGGATTGAAAGCTGGCTGAGAATGGGGAAGATACAGGGAAATGCCCCGTCGTCTGGAGTAAAGAAGCCCTTTGGTAATAGTCAGCGCAGGAAGGAGGGTGACACGAGTGTTGTGTATGCCCAAAGACGACATGCTAGGGATCGTTACTACCAGTATACTGCTGCGGTAACAATTCCTGCTGGTGATCAATCCGTACAACAGCAACAGCAGTCACCTCAACAGAGAATGTAGAGAGCTGGGTACCAAGTGAGAGGAAGGATGGCAGATCGTCAGTTTGATAAGCCAGCCATGACGTATGCTCTTTTGTAGAAGAAGTTGAAGGATCTCGGGATGGTACAGTTGAGGACGTTAGCTCCATTGAGACCAGACCAGAGGCCTGTAAGCTATGATGAGAACGTCAAGTGTGAGTTCCATTCTGGTGCTCCCGGGCATAATGTTGAGGGTTGTAAAGCTTTTAAGCATGCTGTCCAAGACTTGGTGGATTCCAAAGCCATCAATTTTACACTGTTGCCGAATGTTAATGCTAATCCCATGTTGGCGCATGGTCAGATGATGGTGGGTGAAATTTCTGAGGATGCAGGTCATGCCTGTGCAGTGGGTGAAGAAATTGACAGTGACTGCGAGTTCGAATCGTGGATAAAACCGTGCGTACCAGGGATGGAGATCCAGAACTGGAAGGCCGAAAAGATCATCACTGTCACTCTACGTGAAGAGTAATATTTCTGTTTTTCAATTCTGTCTGCATGAAAGCCATACGTTTTACCCGAGACGTAATGGTCCATTGTAAGGGCCACCTCATGTGTTTCATTTTGCAACATTTGCATCAGTAATAAATGGATGTTTTTCGCATTAAAAGTGGTGTTCCCTGTTTTTCATTTATTTTTGCAGTTTAAAAAATTAAACAATAAAAATGGCAATGGTTATTTTCATTTTTCTTCCTTTTGATTTGTCTCGTTCTGACTTTTGTATTCTCCGGATCTCATTGATAACAATCCTGTTACACCCTCATATGACTTCGACAATCCGATCTATCATGCCGAAGAAGAAGGCGAAGACGATTGTGAACTGTCGGAAGAATTAGCCAGATTGTTGAAACAAGAGGAGAAGGTGATTCAACCGCACGAGGAGCGAGTCGAGATTGTCAATTTGGGCAACGAGGAGGTCAGAAAAGAAGTAAAGGTTGGGGCCGCTTTGGAGGTGAATGTCAAGAGCAGAATGGTAGCCTTGTTGAAAAAGTATGTTGATATCTTCGCCTGGTCTTATCAAGATATGCCAGGGTTGGATACTGATATTGTTGTGCACAGGTTGCCATTGAGAGCAGAAGTTGCGCAGAACTTGTCCCGAGATGGCCATGAAAATCAAAGAGGAAGTGCATAAGCAGTTGGATGTTGGTTTCCTAGCTGTCACTAATTATCCGCCTTGGGTCGCGAATATTGTGCCGGTGCCGAAGAAGGATGGAAAGGTGAGAATGTGTGTGGACTACCGGGATCTGAACAGAGCTAGCCCGAAGGATGATTTCCCATTACCTCACATCGATGTGTTGGTAGATAATACAGCTTAATTCTCGGTGTTTTCCTTCATGGATGGCTTTTCTGGCTATAATCAAATTAAGATGTCGCCAGATGATATGGAGAAAACAACGTTCATCCACTACGCCAAAAAAGGTTTTTGGCAGCGCCTCTTAGACAGCGCTTTTCTCCAAAAGCGCTGCTACACGTTAAAAAAAAATAAAAATAAGGAAACTGAATACGTAGATGGCTTAAAGCGCTGCTAAATGGATGGTCTTAGACAGCGCTTTTTAAAAGCGCTGCTAAATGGCCTACCTTAGACAGCGCTTTTGAGAAGGTCCACCTTATACAGCGCTTCTCCCAAAAGCGTTGTCTAAGGCCTTAAAATTATTTAAATTAATCACAACAAAAGCGCTGTCTAAGGCCTACCTTATACAGCGCTTTTTAGAAGGTCACCTTAGACAGCGCTTTTGGGAGAAGCGCTGTATAAGGCCTTAAAATTATTTAAATTAATCACAACAAAAGCGCTGTATAAGGCCTACCTTATACAGCGCTTTTGACAAGGTCACCTTATACAGCGCTTCTCCCAAAAGCGCTGTCTAAGGCCTTTTAAATTTTTAAAAAAAGCGCTGTATAAGGCCTACCTTATACAGCGCTTTTAGAAGCGCTGCTATTGACCCCTCCTGTGCCAGCGCTTTCCTTCAAAGCGCTGTCTAAGGCCATTTTAATTTGTGAGCTTAGCCAGCGCTTTTCATAAAAGCGCTGTCTAAGGCCTTATTTACCAAATTTTTTTTTTAGTAAATTATAATATATGAATTCATTCAGTACGTTAAGACCCATTTTGTTTCCCTCGCTCCCACAACCTTCTTCTCACTGCGTTCATACTCGTTGCGTTCATCATCACTGCTTCTCCCAAAACCTCCATTCTTGATTCCTGCGTTCATCACTCACTTCGTTCATCACCGTTTACATTTTTGTAAGTGCATTTTCTGTTCGTTTCATCTTTCTTTATTTAGGGCAGTTTATTAGTGATAAAGGTTTGCTTCTGGGTTGATTCTTTTGTGGTTCATGTGTTAGGGCAGTTGATTCTCTTGTGTTAGGGCAGTTGATTCTTTTGTGTGTTAGGGCAGTTGATTCTTTTGTGGTATGTTAACAAATGTATATATTTTTGATATTAATCACCATGTCAAAGGGAGATGGTTTGTGTTTGCTTCCATTAGGTTTCTATTATACTGATGATGAATTGTAGCAAGTGTTAAATGTGATTGTTAGCATTGGCGTGTAAGTTGGATAGGATTAGATAGAACTGTTAAAGGGAGATGGTGTTAGTGTTAATGAAATAGTTAATTAGTGTGGTTAGTGTTAGAATGAAAAACTGAAATGCAAGTTTAGAAAATGCAGGTCAGCTGTTAGACAGTTAAAGAAAGGCTAGCTTGTTAGAATGGGAATGATGTGAGTCAAAGTTAATTGAATGGAACTGCATTGACTTGGCTTGTGATTTTACCTTGTTGAATTGTTTTTTTTCTGATGCCATGAAACTGAACTGATTAAACTTGAATTATGTTGGACTGCTGAACTATATTGCACATTTGAACTACACTTGTTATTTGCTTGAATGTTCATAACAATTTGGGTGAATTACTTCACACTAAACCGCTCCCTACTGGATCTTTGAAAGTCTCGGTTGATATTGCTTTGGAGAAGGATGCGTTATTACCACATCCTGACGATGTTTCGGATGCAACTTTATTGGGAGATGCCATAGGTTCATTTGTTGCATGGCCGACAGACCTCATTATCGTAGGATATGAGGTATGCTTAAAACCATTATGAACCTTTAGGTATTCAAATTTTTTACGCGCATTTTACGTACACATTTTTTACATGTTAATGTTAATTAGACTCCCACAAAATCCAAAGCAAAAGATAAGGGGATTGCGCGGGAAATCGAGTCAGTTGCATCGCAAAAAGAGGTACATCACAATTATATGCTATTTAGATTCCTGTTAATTCGTCATCTTACACTTCACCTTACTAATTATATGATATTTAGATTCCTGTTGCTAAGAAGACTGAAATTTCCAAGAGGACCGGGGCTAAAAAGAAAAATCCTTCCAAGTATAGAGCGTGCCTCCATACATATTTAGAAACGACAGATATTTCGGATGGATGTGTTCGTTTAATACCTATGGATGGAGCTATTTTTGGTTTTGAGTATGCCGAGCCATTGGGTAAAGAGGATTTTGATCAAATTTTGTATCATACGCAATTAAGCGTTGGTGTTATCAACACATACATGAGGTATATCCGATCTACTTTGTTTAAATTCTTGAACAAGTTATTTACTCGTCTTTTTCATATGAATAGTCTAAATGTTAATGATGTTTTTATATAAGGTATTTATATGACAAATTGATGGGTCCGCGTGGGTTGGAGCAAAGATTCTCATTCTTAAATCCCATGAAAACGAACTTAACCGAAATGATAAGAAAACCAGATGAAGTCAGGACGTATGTAGTCGAGCGCTTTATGGCCGACACAGATAGAGAAAAGTTGTTCTTTTTACCGTTTAATACCGGCGACGGGTTAGTTCTTCAATCTAAATTCATCTGTTATAATTTTTCATATTTTGACGTCGTGTAGAAAGTTTCCATCTAAAATTTGTTTTATTACAGTGGACATTGGTTGTTGGTCGCGATAAATCCTTTTAAAGAAATTGTGTATTATTTGGATTCTTTACACAATGATTGGACAACATACCCTGCTATGAAGACGATAGTTGACACGTAAGTGCAAATAACCCAATATTCGTGTGTATACTTATTTATTTATGTGAATTGTTCTAAATATTCGTTTATATTTCATTATAGCAGTATACAAACTGTTCGAGCACAAAGAAAAATTCAAGTACCAAAGAGAAAAGCCAATAACATTACATGGAATAGAGTGGAGGTATATTAATTATCACAATTTTGATTATATTAGTGATGACACATGATAAAACTTAGGATATTTATCCATATTGTTTTTCCATGTGTAGTGTCCTCGACAGCGTAATAATATAGATTGTGGATATTACACGTTGAGGTTTATGAAAGAAACTCTTCTTATGGATCGAACAGATATTCCATCTGATGTATGGATTTCTAACTTATGAGTTATTTTCATATTTAACACATATTTCTCATAATTAAATAGATTTAACTAAATCATACTATGTTATATTATTATGTAGTACTTTGATGAATATAGATGTGCTTATTACTCAAAAGATCAGTTGGATGAAATTAAAGAGGAATTGTGTCAATTCATTATCGAGCTACAGGCTTTGTGAGGTATTGAACTCTTACTTTAATTTTGAATGTGATCTGAATAACTTTGAGTGAATTCCATTTGCTTACTACAATCTTTATTTGGTGTTGTTTCAGGTTATATAGCATATTTAGAAGATAGAACTAGAATGTGTTGAAATACATTTTGATTAGCATTTTTGGAGGTTATTAGAAATGTGTAGATTTTTTGTAAAGGCAAACATTTTCAAGTATATATATAAATACTCAAAAAACTGCTGAAATTAGAAGTATATTGTGTTGAACTATAATGTGTTTATAATGCATATAGATTTTCAAGTATATGTGCATATTCAGAAGATAGAACTACAATGTGTTGAACTATAAGGTGCATATAGATTGGATTCAAGCTCCAATTTATGAAAATCTGCTGAAATTTGCAATTTACAGGTGCTAAATAATGTGGTGAAAATGTATAAAAAGATCCTCCAAAATTTGGAGTCTTAGACAGCGCTTTTAGGCAAAAAGCGCTGGTAAAGGCATTTTAATTTTGACCTTAGACAGCGCTTTTATCAAAAAAGCGCTGGCATAGGTGGTTAATTCAACAAAATATAGTGTAAAAAAGCGCTGGCATAGGGTGGGCTATACCAGCGCTTTTTCTGTAAAAGCGCTGGTATAGCCCACCCTATGCCAGCGCTTTTTTACACTATATTTTGTTGAATTAACCACCTATGCCAGCGCTTTTTTAATAAAAGCGCTGGCATAGGGGGGGTTTAGACAGCGCTTTTTCAGTAAAAGCGCTGTCTAAACCCCCCTATGCCAGCGCTTTTTTAGTTAATTTCAACATGAAATTAACTAAAAAAGCGCTGGCATAGGGGGGTTTTAGACAGCGCTTTTACTGAAAAAGCGCTGTCTAAACCCCCCCTATGCCAGCGCTTTTTTAGTAAATTAAGCGCTGTCTAAGACCTATACCAGCGCCAGTATAGCCAGCGCTTTTAAGCGCTGTCTAATGTCAAAAAAAGCGCTGTCTAATCCCTTGTTTGGCATAGTGATCACACCGTGGGGCACTTTCTGCTATAAGGTGATGCCATTTGGTCTCAAGAACGCCGGTGCCACGTATCAGAGGGCTATGGTGACTTTGTTTCATGATATGATTCATCATGAAATCGAATGCTATGTTGATGACATGATAGCAAAGTCCCAAACAGAAGAGGGGCATCTAGTAGATCTGGCCAAGTTGTTTGACCGATTGAGACAATTCAGACTGAGGTTGAATCCGAACAAGTGCACTTTCGGAGTGCGGTCCGGTAAGTTGCTGGGGTTTATTGTGAGTGAAAGAGGAATCGAGGTTGATCCTACTAAAGTAAAAGCAATACGAGAAATGCCTGAACCGAGAACAGAGAAGGAGGTTCGTGGTTTCTTAGGTAGATTGAACTACATTTCACGGTTCATATCTCATCTAACAGCCACGTGTGAACCCATATTCAAGTTGTTGAGAAAAGATCAAACGGTCAGGTGGAATGATGATTGCCAAGCGGCATTTTGAAAAATAAAAGAATATTTGCAGGAGCCTCCGATTCTGATGCCTCCTGTGGAGGGACGACCGTTAATTATGTACTTGACAGTCCTCGAGGGGTCTATGGGGTGTGTACTGGGGCAGCATGACGAGTCTGGTCGAAAAGAGCATGCAATTTACTACCTTAGCAAAAAGTTTACCGACTATGAAACAAGATATTCACTGCTCGAGAAAACTTGATGTGCTTTGGTATGGGCTGCTCGCCGACTGAGACAGTATATGCTGGTTCATACCACTTTGTTGATTTCCAAGATGGATCCGATCAAGTATATTTTTGAGAAGCCAGCATTGACCGGACGGGTTGCGAGGTGGAAAATGATTTTGACTGAATATGATATCCAGTATACTTCTCAGAAGGCGATCAAGGGGAGTGTATTGTCTGATTACCTCGCCCAGCAACCCATTGAGGATTATCAACCGATGAAGTTTGAGTTCCCTAATGAGGACATCATGTTTCTCAAATCGAAAGATTGTGAGGAACCAATCCCGGAGGAGGGGCCTGACCCTGAATCCGAATGGATTCTGATGTTTGCTGGGGCCGTTAACGTGAATGGTAGTGGAGTTGGTGCTGTTTTGGTTACGCCGAAAGGATTCCACATTCCTTTTGCTGCCCGGCTAACATTTGAATGCACCAACCATGTGCCTGAATACGAAGCTTATATCTTGGATATCAAACCTCGGTGCGTACATCTACTGAGGCAACGCCTTTCTCGCTTGTGTATGGGTGGAAGCTGTGTTACCGGTTGAGGTTCAGATTCCGTCGTTGAGAGTCCTGATGGACGTGAAATTGGAAGAGGCTGAATGGGTAAGGACTAGGTACGAAGAGTTGAGCCTGATTGAGGAAAAGAGACTGAAGGTCATTTGTCATGGACAGTTGTACGAGCAGCGAATGAAGCGTGCTTTTGACCGAAAGGTGCGACCTCGTGTGTATCACGTAGGAGATATGGTGTTGAAAAGGATCCTTCCTCCTCAGAACGATCGTCGGGGCTAGTGGACACCCAATTATGAAGGTCCATTCGTGGTCAAGAAGGTTTTCTCTGGCGGAGCCTTGTTATTGATCGACCACGGATGGCGAGGATTTTCCATCCCCTGTGAATGCGGACGCAGTTACAAAATACTTCGTATAAGAGACTCGTTGGACGAAAAGAATAAAATAGTCCAGGAAAAAAGGGGCATCCCGGCGAACCGAAAAAAAAAATGAAAAAGGTTCGGGCAAAAATTAGGGATAAAAAGAAAAAAACTGTACACCCGGCAAGTCGAAAACCCCACAAGGGCGGCTTGGGCAAAAAAGGGTATCCCGGTGGACTGAAAACCCGAAAGGGCGGTCCAGGCAAAAGAGGGATTGAAACGAACAACTGCGTCTAGCATGATCGTTTGTGTTTTGGTTAAGACACCTTGGATAATCCCCGACAGAGATCGGTCGGAAGCGTCTTGTTCAGAAGGCAGAAAGTGCGGAGAGTCTTGAAGACATACGGGGTGTAACCGAGTTGGAACTCGATGAGATCGCGGTTTCACATTGCCATTAGGATAGATTTTTCTTTTGCGCGCAATTACCTCTTTTCAGGGATTGCTTCCTGTGTATTGCTCAGTTGTGAGCCAACTTTTCAATCAATAAAATGCACATTCAGTCAAATAATTTTGTTTTTTGTTTTCATTACCGCTTGGATTGCAAAAACATCCGTTTATTTTGATAAGAATCTTTACATTTTGAAGACATAGGGGTTCCTTCCGATGCATGTTTATAGGATTGAGAACTTGAAATCTTATTCGGAAGGTTGAGTGACCCAGGTGTTGAAATTTTGGCACGCCTGGGGCACGTTTTTATCTAACGATCTCTTTTGCAGGTGCTGTTAGATATTTTCACTCACTTGTAGGTTGTGATGTGAAGCTTTTTGACAAAAGATTCTGCCCCGTGGAGTCCAATCAGGGACAAGGGATTGAAGAATGGTGAAAAGACGGTGAAAGACGTGCGACGATCCTGGAAGGTTAATCAAGAAGACTCTTCAAAGTCTAAAAAGTGGAAAGTTGACATTATGGTTAGGAGATGGATGCCAGTGTTCGACGAGTCGACAGGCGTTCCGTGCCAGATATTTCGTATTTCCCCAGCGGATTTGAGATCGGTGTTCCTCGGCAGCCAGGCCTGAGGTTTGTTGCTTCCCCTAACAGGGTCGGGATTGTTATCTCCCCAGCAGGTTCAAGATCGGTGTTTCCTCAGCAGCTAGGCCTGAAGGTTGCTGTTTCCCCATCGGAGGTGTGCGTTGGTGGTTTCTTCCCCCAGGGAAGTCCCCAAGCGGATCGAGTTCGGTGAAGGTCATCCCTGGTGAGGGTTGTCCTTTCCCCAGCAGCAGTGCTATTCCCCAGCAGGGTGGAGATTAGAGTGGTATCAAGCTCCTCAGTAGAGTGCCTCGAGCTCCCCAGTAAAGTCCCTTGAGGGGGATACTTTTTATGCATTCATCATTTAGAGAAGCATAGCATATTACATACCTAAATTGCGTAGCATTTCCATGGTTATGGAGCATCACGCTGAAAAAAAATCATGCATCAGCATTGCAAGCATAAGCTAGTCTCAAGCCGTGGTTATCGTTTGGGAATTGGTTTAGCTGGTGGAAAGATCAGCATCTGCATTGCAAGCATAAACTAGACTCAAGTTGTGGTTACCGTTTGAGAGTTGGTTTTGCCGGATGGTGGAGATGTTACTCCGAGGAGTTTAGCATCATGACGTTACGCGATCAGCGCGACTCAAGCCGTGGTTACCGTTTAAGATTTGGTTCTGCTGGTTAGAAGATGTTACTCTGAGGAGTTCGGCATCATGACGTTGGAGCAACAATATTCCCTAGTAGTGCGATATTGGAGGAAGATTTTCCGTCGGGCGGAGATGGAAATGAAGATCAGAGAATGTTACGCGATCAGCGCGAAAATCAAGGTTCAAATGGAGAAAAGGAAGTGTTGGGCATTTTCTGGAGAACGAGGTTCAAATGGAGAAAAGGAAGTGCGGGGCATTTTCTGGAGAACGAGGTTCAAATGGAGAAAAGGAAGTGCAGGGCATTTTCTGGAGAACGGGGTTCAACTGGAGATTGGAGTTGAAGATGGTATCCGGGATGAGGTCCTCAGGATTGTCTTCTGATCATGTGTCACCGTAGACTTTGGCGAGGCCAAGAGAAGTCGTTATGGGTGTCTTCGAGGGAAGAAATGCGCTTGATTACCTTCCTGTTGTGAAGGTGTACCCCCTGATATATCGCCATCAGAGTGGTGGTTAGTGTTATTTCCGGCGTTGCCAATGGAATTAGCATGGGGAGAAATGGAAAACGGGGTTCAAATGGAGAAAGGGAGACACGGGGATCATCCGCGCGAAAGAAAATATTTGTTGTGGGGTTCAAAAAAAAAACAAAAAAAAAAACAAAAGAAAATCCCCAGCTGAGCGCAAATTGTTCGTTCACAGTGGATTAAGTAGGGATGGCATGTTCATGGCTTATTATCCCCAGCATAGGTCGTTGGCCCGCGTGCCGCCTCATTTATCACTTTTCCTTATTTTTGTCGATGCTGACAGGCATGAAGTTTTCTGATAGTCAGATCGAAGAATTTTCCGACGTTCAGGTTGAAGCACTTGTGGCACTCAGGCCAGTTTTTTCCGATGTTCAGGTCGAAGAAGTTTCCGACGTCAGGTTGAAGCACTTGTGGCACTCAGGCCAGTTTTCCGATGTTCAGATCGAAGAAGTTTCCGACGTTCAGGTTGAAGCACTTGTGGCACTCAGGCCAGTTTTCCGATGTTCAGATCGAAGAAGTTTCCGACGTTCAGGTTGAAGCACTTGTGGCACTCAGGCCAAGTTTCCGATGTTCAGATCGAAGAAGTTTCCGACGTTCAGGTTGAAGCACTTGTGGCACTCAGGCCAAGTTTCCGATGTTCAGATCGAAGAAGTTTCCGACGTTCAGGTTGAAGCACTTGTGACATTCAGGCCAGTTTTTTCGATGTTCAGGTCGAAGAAGTTTCCGACATTCAGGTCGGCGCGAAGTGGCATTCAGGCCAGCTTTTCGGTATTCAGACCAAAGTGGTATTCAGACCGAAGTGGTATTCAGACCAGATTTCCGGTGTTCAGACCGATATTAATACTCTCATATTCTGATGCTCAGTATTCAGACTGATGAGCGGCGTTTAGGCCATGGTTATTCTTGTGTTACCCTTTATTTTGGTATCCAGGCCAATATTTTTTCGGTATTCAGGTCGACTCTCACCGTACCAGACGGACTAGTCTTTCAAGAAAAGCAAAAAATACATAATCCCCAGCGGAGTGCAAATTGTTCGTCTGTTCTTTGTATTCAACCACTCTTCACCCTGATCATCTGAAAGCCGAGGCTGTTCATATCGACAGGTTCATAGTGGATTGAATAGGGGCAACTATAACACCTCAAAACTTGCCCTCCTCTTCTTGGGACTAGTTTAGCATATTGCATTTCATGTTTTAGGACATTAGCCATTTGCATTTTTGCATATCATATGGAAATAAACAGTCATCCTCCAAAGTCTTTTTCAGAAGATGGAGAAGTTACATGGTTCAAGCCTGAGGGTTTCCATGGATTGATGATCAACCATCTGAGGGTTTGCACTTCAAAAAGGGTTTCCTGATCCTTCAAAGGTCTTGTGCATTATCTTGTGTGCAAGGATATGTCACCATCATCATGGTTATTTCATCATCCAGGGTTTCATTGTTCATGCTCAGGTTCCTTTGGATTAGGGTTTTGACCTCTGGTCAACCCTAATCAATGACTTTCTCTCAACCAGGGCTTCTCAAGGAGGTGAGGTATTTTCTAGGGATGGGGATCATATGATCATTATATTGAGCTTTCATAAGCTAGGGTTACAATTCTGAGCCATTTCCCCAAGTGGTGGAGGTTCAAGCTGATCAGGGCATGTCTAGGTCATCTGAGGACCACAAAAAGTCAACCATTGCCTTGCATGGAAAAAGCTCATGTGATAACTTGTTCATTCATGTACATTTTGGAGGGAAAAGTGATAATTCAAAATTGGTTGATGCTACCAACAAAATACCACTTCCATTGTGTTTATTAGATGATTTTAAGTGGATTTGGATGCTTGCATGGTACTGTTCACGTATGGGAACGCCATGCTAAGCACACTTGTGTATTTTGCATCACACCTCTCATTTCCTTAATCTCATTTAACCAAGCCTAATTGTGATTAGCATGGTGATTAACACAGAGTATATAAGCTAAATCATAACAGAATTTTCCATAACCACAATTCTAGATCTAGAATTCCATTTTCCCTCCAAAACTCTCTCTCCTTGAATTTTAAAAATTCTTCACACAACCACAAGATTTCTTCATAGATCCATCATCCTCATGGAATTTGGAGCAGGAATCATTCATCATTCGTGGAAATTGAGTTGGTTTTGAAGCTATTCAAAGCTTCAAATCAAGATTACTGGAGTGGATAGGGATCATTTGGAGGCTTGAACACGTGGATTTGAAGCACTGCCATTCCAAGTAAGTGGAAATTCGACCTGCTTATTTCTCCAATTTCTTGACATAATCTTGTAGATCTTGTTGTGCTGATGATTCTGATATGATTAGATTTAATTTTGGTTAAGAAATGAACATGTATGAGTGATTTAAAGTTTGGTTCATGAAACTTCTCGCCTTCGATTTGAACGATCCATGGAGAATTAGGCTTAGCTAATATGATATTTGAGATGTACGTGAGGAGAGCTTTCCAATGATATAAATTTTGCAAGATTCTGGAAAATTTTGTGGCGGCGCTCCGCTTGGCTGGCCGGAGAAGACGGCTGTTTCAGCCGTCCGCCGCCGCCTGGTATTGAATGCTAGGGTTTGGCCTTAAACGCTGCGTTATGCCTATTAGCATACATTGACCTCACGTTCCTGAGTTCGATCCTGGCAGCGCATGTTTGTGAATTTTATTTGATGCATTCTCATAGTCCAAGCGCGCGTGGGTTCGAGTCCGTGCTGTGGTGTTTTCTCTGAATTTCTTGAGCGCTTGTTTTGACCTTGCTAACCTGTGTTCAATACTTGGCCATGGCATTTTCTGAACTAAATGTGAATCATCATTTCTTTTGTGCATGGTTCGATTCCTGGTGAAGGCGCCTGCTGATTTTATTTTTAAATCTCCATTTTCCCTCTCATTTTCATGTTTATTTCATTTTATTTCATGCAATTTCAAAAATCCATAAAAAATAGCAAAATAATGCAAATTGATTCCAGTTTTTTTTCGCACATTGGTTTAAATGTCTATTATTTTTTAGCATCAATTTCATGATTTTTCTGGTTCTGGATTTTTAATGGTGATTTTTGATTGCACATGATTTGTCCGATTGGCTTGAAATTTGACATGATTGATCCTCTCTCATGATGTGATTTCTTGGATTTGGTTTGGCATTTTTATCATTTACCATCACTGTTTTGGACACATGAACATATGTTGTAACATTTGGTGTCACAATTTGTATGTTGCATTTGTGTATTTTTATTTACCGGCCATTTGATCTCTTCTGGAGTTGAATTTTTGTATGATGTTCATTCTTAACATGATAAGCTTGTATAAAAATTTTCATGATCATTGGATACATTTCTGTTTTAATGTGGATTTTCTATGTTTGATGTCCAATTTTGATCACATTGTTTGCCTTTGCCTTATCTTGTTCATTTGAGGGCTTTGCCTTAGGATTTGGTCTTGGTCCTTTTGAGGACTCTCTCTTGTTTGATTGAATATGCTTCATGTGAAATGTTGACTTCTGTTTTGGTCATTTGACTTGCCTTTGACCCTAGTCTTTGTACTAGTGGTTTGTACTCACCAATTGTGTTTGTGTTTCAGGTATTTAGCACTAATGATTGGTGTGGACTCATCATTTGAGATGTAATTTGTTTTAATTACTAACTCTTGTTGTGTTGTAGGTCTATTTATGTGATGAACTCACTTGAGTGCTTGCATTTGTGGCTTGCATTGTGTAGATATTGGATAGTTTCCCTGTCTGTTGTCTGTTGGTTTTCTGAATACATTACTAACTGTTTGGCTTTTTACACAGGTACATTAGTCGCTTCTAGCTTGCTTTGCTTTTGCTTTGGAGTGTGGTTGGTACACCACTAAGGTAGTTTAGCCTTCTAACTCCATGTAGTCTGGAAGCCCTGTCGCTTTTTTTGGCAGGCATTTGGCTGAAGTCCTCCTTAAGAGGCAATGACTGTGTTTTATTTATATTTGTGCTAAAGACCTCCAAGTGAGGCATGTTACTTGTTAAGTCCTCCTAAGTGAAGAGGCAATTGACAGATAGAAGGGACTAGCAGCCAGTCCCCTGTTATTCGTTGAGTCGTCCATTATGCTCGCATTACGTGCTGATGCTCTTGGGCATGTACCCAAGATCTTGTATAGTGTCAGTCAAGTGGAATAAGGTCCCTCTTTCTGAACCCCCACGCTTTCTTTCATTTGAGCTCACCCAGGCCAGGGTTAAGAGCATGAGGTCTCATCCTCATTACCTTTCATCAGCTTCACCCTAACTCTCAATGTTAGTGGTTAAGAGCTTCAGAACACCCATACAGTTTTGGCTTGTTTGTCGAGGTTGATATGACCCCTTGACTAAAGCCCAACCATTTGTCTGAGCCTCTTGTTTGTGTATAGAGTGTGATGATTGCTTTTGATATGTTTATCTGCTTTCCACTTCTTATCTCCTTTTTCGTAGGAGTCGTATGATCAACTTTCGAGGAAGTTGAACGTATGTCGAGATAGACTTGAGTTGACTCACTTCCTGTGTGAGTCAAACTCTTATTAGAGACCTCAACCTAGGGTTATTGTTTGCATGACGACTATTAGGCTCGAGTCAGTCTCCCTTTTAGTTCGTTGTTATTCCCCTGGTCTCTGGTTAGGAGAGTTCCCCTGTTCAGGGGAACTACGTCACCCTGATTCTCATACCAGATGAGATACGTAGGCAGGAGATCATGCGAGATCTCTCCGGGCACCCTTTTTCTTTTTTAACCTGTGTGTTTCTTTGGACGTCTCAGCGTTTCTTTGCGTTTGTGTGATGATTATTAGGCTCGAGTTCCAGACTCCCTTTTATTTTGTCAATTGGAGAACCTTTGGTGTTCGCTGGTTAGCGTGTGCTTGTTTGGAGTCGGATGTAAATCCATGTTTGGCATTCTGTTTCCTTGTTTGTGTTGTGTGTTTGGAGTCGGATGTAAGCCCAGGTTTGGCATTCTGTTTCCTTATATGTTTGTTTGGAGTCGGATATAAGTCCATATATTGGCATTTTGTTTCCTTGTTGAGTGTTTCTTTTGACGTCTCAGCGTCTCTTTTCGGTGTTTTATTTTGGCGTGCGTTAGCCGAACTACGAGTGTTCTGATTCTTCTCTGGATAGAGAAGATACGTAGGCATAGGACGCGATGTCCTAGCGAGCATGTTTCCCATTTCCCCGAACTACGTTAACTCTGATGTTTGTGTCTGACAAACTACGTAGGCCCAGGATGCGACATCCTGCCGAGTCCCTTTCCTCCATCCTCTGTCACCTGTTTATTATTCCAGTGTGTGTGCATTCTTTGAGCAGTTATTTTAGCAACCTTGTCCTATTCTTTTGAGCATGGATCCCGTCGAGTATGACAGACGTGAGGGGTGCTAATACCTTCCCCTTGCGTAACCGACTCCCGTACCTTGTAATCTCTGGTCGTAAGACCGTTCCTTTCCCTTTCCTTAGGTTAGTCCTGCGCTCCCTTTCCGTCATACGATGAATAGCGTCGGTGGCGGCTCTGTAAACCTGTTTTTTTCGCCGGTTGTTTTTTGCGTTGCGAGACCAGGGGCGGAAAGTTAACGAAGAAGACCTTGACATTGGTAGCTCCGCTATAGACAATGTTGGAGGGGTTGGTGGCTTCACTCGCAGTGGACGCCTATTTGCACCATCAACATTACGCACGAATACTGAATCTGAGGCAGCTGCCAAGGCAAAAGGAAAACAGGTAGCCACCGAAGAGGTTACTACTGAGGAAGCTCCTCCTAAGACCGCATTCGAGAAGGAAGTGGATGAGTTTATGAGGATTATCAAGAAAAGTGACTACAAGGTAGTGGACCAGCTAAATCAAACACCCTTAAAGATCTCCATTCTCTCATTGTTGATGTGCTCTGAGGCGCACAGAGCAGCCTTATTGAAAGTACTGAATATGGCCTATGTTCCACCAGAGATAACTGTTAACCAGCTGGAGTCGGTAGTTTCAAATGTAAACGCTAGCCATGGGCTAGGTTTCACCAATTATGACCTGACATCTGAGGGCAGAAATCACAACAAAGCTTTGTATATCACAATGGAATGCAAAGGGGTGGTGCTTTCCCATGTTTTGGTTGATACATGCTCTTCTCTGAATGTTCTTCCAAAGAAAACCTTAATGAAGTTGGATTGCGATGGCATCATCCTGAGACCAAGTAATTTAGTTGTGAGGGCTTTTGATGGCTCTAAGAGATCTGTCTTTGGCGAAGTTGAGTTGCCAGTTAAGATTGGACCGCAGGTGTTCAAGAGCACCTTTCACGTGATGGATATCCAGCCTGCCTATAGTTGTCTGCTAGGTTGGCCCTGGATTCATGTTGCCGGTGCTGTTACCTCTACTCTCCACCAGAAGCTCAAATATGGACTAGAAGGTCAGGTCATCACTCTCTGTGGTGAAGAGGATATTTTTGTTAGCCACCTGTCTACATTTAAGTATGTGGAGATGGATGGCGAGATACATGAGATGCTGTGTCAGGGGTTCGAAGCCATAAACATTAGTGAGGTCGCGTCCGAAGCTGTCTTTTCACCTAAGTCCGAGAAGGTCGGGACTTCTATCTCTTTGTACAAGCAAGCTGTTGAAGTGGTTAAAGCTAGTAATGCCCAAGGTTGGGGCAAATTTGTGGAGCCAGTCATCAAAGAAGACAAGTTTGGATTGGGGTTTACTCCGGGGTCTCAGAAGAACGAAGCCGGTACTTTTTCCAGCGGGGGTTTGGCTTCTCCCCACATCATCAATGCTGCAGATGAAGACAAGGCTAACAGCGATTGTGACTTAGATAGCTGGATTCACTCGTGTGCCCCGGGAGAAAAGCTCAACAATTGGTCTTCTGAAAAAGTCGTCCGGGTTACTCTACTGAAACAGTGACTTTTATTGTTTTCCTTTTATCACATGCATAATAAAGTCTTACACTTTGCCCAAGGTGTAATGACTCATCTGTAGGGACATCCATTTAGTCGCATTTCGCAATAATTTTCATTATCAATAAAGGACAGCTTTTGCAAACAATTTTGTGTTCTCTTTGTTTCAGTTTTTTTTTACTTTTACAAAAAAAAAATGGCAATGTTCCTTTTTCGTTTTTTCTTTCCAAAAAAATCTCGTTCTAAGGTAAAGCATGATCCTCCATCATGTAGAGATGATCACCCGGGTCTCACTGCTAACGACACTGTTATGGCCAAGTATGACTTCGACAATCCTATCTATCAAGCCGAAGAAGGGGTTGAGGAAGATTGTGAATTGCCTAAAGAGTTAGCCAGGTTGTTGAAATAGGAGGACCGAGCTATTACACCTTATCAGGAGGTGATTGAGACCGTCAACATTGGTACCGAAGACGACAAGAAAGAGATCAAGATCGGGGCCAGTCTACAGGCGGGGGTGAAAAAACAGTTGATCAGTATGCTTCGTGAGTACGCCGACATCTTTGCTTGGTCCTATCAAGATATGCCAGGTTTGGATACAGACATCGTTGGGCACAGGTTACCGTTGAATGAAGATATGCCTCCAGTAGAGGAAAGACCGTTGATCATGTACTTGACTGTGTTAGAAAGGTCAATGGGTTGTGTGCTCGGTCAGCATGACGAGTCAGGTCGAAAAGAGCATGCAATATACTACCTTAACAAAACGTTTACCGACTGTGAACAAGGATACTCACTGCTCGAGAAAACTTGTTGCGCTTTGGCATGGGCTGCTCACCGACTAAGACAGTATATGTTGACTTACACGACTCTATTGATATCAAAGATGGATCCAGTCAAGTATATTTTTGAAAAGCCAACGCTTACCGGAAGGGTTGCTAGGTGGCAAATGATACTGACAGAGTATGACATCCAATACACTTCGTAAAAAGCCATCAAAGGAAGTGTCTTGTCAGACTATCTTGCAAAGAAACCGATTGATGATTACCAACCTATGAGGTTCAACTTTCCTGATGAGGACATCATGTTTCTCAAATCCAAAGATTGCGAGGAACCACTCCCGGAGGAGGGGCCTGACCCTGAATCCAAATGGATTATGATGTTTGATGGGGCGGTCAACGTCAATAGTCGCGGAGTTGGTGTGTAGCACCTCAAATTTGCACCTATCATTGCATATACCATCTCATATTAGGTCATAGCATATCATGATACATTGCATAGCATTTGCATTGTCCCCAGTTGTCTCAAGAGCAAGCAAGCAAGAATTAGGTCAAACTGATCAGGAGATCAGTCCATCAATCAAGCAAGGTTGTCTCTCAAGGAATCAAAGCCCTAGGTTTTGTCCAACAAGTTCACATGACTAGAGGGTTCATTTGAAGTGTTCAAGTCAAGGGTTGAAGGCTCAGAGGTCTGCAGTCAATGCACAACCAGGTCAAAACCCTAAACAGTCGACAATCAGTCAAAGCAGTGGATGGTGGCCATTCGTGTGGAATTTGGGCACCATGGTCAATAATCAAGAGCTCATATATCTTGGGACATCATTTGAAGTCAAGGTCTCAAGGAATTAGGGTTTGGAATTCATCAGAAGTACACAGTCAAGTCCAAAACCCTAGAAAGTCAAAGTTGGTCAACTGTGGTTGATTCTATGGTTTTGATGGATGGAAATGGTTTGAGATAGCTTATTCATGTCCTAATAGGCCTCATATGTCATGGCAATCAACATCATGGAAGAATTTGAAGCAAATCAGAAAATTTCCCAAAATAGAAAGTGGACCTGTAATTTCAACTGCCAGAAATGGAAACTTCTTGATCCTCAACTTGCATCATGATACAAGATTCAAATGAATTTTTGCCCAACATGAAAGTTGAAGATCTTGTTCTCCCATTTTCAAAAAGTCCAAGAGCTCTCAATTCCCATGCTTGGTTGTCAAGATATGATCAATTCATTTTCATCAATTTGTGAACTTCAAAGAGGCATATCTCTCAAACCATAAGGCCAAATTTGGTGGGGTTTTTTCCTACAAACCACATTTTTCATCCTCTTTCCAAAAATATAAATTTCACCCTCCAAAACCATGCCAATCAAAATGGCATTTTTTGACCTATTTCATTAAAAATCAAAGTTTGACCAAACTTTGACTTTTTGATTCTTTGATTTTTTTCTCCATTTGGCCAATTGGGAAATGTTTCATATGTCATTTGTAACTTGTCTAGAGCCTAAACTCATGTTCATACTATCATCTTACCATCATTTTGGGCCAAGGTACAAAATTGGCATTTTTTGCAAATGAAGTCATAAGAGCAAGGCAATGTTAGCAATCCATAAACAGACCAAAAACAGCAAATTTGTTAGTCATGAGCAGCTGGTTTAAAGCCCAATTCGTGTACAGTTCACACCTCTCTTTTCACTTATGTGCATTTTAGCATTTTTGCATTTTGGATTCATTAAGTTAAAACTTGATTAGCATGTTATTAGGCATTGTTAAACAGATGATATAAGCTTCATTTCTGTTCATTTCCACAACCCTAGAGCAGCCTTTGCATACCAGAACCCTCCCTTTCTCTCATCTTGCAATTTTGCATTTGTGAAAATTCTGACCAAAACTTCAAGAGCCATCGAGCCAGCTTACATTTCTTCACCATCCAAGCACCATTCCACGCTTTCCCACCATCAATCACTAGCTGGAAACCCCTTTTGTGTTGCTGCTACATGAAGCTACCAACAATGGCATACATTGATTCAGGTTATCTCATGCATTTGTGAGTGAAAACAGCTTCACCATCTACCATTCCAAGGCCAAAAGAGTATCTGTTTCAACCTCTAGCAACCAGAAAACCACACTTTCACTCAGCTCTTCAAATCTGGTTGGTTTTTCGATTTCTTTGTTTCTTAAAACTATTGCCTGTTCTTCATAGATCTTCACTCCCTGAGCATTAGGAACTTCGAATGGTTTAAAATGATTGATTATGGTATGAGATATTTGGAAATAAAGTTTTGTGTTCAATGACATTTTCGCTCGATGCATGCTGTCCAACATGTTTCAATGAATTTTACTTATGGATTTGTGATGTACAATATCTACTGAGTGTATTGCCATGCTTAATTTGGACTTCTGGGTGGTTTGATTTTGTTCATGTTGGAGTGATGATGATGAATACCCTGTTCGTTCATGTTTTTTAGCTGCCCAGAATTCATGATTATGTTGGTTTTTGGTTGTTTAAATCCTGCATGAATCATTCCCATGCCTTGCCTTTAAGTGATGCTTGCTTCGAATTTTGTCTGTTGATTTTGGATAAGTGAAATGCATGCTGATGTTTAGCCAAGACCCTAGGGCATAAACCCTGAATTTTAAAACCCAGAACTTGGATATCGATTGGCTGTTGTTGTTGTGTGTACTGTTCCATTGAGAGATAGCCAATTAAAACATTTCATGTGTCCTGTTTGAAACGCACAGTTTTGATTAATGAGATGCTATTTACATTTATGCCACTGTTTGACCATGGTTTGACCTTTATGCTTTGCTTTTGTTCATGTTGCTTCAATTAATCACTCATCTTCAATAATTCATTTCTTTCTCAATTTTCATCCAAAAATCATGAGAATTTTTCCATCATGTTCATGATTGAGTCTAGTATTTGATTATGAATTTTAATTAATTTTTCATTGGCTGGATTTTAAATGATAATTGTTTTCCCAACATGTATGCCAAAATGATACATTGTGCCATTCCTTTTGTGAAATAATGATGTTGCATCCTATGAGTTTGAACTTTTTTGTGGTGAAACTAGACTCATTCACCTTCATTTTGGTATAAAGTTTGTGGATTTCCCATTTGTGGTTTGCTGGATATGAATTTTTGAAGTTATGTGTCACATTTGGTGTCATACCATGATCATGCATTTTCCCTAATTTTGTTGACATGCTTCCTTGTATCCAAATGACCCCAAATTTTGCATGATTGATCCTTTATATGTCTAGTTGATGTATGAATTTTCCTAGAATTAATTGTTCTGTTTCCAATTTATTTGAGAATTTTCTTCCATGCTTAGTCATTTGTTGACTTTTTGTGTTGTGCCTTGCCATTCCTTTTGGGAAATTCTCATGCCATATTGTATGATCTTGAAATTTCATATGTGATAACTAGACACCTCAAGCTTTGCATTGGTGTTAATCTCATTCATTTCTCTTCTGTTTTCAATTTGACATGATTTTTTGAAGTTGACCCATGCTTGTTGACTTCCATTGTGCATGTTTGAACTTGGTTTGATTTCATGATTTTAATTGACTGCCTTCCTCTCATCCAAATGCCATGAAATTTTACATGTATACCATGTTAGATGTTAGGATTGAGTGTGATTTATTTGATGATTTTTGAAAATGCTTGGGTTGACTTTTGATGCAAGTCATTCTGTTGACTTTTGTGTGCCTTCCTTTGCCTTACTTTGACTTCAAAAGCTCATGAAATGATCATAATGCATGATTTGAGTGTGGGCCCAATTGTGATAGCTTCTTAAATGTTTGACTTTGGTTTTGGTTGACTTTTCCTTGCTGTGTTGACTTTTTCTTTCATCCTTGACCCTAGGCTAGTCCTAGTGGTCTTTTGTGCTTACTATTGAGTTCCTGTTTCAGGTTAAGCACCATTGCCATTGAGATCATGCAAATGTGATTGGATTTTGTTTACATGTGAACTAACCTTTGTTTTGTAGATGGTTTGACTCATGTGTTTGAGTCTTACTTTGCACAGTTGACCTTCTGTGGTTGACTGTTTATCCATTCCTTTGGTTTTAACTTTGAAACTGTTTACTGATTGGTTTGACTTTTTCAGGTACTTTAGTTGCTTGCTTTGCTATTTAGCAATTGCTTTTGAGGTATAATTACTCTTTCTTCATGTAGTCTGGAGACCCGGTCTGTTATTTGACCGGGCAAACTGTCTGAAGTCCTCCTTAAGAGGCAATGCCTGTGTTTGTTTAAAATTGTCCCAAGCAGGAAAAGTCCTCATTTGAGGCAATTGGTGGAAGGTAGGGATAAGTAGCCTATCCCCCACTATTCAGTGTGTCCTCTCTTTGCTCCCATTACATGGTTGAAGCATCGAGATAAAAACCCAAGATCTATCGAGTCAATAATGGGGAAAGAGTTCCATCTTTCTGAACTCCCCCACTTTCTATTATTTGATGCTCTCCCTGATCAGGGATAGAAGCAATGAGGCACACCCCTCATCTCCTTTCATCTGCTTCACCTTAGCCCCTCAATGGCAAGGTTAAGAGCAACCTTTGACCCTATCCCAGTTGGCCCTAGTGCCTAACCTTTTGCTTGAGCCTCTTGTATGCATATAGAGTGTGCTTCTTGTGATTGTGATTGCCTGTTTGCTTTGCCTCTTTAGGTTTAGCTTAGACTTGCCCTTGTGCAAGGTAGGTTGTGCTTGACTTGCTTCCTGTGCAAGTCAAGTCTGTGTGGCTTAACCCTTGTGTGAGCCACGTTTAGAGTTGTTCGGCCGAACTACGGCAACTCTGATTCTCATGTTCAGATGAGATACGTAGGCACGAGACACGATGTCTTGCCGAGTTTGACTAACGACTAACAGCTAATCCTTGTTTGCTTTCGCCCTCGTTGCGATCCTTTCTCTCGCCCTCGTTGCGATTGAGAGCTCCCCTTTCTCTTGCCCTAGTTGCAATCGAGACCCTTGCTTCCTGTGCAAGCCGTGTCTAGGATAGGTTGGCCCGTGTGCCATTTAGCTAGAAACCTTAACTTAGGGTTGACTTTGCATGACAACATCTAGGCTCGAGTCGTAGTCTCCCTAGAGTTGTGTCTCCCTCTGTTATCTGGTTAGGCTAGATCCTTGTCCCTGCGTAGGGGAACTAAATCGCCCTGATCTTCATACCAGATGAAGTATGTAGGCAGGAGATTGAGCTGATCTCTCCGGGCGCCCTTTTTCTTTTTTGTGTGTGTTGTCTGACAGTTATAGGCTGAGTCCCCGACTCCCTATCTATCTGTTGTGTTGTTTTGGTTCGGATGCTGACATAAGTCCAGTGATTGGCAGTCAGGCTCCACGTTTGCCTGTGTTTTGTTTGTCTGTGTGCGCGTCAGCCGAGCTACGAATGCTCTGATTCTTCTCTCGTCCGAGAAGATACGTATGCATAGGATGCGATATCCTAGCGAGCATGTGTCGTTTCCCAGTCCGAACTACTTCGACTCTGATGTCTATGCCCGATAGACTAAGTAGGCCCAGGATGCGATATCCTGCCGAGTCAGTTTCAGTCAGTTTCTTTTGTCTCTTTCAGCCAGTGTGTGTGTGTTTGGGCAGTGTTTAGCAACCAATTTTCCTTCCTTCTGTGCGTGGATCCCGTAGAGTACTACGGATGCGTAGGGTGCCTAACACCTTCCCTTCGCATAACCGACTCCCGAACCCATCCTCTTTGGTCGCGAGACCATGTTCTTTCCTAGGTTTACTCTGAGCGTTTCCTTTCCCTCTTTTGGGATAAATAACGCACGGTGGCGGCTCTGTTGTTTCTTTCTTTTCCCGCCGGTTTTTCGCGTAATGCGACAGCTGGCGACTCTGCTGGGGATGTAGAGAAGTTGACCTATGCTGGTCCATCTTCCCTGAGCGAGTCTCTCCTAGCGCTCTCTAGGATTAGGGTTTTTGGTTGCTTTCTGCTTGTTGTATTTTATTGCATTCATTGTATATATGTACATTTATTGTTTGCATCGATTGTGTGCATTGATGTTTGCATTCATATTCATTATTCATTCTGCCTGGTGTCGCATCGCGCGAAAAACCGGCGGGAAAAGAAGAACAACAGAGCCGCCACCGTGCGTTATTTATCCCAAAAGAGGGAAAGGAAACGCTCAGAGTAAACCTGGGAAAAGAACATGGTCTCGCGACCAAAGAGAATGGGTTCGGGAGTCGGTTATGCGAAGGGAAGGTATTAGCACCCCTACGCATCCGTAGTACTCTACGGGATCCACGCACACTAGAAAGGAAAATTGGTTGCTAAACACTGCTCAAATATTCACACACACTGGCTGAAAGAAACGAAAGAGACTGACTGAAACTGGACTCGGCAGGATGTCGCATCCTGGGCCTACTTAGTCTATCAGGCATAGACATCAGAGTCAAAGTAGTTCGGACTGGGGAAACAACACATGCTCGCTAGGATGTCGCATCCTATGCATACGTATCTTCTCGGACGAGAGAAGAATCAGAGCATTCGTAGCTCGGCTGACACGCACACAAACAAACACAAATAGGCAAACGTGGAGCCCGACTGCCAATCACTGGACTTATGTCAGCATCCGAACCTAAACGCACACAAGAAGGCAAACATGGAGCCTGAATGCCAATCACTGGACTTACATTGACATCCGAACCTAAACAACACAACAGATAGATAGGGAGTCTGGGACTCAGCCTACAACTGTCAAACACAAGCAAAAAGACAGACAGCAAATGCTAAGGAGTCAGGGACTCGAGCCTAGCAAAGGTCAGACAACACACACAAAAAGAAAGGGCGCCCGGAGAGATCAGCTCAATCTCCTGCCTACATACTTCATCTGGTATGAAGATCAGGGTGATGTAGTTCCCCTACGCAGGGATAAAGGACTAGCCTAACCAGATAACAGAGGGAGACACAACTCTAGGGAGACTACGACTCGAGCCTAGATGTTGTCATGCAAAATCAAACCTAAGTTATGGTTTCTAGCTAAATGGCACAAGGGCCAACCTATCCTAAGTATGGCTCACACAGGAAGCAAGCCACACACACTTAACTTGCACAGGAAGCAAGCCAAGCAAAACCTAACTTGCACAGGAAGCAAGTCTAAACTAATCCTAACTTGCACAGGAAGCAAGTCAAACTATCCTAACTTGCACAGGAAGCAAGTCAAACTATCCTAACTTGCACAGGAAGCAAGTCAAACTATCCTAACTTGCACAGGAAGCAAGTCAAACTATCCTACAAGCACAGATAGCACACGCTATACACAAACAAGTGGCTCAAACAAGGGTTAGGTTTTAGTCAAGGGGTCATATCAACCTCAACAAACAAACCTCTGGAACTGGGTGAATGTTGCTCTTAACCTTGCCATTGAGGGGCTAAGGTGAAGCAGATGAAAGGATGAAGTGAGGATGAGACCTCACAGCTCTTATCCCTGGCCTGGGAGAGCTCAAGACAAGAATGTGTGGGTTCAGAAAGTGGGAACCCTTCTACACATTTAAAACTGACTCAACTGTACAGTTTGTATAAGATCTTGGGTTTGTATCTGCAATGCATCAACACAGTGGCGTGAGCAAAGCAGATGACACACTGAATAGTGGGGGATAGATTGCATATCCCTACCTTCCACCAATTGCCTCTTCACTTAGGAGGACTTTGACTCTATGCAAGGACAAAAGTAAACAATCACAAACATTGCCTCTTAAGGAGGACTTCAGACAGTTGCCTGGCCAAGTAACAGGCCAGGTCTTCCAGACTACATGAAGTAAAAGAGACATACCTCAATGCAAATTGCTTATAGAAGCAAAGCAAAGCAAAAAAGTTCACAAAGAACTAAGCAACTAAAGCACCTGAAACAGTCAAGCAGATGTTAGTATGCAACTTCAAACAAAACAAACAGAAACAGACAACAACTGTCCATTAGAGGCACATGGATGTGCAAGGCACAAGGCTTAGGGCATGTGAGCCAAGCCACCTACAAAACAAAGAGGTTAGACAATGATACTTGAGTAAGCTCAATCAAAAGAATCGGTCTCAATGGCCATTTGATGGTCAACCTGAAAACACAAGCTCAAAGGTGAGTAACAGGACCACTAGGGCAAGCCTAGGGTCAAAAGTGAATGAGAAAGTCAAGACAGCAAGGGTCAAGTATCCAAAATCATGTTCAAACAATTAGGAAACAAAACCAATTGGGTTCACATTCATATCAATCACTATCATCATTTCATGAACCATTTAGGTCAAAACATGGCAAACAGGAGCTCATAGAAGTCAACAGCAAGACTTGCATAAAAAGCAATCTAAACATTTCCAAAAATCACCAAATAAATCATGATCAAACCTAACACATAGCATGGTAAGCATGTCAAATTTCATCCCATTTGGACAAGTGGAAGGCAGTCAATGAAAATCAGAAAGTCAAAGCCAATTTGAGCATGCTCAAAGAAGTCAACCAAACATGCATCAACTTAGAAAAATCATAAGTCAAGAATGGTGTATGATAAATGAATGGGACTAAAGCCATGGCAAAGATGAGGATGTCTAGTTATCTCATGCAAAATTTCATGTCCATCCAATAAAGTATGAGAATTTCACAAATGAAATGGGAACATGTGTCACACAAAGTCAACATTTGACTAGGCAGGGAAGAAAAATCTCAAACAAATAGAAAATAGTTCAATTAAATCCAGGAAAATTCACATGTAAACTAGACATACAAGAGTAGGCTCATGCGAAATTTCAATCCATTTGGAGGTCAAGAAGCATGGCAATGAAAATCATGAAGTTGGTCATCAATGGTGTGACACAAATTGTCACACCCTAATTCAAAAAATCATAACTCACAAACCACAAATGATAAATTCACAAACTCTATACCAAAATCACCATGAGTGTGTCTAGTTTAAGCACAAAAAATTTGAGAACCATTGGATACATTCTCATCATTTCACAATTGATTTGGCAAAGTGTACAAAATTTGGTCACATGTCACAAACCCTAAGGCCAATTAAAAACCACTCATCCAAAAATTCTGGAAAAATAATGATAAAAAAGTAGAGATCATGATGAACACAACACAAAAAATCCCATTGAATTTGGATCAAAAATGAGCAAGTTATGAATTTTGGAGGATTGATGAAATAATTGAAGAAATAAGTTGGAATAAAATTGAGAGAATGGCATTTTTGTAAATAAACCAGTCACTTATCAAAACGACCGTGTTTTGGTCCAGAAAATGAAATATTTTCATTGGCTAGTGGGGGGATGGTACAGTAACACGTGAGAATGAAGGAAATCTGGGCTTCTAGGGTTTGTGAACAGTGCTTCATCCCTCCCAAAATCGAATTTTCCAATTTCTCCCAAAAATGTCAATTGAGCATACCATTGTAATCATCAAACAACATACAACAACAATCCAAACCCTATTTTCATTAATTTGAACTACACAACAAGGAATCGATGGAAACATTTTCAAGCATCAAGCTTCATTTCATCATATCTTCATGAATACACAACTATTTTCAAAAGGAGAGCATCATGACACTCAGCATTGAAAAACCTTTCCAAAGTATATGTCAATTTGAGAAAATGGGAGGGTCGAATCCATACCTTTTTTGAAGGGCAGTTTGTGTTCTTGATGTTGTTTTGTGATGCCTTGCCAAAACAAATGAGCCTTAAGCTTTCCAATGATGGATAATGGTGATGGTGTGGCTCAAGACATCTTGGAAGTGCTTAGATCATGGACTGTCATGGCTGAGAGTTTCTGACAGAAAGTTGAAAAATGCAAAGATGGATTTTTAGAGAATGAGATGAAGTTGGCTGTGTTGACAGATTTTTAGTGAATGCCAAGGTGTGGTTGGAATGAGTGTAAGGTGATTGTGTGATGTAGGCTAAGTCATGTTATGTTGGTGGTCACAGTGCAATGCTTTAAGTTTGGTTCATGCAGGGTTTAGGCAACTTTGGTCTTGGACAGGTTTTTGGAGTTTGGCCAAAGCAAGGTGAAATGGCTGGTCTTGGTTGGTCTGCTATGTGATGCTTCTATGCCATTGTCTTTTTGGACAGACCAAAACAAATGCCAAATAGCAAGGTGAGTTAGGTCTAGTTATGTTGGTTTGTTGGCTAGCTGCTCCATGATGAACAATTGGTGAACAAGGTTACTGTTGGTTGGCCAAGCAGAGTTTTGGTTATTTTGGAGCTTTGGACAAGAAAGAGTGAGATGCCAAGATAGCAGGGTTAGTGAATGTTGTTATGTGGTTGTGGCAAGGCCAGGTCTGAGTTGGGTGTGGTGGACAAGGTTTGGGCAGAAAATGCACAAGCAAGGTGAGGTTTTGGTTGGAAGCTTAGACAGATGGGAGGAATAGCCAAAAGCAGCAAGATGATTTTAGAGAGTGTATGATGTTGGTCATGTTTTGCTGGTTAGCAGGGTGCAAAGCTTCAGGTTTGATTTATGCCAGGTTTTGGTGCTATTGTGTCTTGGACAGAAAAGTGCAAATGGCAAGGTAAGGTTCTTTTTGACAGCCTTGGCAATTTGAGGAATGCATGTCTAATGAGAGAGAGTATTTTTGTATCAGGTGGTGTGAGGCTGCAGTGTTATGTTGGTCTTGTTGGTCTGCTACTGCAGGAAATGTTGGTAGCAGGTTTTTTTGATCCTCCAAGGCCAAAAGCTAGGTCCAGTTTTAGAGAGTGTATGGAGTTGGCTAGGTTTTGTTGGTTTTGTTATGACAGAAAATTGCAAATGGCAAGGCAAGTTAGGTTTAGTTGCTGCTACCAGTTTTGATGACAGGAAAAATGCAAAATGGCCAAGTGATCTTTGTTTTAGGATGAGTGATGAATGGTCCTGCTATGTGGCTGCCATGGATTTTCTGAAATGCAAAGCAACTAGCAAGGGTGAGTTTTTAGAATGCTGTATCCAGTGTGGTTTGTTATGTTTGTTGACAGAAAATGGCATGGTGAGGGCATGATTTTCTGCTGCAGTGTGGCTTGGTCTTTTTTGAGGTTATTGAGTTTTTGACAGCCCAAAAACCTAATGCCAATATCAGGGTCCTCTTTTGTAGGATGTGGTGACAGGTTTTTGCAAGAGTTTTCAAAGCCAAGTGGATGAGTGAAGCCTACAGTGTGTTGTTTTTGTGGCAACTGGTTTTTTTTGGTAAGGTTTGGCAAATGATGAAAGGTTTGATGAACTTGGCTGCTGTTAGAAGTTGCCTTTTGGACAGAATTTTCCAATGCCAAGAGTGAGAATGGATGTTGATTATTGTTTCAAAAAGTGACAGAACCAAAATGATCCAAAAAAAAGTCCTGCTGTTTTTTGTTGCTGGTGGTTTTTTAAACAGCACTTGCCAACTTGACAAAATGCCAAGCAAATCAGTTTTTGCAATAGTTGGAATTGGTTGGTCTGCTGCTACTGTCCTCTCATGACAGAAAAATCCACCACCAACCTGCTGTTTTAGGAGTTGCTTCTGTGGCAAGGCAAGTGAGATCATCTTTTTGAAAATGCATCAAGTTCTGTCAGCAATATGTGGGCTTGTGGTTGCTGCCCTTGTCCTTGACAGAAAAAATGGTGGATAAAAGTCTGCTCTTGGACAGTACAAAGCAAGGTTGCAAGATGTGGTAGCATGGTGACAATGTCCTTTCCTTGCAAAATCCAAGCAAATAAGGCAATGACTTTTCTGTTGGTTATGGCTGCAAAATGTGTTCATAGTGACAGAAAAAATGATGCATAATTGCTGTTAGTACAAGGCATGGTTGTGGAAGCATGGACAAGTATGGTGAATTTGTACCTTTCTTACAATTCAAGCAACCAAGCAATGGCCTTATGTACTGCATATTTTGACTTTGCAAACACATTCTAAATGACATTTATGAGCTGTTCCAATTGGCCAAATGTTGGAAAAATGTTTAAATCAAAAAGTCAACTCTTGGTCAAACTTACATTTAAATGAAAAAGGTCAAAATATGCCATTTTGATTGGTGAAGTTTTGGCTCATGAAATTTATATTTTTGGAAAGAGGGGATCAAATGTGACTTGTAGGAAAAAACCCCACCAAAATTGGCCAAACGGTTTGGGAGATATGGCCCTTTGAAGTTCAAGATTTTCTGAAATCGATTCGATCATAACTTGCCAACCACACATGGGAATTGAGAGTTCTAGGACTTTTTGGAAATGGGAGAACAAGATCTTCAACTTTCATGTTGGGCAAAAATTCATTTGAGGCTTGTATCATGATGTAAGTTTGAGGATCAAAACTTTCCATTTTTGGTAAGTTTCCGTTACAGGCCCAGTTTCCGTTTTGGGAAATTTTTGATCTGGCTTCAAATTCTTCCATGATGGTGTTTGGCATGATGTATGATGACTATTTGGACATGAATGAACTCTCACAAACCAATTCCAATCATCAAATCACTGATTAAATGGACAGTTGACCAACAGTTGACTTTTAGGGTTTCTGACTGATTGTGCATTGACTGATGAATTCCAAACCCTAATTCCTTGAGAACTTGACTTCAAATGATGTCCCAAGTTATATGAACTCTTGATTATTGACCATGGTGCCCAAATTCCACAAGAATGACCACCATCCACTGCTTTGACTGACAGTTGACCTTTTTAGGGTTTTTGACTGTCTGGGCATGAACTGCTGACCTCTGAGCCCTTAACCCTTGACCAAAATACTTCAAATAGACCTCCAAGCCATGTGAACTTGTTGGACAAACCCCAAGGCCTTGATTCAATGAGAAATTCCTTTGCTTGCTTGGTTGACTGATCAGGAGATTAGTTTGACCTAGTTCTTGATTGCTTGCTCTTGAGGCAACTGAGGGACAATGCAAATGCTATGCAATGGATCATGATATGCCATGACCTAATGTGAAAATGTATGCATGATGATAGGTGCAAATTTGAGGTGCTACAGCTGCCCCTATTCAATCAGCTGGGAACCCGAATGGATGAGAGCAACGGCTGTCAGACTTTTGGGGTAAACAGGGATTGAATACCAAGAACCGTAGAATTTGCACAATACAGGGATCCACCAATGGAGACGTCCACTGGGATTTGATATTTATTGCTGGGTATATTTTTTGTTTTCAGAGGGTACGGCCACATCCAGACATCACAACGATGGGGAATGGGAACAAAAATCACAACTAGATGCCAACGGACAACTAGGAAAAACTCGACGTTTATCGGGACCAACGGAGAGGTAACCAGACGCTATTGAATAACTGGGAGGGATACAACCATACGTCAACGGACGAAATGGGAAAAACTCAACGTTTACCAAGACCAACGGAGAGGTAACCAAACATTAATGAATGATTGAGAGGACTCGACCAGACATCAACGGATGAATGGGAGAAAACTCGACGTTTACAGACATCGGAAGATGATGTTTACAGACACCAAAAGGATCGACCAGACATTTACAGATGAATGGGAATACTCGACGTTTACAGACATCGAAAGATGATGTTTACAGACACCAAAAAGATCGACCAGACATTTACTGATGAATGGGAAGACTCGACGTTTACAGACATCGAAAGATGATGTTTACAGACACCAAAAAGATCGACCAGACATTTACAGATGAATGGGAATGAGAGAAACACAACCAGACGTCAACGGACGACTGGGAAAAACTCGTCGTTTATCGAAACCAACGGAGAGGCAAGTCCACATGGGGACAGGTACAACTAGACGTCATAGGACGAATAGGAAAAACTCGACGTTTATCGACACCAACGGAGAGGAGGATACTTCACTTGGGAAGGAGGACACAACCAAATCATCAGCGGATGATCGGGAAAAACTCGACGTTTATCGACACCAACGGAGAGGAGGAAACTTCTTCGGTCTGAATACCGGAAAATTGGCCTTGTGCCATGAGTACATCGACCTGATCGTCGGAAACTCCTTCGGTCTGAATACCGGAAAATTGGCCTTGTGCCATGAGTACATCGACCTGATCGTCGGAAACTCCTTCGGTCTGAATACCGGAAAATTGGCCTTGTGCCGTGAGTACATCGACCTGATCGTCGGAAACTCCTTCGGTCTGAATACCGGAAAATTGGCCTTGTGCCACGAGTACATCGACCTGATCGTCGGAAACTCCTTCGGTCTGAATACCGGAAAATTATAAGTACATATTATCTATAGCCGTCAAAACATAGATAATACACTCGCATGGAAGATTATCCATAACCGGGTTGTAGGTTGCTAAATGAATAATCGACCGAAAAGAAAGGCATCTGGGTACCAGACTCGGTATGCATAAGATGACCAATCAACAGGGGATAAAGCTGCTAACTCGGAGCAAGTATCCGAAAGGAAGGGGAAGACCCAATGGGGACAATACTGCTTGATCAAGGCAAGTATCCAGAGGGGAAAGAATATCAATATCACAAACCGGATACTGATAACTGCAAAGAGGGGATTACATCTACCGGTTAGTAGGCAGAAAACCACGGAAAAGTAACCAGTCATCATCGGGATGAGCACAAAGGGTTAATTCCAACAAGGGGAGGGAAGTGGGATTTTACAACTACCAGCTAGTGGGTAGAAAACCACGAAGATAGGACTTACAGCTACCGGTTTTGGTGGTAGAGGCCAACAAATTCCGCTGAGGATGAAATGAATGAGTGCCGGTTAGTGAGCGACTATTCATTTATGCCCCAGGGCAGCACAAGAGGTAGTCAACAAGAAGCCAATTTAGGATCGATCCAAAAAGGCAGACTGAATCAAGACTCATCCTAATGAGGAAAGAACTCAATAGGGAAAACCCGTCCCATTAGGGAGGGAACGGAAGCAACCGTCATCCACGAGGATGTATCTCAGTGGGGAAATGGCAGGAAAAGATTGACACTTTCTGCTTAAGGGGTAGACTCTACATGGAGAGATCAGACACACCCATATCTGCTTAAGGAAAAAAACTCAAGCTGGCAAGTTACCAACAATTGGGGAGTAACACTGCTGGGGATACCCATTCGACTGAGGAATCGCTTGTTGGGGAAACACCAACCTCTCAACCATGCTGATGAACCCAATTTTAAAGCCGTTCCAATGGCGCGATGCTAAACTCTTTCCAACAACCCAACCTAGGCTGGTCGCCACGGCCCAGGGCTAATGGATATGCTTGCAATGTTGATGCATGAGTTTTTTCTTGCTTTACACAATGCCCCATGATTATGGAAATGCTATGTACTAATGATGCGATATGCTATGCTTATCTAAATGATGAATGCATAAACACACGTCTCCTTCAGAAACAACACCGGGGAACTCCAGGAACTGTGCTGGGGATCCTATAACCATGTCAACTTCCATTCTGCTGGGGAGAGACAAACCTTGCTGGGAAAAAACCATCAACACAACCTCTGCTGGGAAGACAACAGACTTGGAAAACAATCACAACTCCGCGGGGGATGCCGATATCAGTCTACTACAGAAACCCGTCCAATCCACTGGTAGGATGAACTCTGCTGGAGAAATAAATGCTACTCCATTAGGGACGACCCAACCAATCCATATGTAGGAGAATCACTGCTGGAGATGTATTTCATGAGACCCGCTCCACTCGGGGAACTTGCTGAGGAAAAACCACGCCACTCTGCTGAGGAGGACAATCCTAGTGGAGAGAACAACCATAGTGGCGAGAGTAACAACTCTGTCGAGGATGATAGCACGTCATGTCATACTGGAGATGAATTCCCACAAACCTGCCTGGGATAAGCACTCACAGCCATACTGGAGGTAACAGCATCACAAAACCAATTGTTGGGGAACACACCAACAGTCTACTGATAAACTCCACTAGGGGACTCCCGGGGGAAAATAGCTGCCAGGCGCTCAGCGGGGATTCTCAACTGGGGAAATTTGCAAGCATAGGCCTGATGGGGAGAAGCAATCCTTAGATCTGCTGGAGAAAGAAGGTACTGTCCACAGGTATCTCTGCAGGGGAAAATAATTCTGATAGCTTCAATACTGGCTTGGGCTGGGGAACCGTGATAACCTTCAGGCTTGCTGAGGAGACAACGATCTCGAATCTGCCAGGGAGATCACACTCTTAATCCTCTGGGGAGATACAGCTTGTCTGACAGGGATGACGGTCGACTCGTCGAACACTGGTATCCATCATCCACCCATAGTGTTGACTTTCCACTTTTAAGAACTCCCAGACTCTTCTGGACTTTTCTGCTCCATCATCTTGTATTTCCCACTCGTCCGTACTTCACGGAGGTTGAACTCTTGGGATTTATGCATACTTTCCAATCATCAGACTTTGAAGAGTCTTCTTGATTAACTTTCCAGGATCGTTGTCGTAATCCTTCACCGTCTTTTCACGGTTCATCTATCCCTTGCCCCTGGTTGGACTCTGAGGGGATCTTTTGTCAAAAAGGTTCAAATTACCACTGGTAAGTGAATGAAGATGTCTAACTGCACTTGCACCAGAGATCGTTAGATAAAAAAACGTGCCCCAGGTATACCCCATGATAAAGCTCAAACAGCACTCTACTGGGGATGCCCCACAATAGAGCTAATAGGGACTTGGAGGGAGAAATGTTGCACTACTGGGGACATGAAGATGAACATCCTCAAACAACACTGCGTCGGGCAACTTCACTGAGGAGAGACCATACGAGGTCCTGTAGGACAAAGATACAGTCACGCTCGAGATACGAACAATTGTCTTACCTGTTGGTGATCATACCACCCCCGGGAGAGCACTGCGGATCTCCTAAGTATCCTTCCATCATCGTGAACGTTCACTTTGTTTAAGAACAATTTTTTTTGAAAAATTTGTGTATTTTGAAAACAATGATACTTTATCAATTAAAACATGCAAAACGTTTGTTGAGTTGAAACAAATAAGAGTGCAAATAATTTGATGAAAAGCTCAAATTGATGTGATGGAATGGTAGTCTGCAAAGGGCGAGACTCCATAGATCTGTACAAGTTTGAAATCGGTGATATATATTGGAGAGGGCTACATTGAACATAATGACCTTTCCTCTACCATTCTGAATTTGCGATGTATTCAAAGCTTCAGTCGACAACGAATCGAGAATCCCTGACGGATGACAGATATAGAGCACAGTCTTGTCAAGATGCAGTTACTTGCCAAATCCCTAATTTTTGCCTAGATTGCCCCAGTGTGAGGTGATCAATCTAGCGGGATGCAAATTCTCTTTCTTTTTTTCCAATGTCTCTAACTTTTGCCTGGATCGCCCTTTCGGGTTTTCAATCCACCGAGACGCTCCTTTTTGACTAAGTCGCCCTTTGGGGTGTTTGACTTATCGAGCTTTTGCTTTTTTTTGTTTTAGGCGAAGTATTTCTTGACTGCATCGGAATTCACAGGACGAGTGAACTTTTCCATCCATTGTTGTGAGTGTCAAAACATTGCTTGAAGAGGCTCTTTTGACAACATATGGACATTCATAGCTTGGGGTTCACTTGCCCCTGGAATCGGGTACGAAAGACAAGACTTTCTTGAGCACAGGGTCCCTCGGAACACACGAGGCTTGATCTTCTTGTCGAATGCTTTTTCACTCTCTGCTGATATGACTGTCCATGACACATGGCAGTTGATCTCCTCCTTTCGATCGAATTCAGCATCAGCCAACTTGGGACTTTGAGGGTGCTATTTTTTGTTTCTTTCTTTCTTTTGATCTTGCTTTTGATTTTGCTTTCTTTTGATTTCTTTTGATTTTGCACCCTCCTCTTTCTTTTTCTTTTTTCTTTTTTTTTCTTTTTTTCGATAATGCCCCAGTTGGCCGTTCTGCTGATTCTCGAGATGCAGCTGAGTGATCTTCTTTTCTTGCTCAAGAAGTCGGGAAATCTCGTCAGGAATCCCTTCAACATCATCTTCGTCCGCTTCGAATACAGGGAATTCAAAATTGGGAGATGACGTCCGATCACTATGTTCAATGGGTTTGAGAAACAACCTGCATAATGATTTGATATGAAAAGCTCTTTGAAAATCAAACAAGACAATCGTTATGCAGATGAAAAGACTGCTTTTATTCCTGTTTTTAAAGGTTTTTTGTGATCACCAATTTCATGCAAAAAGCGAAAAAGGAAAACAATTGGAAAAACAAATGTTTTAACATGAATTATTTGAATGAAAATATCATTGCACAAAATGCTGCCAACAATGTCATCACTTCTCCTTTTGGCATGGGAGAAGGGTTTTTAAACAAAGTGATTGTTACTCTGACTTATGAAAAACTGTAGGAAAGCCCACAGTGACCCAATTGTGGCAGACACCTCCAGGAATGATGAAATTGTTCAAATCCCCTGCGTCCTCTTCCAAGATAGCAGCATCCTTTTCTTCAAGTTGATCGTCATGGATGAATCCTCCACTCTTGAACAGACCTTGCTCATTGCATGCCCCAGAATAGTAGCCAATGCCAGCCCGGGATCGATTAACCAGGAATAAATCCATCAACAGTACAAAGTCTGGCAAATATCTCTCTGAGTTCACAATTCTCTTGCTCAGGATGATCCATCAATCTGGCAGAGATGGCTCTGGTATAATACCGGCAAAGTGCGTCTTCAAAATAAATGAAGATCGCAGGGTCATACCACAGGACAGGAGACCGGAACAGAACCTGCTGATGCAAATGATGCATGAAGTGTTTATGCATATGCTTGTTTTTATTTCAAAGGAACTCGAGGGTTTTATTTGCAAACTTTGAAATATTTAGTATTTTGATCATATATGAGAATATCTCCTCAGATATATCAGGTGAAAAAATTTTCCGGTTTTTTCATGTTTTGAAATTTTTTGCAAATAAACTCCTTTGAGTTCCTTGAAAATTTTCTTTTTTTGATTTTTTTTCTGATTTTTTCATTGCGTTTCTTTTGAAAAATAAATATGCTATGATGCACATGATGCAGACTGGACTGGCTGGTTGTGCAAACTCTGACTAGGTCGAAGCTTCAGTCAAGATCAGAACATAAATCCAACTTATGGTCAAACTGATCACACTGTTGTCTGAACTAGAGTCACCAACAGAACCAAAGTCACCAACGGTACCTGTAATGAATAACCCTTCCCACTCACGGGCGTAGTCTAGGCCAGGGTAAGGTCGAGAGAAACACAGCATAAATAACCTTTCGCAGAATATCATCCTGTGCACACCCGATGTATGCACCGATAATATCCCACCAGGGTCTGAACTGCTCGTGATATCAATGTTCCGCTAAGTGGCGCCATACCACCCGCTTCCCATGAATCACTCTATTCCTAGGTTTCCTAGATTTCACTCATAGCCTGGGTATTGGGCCTTTTACCTCGAGTAACTCCCACCCCAAACAGAGAAACACAGCACAACCAGCAGATGAATATGAATAAATGCAAACAATAATGCAAACAATAAATGCAAACAATAAATGCAAATATATACAAATGAATGCAATAAATAACAGCCAATAGCAACCAAACCCTATCCTAGAGAGCGCTAGGAGAGACTCGCTCAGGGAAGATGGACCAGCACAGGTCAACTTCTCTTAATTCCCCAGCAGAGTCGCCAGCTGTCGCATCGCGCGAAAAACCGGCGGGAAAAGAAGAACAACAGAGCCGCCACCGTGCGTTATTTATCCCAAAAGAGGGAAAGGAAACGCTCAGAGTAAACCTGGGAAAAGAACATGGTCTCGCGACCAAAGAGAATGGGTTCGGGAGTCGGTTATGCGAAGGGAAGGTATTAGCACCCCTACGCATCCGTAGTACTCTACGGGATCCACGCACACTAGAAAGGAAAATTGGTTGCTAAACACTGCTCAAATATTCACACACACTGGCTGAAAGAAACGAAAGAGACTGACTGAAACTGGACTCGGCAGGATGTCGCATCCTGGGCCTACTTAGTCTATCAGGCATAGACATCAGAGTCAAAGTAGTTCGGACTGGGGAAACAACACATGCTCGCTAGGATGTCGCATCCTATGCATACGTATCTTCTCGGACGAGAGAAGAATCAGAGCATTCGTAGCTCGGCTGACACGCACACAAACAAACACAAATAGGCAAACGTGGAGCCCGACTGCCAATCACTGGACTTATGTCAGCATCCGAACCTAAACGCACACAAGAAGGCAAACATGGAGCCTGAATGCCAATCACTGGACTTACATTGACATCCGAACCTAAACAACACAACAGATAGATAGGGAGTCTGGGACTCAGCCTACAACTGTCAAACACAAGCAAAAAGACAGACAGCAAATGCTAAGGAGTCAGGGACTCGAGCCTAGCAAAGGTCAGACAACACACACAAAAAGAAAAAGGGCGCCCGGAGAGATCAGCTCAATCTCCTGCCTACATACTTCATCTGGTATGAAGATCAGGGTGATGTAGTTCCCCTACGCAGGGATAAAGGACTAGCCTAACCAGATAACAGAGGGAGACACAACTCTAGGGAGACTACGACTCGAGCCTAGATGTTGTCATGCAAAATCAAACCTAAGTTATGGTTTCTAGCTAAATGGCACAAGGGCCAACCTATCCTAAGTATGGCTCACACAGGAAGCAAGCCACACACACTTAACTTGCACAGGAAGCAAGCCAAGCAAAACCTAACTTGCACAGGAAGCAAGTCTAAACTAATCCTAACTTGCACAGGAAGCAAGTCAAACTATCCTAACTTGCACAGGAAGCAAGTCAAACTATCCTAACTTGCACAGGAAGCAAGTCAAACTATCCTAACTTGCACAGGAAGCAAGTCAAACTATCCTACAAGCACAGATAGCACACGCTATACACAAACAAGTGGCTCAAACAAGGGTTAGGTTTTAGTCAAGGGGTCATATCAACCTCAACAAACAAACCTCTGGAACTGGGTGAATGTTGCTCTTAACCTTGCCATTGAGGGGCTAAGGTGAAGCAGATGAAAGGATGAAGTGAGGATGAGACCTCACAGCTCTTATCCCTGGCCTGGGAGAGCTCAAGACAAGAATGTGTGGGTTCAGAAAGTGGGAACCCTTCTACACATTTAAAACTGACTCAACTGTACAGTTTGTATAAGATCTTGGGTTTGTATCTGCAATGCATCAACACAGTGGCGTGAGCAAAGCAGATGACACACTGAATAGTGGGGGATAGATTGCATATCCCTACCTTCCACCAATTGCCTCTTCACTTAGGAGGACTTTGACTCTATGCAAGGACAAAAGTAAACAATCACAAACATTGCCTCTTAAGGAGGACTTCAGACAGTTGCCTGGCCAAGTAACAGGCCAGGTCTTCCAGACTACATGAAGTAAAAGAGACATACCTCAATGCAAATTGCTTATAGAAGCAAAGCAAAGCAAAAAAGTTCACAAAGAACTAAGCAACTAAAGCACCTGAAACAGTCAAGCAGATGTTAGTATGCAACTTCAAACAAAACAAACAGAAACAGACAACAACTGTCCATTAGAGGCACATGGATGTGCAAGGCACAAGGCTTAGGGCATGTGAGCCAAGCCACCTACAAAACAAAGAGGTTAGACAATGATACTTGAGTAAGCTCAATCAAAAGAATCGGTCTCAATGGCCATTTGATGGTCAACCTGAAAACACAAGCTCAAAGGTGAGTAACAGGACCACTAGGGCAAGCCTAGGGTCAAAAGTGAATGAGAAAGTCAAGACAGCAAGGGTCAAGTATCCAAAATCATGTTCAAACAATTAGGAAACAAAACCAATTGGGTTCACATTCATATCAATCACTATCATCATTTCATGAACCATTTAGGTCAAAACATGGCAAACAGGAGCTCATAGAAGTCAACAGCAAGACTTGCATAAAAAGCAATCTAAACATTTTCCAAAAATCACCAAATAAATCATGATCAAACCTAACACATAGCATGGTAAGCATGTCAAATTTCATCCCATTTGGACAAGTGGAAGGCAGTCAATGAAAATCAGAAAGTCAAAGCCAATTTGAGCATGCTCAAAGAAGTCAACCAAACATGCATCAACTTAGAAAAATCATAAGTCAAGAATGGTGTATGATAAATGAATGGGACTAAAGCCATGGCAAAGATGAGGATGTCTAGTTATCTCATGCAAAATTTCATGTCCATCCAATAAAGTATGAGAATTTCACAAATGAAATGGGAACATGTGTCACACAAAGTCAACATTTGACTAGGCAGGGAAGAAAAATCTCAAACAAATAGAAAATAGTTCAATTAAATCCAGGAAAATTCACATGTAAACTAGACATACAAGAGTAGGCTCATGCAAAATTTCAATCCATTTGGAGGTCAAGAAGCATGGCAATGAAAATCATGAAGTTGGTCATCAATGGTGTGACACAAATTGTCACACCCTAATTCAAAAAATCATAACTCACAAACCACAAATGATAAATTCACAAACTCTATACCAAAATCACCATGAGTGTGTCTAGTTTAAGCACAAAAAATTTGAGAACCATTGGATACATTCTCATCATTTCACAATTGATTTGGCAAAGTGTACAAAATTTGGTCACATGTCACAAACCCTAAGGCCAATTAAAAACCACTCATCCAAAAATTCTGGAAAAATAATGATAAAAAAGTAGAGATCATGATGAACACAACACAAAAAATCCCATTGAATTTGGATCAAAAATGAGCAAGTTATGAATTTTGGAGGATTGATGAAATAATTGAAGAAATAAGTTGGAATAAAATTGAGAGAATGGCATTTTTGTAAATAAACCAGTCACTTATCAAAACGACCGTGTTTTGGTCCAGAAAATGAAATATTTTCATTGGCTAGTGGGGGGATGGTACAGTAACACGTGAGAATGAAGGAAATCTGGGCTTCTAGGGTTTGTGAACAGTGCTTCATCCCTCCCAAAATCGAATTTTCCAATTTCTCCCAAAAATGTCAATTGAGCATACCATTGTAATCATCAAACAACATACAACAACAATCCAAACCCTATTTTCATTAATTTGAACTACACAACAAGGAATCGATGGAAACATTTTCAAGCATCAAGCTTCATTTCATCATATCTTCATGAATACACAACTATTTTCAAAAAGGAGAGCATCATGACACTCAGCATTGAAAAACCTTTCCAAAGTATATGTCAATTTGAGAAAATGGGAGGGTCGAATCCATACCTTTTTTGAAGGGCAGTTTGTGTTCTTGATGTTGTTTTGTGATGCCTTGCCAAAACAGATGAGCCTTAAGCTTTCCAATGATGGATAATGGTGATGGTGTGGCTCAAGACATCTTGGAAGTGCTTAGATCATGGACTGTCATGGCTGAGAGTTTCTGACAGAAAGTTGAAAAATGCAAAGATGGATTTTTAGAGAATGAGATGAAGTTGGCTGTGTTGACAGATTTTTAGTGAATGCCAAGGTGTGGTTGGAATGAGTGTAAGGTGATTGTGTGATGTAGGCTAAGTCATGTTATGTTGGTGGTCACAGTGCAATGCTTTAAGTTTGGTTCATGCAGGGTTTAGGCAACTTTGGTCTTGGACAGGTTTTTGGAGTTTGGCCAAAGCAAGGTGAAATGGCTGGTCTTGGTTGGTCTGCTATGTGATGCTTCTATGCCATTGTCTTTTTGGACAGACCAAAACAAATGCCAAATAGCAAGGTGAGTTAGGTCTAGTTATGTTGGTTTGTTGGCTAGCTGCTCCATGATGAACAATTGGTGAACAAGGTTACTGTTGGTTGGCCAAGCAGAGTTTTGGTTATTTTGGAGCTTTGGACAAGAAAGAGTGAGATGCCAAGATAGCAGGGTTAGTGAATGTTGTTATGTGGTTGTGGCAAGGCCAGGTCTGAGTTGGTTGTGGTGGACAAGGTTTGGGCAGAAAATGCACAAGCAAGGTGAGGTTTTGGTTGGAAGCTTAGACAGATGGGAGGAATAGCCAAAAGCAGCAAGATGATTTTAGAGAGTGTATGATGTTGGTCATGTTTTGCTGGTTAGCAGGGTGCAAAGCTTCAGGTTTGATTTATGCCAGGTTTTGGTGCTATTGTGTCTTGGACAGAAAAGTGCAAATGGCAAGGTAAGGTTCTTTTTGACAGCCTTGGCAATTTGAGGAATGCATGTCTAATGAGAGAGAGTATTTTTGTATCAGGTGGTGTGAGGCTGCAGTGTTATGTTGGTCTTGTTGGTCTGCTACTGCAGGAAATGTTGGTAGCAGGTTTTTTTGATCCTCCAAGGCCAAAAGCTAGGTCCAGTTTTAGAGAGTGTATGGAGTTGGCTAGGTTTTGTTGGTTTTGTTATGACAGAAAATTGCAAATGGCAAGGCAAGTTAGGTTTAGTTGCTGCTACCAGTTTTGATGACAGGAAAAATGCAAAATGGCCAAGTGATCTTTGTTTTAGGATGAGTGATGAATGGTCCTGCTATGTGGCTGCCATGGATTTTCTGAAATGCAAAGCAACTAGCAAGGGTGAGTTTTTAGAATGCTGTATCCAGTGTGGTTTGTTATGTTTGTTGACAGAAAATGGCAAGGTGAGGGCATGATTTTCTGCTGCAGTGTGGCTTGGTCTTTTTTGAGGTTATTGAGTTTTTGACAGCCCAAAACCTAATGCCAATATCAGGGTCCTCTTTTGTAGGATGTGGTGACAGGTTTTTGCAAGAGTTTTCAAAGCCAAGTGGATGAGTGAAGCCTACAGTGTGTTGTTTTTGTGGCAACTGGTTTTTTTTGGTAAGGTTTGGCAAATGATGAAAGGTTTGATGAACTTGGCTGCTGTTAGAAGTTGCCTTTTGGACAGAATTTTCCAATGCCAAGAGTGAGAATGGATGTTGATTATTGTTTCAAAAAGTGACAGAACCAAAATGATCCAAAAAAAAGTCCTGCTGTTTTTTGTTGCTGGTGGTTTTTTAAACAGCACTTGCCAACTTGACAAAATGCCAAGCAAATCAGTTTTTGCAATAGTTGGAATTGGTTGGTCTGCTGCTACTGTCCTCTCATGACAGAAAAATCCACCACCAACCTGCTGTTTTAGGAGTTGCTTCTGTGGCAAGGCAAGTGAGATCATCTTTTTGAAAATGCATCAAGTTCTGTCAGCAATATGTGGGCTTGTGGCTGCTGCCCTTGTCCTTGACAGAAAAAATGGTGGATAAAAGTCTGCTCTTGGACAGTACAAAGCAAGGTTGCAAGATGTGGTAGCATGGCGACAATGTCCTTTCCTTGCAAAATCCAAGCAAATAAGGCAATGACTTTTCTGTTGGTTATGGCTGCAAAATGTGTTCATAGTGACAGAAAAAATGCTGCATAATTGCTGTTAGTACAAGGCATGGTTGTGGAAGCATGGACAAGTATGGTGAATTTGTACCTTTCTTACAATTCAAGCAACCAAGCAATGGCCTTATGTACTGCATATTTTGACTTTGCAAACACATTCTAAATGACATTTATGAGCTGTTCCAATTGGCCAAATGTTGGAAAAATGTTTAAATCAAAAAGTCAACTCTTGGTCAAACTTACATTTAAATGAAAAAGGTCAAAATATGCCATTTTGATTGGTGAAGTTTTGGCTCATGAAATTTATATTTTGGAAAGAGGGGATCAAATGTGACTTGTAGGAAAAAACCCCACCAAAATTGGCCAAACGGTTTGGGAGATATGGCCCTTTGAAGTTCAAGATTTTCTGAAATCGATTCGATCATAACTTGCCAACCACACATGGGAATTGAGAGTTCTAGGACTTTTTGGAAATGGGAGAACAAGATCTTCAACTTTCATGTTGGGCAAAAATTCATTTGAGGCTTGTATCATGATGTAAGTTTGAGGATCAAAACTTTCCATTTTTGGTAAGTTTCCGTTACAGGCCCAGTTTCCGTTTTGGGAAATTTTTGATCTGGCTTCAAATTCTTCCATGATGGTGTTTGGCATGATGTATGATGACTATTTGGACATGAATGAACTCTCACAAACCAATTCCAATCATCAAATCACTGATTAAATGGACAGTTGACCAACAGTTGACTTTTAGGGTTTCTGACTGATTGTGCATTGACTGATGAATTCCAAACCCTAATTCCTTGAGAACTTGACTTCAAATGATGTCCCAAGTTATATGAACTCTTGATTATTGACCATGGTGCCCAAATTCCACAAGAATGACCACCATCCACTGCTTTGACTGACAGTTGACCTTTTTAGGGTTTTTGACTGTCTGGGCATGAACTGCTGACCTCTGAGCCCTTAACCCTTGACCAAAATACTTCAAATAGACCTCCAAGCCATGTGAACTTGTTGGACAAACCCCAAGGCCTTGATTCAATGAGAAATTCCTTTGCTTGCTTGGTTGACTGATCAGGAGATTAGTTTGACCTAGTTCTTGATTGCTTGCTCTTGAGGCAACTGAGGGACAATGCAAATGCTATGCAATGGATCATGATATGCCATGACCTAATGTGAAAATGTATGCATGATGATAGGTGCAAATTTGAGGTGCTACACCTGGCTGTGCTGTCTGTGTTTCTCTGTTTGGGGTGGGAGTTACTCGAGGTAAAAGGCCCAATACCCAGGCTATGAGTGAAATCTAGGAAACCTAGGAATAGAGTGATTCATGGGAAGCGGGTGGTGTACGCCACTTAGCGGAACATTGATATCACGAGCAGTTCAGACCCTGGTGGGATATTATCGGTGCATACATCGGGTGTGCACAGGATGATATTCTGCGAAAGGTTATTTATGCTGCGTTTCTCTCGACCTTACCCTGGCCTAGACGACACCCGTGAGTGGGGCGGGAATGATCTTCTTAACAGGTACAGTTGGTGACTCCTGGTACTGATGGTGACTACGAGTTATACTTCTGGACGCCGGAGGTTTGACCCTGGTATCGATCGGAGGGTTCCGTTTATTTCGGATCCCTGGGCTGAATTTGAGGGTACTCGCTCAGATGGTGACTCAGTTCTCCAGACTTGGCTTCAGATGCCAGCTCCTCAGATGACTTTGGGGTTTCAGATGGTTCCTCAGATGCCAGTTCCTGCCAGTCTTGGCTCCATCATTTGCATCATAGCATGTTTATTTTCCAAAAAAAATAGTAATGCATGAAAATAAAAAAGGTTAACTCGCATACGCATATCCTTTTCAGGATCATTCATGATAAAATAGCATTCGCATCATATGCATATCATACACACATCATCCTTGCATTACAGACATGCTTGGGAGTGACTTCTTACTTTGGGTTTTGACTGAGACAGGATTGTTGATCACCGTCCGCACCGCGACCAGACTCAATCATCAGAAGAAGTATGGATCAGGTTCAGACCGAGCTAGCTGAGATGAGGGCGAACATGGCCCAGTTCATGAACATGATGCAAGGGGTCGTTCAGGGGCAAGAGGAGCTGCGTGCCTTAGCCCAGAGACAGGAAGTTGCGATTCCAACTGCCAACCGTGCTTCACCAGTGGGTGTTCCTGTGGATGATAATGTTGCTGCTGCCACTCCCGCCAGTAACTTTGATGGGGTTGATGAGTTGGGGGGCATCAGAATCAATGGACAATCTCTTACTGCAGAGGTCAATGTCAGAGCTACCCGGGCTCCGATTCGTCATCCAGCTCCGTTTGTCAACCAACAAGAGGACATGTTCACGTTGCTGAGTGAGGGAGATGAAGTGGTCAAAATGGAGGATAGGGATCGTAAAGTGGATGCTCTTGCTGAGAAAATCCGAGCCATGGAGTGCCAGCACTCACTTGGGTTTGATGTGACCGACATGGGTCTGGTGGAAGGGTTGAAGATCCCCTACAAGTTCAAGGCACCCTCATTCGAAAAGTACAACGGTACCTCCTGTCCTCGCACCCATGTGCAAGCTTACTTCAGGAAGATCTCTGCTTATACTGACGATGAGAAGATGTGGATGTACTTTTTCCAAGATAGTCTATCTGGGGCATCTTTGGACTGGTACATGGAATTGAAGAGAGAATCAGTCAGAAGCTGGAGAGACTTGGGAGAAGCCTTTCTGAGGCAATACAAGCATAACATGGACATGGCGCCGAGCCGAACCCAATTGCAGAGTTTGTGTCAAAAATCCAAGGAGAGCTTCAAAGAGTATGCTCAGAGATGGCGTGAGCTAGCCGCTATAGTGCAACCTCCTATGTTGGAGAGAGAGCTGATTGACATGTTCATTGGAACCTTGCAAGGAGTGTTCATGGATCGCTTGGGAAGTTGCCCGTTCAGTAGTTTTTCAGATGTTGTTGTCTGTGGGGAGAGGACTGAAAGCCTTATCAAAGCAGGAAAGATTCAAGATCCTGGCTCTTCAAGTTCTTCCAGTTCTAAGAAGACATACTCTGGGGCACCCAAAAGGGGAGAGATTGAAACAAATGTTGTGCACCGTCGGAGGAGTGCAAACAGAGGACAGTATCGTCAGGCTGCTGCTGTGACTATCCCAGCAACTCAAACTCAACAGCAACAGAGAAAACCAGCTCAGCAGCATCAGCGTCAGCAACATCGTTCTCAGCAGCAGGCTTCCCAGCCTCACGATGGTAATCAAGCTGGTACAAGTAATGAGAGGAAGAAGATCATTTTTGATCCAATCCCCACGTCCTACGCCGAACTGTATCCCTCTCTGTTAGAGCGGAACTTGATCACTCCCAGAGACCCGCCGCCCATACCCGTCAACCCTCGGTGGTGGTATAGGCCTGAACAGCATTGTGTGTATCACTCGGGTGCTCCTGGTCATGATGTGGATAGCTGCTTTCAGCTGAAGATGAAGGTTCAAGACCTTGTGAGGTCAGGTATTCTGATTTTGGAAGACTTAGGTCCCAATGCTAATCAAGCCTGAAGATAACAAGTCCCGGGCTGACGCCGACTTTTTCTTCAGAAGGGTTGTTCGGAAAGCAGAAGCTGCTGATGCAAGAAATACTGACAGTTGTCGTCCCCGATGGGATCTATCACAATTGGGTCACTGTGGGCTTTCCTACAGTCTGTTCATAAGTCTTTGTAATAATCACTTTGTTTAAAAAACCCTTCTCCCATGCCAAAAGGAGAAGTGATGGCATTGTTGGCAACATTTTGTGCAATGATATTTTATTCAAATAAATGCATGTTAAACATTTGTTTTTCCATTTGTTTTCCCTTTTCGCTTTTTGCATGAAATTGGTGATCACAAAAAACCTTTAAAAAGACAAGAATAAAAGCAATCTTTTCATCTGCATAACGATTGTCTTGTTTGATTTTCAAAGAGCTTTTCATATCAAAATCATTATGCAGGTTGTTTCTCAAACCCATTGAACATAATGATCGGACGTCATCTCCCAATTTTGAATTCCCTGTATTCGAAGCGGACGAAAATGATGTTGAAGGGATTCCTGACGAGATTTCCCGACTTCTTGAGCAAGAAAAGAAGATCACTCAGCTGCATCTCGAGAATCAGCAGAACAGCCAACTGGGGCATTTATCAAAAAAAAAAAGAGAAAAAGAAAAGAAAGAGGAGGGTGCAAAATCCAAGAAAAAAATCAAAAGAAATCAAAAGCAAAATCAAAAGAAAACAAAAGAAGATAGCACCCTCAAAGTCCCAAGTTGACTGATGCTGAATTCGATCAAAAACAAAAGATCAACTTCCATGTTTTATGGTCAGAAAGCATTTGACAAGAAGATCAAGCCTCGCGTGTTCCGAGGGACCTTGTGCTCAAGAAAGTCTTGTCTTTCGTGCTCGATTCCAGGGGCAAGTGAACCCCTAAGCTATGAATGACCATATGTTGTCAAGAGAGCCTCTTCAGGCAGTGTTCTGACACTTACAACAATGGATAGAAGTTCACTCGTCCTGTGAATTCCAATGCAGTCAAGAAATACTTCGCCTAAAGAAAAAAAGCAAAACAGCTCGCTAAGTCGAACACCCCAAAGGGCGACTTAGGCAAAAAAGAGCGTCTCGGTGGATTGAAAACCCGAAAGGGCGATCCAGGCAAAAGTTAGAGACATTGAAAAAAAAAAAGAGAATTCGCATCCCGCTAGATTGAACACCTCACACTGGGGCAATCTAAGCAAAAATTAGGGATTTGGCAAGTAACTGCATCTTGACAAGACTGTGCTGTATATCTGTCATCCGTCGGGAATTCTCGATTCGTCGTCGACTGAAGCTTTGAATACATCGAAAATTCAGAATGGTAGAGGAAAGGTCATTATGTTCAATGTAGCCCTCTCCAATATATATCATCAATTTCAAACTTGTACAGATCCATGGAGTCTCGCCCTTTGCAGACTACCATTCCATTACATCTATTTGAGCTTTTATCCAATTATTTGCACTCTTATTTGTTCCAACTCAACAAATGTTTTGCATGTTTTAATTGATAAAGTATCATTGTTTTCAAAATAAACAAATTTTTCAAAAAAATTGTTCTTAAATAAAGTGAACATTCACAATGATGGAAGGATACCTAGGAGACCCGCAGTGCTCTCCCGAGGGTGGTATGATTACCAACAGGTAAGACAATTGTTCGTATCTCGAGCATGACTGTATCTTTGTCCTGCCGAACCTCGTATGGTTCCTCCTCAGTGATTTTGCCCGATGCAGTGTTGGTTGAAGTTGTTCATCTTCATGTTCCCGGCAGTACAGATTCTTCCTCCAAATCCCTGTTAGCTCTATTGTGGGGCATCCCCAGTAGAGTGCTGTCTGAGCCTCACCGTGGGGCATCCCCAGCAAGTTTGCTGTTTCGGACATTATTGTGGGGCAGCTCCCCTAGCAGAGTGTTTACTGAAGGCTTCAACTTTCCTCTCTCCAACAGAGCAGTCTTCACCTCTCCCCCAACGTGGGTGTTTTTCTTTGAAGATTCAGTATTTGGTAGATCAACATCCCAGTACTATGTCATGCCCTCAGGTGGATCCCTCAGCGGAGTTGTTGGCATGATGAGCTTTCTCAATGCCTATCTATCCTCATCAGAGATCTGGTTGCTCCTTGGTATCTCTGATTTCCAGCACGAGTTGTTGTGGCGCGTCCGCCAGTATGTTGAACTTTGTTCTCTGGTTGTGACCGACGATTCCTCCAGAAGCCTCTCGTGGCTCTTCCTCCCCTGCAGGATAGGTGTTCCCTGATATCCCAGTCCCCAGTGGATTTTCGTCGCTCTCTGGTGGCTTTGGTTTTCTCTCCGGACGGTTGACTCCTGGACCCGCGTGTTGAGCATGTCTGTTGGCCAGCATTCATCATACATTCATCATGCATAATGCATACATGCATAATCATAGCATTCGGATACTCATGTTGCAGCTGTTGCCGTGTGTCTGTTGGTGATTGCATTCTGCTATTTGGTAATACAAATCTCTCCAGTAGATTTTCCTCAAGCAAAAATGGGTGTGTCCGATCTCTCCATGTAGAGTCAACCCCTTAAGCAGAAAGTGTCTATCCTTTCCTGCCATTTCCCCACTGAGATACATCCTCGTGGATGACGGTTGCTTCCGTTCCCTCCCTAATGGGATGGGTTTTCCCTATTGAGTTCTTTCCTCATTAGGATGAGTCTTGTTTCAGTCTGCCTTTTTGGATCGACCCTAAACTGGCTACCCGTCGACTGTCTCTTGTGCTTCCCTGGGGCATAAATGAATAGTTGCTCACTAACCGACACTCATTCATCTTATCCTCAGCGGAATTTTTGGCCTCTACCTACTAACCGGTAGTTGTAAGTCCTATCTTTACGGTCTTCTACCCACTAGCTGGTAGTTGTAAATCCTTTTTTCTCACTCTGTCTCAGCAGATCGTTTGTTGGCCTCTACCTACGAACCGGTAGCTGTAAGTCCTATCTTTGTGGTTTTCTACCCACTAGCTGGTAGTTGTAAAATCCCACATTCCTCTCCTTGGTGGAATTAACCCTTTGTGCTCATCCCGATGATGACTGGTTACTTTTCCATTGGCTTCTACCTACAAACCGGTAGTTGTAAGTCCTATCTCTGTGGTTTTCTACCCACAAGCTGGTAGTTGTAAAATCCCACGCTCTCCCCTTGGTGGAGTTAACCCTTTGTGCTCATCCCGATGATGACTGGTTACTTTTTCCGTGGTTTTCTGTCTACAAACCGGTAGATGTAATCCCCTCTTTGTGGTATTAATGGTCTTGTCCCCCTTTGGATACTTGCCTTGATCAAGCAGTATTGTCCCCATTGGGTTTTCACCTTCTTTTCGGATACTTGCTCCGAGTTAGCAACTTTATCCTCTTTGGATTGGTCATCTTTGCATACCTAGTCCTGGTACCGATGCCTTTCTTTTCGGTCGATTATTCATTTAACAACCTACAACCCGGTTATGGATAATCTTCCATGCGAGGTTATTATCTACGTTCTGACGGCTATAGATAATATATCTCATGCGCTCTTTGGTCAATCTTTCGATTGTTATCACCAGCAGAGTAAGATTCGTATTCCCCACGGAATCGGATGTTCATCCTTTAACAAGTTTGCCTTCGCTCTCTTCAGGATGTTTTCGGTCGTTTATCCATTTAACAACCTACAACCCGGTTATGGATAATCTTCCATGCGAGGTTATTATCTACGTTCTGACGGCTATAGATAATATATCTCATGCGCTCTTTGGTCAATCCTTCGATTGTTATCACCAGCAGAGTAAGATTCGTATCCCCTGTGGAATCGGATGTTCATCCTTTAACAAGTTTGCCTTCGCTCTCTTCAGGATGTTTTCGGTCGTTTATCCATTTAACAACCTACAACCCGGTTATGGATAATCTTCCATGCGAGGTTATTATCTACGTTCTGACGGCTATAGATAATATATCTCATGCGCTCTTTGGTCAATCCTTCGATTGTTATCACCAGCAGAGTAAGATTCGTATCCCCTGTGGAATCGGATGTTCATCCTTTAACAAGTTTGCCTTTGCTCTCTTCAGGATGTTTTCGGTCGATTATTCATTTAACAACCTACAACCCGGTTATGGATAATCTTCCATGCGAGGTTATTATCTACGTTCTGACGGCTATAGATAATATGTCTCATGCGCTCTTGGGTCGAAGTCGTCCTCCCCAGCCGAGTAAGATTCGTATTTCTGGTGAAATCGAATGTCCATCCTTTAACAAGACTGCTTTTCTAGCCCTCTTCAGGATGTTGAGTGTTTTGGAACACCAATCAATTCACGCTTTGGCACTCAGGCCAATTTTCCGGTATTCATACCGAGGTGGCGATCAGGCCAATCTCCGACGTTTCAGATTGACATCAAATCTCTCACACACCGATGCTCAGTATTCAAACTGACTTGCGGCGCTCAAGCCATGGTTATCCCTGTGTTACCATTTATTTTGGTATCCAGGTCGACGTTTCTGTTTCGGTATTCAGGCCGATTTCTTTTCCGTTCCAGACGGATTGTTCTTTCAAGACTGTTTCTTTGCCGATCCTGACAGGCATTCTTGTATTATATCCAGTCGGTGCAAATTTCTACGGTTCTTTTGTATTCAATCCCTGTTTACCCTGAAAGTCTGACAGCCACTGCTATCATCCGTTCGGGTTCCCAGCTGATTGAATAGGGGCAGCTGTAGCACCTCAAATTTGCACCTATCATTGCATATACCATCTCATATTAGGTCATAGCATATCATGATACATTGCATAGCATTTGCATTGTCCCCAGTTGTCTCAAGAGCAAGCAAGCAAGAATTAGGTCAAACTGATCAGGAGATCAGTCCATCAATCAAGCAAGGTTGTCTCTCAAGGAATCAAAGCCCTAGGTTTTGTCCAACAAGTTCACATGACTAGAGGGTTCATTTGAAGTGTTCAAGTCAAGGGTTGAAGGCTCAGAGGTCTGCAGTCAATGCACAACCAGGTCAAAACCCTAAACAGTCGACAATCAGTCAAAGCAGTGGATGGTGGCCATTCGTGTGGAATTTGGGCACCATGGTCAATAATCAAGAGCTCATATATCTTGGGACATCATTTGAAGTCAAGGTCTCAAGGAATTAGGGTTTGGAATTCATCAGAAGTACACAGTCAAGTCCAAAACCCTAGAAAGTCAAAGTTGGTCAACTGTGGTTGATTCTATGGTTTTGATGGATGGAAATGGTTTGAGATAGCTTATTCATGTCCTAATAGGCCTCATATGTCATGGCAATCAACATCATGGAAGAATTTGAAGCAAATCAGAAAATTTCCCAAAATAGAAAGTGGACCTGTAATTTCAACTGCCAGAAATGGAAACTTCTTGATCCTCAACTTGCATCATGATACAAGCTTCAAATGAATTTTTGCCCAACATGAAAGTTGAAGATCTTGTTCTCCCATTTTCAAAAAGTCCAAGAGCTCTCAATTCCCATGCTTGGTTGTCAAGATATGATCAATTCATTTTCATCAATTTGTGAACTTCAAAGAGGCATATCTCTCAAACCATAAGGCCAAATTTGGTGGGGTTTTTTCCTACAAACCACATTTTTCATCCTCTTTCCAAAAATATAAATTTCACCCTCCAAAACCATGCCAATCAAAATGGCATTTTTTGACCTATTTCATTAAAAATCAAAGTTTGACCAAACTTTGACTTTTTGATTCTTTGATTTTTTCTCCATTTGGCCAATTGGGAAATGTTTCATATGTCATTTGTAACTTGTCTAGAGCCTAAACTCATGTTCATACTATCATCTTACCATCATTTGGGCCAAGGTACAAAATTGGCATTTTTTGCAAATGAAGTCATAAGAGCAAGGCAATGTTAGCAATCCATAAACAGACCAAAAACAGCAAATTTGTTAGTCATGAGCAGCTGGTTTAAAGCCCAATTCGTGTACAGTTCACACCTCTCTTTTCACTTATGTGCATTTTAGCATTTTTGCATTTTGGATTCATTAAGTTAAAACTTGATTAGCATGTTATTAGGCATTGTTAAACAGATGATATAAGCTTCATTTCTGTTCATTTCCACAACCCTAGAGCAGCCTTTGCATACCAGAACCCTCCCTTTCTCTCATCTTGCAATTTTGCATTTGTGAAAATTCTGACCAAAACTTCAAGAGCCATCGAGCCAGCTTACATTTCTTCACCATCCAAGCACCATTCCACGCTTTCCCACCATCAATCACTAGCTGGAAACCCCTTTTGTGTTGCTGCTACATGAAGCTACCAACAATGGCATACATTGATTCAGGTTATCTCATGCATTTGTGAGTGAAAACAGCTTCACCATCTACCATTCCAAGGCCAAAAGAGTATCTGTTTCAACCTCTAGCAACCAGAAAACCACACTTTCACTCAGCTCTTCAAATCTGGTTGGTTTTTCGATTTCTTTGTTTCTTAAAACTATTGCCTGTTCTTCATAGATCTTCACTCCCTGAGCATTAGGAACTTCGAATGGTTTAAAATGATTGATTATGGCATGAGATATTTGGAAATAAAGTTTTGTGTTCAATGACATTTTCGCTCGATGCATGCTGTCCAACATGTTTCAATGAATTTTACTTATGGATTTGTGATGTACAATATCTACTGAGTGTATTGCCATGCTTAATTTGGACTTCTGGGTGGTTTGATTTTGTTCATGTTGGAGTGATGATGATGAATACCCTGTTCGTTCATGTTTTTTAGCTGCCCAGAATTCATGATTATGTTGGTTTTTGGTTGTTTAAATCCTGCATGAATCATTCCCATGCCTTGCCTTTAAGTGATGCTTGCTTCGAATTTTGTCTGTTGATTTTGGATAAGTGAAATGCATGCTGATGTTTAGCCAAGACCCTAGGGCATAAACCCTGAATTTTAAAACCCAGAACTTGGATATCGATTGGCTGTTGTTGTTGTGTGTACTGTTCCATTGAGAGATAGCCAATTAAAACATTTCATGTGTCCTGTTTGAAACGCACAGTTTTGATTAATGAGATGCTATTTACATTTATGCCACTGTTTGACCATGGTTTGACCTTTATGCTTTGCTTTTGTTCATGTTGCTTCAATTAATCACTCATCTTCAATAATTCATTTCTTTCTCAATTTTCATCCAAAAATCATGAGAATTTTTCCATCATGTTCATGATTGAGTCTAGTATTTGATTATGAATTTTAATTAATTTTTCATTGGCTGGATTTTAAATGATAATTGTTTTCCCAACATGTATGCCAAAATGATACATTGTGCCATTCCTTTTGTGAAATAATGATGTTGCATCCTATGAGTTTGAAATTTTTTGTGGTGAAACTAGACTCATTCACCTTCATTTTGGTATAAAGTTTGTGGATTTCCCATTTGTGGTTTGCTGGATATGAATTTTTGAAGTTATGTGTCACATTTGGTGTCATACCATGATCATGCATTTTCCCTAATTTTGTTGACATGCTTCCTTGTATCCAAATGACCCCGAATTTTGCATGATTAATCCTTTATATGTCTAGTTGATGTATGAATTTTCCTAGAATTAATTGTTCTGTTTCCAATTTATTTGAGAATTTTCTTCCATGCTTAGTCATTTGTTGACTTTTTGTGCTGTGCCTTGCCATTCCTTTTGGGAAATTCTCATGCCATATTGTATGATCTTGAAATTTCATATGTGATAACTAGACACCTCAAGCTTTGCATTGGTGTTAATCTCATTCATTTCTCTTCTGTTTTCAATTTGACATGATTTTTTGAAGTTGACCCATGCTTGTTGACTTCCATTGTGCATGTTTGAACTTGGTTTGATTTCATGATTTTAATTGACTGCCTTCCTCTCATCCAAATGCCATGAAATTTTACATGTATACCATGTTAGATGTTAGGATTGAGTGTGATTTATTTGATGATTTTTGAAAATGGTTGGGTTGACTTTTGATGCAAGTCATTCTGTTGACTTTTGTGTGCCTTCCTTTGCCTTACTTTGACTTCAAAAGCTCATGAAATGATCATAATGCATGATTTGAGTGTGGGCCCAATTGTGATAGCTTCTTAAATGTTTGACTTTGGTTTTGGTTGACTTTTCCTTGCTGTGTTGACTTTTTCTTTCATCCTTGACCCTAGGCTAGTCCTAGTGGTCTTTTGTGCTTACTATTGAGTTCCTGTTTCAGGTTAAGCACCATTGCCATTGAGATCATGCAAATGTGATTGGATTTTGTTTACATGTGAACTAACCTTTGTTTTGTAGATGGTTTGACTCATGTGTTTGAGTCTTACTTTGCACAGTTGACCTTCTGTGGTTGACTGTTTATCCATTCCTTTTGGTTTTAACTTTGAAACTGTTTACTGATTGGTTTGACTTTTTCAGGTACTTTAGTTGCTTGCTTTGCTATTTAGCAATTGCTTTTGAGGTATAATTACTCTTTCTTCATGTAGTCTGGAGACCCGGTCTGTTATTTGACCGGGCAAACTGTCTGAAGTCCTCCTTAAGAGGCAATGCCTGTGTTTGTTTAAAATTGTCCCAAGCAGGAAAAGTCCTCATTTGAGGCAATTGGTGGAAGGTAGGGATAAGTAGCCTATCCCCCACTATTCAGTGTGTCCTCTCTTTGCTCCCATTACATGGTTGAAGCATCGAGATAAAAACCCAAGATCTATTGAGTCAATAATGGGGAAAGAGTTCCATCTTTCTGAACTCCCCCACTTTCTATTATTTGATGCTCTCCCTGATCAGGGATAGAAGCAATGAGGCACACCCCTCATCTCCTTTCATCTGCTTCACCTTAGCCCCTCAATGGCAAGGTTAAGAGCAACCTTTGACCCTATCCCAGTTGGCCCTAGTGCCTAACCTTTTGCTTGAGCCTCTTGTATGCATATAGAGTGTGCTTCTTGTGATTGTGATTGCCTGTTTGCTTTGCCTCTTTAGGTTTAGCTTAGACTTGCCCTTGTGCAAGGTAGGTTGTGCTTGACTTGCTTCCTGTGCAAGTCAAGTCTGTGTGGCTTAACCCTTGTGTGAGCCACGTTTAGAGTTGTTCGGCCGAACTACGGCAACTCTGATTCTCATGTTCAGATGAGATACGTAGGCACGAGACGCGATGTCTTGCCGAGTTTGACTAACGACTAACAGCTAATCCTTGTTTGCTTTCGCCCTCGTTGCGATCCTTTCTCTCGCCCTCGTTGCGATTGAGACCTCCCCTTTCTCTTGCCCTAGTTGCAATCGAGACCCTTGCTTCCTGTGCAAGCCGTGTCTAGGATAGGTTGGCCCGTGTGCCATTTAGCTAGAAACCTTAACTTAGGGTTGACTTTGCATGACAACATCTAGGCTCGAGTCGTAGTCTCCCTAGAGTTGTGTCTCCCTCTGTTATCTGGTTAGGCTAGATCCTTGTCCCTGCGTAGGGGAACTACATCGCCCTGATCTTCATACCAGATGAAGTATGTAGGCAGGAGATTGAGCTGATCTCTCCGGGCGCCCTTTTTCTTTTTTGTGTGTGTTGTCTGACAGTTATAGGCTGAGTCCCCGACTCCCTATCTATCTGTTGTGTTGTTTTGGTTCGGATGCTGACATAAGTCCAGTGATTGGCAGTCAGGCTCCACGTTTGCCTGTGTTTTGTTTGTCTGTGTGCGCGTCAGCCGAGCTACGAATGCTCTGATTCTTCTCTCGTCCGAGAAGATACGTATGCATAGGATGCGATATCCTAGCGAGCATGTGTCGTTTCCCAGTCCGAACTACTTCGACTCTGATGTCTATGCCCGATAGACTAAGTAGGCCCAGGATGCGATATCCTGCCGAGTCAGTTTCAGTCAGTTTCTTTTGTCTCTTTCAGCCAGTGTGTGTGTGTTTGGGCAGTGTTTAGCAACCAATTTTCCTTCCTTCTGTGCGTGGATCCCGTAGAGTACTACGGATGCGTAGGGTGCCTAACACCTTCCCTTCGCATAACCGACTCCCGAACCCATCCTCTTTGGTCGCGAGACCATGTTCTTTCCTAGGTTTACTCTGAGCGTTTCCTTTCCCTCTTTTGGGATAAATAACGCACGGTGGCGGCTCTGTTGTTTCTTTCTTTTCCCGCCGGTTTTTCGCGTAATGCGACATGGTGCAATGTTGATCATGCCGGAGGGGGTTCATATGCCATTTTGTGCCAGAATAACTTTCCCATGCACCAACAATGAAGCCGGATACGAAGCTTGTATCCTAGGACTTGAGGAAGCCATCAACCTATGGATTAAAACCCTGGATGTTAAGCTTGACGAAGCAGAATGGGTCCGTTCCCGATACAATCAGCTGAGCCTAGTTAAGGAAAAGAGACTAGCAGCTATATGTCGTGGCCAACTATATCAGAGACGGATGAAGAGAGCGTTTGATCAGAAAGTGCTCCCTCGGGAGTATCAAGTTGGTGAATTGGTACTCAAAAGAATTCTTCCTCCCAACACAGCTCACAGGGGAAAATGGACACTGAACTATGAGGGTCCATACGTGGTTATAAGGGTTTTCTCTGGCGGAGCTTTGATGCTAACAACCATGGATGGGGAAGACTTCCCATCCCCTGTCAACTCAGACACAGTTAAAAAATACTTCGCATAATTGACCCGCTGGATAGTAAAAAGAGTAGTCTAGGCAAAAATGGGCATCCCGGCGAACCAAGAAAATGAAAAGGTTCGGGCAAAAATTAGGGATATATAAAAAAAATGTACACCCGGTGAGTCGAAAACCCGAAAGGGCGGTCCACGCAAAAGAGGGAATAAGCGAACGACTGTGATCTGAGTTCATCCGTGTTATATCACCGTTTCATTCAATCCGGCAATCTTCGAAGGTTAAAGATCGACTAATCATCCACTTCAGAAGGCAAGATGAGCAGAGCGTCTTGAGGTCATACAAGCCATAGCAGAGTCGAAACTCAGTGGGACCCCGTATCCACATTGTCGTTAGGATAGTTTTCTTTTGTTCAAGTTATAACGATCGCCTCTTTTCAGGAATCAGCTTCCTGATGTACTCGCCTATTCCTGGCACAAATTTTTCAACCAATAAAAATCGAATAATTCAGTTAAAGAGCCTTTATTTTTTTCATTTATCAGTTTGTTTGCAAAAGATGTCTGAATTCTTGATTAAACATATTGCATCTGAACATAATGGTGGCTTTTGCAGATGAGTTGCACAGGAAAACATTTAAGATTGCTTTGAATGTGCTTGATCCCGGACAGTGAATTTAAACCGAGTAATTCCCCCGGGACATACGTGTGTGATTGCAGGTCACAAGAACCGTCAAGTCATGAATCCCCATCCCCAAGCGGTTAACAAAGTCTCTCCTTAGCAGAGCATGTCCCCTAGTAGAGTTGCACCCTGTATCCCCAGCAACAGCGGAGTAGTTGCATACTCAACAGACAAGAGGGTGGTGTTCCCAGTGTTCATCTTATTCCCCAGCTGACTTATTTTTAACAGATTTGTTTTGATCCCCAGCCTGCGGACGATCAGTAAGTTGATATCCCCCAGCAAAGGTTGATTCCTACGACATTTCCTCAGGAAGTGCTTCCCCCGCAGACTCTCCTCACAGAGCCTCACCAAACAAAGTTCCCATAGTTGATACTTCCCCCAGCAAGGTCAACTTTTCAAAAAGCCAATTTATTTTTGGTGGCTCATTGGTCCCGGCAGACGGATCATTCCCCACAGAGCATTCAAAGATTGATACAGCGATCCGTTCCCTACCGGAGTTTGCTTCCCCAAGCAGATTTCTTTTTACACCATGCATGACATTTGCATTTGCATGCATATCATATCAAGCATACGCATAAGCACATAAACAGGTTCTTCAAAGCAGACTGGAGAATTACTTCACAACTAAAGTCATGAGATTCAGCCAGAGGATCGAGTGTGTGTGATCCAGCATGAGGGTCATTTCGAAGATCCAGCATGAGGATCGTTTTCCAATGAGCCAGCCTAAGGGTCAATTTGAAGATTCAGCCAGAGAGTCGCCTACAAGCGTTATTTCCCCAGCAAGCCAGCCAGAGGGACAGATTGACAGCTCAACAGAAAATCAACCTACGAGAGGATCCATCCCGCGGATCGAAAAAAAAAGTCTAGTTGAAGAGTCGTTACAACATGTTCCAGCCTGAAGAACATGTACGAAGCCCAAAAAGTGGAATATTCTCGAAGCTGCATATCTAACATGAAGATTGGGTGTAGATTTCGAAAGAGGGTCAACCAGCGCATGCCTCAGATGCGAGATCCTGATGAGGGGATTTTATCATCAAAGCAATCCAGATCTAGCCAGAAGATCGAAATAGATCTAGCTAGAAGATCGAAGTCAGGTCTAGCCCGAAGACCAAAAATAGATTCAGCCAGAGAATCAAAGAGATAGATTCAGCCAGAGAATCAAACAAGGAAGATCTAGCCAGAAGATCGAAATAGATTCAGCCAGAGAATCAAAGAGAATAGATTCATCCAGAGAATCGAAACAAAGAAGATCTAGCCAGAAGATCGAAGTAGATCTAGCCCGAAGATCGAAATAGATTCGGCCAGAGAATCGAAACAAGTAGATCTAGCCAGAAGATCGAAGTCAGGTCTAGCCCGAAGACCGAAAATGGATTCAGCCAGAGAATCACCGAGAATAGATTCAGCCAGAGAATCAAACAAGGAAGATCTAGCCAGAAGATCAAAGAAGATCTTGCCAGAAGATCGAAGTAGATCTAGCCAGAAGATCAAAATCGTATCCAGCCCGAGAATCAGAATCGTATCCAGCCCGAAGATCAAATTAATAACCAACCAGAGGACTAAATTGAGTATAGATTCAGCCAGAGGGTCGAAACTCCAGATTAAGTCAGAAGACTGATTCAGATTCAGCCAGAGGATCGGAAGAAAACAGCGTGGTGTATTTCAGCATTTTTTTGTGGTGTTCTCTGAGCACAAATTTTCGGTTTGTCTTTGGTATTCAATCACAGCTAAACCTATTTGTCTAATAAGCTGTTCGCTTTCATCCTGCTCGGGTTAACTGATGATTGAATAAGGGCAGCTGTAACACCCTAAAATTTGCCCTCTTCATTCATGCATTCATTTTTAGGTTATTTAGCATTTCATATTGCATTCCATCATGTCAATCAGGATCAGATCCAAGAAGCTTGAACATCATCCGAGACACTTTGTGGATTTTATCCGGGTGATCAGTCAACACAAGGGAAAGACTTGAGTTACTTCCAACAGGTCCAAATGGGGTCTATTCATCATCCAAAACGCTGATCTTGAAGGAGCGAAAATCCATTCCTGAACTGTCATGCTCGCTAGGCGAGCAGAATTGTTCGCTTAGCGAAATGAACTGTCATGCTCGCTAGGCGAACAAGTCCTTCGATAGGCGAAGCGCACGCGTTTTTGAAATATATCAGAAAAGTCATGGGCTTGAGTTGCCCTCATTTGAGCCCACCAAGCCACGAAATCAGGTTATAAATACTAAAGTTTCAGTAGAACAAAACGGGAGACAGAAAGAGAAGAAAGAAAACAGAGAGAAAGAACAGAGCTGACAGAATTCAGAGCAGCCTCCGGAGACCTACGAACTAATCTGCAGTAACCTCCAGACAGCTCTGAAAAGTTCACTCGGACTCACACACTCTCTCACCCGTCTCACGCAAACCCTAACATTGCTTTGCAAACCCAGCCGTGCCATTCAATTTTAACCGATATCTCCAATCAGGTTTGCCTCATTCTTATCACTTCATGCTTCTAATTTGAATACTCTGAATGTATGAGGTATTATCGTGAGGTTTTGCATGCGGGTTTAGATATGTATGAATGTGTAAAATAATGCTTCGAATATTTGATCACTTGATTTCTAAAAGGGATACCATAGGGTTTGGAGTCCCTAAAATCGTACTGTTATCAATGGGAAATCCAGAACCCGCAGGAATTCGCTAGCCGCTTCGCTAGGCGAGCCTGCAGCGAAGCTTCGCTAAGCCCTCGCTAGGCGAAGCAGTAGCGAGCGTGACAGCAGTTTCCCTTTTTCTGTTTCCTCTAACCTGTTTTGTGTTTGTTATGGCATTGTTTTCTCCTGATTCCATCCTGTTACTCTAACCTGTTTTGTTGAGTTTTTGTGAGGGCTCACATACTCTTGCAGGGATAGCTTGCTTGGTATTCCACTTTATTTGTGGGATACCACCTGGAGGTTTATTCCGATTACCTGTACTGACTGGCTTTCTTTGATGGTGCCAGCTTGAAAGATCTCCGGGTTTCTTATTTCTTTATTTGTTGTTGCTTCAGATCTTTATCCGTGCGGTAGATCTCTTGATCCCTTTATTTTTCCCGCATTTTACCGCTTTCTTAGCTGGAAGACCTCAGTAGGAGGCAATGTTTTCTTTTATTTGTTTACTTTTGTGCCCAAAGACCTCCAAGAAGAGGCATCAGTGCTAAAGACCTCCATGAAGAGGCAATTGACGGATAAAAGGGATTAGTAGTCAATCCCCCGTTATTCAGTGCGTCGTTCTTTAAGATCACACTACGTGTCGATGCTTCAGAACAAAAGCCCAAGATCTTTTGTCCGGTCAGTCAGTGGAGAGGGTTCCACCTTTCTGAATCCCCACTTTTTGTTATGAGCTCGCCCCGTCCAGGGTTAAGAGCTATGAGGACTTATCCTCATTACCCTTCTGATCTGCTCACCCTGACGTTCAAAGTCAGTGGTTAAGAGCCCATTTGATTACCCTTCAATGGCTTGTTTGTCGAAGTTGATATGACCCCACTTGACTAAAACCCTCCCCCTGTATGTTTGAGCCCCCTTGTTGGCGTATTTACTTTATGCATGTTTGTTTTGTATGGTGTGATCGTTTCCCCATAGGATTGCTAGGCTTCGTATAGTCTCCCGTTTGCATGTCAATTAAGGTAGCGCGGTTCCTTCGTCTAGGACTGCCTTTTTGCATAAGCATCCCTAGAACACCACCAACTCATTGATATTTCTTCTCCTAAGAACACGTTTACTCCTTCTACTACAAGCGAGTAAGTCTCCAAAGGTCGAGCATCCGGTAGATTGCGTAGTAGCGTCGTTCACCCCAAAACACAACCCTTACCCCGTAGTTAGCCGAACTACGTTTTGCTCTGATTCTCATTCCAGATGAGATACGTAGGCATAAGACGCGATGTCTTACCGAGCACACTTCCCCTTAACCCATAGGTAGCCGAGCTACGAAGACTCTGATTCTCATATTCAGATGAGATACGTATGCAGTGGATGCGACATCTGTGCGAGTCATTTTCTTTTGACCCCTCTTTTAGTAAATAGTACATTAGATAAACCCACACCCTTTAGACAAGAACAACAAGAGTGGATCCCATAGAGTACTACGGATGCGTAGGGGTGTTAATACCTTCCCTTCGCATAATCGACTCCCGAACCCAAGATTTGGTTGCGAGACCTTGTCTTTTCCTTTCCTTTTTCCAGGTTTACTTCGAGCGTTTCCTTTCCCTCCTTTGGGATAAATAACGCACGGTGGCGACTCTTCTGTCATTTCCCTTTTTCGTCGATTGTCTCTTTTTTGCATTTAGGTTGCGACAATATCTCTCCAACGTTCCCCACAAATCTTTGTTTCATTCTACATCCATCATAAAGCATCCTGCTAGGGTTTATCTTATGTCTGATTATAACTCCAGCAAATTAAAAATAAATAGGATTCATTCATGCATTCATAGCATTTCATATCATCTGCATTCAGAGACAAAATAGGGTCTTTATTTTAGTATTTAACTATCTCCCACCGCGATCATATGAAGATTGACATGCTTCATATTCTCTAGTTGAAGATACTTAAACTGAGGCAACTGTCACACCCCAATTTTGCCCCTGAATCCCGATTCAATATATTTATCATAGTTGTTACACCTCTACATAGCATACCATGCATTCCATACCACATAGTTCCTAGAATATCAGTCGAAATAATTTTTTCGGATCTACAGGGAAACCGATTGAATTAATCGACGGATGTGCGTCAAATCAATGGACGAAAAATTTTAAAATCAAGCTTTCAGACATTAGCTTTATTAATCTACCTTTTGCGTAGTTTAATCTGGCATGCTCGATTTATTTTTCAGATAAATTTTCGGCCACTTTTTGATCAGCTAGAGCCTGTTTAACCAGTCAAAATTTATTTCAAAATTAAAAAAAGCTTGTATGTTTCCGAGTCATTTATTTCGCACTGATCATTGTAGTACATTCATTTTATTTTTTCAAGCATTTTGCGCCCGAATTTTATTTATTTTTGAGTCAATTTATTTTATTTTTTATCAAAATGTTTAGAAAAATAAATAGGGTTAATCCTCTTGTTGTTTTTAATTTATTTATTTAAATTTTATTTATTTAATTTTATTGCATTTAATTGTTTTTAAAACCTTTCTAAATTACAAAGCATCTTAAGGGCATTCGTGCCATTGTAAAAATTTGAAAACCCTAATAATATAATATGTGTACTATGTGTTGTGTAAAGAGAGGGAGGAGACACACAAAAACACTACACGCGACACCTTGCTTTTGGGAGATAGAGAAAATCAGTCTATAAAATTGGAAATCTACGTGACCCAAGAAAGGAAAAGGGGACCTTGTGATCAAAAAAGAAAAAGTGTTGTTAACCTATTTGCAAAATAAGATTTGAAATTGAATTTTAAGAAAGGACTTTTCCAATTCATAAGGGATAACTCACGGTGAGATTAGAGGATTTTTTTTATTTTCACCATACACAACCATTTTTTGATACGGCAACTTTCATGCATAGTAAGAGAAAAAACTCCCCACCATGGTTCTTCAACCATTTTTTCAACTGATTCCAAAAAACTAACTCACAATACATTACCTCCCGTATAACAATAACCCGACCACCAAACTCCTCCGCGTCACTCACCTACATCAACCCCATTCCACCGTTCGACCACTCTTCAACTTTCTTCAAACAACAAACTTTCATTGTCACTATACCCACTAACTATCACAATCCCACCATCTCAAAACCATAACCTCCATTTTGGGAATCACCCTAAAAACCTGCATGCTATTTTCCACCGAAAACCGCGGATCCGCTACCCCACCACCCCACCATTTTTCCATCATTGCTACCACCACTTCCGCCACCGTGGACTTGAATCCACCGTCCTCCGAACCAACCATCATAGACACATCGTCACAACCTTTTCATCTGCATTTTTCACAATGCTTCAATCCACTCCCTCCATTTTGATCCACCATGTAGCGCCATCAACAAACGACATCACCACACCAAGCTCCACCACGGCAACACAACTCAGGTCTTACTCACTGCGAAACACAACAACAAGTTCCAGTGAAACTCATTTCCATATGAACCGCATTGTACCCATAACTCTCCAACAATCTAACAACTCACACTATACAGCAACAACCATGAAAACATCGGAGAATCGATCCAATCAATACACCGCATATGGACCTTCCTCTGAAACTTTCTAAAACGCGAACACTACACCCTTTCAAACTCTTCACACCGCCTCGACGTCGTCGGATCTGAACTCGTCATCATTGACACAGCTTCGCCTCTGTTGGTAAACCAACAACTGCGACATCCATATATCCTCCGTTAACCGCTAAAAACTCAGCAGTCGCTTCACCGTGAACAAATCCACCATTGCCGCAACATCACCATTTTCGTACGAAAAAGGGAAGTGTACGTTTTGTTTATGTTTTGCAATTGGCCTTTAATTTTTATTATTATTATTGTTTAGAGTTTTCCAGGTGTCGCAATAAGAGTGGTAGCATTTCAAAATTTGAAAATTTTCTAACAGTAAGGATTGAAACGGTTCCCACGCTCTAACTTTGTTTCATTTTTTATTTTGTTACTTTTTATTTATTTATTTATTTTATCTTTATTATTTCTTTCTTTTTTTGTGATTAGGATTATTGTTTTATTATTTGGGCCTTAGGCCCTTTGTCACTAGATCCCTTGTAAACCCCCATGTGAATGCTTCTACCTCTATTGTGTTTGTTATTTTATTCTTTTGATTTTATTTTATTTTTTAGTAGTTAATTATTTAGTTAGGAGTTTACTTGATGAGTTGATAAATTTCGATTATAAATTACTTGATAAATGGTTTGACCGATTTTTCGTGTGCTTGGTTGATTTAGTTGGTCAATTTATCTCTCCCATGTTCATACTCTCACACATGTAAATAATTGTGATCAACATCTCACTCCTTTTCATTCCATTCGAAATCATTTCAAAACATTAAGCCGTTTTCCAAATAAACTCAAAATGAATAATAATAACTTTGACCATAACCAAAGTCTAAAGAAAAAGATTACCCTGGATGGAATATATAGTCGCAATCCTGAATATTAGGCCCAAGTTGTAAGAGCTTGTAAGCCATATGTATTCGTCTTCTCTTCAAAACACTTCTAATTATTCAAACTTCTTTTCTCAATAAAATTGGAAGAAAAAGATTACTTGGATGGAATATCCAGTCGTAATCCCGAATATTAGGCCCAAGTTGTAAGAGCTTGTAAGTCATATGTATTCGTCTTCTCCTCCAAAACACTTGTAAATATTCAAACCATTTTATTAATAATATTGGAAGAAAAAGATTACCTGGGTGAAATATCCAAACGTAGTCCCGAGTATTAGACCCAAGTTGTAAGAGCTTGCAAGTCATAAGTACTCGTCTTTCAAGCCCAAAAATACATCCAACCAATCAAACTCTTTTTCGCCGTCGTGCGATTGATTAGAAAAACCTTTTCATAAACGAAAGACACTTTGTTTTAAGGTAATGAAAAGCAATGCTTCGGCCACAATTGTTGAGTTGAGATAAGTGACGTTTTTTCGAATATTGATTTGTAAATCCATTATATGTGTGGTATACGTCCGCTCCTCATCTGTGTTGGGTAAAATAATGTTTTCGTCGATTAATATAATGTAGCTTTCGCTAAAATCGACCAACAAACAAACATTGTATACCCAGAACTACGTAAGCCTTGAGTTCTCTATTGAGATACGTAGGAGCAGGATTGCGAAATCTTGTCAGGCCCATTAATAAAAAACTTAGGTTTAGTCACCTTTATTCAAAAATCCAAAAACATCTTCTCTTTTCTTTTGATCCTATTATTCTTTCCCTCATAATATCTTGAGAAGCCTAACATTTCTAAGCTAACACTAATGCACACAACTAACCTAATGGTTCCCGTTGAGTACAACGAACGTGAGGGGTGCTAATACCTTCCCCTTGCGTAATCGACTCCCGAACCCTGATATTGGTTGCGACGACCATAGTCATTGTCGTTCTTTCTTGGGTTTTATCAATATTTCATCTTTCCTTTTTAGGAATAAATAAAGTTCGGTGGCGACTCTGTTCAGTCCATCATACGAGCGTGCGATTGCGCTTCGCTGAAGTCGTGTTCTCATTTTTTCGAGGTGCGACAGATGGCGACTCTGCTGGAGACTAACTCCCTAAGTGAGTCAAGCCTAGTTAGGTCGTTTGTGTGCCTTTTTTTGTTTACATGTGTGGATTTTATTTCTTGATTTTGCTATCTTTATTGGCATATTGATATAAATCTATTGTATTGGTTCCATTATTCTTTGGTACTGGGATACTCTAATTGCAAACCTTGTGGGAAAGACTTTTTACCCAAGTCTCGAGTAAAAACATAAGATAGGACAAGGTTGAGTAGTGCGAGTCCGCGAGATGAATTTCTCGTTGGGCCAGTGCGAGAACCTTACTTAAGAGTAGATCTTTGGGAGGATATTGTCGCCCGGTAAGTAATTTTCCGTAAGCTTTGATATTTTCTTTAGGATCCATGACTCTGAGTACCATTTGTAGAACCTCAATCCTTTAGCCAACTAGGAAAGATGGTTGCGTAGTATCGGTCTGCGAGATGAATTTTTCGTTGGATCGATGCGAGAACCTTACTTAGAGTATATTCTTTAGATGGAGTTGATGCCCGACAAATAATTTGCCACAGGTAGCAAACATTCTAATGGATCCATGACTCTGGGAACCTTTGTAACCCTAGATCGTACCCGGTGAGAACCTATTCTTGGAAAGTAATCAGATTCATCAGTGCCTCAGATTTTTGAACTAATGTATTGAGGAAAAAATAAATATGCATGGCTTGCATTGCATTCATTCACATTCCATTGCATCTGCATCTCATTATAATACATGTCATTTTCCAAACAAAATACAGAAAACTCATCGATCCTTTGTCCATGATCAGCAAAGTGATTCCCGACATGCATTTAGAACAAAGAACCATGTCTCAGTAGATGATGGACGAGCTAAGGAAAAGTCAACAAGAATTGAAAGAGGAACTCAATCTTTTGAAAAGCAATATGGGATGGGTCTTGGAAACCCTGCAAGCCATATTGAGAAAAGATGATCATCCCATACCTATTGCTGAAACGGGAGGAGCCACTGGTCCATATCTATCTGGTGTTACCCCAACTCAAGAGAAATTCTATATGGCAACTCCTCACCTACCGGCATATGGACCTCTCTTAGGATGTCATCATCAACATCCTCTAGCTATTCCTCCTCAAAATCACCAAAGTCAGGTTTAGAGCAAAAATCAAAATCAGAACAAGGGGAATAAAGATCACAATGATCCGATTTCGGTGCCATATTGCAAGCTCTACCCGCAGCTGATCCAGAATGATTTGGTGACCCCTTGAGCTCTCACACCTACATCACCATACATGCCATGGTACAATCCAAATGCAACATGTGAATTCCATAAAGGGGTAGTGGGACATGACCTGGATTCTTTCTTAGCGCTAAAAGCCTTGATACGAGAACTGATTAACAAAAATAGTTTAGTCTTTGAAGAAGATCACCCGAAGGTCAAGTGCGGATACCATACTGGAACAATGGAGCACTCCATCGAGGAATGCAAGAGTTTTAAGTTCAAGCTGCAAAGATTGATTGACATAAGGTCACTAACACTCAACGAGGAAGGCTCAGGTGCATATATCTTAATTACTGGGCCAAGTAATGAAAAAGGCAAATGACCCCTGAAATCCCTCAAGGTTTTGTACCACAAGGAAGAGGTCAGGGATGTGGCTAACGAGATATCATTGTTTCCCGGTAAGAGCATTGAGACATCACCTTGGATTTCCAATGTCATGACCCATGCCAACGGAAGTAAAGGAGAAGTGAGTAGTGGATCCAAGAGAGTTGCGTCCAACGATGATATTGAAGGAAAAGAACTTGAAGATCGTCGTGCCAATATCAAAAAGCTTATTGATCTCAACCTTCAAGTGGCTGAAAATGAGATGATAGGAATGTCCAAGGTGTTGTACCAACAACCACTACCTTTTGATCTTCATTACCAACAATCCTGGTTTGCTTCTCATCCAAAACAACGAGCCCAAGGCCCTAGATATCGAAATCAACATCAAAATCAGCTTAGGCCTCGAAATAACTTGGAAGGAAGAAATGTTCCTCGTCATCCAATCCTCATGACATATAGCCAACTTCTACAGCCTCTAATTCAAAACTCGTTGGTGGTTCCCAAGTCTCTTAAGCCGATTTCACAACCTTACCCACCCGAGTAGGACCCAAATGTGCAATGTGGATCAGATGGTGATAAGCGTGTGTTCCATGATGCACTGCAGTCAACGCGGCATAGGCTTGGTAATCAAAAATAACGCATGAGATTAAAACATTTAAATTGGATCCTATGGTTGAGATACATGAAAACACATCACCGAAGTCAGAGCTCTGGTCTTCTTCTCCGGTGGACCTCACTGGACTGGTCCACCATCAACCATCACAAAAATGAAAAACCAAGACATGGATTTAAAGAAAAAATGCACAGGAGCTCAAATTTGGCCTCAATTTTGTCCAATTCCAAGTATATAAAAAGATACAGGGATTTGAATTTTGAGGATCATGAACCGAGTTGCTTGGATTTGGCCTCAAAGCAACTCAATCTTCTTGCCTACATTGATAGGACTTCAGAAAACCTAAAATCAACAAGAATGGTGAAGAATTTAGAGAGAATCGAAGAGAAGAAATTTCTGAAAAATCACCTTCGAGTTGATCTATTTCCACTTGATCTTGATCTGGATTTGATTGCTTTCTCTTCCTCTTGCTTGTAGAACACAATTGAGATGAAAAGGGAAGTAATTTCTGGAGTTTGAACTTCCAAATAGAAGATGAAGTTCAAGCTCGATTTCAAGAGAAATCTTCAAAAATTCTATCGCAGTGGGGGGTTGAATCAGACTAGCAAAGCTTGGGCAAGTTGTTGATGATGAATATGAAGCCTTAAGCTTGTTTAAATAGGAAATGCACTTGATGTTTGCACCACTTGAAATTTGGCCAATTTTAGAAACCTCTTTGCATGGATGCATGGGCAATGATTTGGGCTTTAGGAATGATTCAATCCACCTCCAATTAGTGTGCAAAGTGTACTGAATCCATCATGTGGAAGCATGCAAAAGAATTTGATCACTTGAAATCCAATCTTGCCAAAACACTTCCCATAATGAAGTCATGCGTAAGTCCCTCAATTTTGATCCAAATGAGATGATCTTGAACTTTTTGGAAAGGTGGGATCAAGGGGAACACCTTTTATGCAGAACACTTTTTCATTTGAAGCATGGATATTGATGAATTTTGAGGTGGAAGTTTGGGAAATCAAACATATTTGAAAATTTTCTAAGTCCCAAGTCAAATGTTCACTTCTTCCACCTTGGATAACTTTTTCTATGGACTTCAGATGAGAAAAGTTCCTTCATAAACGTTGTAGCTCTTACAAAACTCTTCAATTTGGTCATATATTGGACCAAATTTGGATTTGGAATGAAGGAGTTATGCATTTTAGAAGTTGAGGAAAATCACTTGTTCAATGGTAATGGTCCAAAATGACCTATAATGTTTCCTCTTGGCACATGCATTTTCAAGTTGAATTTGTACTTCCTCCAAACATCAAATTTGAAGTAGGCATATTGAATTTAATCATGCAATTTGAATGAATTTCATATCATAAAAATTGAGCAAGTTATGGTCTTCGAAAGTTGACCACCAAATTAGGGTTTAGATAAAATGACCTATAATCTTTCACCATAAAAAATGACTTTCCAAGAAAAACTAGCCCTTGACCTCAACATAAAAGTTGTTTGGAATGTCATTTAGAGTAACTTTGCACTTATAATCACTTTTCATATGACAAAAATTGTAGGAGATAGGGACTAGGGAATCCCAGTTTTTGTTAGTTGACTTTCTCTAGTCTACCACCATGAACTATCTTACTAGCTTGACCTTCTCTTGACTTTTGGGACTCATGAAGGATCATATATGCATAAGATGATGAAATATGAAGTACCCCTTGAGATATTTGATAAATTATTGAAGATACTTGTTGAAGAAGTCACATAAGACACCCAAATGAATTAGGGTTTCCAAGGCAAACCAACTTCAAACTCGTAATGATTTCTTGATCAAAATAACATGTAAAGATCATGAGGATCCATATATGATACTTAGAGACAATGTGAACCATTTCTTGGTTAATCTCCTTGCATTGAGGTTTTTAAACCCTAGATATGAGCTTGATAGAGCATAGATGAGCACACACACTACCTACAAAAGCAACAAACTATACATTGACATATTTTTGGTATTTTGGTTAGTAAATAATAGAAAATGAAATATGATACAATCAAATGTGCTTGGTGATCTCTCCCAATGCAAACCCAATGAATGAGGGATAAGGAGGATGCCAAGTTGTGATCCCAATGCTAATGCACATGATGAGATAGCATGAGGAATCTTAGGGTTAAAATTGGGGTCTTACAGGAAGGTGTCCGTGTTGATGATGCATATTCTTGTGAAAAGTTTAAGATGTGCACTATGTTTTTTTGCATAAGCAACGACTTTCTTGAATATGGTAATTTGGCTAGAGACAGTGTTAAAGGACATAAAACATGTCCTATATGTGAATCTAATACTTGTTTTCACCGGCTTTAGTTTGGAAAAAATACTATTTACCTTGGGCATTGGAAATTTCTAAAACCAAATAATCCTTATCAAAGATTGTAGAAGGTTTTTAACATAGAGCATGAGTTTGAAATCGCTCATAAAACTTTAATGGGAGATGAATTTTATTAACGAAAAGAACACCTTACTTTTATCTTTCGAAAGAATAAAAAAGGTCCCGTTGAGATAAATATTTGGAAAATAATATCGGTGTTCTTTTATCTTCCATATTGGTCTAGCCTCAATGTAAGACATAATCTTGATGTGATGCATGTGGAGAAAAATGTGTGTGATAATTTGATAGGAACACTTTGAAATATTACATACAAGACTAAAGATAGTTAGAATTCCAATTTATGGCTCTAGAAGATAGAGGAAAAATAACTTATTTTTCTCTAGCATGTCACACTCTATATAAAAAGGAAAAAGAAAATATTTTACGAGGGTTTGCATTGTATCAAAGTTCTCCAACGTTACTCATCAAACATCAAGAAATTTGTATCACTGAATGATCTCAATTTAATTGGATTAAAATATCATGATTGTCATGTCTTGATGCAACAACTTCTACTAGTGGATATTTGTGGTAGTCTTCCAAAAATGTAAGAGTAACTATAACCAGATTATGCTTATTATTCAATGTTACATGTAATAAAAAATTTATTTCAAACAATTATATGAATTTGAATATGAGGTTACAATAATCTTAATTGGAAATATAATTTCCTTCAACATTTTTTAACATTATGGTTCACTTACTTGTTCATCTAGTAGGAGAAATAAGATTTTGTGGTCCAGATTATTTAAGGTGGATGTATTTAATAGAGCAATACATGAAGATCTTTAAAGGATATAAGAAGAATCATCACCGAGCAGAAGATTTGATTGTTGAAAGGTACATCACAAAAGAAGTTGTTGAGTTTTGTTCAAATTATTTTTCATAAGCAAAGTCTCGTCATGCTGACAAATATGGAGGTAGAGGTACTCAAGGTTTAAATGTTAAGTCTATGGATCGGGATGTATTTCTTCAAGAAAATTTATATATATTGAATAATCTTGAATAAGTTCAACCTTACAAAGCTACTCACAAAAGAGTTATGAAGAAAAAATATCTCTGAATGAGTGGCAAGTGGTTGTTAACAGAGCATAGCAAGAAATTTATAAGTTGGTTTAATGAAAGGATTTCTAATGATAATAGTGCATTCGAGATAATTAAATGGTTGTCGTACATGCCAAAATTTAATGTGATAACTTGGACTGCATACGACATTAGTAATTTTAGCTTTTGTATAAAAGCAAAAATTACTAATGTCGTATGCAAGATAAGAATCATATTTTGGCATGTATTTTTTGATATTCCTTTCATTCTCTAGTTTGAAAGATAAGAATCATATATTGGCATCTAAAGCGGTATATGGTGTCATTGAGGAGATTTTGGAGATTGATTATATTATTTTTTAAATTTCTTTTATTTAAATATAAGTGGATTTTCAATAATAATGGTGTACAAAATGATGAGTTATGATTCATACGAGTTTACCTTGGCAAGACATCTAATATGATCAAACCATTCATCATGGCTACTCAAGCAAAACAAATATTTCATGTGGCAGACCATTCATACTTATCGAGAAGATGGTTAATTATCCTTCAAGGAAAATACATTCCTCATAGTCATGAAAATTTTGATATTTCTTTCATTCTTTCTTATGCAACACAAGTGCCTACTTCATATGAAGAAGTTGATATAGATGATGTGCATGCTATTTGTAACGATCATCAAGAAATCATATGGGAAATTAACAAGTAAGTATCTTTTATTCTCTCTTCATAAAATATTTTAAGTTATAATTTCAAAGGTTATTTACTACAAGTATTACTATTTGAAATTATAGGTATTTAAAGTCAAGACACTAAGATACAATACATCAAGAGACAAGAAACCAAGACACCAAAATACTATTATTTGATGTAATTATGGATAAATTGTAAGTTATTTTGTGTCATTCTTGGTTTTGATGAAATATACAATTTTTGGTCCTTAATGTGATTCTGACTTTGATGTAATACAAATTCTGGTGTGTTATTGTTTATGCTCTAATACGATTCAGAAAAAGTTCAGGTTAAAAATTGGGAATTATGTAAAATTATAAAATATATATTTAAAAAATCAAATAATTTCAAAACGGTTGTTTAACACAATCGTTATTATAGGTGGAGTGCTTTCAAAAATAATAAATGTCAAAAATGGTGTTGTTTGGTATCGAACCCAGAACCTATAAATATTTCATTATGGTTGTTCAATAGAAACATGGTTATAGGTAGCGCTCTTTCTAGTTTACTACAACGGGAAATAGACCCTGGTTGTAAATAACACACTAACAACCACATGCTACCTAACAACGGACTTTCAACTGTCATTATATGTATTTGCCAATTGTTGTTATATGTTTCTTTCGTAGTAGTGAATCCATGTTTGTTGGCTCTAACTTTCTTTGTAGGAAACCTAAAATCTCAAGAGAAGATCGCCCATAGAGGCGATCCAAATCACTGGGTCCTTAAGTTGGATCCTTATTTCCCATTGAGGCGATCAAAATCCCTGGGTCCTTAAATGGGATCCTTATCGTCCATAGAGGAAATCAAAATTCCTAGGTCCTTAAGTGGGATCCTTTCCGCCCATAAAGGCGATCAAAATCCCTGGATCCTTAAGTTTGATCCTTATATCCCATAGAGGCGATCAAAATATATGGATCCTTAAGTAGGATCCTTATCGCCCATAGAGGTAATAAAAATATTTGAATCCTTAAGTTGGATCCTTATCACCCATAAAGGGAATCAAAACACAAGATCTCTAAAATGAGATCCTTGTTAAAGTCTCCAAGAAAACAATCAAATTGTTGCAAGAGGAACAATGATAACAGACGCCCTCATCCAAAGGCTAAAGGGTTAATCACTCAAACATAATTATGGAAGAGGATAACAATAAAAGCAATTAACATAAAAAGATTCATCAAGGGGGGGCTGTGTTCATTTCAATTACGAAAATCCCTCGAAGTGTCAAATAGATACAATAAAAAGGTCAAAATAAGAGGAAATATTCATCACCCACTAGTTGAATATCTTGAACCACCTGAAAGGGATTCATCGGGCTTAAATCTAGATCAGGATAACGAAATTAGGCATGTTTCATATCCCTCTCAAAATGATAGACGGAGGTCACCACAACTTCACCATTGAGTAGCCAGACTCTCTCCTCTAGACTATTCAATGTGTTGTGAGCCCTCTTAAGTGATTTCTCCAAATACCCCACCTCTTTAAATAGGGTGAAAGCCTGTGTCTATTTCATGGGTAAGCTCCTTCACATTGCCCCACTTTTCCCTCAATAGCTTAACTAATGTCCCACCTTCGTGAATACTCTTATTTACATAAATCACCTTGGACTTTAGTCCTTTGATGGTGCGAGAATATTTTTCCCTCTTCACTTTCTCCATTAAAATGCATGTCAAAAGTTGGACATCTAGCTTATCAGATAGCCTGGTGGAAGACATGCAAGGAATGATTGAAACTAACCTGGGAAATTCTCAGGGAAGGAGAAATGGCGATCGGAAACCTCCACCACACTAAAGGCATGGTTGATCCACAAAGATGGTTTGGGATGTACAAATTGATATGTTGTTATCTCCTCCATTTTTCCTGCCTCATGTCTCCTTTATGGCTCAAAGGGGTCCTTCTACCTCCGTGGAACCTTGGGAGGGTGAGCCTCCCTCCTCCAACCCCCGTAAGTTGCCACATCTTGGGTGAGGGGCGAAAGAAGTGTCTCATACTATTGTGCCATATATGTTTTTACCAAGAGCTATATTCTCTCATCAAGGGGGGCCTCTGTCATGTCCTATGCAAAGGAAAATACTCTTAGGACACAAAAATAATAAATATAGGAATTTGGTCAAAAAAGGTATTCCTTCAAACCTAAGTAAGCCTTCACTCCATTGTCTTCTCGGGGGATGGTGGAAGAATTATCTTACGTTATCGTTCCATCTTCATTTTTACCAAGTTATTTCTTCTCTCGTCAATGGGGCCTCTGTTAAGTCCTATATGAAGAAAAATATTGTTAGGACACAAAAATAATAAATGCATGAATTAAGTCGAAAAAGGTATTCTTTCATTCCTAAGTATGTCTCCACTCCATTTCTTTCTTCATGGTCCTGAGTAATAAGGGTACAAGATTCCATAAAACGAAAATATCTCAAAATCAAGATTACTTCACGATCAAAGGGAAAGAACACTTGGGTCCACCCTTTGGGTAATTCGTGGATACGAAAACCAAGATAGAGGGAAAAGAGGTCACGCCTCGCCCCTGCGGTGACTGAAGGAGCATTACTTCACCCTCTCATCCGCACGAACTTGTCTTTCCAGTCCTTGTAAGAGTTTACAAATGACTTTAGCATAAATTTTCCCGACAAAGAGAGTAATGTTACACAGCTATAGTTAGGGACAATCTTCCTTCTAAAGAACTAAATGAACACCCCCACATCAGAGGACATCCCTAGGATGCAACTGACTATCCGAAAAAGCCATCAGTATTCCTCACATGTTCAGGGTAATTTGAGAAGGGGAGACATTGATAGCGGTTAGAAAATCCTCTTTGAAAGAAGTAAATGGAATCAAAACCCTCATCTCATAAATAATAGGAAGGTGGACATAAAAATAAGGAGAAAATTCTCGCCGAAAGTATCCATGTTGGCCCTCTCTCCCTTTGAACAGGGTTCCATAATCACATCCTCCTCAAGTCATGTGCTAAAAAATTTATTGCCACAACAAAACCTGTGACCGTATCTGCAGTAGAATACAGAGACGTAATGTCTTGAACATGACAAATTTCATCTTTCTTTCTGATGATCACTTGGGGTAGAGAAATGGGAGACAAAATGTTTGTACCCTGAGAAAAAGAGTGAGCTCTTCACTTATCCCATTGGTGCCCTAGGGTAGTATATTTTTTCTGGAAAAAGAGAAATGGGAAAAAAAGAAGAATAGAAAGGGTTTTCCCCAAAACGATATATAGAAGACCCAATGGGACATGTCACACATTCATCCAATGTGGTAACTTCCACGAGAAGCAGGAAGCTCTCTACACCTGGAAGATAAGTGTAAGAAAAAGATGATAAATTGATTTTCCCAAAAAAAATGCCATCTGGAGGTGCCATAAATGTCACTCACACTCTCTTTACCATAAAATCACTCATGTTTAGACATCTCACGGTCTAATCAAAATAAATAGAGCGTATTCATCGTCTTCGGATGAGGGACTCGCCCCAATCTAAAAGACTCACCCTTTATTAAGTAGTCACATTCGGCTAAGGGACTCACCCTAATCTTTGAGACTAGCCATTTAATAAGTAGTCCCTTTCATCTGAGGGACTCGCCCCTTATTAAATAGTCGCCATCAGCTAAGGGACTTACCAAAGAGCGAAAAGCGTACCTCACAAATGAGAGAGGACTTAAAAATAATTTTTCCTTGACAAATACCTCGTGTTTAAGGGACTATATAGTGTTATATTTATGAGTATCCTGATCAAGGATGCACTCACCTAAGAGAAGTTCTTCCTGGGAGATATCCTCAAGCCTCTCCCTTGGAAGTGATGATGTATGTAATGTAGTTAGTCAAAGGAGATGGAGTTTACCATACCCTTGAAGGTAAGGTGGTCAATGACTTATCCTAATCATGAGGGAATGGTATCCACCCCTAAGGGTTACCCAAACCCTAGGCCTAAAAGGCCTCTATAAATACCTCTCCCCCAAGGTGAGAAAAGACATATCTTAAGCCATAAATATCATACCTCACATGCGCTTATACCTAAGAACATCACTCAATACAAGGCCTCTCACCTTATCTGAGAAGGACCTCCAAACCACCATCAAATACCATCTTACAAAGATTCTCGCTGTTGTGGGCAAGCCCTAACCACCATACGTCGTAATATACCTACTAAGGTCTTTGATAGTTCTTTCCCTTTGCATGGGCAACACACACACCTATACTTTTTGACCAATATAATTCTTGTTCCATAAACTCGACTAATTGACTTAAGTTATGCATTCTAGAATACAAATCCAAAAATCGATCCTTAAAGATGCGCAATTGAAGAGGAGACCCAAATATAAAACTAAAATAAAGTAAAGCTTAATACGCAAGCAAAAAAACTAGATAGATGTTTCCCCCTTAATGTATCAGAGACATGCAACTTCAGAAACAAGTTCTAATTCAAAAGAAGTAAAACGAGAGGATAAACTTCATACATTTTGTAGATATCTTATCAATTGCGCTTCTTTTATTTCATATTATTTGGTGACTTGGTTGGCAACTAATTCAGAGTCGCTTTTGTCTCTCAATCTAGAGGATCCCATTTCTAAGGCAATATCAATGCCAATAATGAGGGCCTCATATTCTGCCTAGTTATTGTTGGCCTTGAGTTTGAACTTAAATGCTTGCTTGATGATTATGTCGCCATGTACTTCTAAGACTATTCTAGCACCTTTCCACTTCATGTTCAAGGTTCCATCAACTGATAGAGCCCACTTTGTGGGCGATTCCTCATCTACATGCAAGCTAAATTCTTTCATAAAATCTGGAAGATCTTAGCATTTCATGCTTCCCCCAAAAGCTTACTTGATATCATATTATAAGTGTTTCGCCTCCCAAGACACCACCCTTCCCTCCAGATATGGCTTCGTCAGAACATGTCGAATAAGGTAGTTGGTTTTGACGAAGATTTTTTAACTTTGAAAAGTAAGGTTGCATCTTCCTTGTCATGACCACGATGGCCAATAATATCTTATCAATCTTTTGATAGTGTGTTTAGGCACCTTTGACACCTTGCTTATGAAATACACGAGTATTTCTGCCTTATCTTTCACTGAGGCGAGTATTGAGCTCAGCACCTGATTTGTGACCAAGAGGTAGAGGAGTAGTGGTGATTCCTATCTCGGGCGAGTGAGAATGGGAGGCGATGTTATGACGACTTTTACCTTTAAGAAAACCTTCTCACATTATTCATTCCATTCAAATCTCTCTTTCTTTTCTAGGACAGAAAAGAAAAGGAAAGCCTTATCACCCACACATGAAAGGAAGCAGATAGAGAGATGATGCAACCTGTAAGTTGTTGCACCTCCATGACATTAGTGGGGATTCTCATAGCAATTAAATCCTAACATTTATTCGGATTAGGTTAAATACCACTTTTCGTCATCATGAACCCTAGGAACTTTCTGTTCTGAACTTTGAAGAAGCACTTGGCGGGTTTTAAATGCATATCGTATTTCCTGAATGACTGCAAAAAATACTCCAAATCTTCGGCATGGTTACACCTTTCATTAATTTCACTATCATGTCATCAACATAGACCTATAGGTTCCACCCTATGCGGTGGTAGAATACAACATTGTGGTAGGTGCAGCTAGGATTCTTGAGGTCGAATGGCATGAGATTTGTCGTGTGATCTATTATTATGTGAAAGTATACAAAGTCACATAATATAAAGTGATGTAAAAGTAAGAGTATCGATTCCATAAATACCGTGATAAATTAAGTTGATTATTCCTTTAAAATATTATGAATAGCCATGACTAAAATGATAACATAAATATGGTGTTGTCACAAATTAAGTTTGAAACACAATATGAGATGAGTGAAGATAAAGAAGTTAGATTAATAAAGGAGACATGTTGGGCAATGATCCATCTAATGAAGTTCATATTTTGTGTGTATCTTATGAGATATGTTGTGTCAAATGAGGTAGAAGGTGATCTAGTGGTGTATGTCTACAACATCAAGACAAGTCAAGGGAATAACTCTCGAGGTCTCATAATAAAATTAAAGCACGCATTTTAGAATCTTTTGATTGCCCATATGCTTGTAGTCTTTTGACTCTAAAGTGACTATTATATCGAATATGTCTATCATACTATTTTCAACCATATTTGCTCATGAAGTATATTAGTTAATGAATCTCTAAACCCTTAACTAGCTTTTACCTATTTCTAATGTGATCAGTAAAATAAAAAATGTATAGCATTATTTCACATAGCAAAACATACCACTTAAAATCACACTATGTTAACACAAAATACTAGTTTTCATTAAACTTCACATTGCTCAACATAAAGAGTTTTAGCTCAAAATGAGCAACATAAATACAACTACACAAGTTCTTACATTCAAAATTTATAAACACAAATGTAAAGAAATTTTAAACCAAAGTTTGACACTATACTCCTTAAAATCTTTCAATTAGCAAGAGGCGAGTTCTGCCACGCCAGGGAGCTCAACACTTTTCCAATGGAGGGTTGAGGGAAAGAATTCTTCATTAATGGTGCAGTATTCTTCTTCTTTAGTAAGATAATTATTCAGTGTAATTTCTCAAGTTTACAACTTTTGAACATCTTTTCATTTCTTCTAAGAGGTTCCTTTTATACCCTCTATCTTTTAAGATTTTGTCGTGTCATTTGATCATTGGCCCGCTAATCACAACATATTCCTTCTCCTTGCATTTAAATCAAGTCCAGGTAGTAAAATTTACAACATGCAGGGGACAACATGTTTTATGGAAGGCCATCTATGTAGTGAGACATAATGTGCGCCATTTTGTGCAATACAACTTTTGCATACTTTGTCTTGTAGTGCTTGATCTTATCCATTCTTGTTTCCATCTCTTTTGCACTCCAATACTCTAAATGTCTCCATGTGTGCTCTAATTCTGTGAACATTCAATCATTGTATCCTTCTTTTCATTTGAGACTTTGTTGAAAATTGAGGTTAAAGTGATACTCAAGTTCAGTGGGGCCATAACTTATTAGAAAGTAGTCCTACACATGTGACAAACACATAAAAACTCACAAATGAGATCACCTATTATGTTCTTCACAATCATACTTAAAATAGTAAAATGAACTTAAATTAACCTAACTACTTGCTTAATAACCAAATAAAATTAAAAGTCAAGGGCTTGATTTCCTCACACATAGTGAGTTATCAATATTGTAGTAGTAGTAGTTGTCATGATTCAACATGAAGGCTATTTTTGGGGTGTTTGGGGGTTCCATCAGAATCTAGTTATACCCCGAGTAGGAATCCATGAATCTTAACATGCGCTAACCTGAGGATCCATCGATAAGACGGTTGATATCCCATACTGGATACCAATCCTTGGGACATGCAACATTTAAATTAGTAAATTCCACGCACATGTGCCATCTATTCGATGCATTCCTCACTAACACCATTTTGGCAACTATGTAGGATATTTTGTTTCTGCAATGAACTTGGAATTGGATAACTTTCCTACCTTCTCATCAATGGCTGCCCTCTTCCCCTCACCAACTTTCTATTTCCTTTATACACTATCTTGGCATAAGGTTCGATGGAGAGGTGGTGGCTCACGAATTTGGTATCTATCCTGCGCATATCAGAGGGATGCCAAGCGAACAAGTCAGTGTTTCTAATAAGTTTTTCAAGTAGCTCGTAATCTTCTTCCTTGCTAAGAAAAGTAACTATCTTCATCACCTGATGGGCTAAGGTTCCTGTCCCGACTTTCTGCAGGTCCTCTGTAAGCATGAGTCTCTCATTTATGTGACATACCTAGGATCCCAACAATCAATGTCCATATCTAGGGCTTTAGGGAGGGGGCACCCACAAGGGAGAGCTCTTCCATCTCTGGAATAAGGCTATTCTGATGACATTCGTATGCGATTTGTTGGTATCCTTGAACCGTAACAACTCGCCCACCAAGTAGTGGGTAATTTAGGACTAGGTATTAAGTACAAATAAACTCCCTTAACTAATTGATGAAGACTCGGCCTAGGATCATATTGCAGAGCGATAGGGCGTCTACGATAAGTTATCTAACTTCGATTCCCTTTATGGCTGCTCCTCACCACATGATGTTTCTAGGGTCACGTGGCCCCTTACTTGTACCTATTCGCCTGTCAATCCTATTAATGAGCCGATGAACACCTTGACATAGTGAGGATTAAGATGAAGCTTCTGAAAAGAATCTTATAATAAGACATCAGTAGAACTCCTAAGATCTATATGGACTCATTTTCTATCCCAATTTCCATGTTACATAATGATGACCATATGGTCATTTCAATGATTACTGACTTCGATAGCATCCTTATCATGTAAGGTGATGTTAACCCATGTTTCCCCTCGTTCACTTCTGTGGAAACCAAGAGATATCACATTTGCAACAAGCACCTTCCTTACCTATTTTATTTGGGAGTAGTTGGAACTTCCTCCACCAACGAAACCCCCATCTATGGTGTTTGCATTATAGTGTATATATTTATCGGCCATCCTCAGAAGGAAGATGGAAAGAATGATAATAAAAGAGGTGTGGCTCATGTTAGTTTTATCGGGGCCCCGCGGTGGATGCCATTGTATTGGTCAAAAGGTATAGATGTATGTGATATCCCAACTAGGGTAGGGGATACTCAGAGGGTTTATTAGCTTTATAATAGTTATGGTTTTCCCATGGCGAAGGGAAGCCATGTATGGTGGTTTTACAGTGTTTATAATGGTAAGAGAGGCCAGCTCACGTAAGGTGATAGACTTTATGTATAGTGTGATATGTGGTTAAGTTAGGCCATGTCTTTTCTCTAATTAGGGGGATGAGTATATATTGAACTCTTTAGACCTATAATTTCATTGGGAAGGATCACCGCGCACTTAGTTAATGGCGGACCATTGAATCCCTATTTCCTAGGGAGACGTGGATCAGCTACTAACTATGACTTCTCATTGACCAAGAAAGATATTTTCCCATATTTTCCATAATTGGGTGAGTGATAAGTACTTGGGGCGAGGTGATAACTCTTGGAGAGAGACATATGATAATAGCCTCTCCTAGGGGATTTAAAGCTCACGCCTTTATTAGGTCCTTTACAAATATAACACTACAATTATATTGCAAACACTTAAGGGAGTGTTTGAGTGAAAATAATAGGGGTATCAGATTCAAGGGTGCCTCAGTTGAAATTCATGAGTAGTATTAAGAAAAAGGCATTGGGAGGGAGATTGAGACAAGACCATCATGTACTATTGACTACTAATTATTAAATTTCCTTTTATCGGGGTGATGTCCTCCAGACGTAGGTGATGTATCATCAAAATAGGTTAATAAATAAGTGTGTTATTTATTTTGTTCACTTTTCATTCAATGTTTGTTCATCACATTGTCCCACATGTTATTTCAACATTGTGTGTGACATCTTGTTACTGATGCAACAAAATTCCAATTAGCATCAGAGTATGCATGATGTTCTATTTGGGTAAGCTCTATGGTATTATATACATTCGATTAAAGATGGAAAATGTAAAAGAAGAATGATATGTGAATCAACCACCAATTCTTAAGTCAATGGACAACAAGACCAGGAAAGTTATCATAAAAGAGGATGGAATCCTTATAAGATCATAGTTGAACAAAAAACTAAAACTATTAAGCCTGAAAAGGATTTGACAACGACTAAAGGTAAAGAGGTGCTTAGAAACTCTCGTGCTCTTGATTCCATCTACAGTGGAGTTGATACGAATATTTTCAAGATCATCAATACTTACACCAGTGCTAAGGAAGCTTGGGAGACTCTTGAAGTTGCTCACAAAGGTAAATCCAATGTTTGTATGTCATGACTTCAAGCTTTTACAACAAAATTTGAAAACTTGAAGATGAGAGAGGACGAAACTATCTACAAATTCAGTGTTTAACTCCGTGACATTGCTTACAACTCATTTGCTCTTGGCGAAAAAAAATTAAGAAAATATTGTAAGAAAAATCTTAAGATATATGCCCAAAAGATTTATTACGAAGGTTACTGTCATTGAAAAAGTTCAAGTTGTTTCCGCAATGAAAGTTGATGAGTTAATGTTATTCTTGCTTAATTTTGAAATGACCATAGATGAAAAATCCAAGAAAAATAGTAAATTATGCCATTCAAAGTGGATATTGAAAAATGTGATGACCAGGAAGGAGGTGATGTTGATGAAATCTAACTGAGTCATTTTCCCTACTAGTTAATGTGGAAGATTGATTTACAGGTTATGGAACATTGTTTTGATGATAACAACTATTAAAGATGAACATGCCACTTATAATTACAACAATTCTTTGACGATAACCAAAGAGTGGTTAAAGATGAAACCTAATCGGTATGATTTAATGAACTTGACTATCTGATGATGACAATAATGAAGTTTCTACAATAATGAAGTATCTGATAAGTCTTAAAGAATATATATTGTAAAAGTCAACGTCGATACGTCTGGTGAATATATATTGTAAAAGCATAATGGCGTTCGTGTAAAGCAACGTGTTTAAACACACACACACACACACACACACACACACATACATACACACACACAAAAGTTTTCAAACTTATTAGGAAGTGTCAGAAAAGATATGGGCAAGTTTTTGCTCTTGCCAATCGATTGGCACCTTATGGAAAACAATTGGACGAGTTCAAAAATGTACCATAATTGATTAGGATAGTGCCTTAATTAATGGGAACATATAAATATCTTTTCTTACCGTTTTGAACTTATTAATCCATTAATTTAGGCCTACTAATTGATTGAAGCATTATGTCAACCGATTGGCATATCATTATTGACCATAAAACTTTTTTCGTTTTTTGTGTCAACCTCTAACCCATAAATATATACCTTTTCCATATTTTTTAACATCCAGAAATGTGTTTTCATTTCTCACTTCTCACTCTCTCTAAAAAAAATCTCTTGTTTACTTTCACTCACTAAAAGTTTAGACGAAGGGCTTTCGAGAAAGTTGTTTTGTGAGTGAGGAAGTTGTAATTCTTTAAAGGTAGATTTTAAAGTTTACTAAGGAAGTTTTCTTTTACCTTGTTTGAACTCTTCGTCCATTTATGCATTGTTTATTTGGGTTCGAAGATAAACTCATGAAAAGCTTTGGTTTAAGGATTGTGTGATCGAGTCTCCGTTTAGGTTCACAAGTTTAGCCCGTTCAAAACCTTTCAAGGTTCGAGATCATCATAGTGGTATAATATCATAGGTTCTATGTTAGCCCGGTATAAAACAAAGTTTTGATTAAGTCTCAACCCGGTGTTAATATCTTAATTTGGTTTGATATCATCCTGGTGGTAACATCTCACAAGTTTTTGGTTATCCCGGTAAAAAACCAAGTTTCGATTTGCAAGCTCAGCCATGTGTTAAAAGGTTTTAAGGTTCAAGATCAGCACGTGCACAATCTTTGTTTGAAGCTTTAATACTAATCGCTCCATGTTTCTTGTGGAAATGAGACTAACCACTTTGATCATATGTTTGGAAGTAAGACTCACCACTTCTCTCCTGGTTTATTGTTTGGTTGGAAGTTAGTCATACACTTCATTTTTCTTGTATAAGGGGGTTCGAGAGTTCAACCTACTAAAACCTCTTAAGTTTATTGGATACTCTCAATATCAAATCCCGAGGACATGACTAAGTTTTTTTTTACTGAACATGTATAACTCATGATGACTTCTCTCTTTCCTCATCTTTTATTTTCTGCACTTTATTTTCTGAATTTTATTTTCTGTTGCATAACTCTAAAAAATTTCTAAAATATTTTGAAACTCTGATTTTAATCCCAAAAGTATTTTAAACTCAAGTTTTTTTCCTAAAACATACAATTCACCCCCTCCTCATCTTGTGTGTGAAGTCACATGTCCAACAGTTAAGAGCTTTAGCAACGTCATGAGAAGACTTGGCAGGAGATCCAAGAATAATGTCTCTACAAATGTCAAAGACAATCAATAACAGAATTCCAAATGTGTCCACTTCAAGCATAAAGGAAAAGATGGAGAAAACTAAACAAGGGCATCATTTCCTTCAGGTATGACTAAATCTGTTCGCATGCTGAATTTTGAAATTGCGGGCCATGTGGAAATTCTATGTGTGGGCAAAGTCGTCAAAAGATATGAAATGAATGGGGTATACTGGTCAATCATCCAACTCAAAAAATATTTTTGTTGCACCAGTTAAGAAAACATAATTCATAATGTATGGCTATAAGTCTCAACATAATGCTAAACATATATACCAACATTTTATATTTCATGCCAGATTCTCTTGGGCGTGTCACTATTGTGGTTATTGTGGTTGGTGTGGTCATATATGACCTTACTGCTAAAAACTATATATGTAAGACCACCTTATCACAATCAAGATCGTGCTCAATGGAAAATAAGGTTTGATGTGCGTCCTCAACAAGTTTGGAGAGTCAACTTTATGCCATATTGCTTATACCTCTTTATTGGTTTCATCACGTGAAGATTATTACTTTGAAAATGGTTGTTCTAGACTCATAACTAGAGCAAAAAAATATTTGAAGGACATTAAATTTTATTCCAAACGTTATGTCACATTAGGTGATGGAGTCAAAGGAAATATTGTTGGTAAAGTGAAGTTAGGATGTCATGGTCTCCCTTGCCTAAATGATGTGTTTCTATTTGAGGGTGTAACGCACTAATCTCATTAGCATTAGTCAACTTTATGATCAAGATCTTTATGTCAACTTCAATTGATCTGAATGCACAATCACAAACATAAACCATACTTAATTAATGAAGGGATCTAGATCAACATATAATTGTGACATGTGGACTCCTCGTGATAAGAATCAACCTCAGTAATGTATGATCTCCAAGACTGATGAAATTGAGTTGTGGCACATAAAATTTGGTCACTTAAATCTCATAACTATGAGAAAGATTATCTCTAAAAAGGCCATTATTGGTCTTCCTGGTCTATAGATTGAAAAAGGAAATTTTTTTAATGTTTGTCATATAGGAAAGCAAACCAAGACACCACACAAAAAGGTCCTACAACTTGCCACTACGTGCGTGCTTGAACTAATTCATATGGATATCATGGGACCCATGCAATTTGAAATCCTAGGATGTAATGTTTGTGTTGATGATTACTCAAGATACATCTGGATTGAGTTCATTTGTGAGAAGTCTAATACCTTCACTATCTTTAAAGGTCATTAACAGCATTTGAGACGTGAAAAGGAGAAGATATTGAAAAGACCATATGCATTCGCAATGATCATGGAAAAGAATTTGAGAACTCAAACTTGTCTAATTTTTGTACCTCTAAAGAAATAACTCATGAGTTTTTGATTCAATAATGACATTTTTGTACCTCTAACAATTATAACAGAAATAAAAATACGCTTTCGACAAGAGGATTCACTAAAGTCATCTCATTCTCAATCTTTCCACATAAGAATTCAAATTAAAGCACTTAAGAAACATCATATTCTTACATAATTGATCAAGCATCCAAGTGCTTACAATCTTGTTACATTTGATTTTTTTTCTTAGTGATGACATGAATCTATTTTTTATTGCATAGTAAAGTGTGTGCATGTTTTTAACTAACGGCCAATGGTGGTACACGCCTGTGGACACAAAACGAATAGCACTAACTTGTTCTTAAGAAGACTTTTATCTTTTACACCTGTTATTGTTGAGAAAAGTCATAACATATATAATATATGGCTATGATCTCATAACCTGTCTACTGATTGAAGCATATCAGCATATGCATATGTAAATAATGTCTTTCAATATATTCAGTCTATAAAGTGCCATAGAAGTGTCTTTATATCTCCCAAGTTATTGGGCATCTAAAAAGTAACACCTCTTTAGAATGTGCTTAGAAACTGTGGAAAGTCCTAAACCTAGCTATAAGTTTGTACACCCCTATAAATAGCTTACCATACTAGCTCGTTTCAAATAACATCAAGCCTCACATACATATAGTTGTACTTATATATATTTTTTGTACATTTTATTTGAAATCAGTTATATTAAGATGGAGAAAGTGATGAGGTTGGCTACAGAAAAAGGTGTGGTGATTTTCACAAAGAGCTCTTGTTGTCTGTGCTATGCAGTCAACATTCTGTTTCAAGAAATTGGAGTGTATCCTGTGATTCATGAAATTGACAAAGATCCTGAAGGCAAAGAAATGGAGAAAGCTATAACAAAGTTGGGTTGTAATGCACCTGTTCCTGCAGTGTTCATAGGAGGAAAGCTTGTGGGGTCTACCAATGAAGTGATGTCCCTCCACCTTAGTGGTTCACTCGTTCCATTACTCAGGCCATATCAAATTTAACTTCATTTAATAAGTTTGATTATTAGGAACGCATGCAAATTATACGTTCCTGCATGCAGCTACCTTTATTGGAAGAATAAACATAGGGCTTAATCAATATATTAAGTGCTATAGTTGTAGTAAGTAAGATCAGTATCCTTTAATAGTATATTCAATGACGTGTGATTAAGGTTCTAGCATTTGATTATCTATGATGTAATATTCTAAATATTCTTAATGAAGTCTTATTTATATATATTTTAGAGTTATTAAAATGGGCTACCCGGTCCCAAACGGGTTGGTCCTGGTGGGCCTCGGGTTTTTTCGGATCGGACCTAAAAAGTTAATATTGAATATGGGTTCTAAATTTACTACCCAGGTCCAGTCTTGTTTGGACTGCGGGCTACACGGTCCTAAACGGGCCCGGCATTAAATGGGCTCATTTAAAAATAAAAATAAAAATTCGCCTTATTTTGTAAATAATCATATTATCTTCTTTTTTTTTAATTTGTTTTTACTCTATTACTAAAATTATTTTAAGTTTACAAATAAATGACTTCAACTCTGTTCAAATTGCATAAATTAAAAGTTTTTTTCCAGCTCAAGACTACAAATTTATTATCAACTAACTCACTTAGTTAGAAAAGATTTAGGTCAAAACTCGTCTTATGAACGAAATTCAACTAATTAGTTGTCGAATGAATTTCAAACTACTTCAGAATTAGTTTTATTTTATTGTCAGTCCTACAATGTAAAAACACGTAAAAAAAGTCAATTAAAATAAAAAACTATTTATTTGCATAATTAAAAAAACTTTAGCACATTTCATACCATTTTAAAACACCAAAACTTCTGGTAGTAAAATCATGAATAAATAAAGAAAAATATTATAATAATATAATGAATATGAAAATATCATAACTACATATAAATGTCGTCAAATGCGTACAAAACCAAAATCAAAAACAACTGATAGATATGCTAGGGGAGTTGTTTGTATCCCAAACTTACATTTATTAAATAATAATTGGATAAGTGCAACTATTAATGAGCTAAGTAATTGAATACAGTGTAATTACATTTACTAATGAATTTGTTGAGTAATTGAATACTAATTAATAGGTGGACTAAATTCATGTGCTAAGTAAGTTTATTTTTATTTTTTTTAAATTATTTCGGGCTGCTGGACTACCCATAGCCCATACGAGTCGACCCATTTTTTTAGGATTTTTCGGGTCGGGCCAAAAAAGACCCGAAAAAATATGGGCTCCAAAAATAAGTCTCAGACCCTAACTTTTTTCGGGCTCGATGGACCGACTTATGGGGTTTTTTTACCGAGATAACCCACTTTTTCGAAAAAATTCCCAAAATACCCCACTTTTCAGCAAAATTCCCAAAATACCCCACTTTTAGGAGGAGGCGCCAATTGGATTGGCGACCCCTCTTAAAAATTGCAAGGAGGCGCCAATTGGATTGGCTAGGGCAGGTGCCCTAGCCAATCCAATTGGCGCCTATGTGTAATTTTTAAGAAAGGGCGCCAATCCAATTGGCGCCTCCCCTAAAAAAGCCTCAAATGAAAAAACCTCCAACATGAAAGTTGTAGATCTTTTCAAGACAATGCATTTGGGTATAAATTTTGCATCATTTGGAATTTTTATGAGAAAGTTATGGGCAGTTGAAGTTGAACTTCTGAGTTTTTCAACTGTAATCTGACCTATAATGTCTTGCATTATTGCATGTGTTTCTTTTAGAGTTATGAAATTTTGTCCAACATAACATTTTAAGTAGACATCTCAAATTTTCCAATGCACTTGGTCCCACCTCAAAATAATTAAAAATGAGTGAGTTAGGTCCCTGCGAACTTGACCCAAAATTAGGGTTTCTGTCAAAATGACCTATAATGTTTTGAAATGAATGATGAGCTTCCAAGTTTCAAATGGATTTTTGATGAACGTGAAAGTTGTTCATATGGCGACTGTTGTTAAAACTTGAATGGAGACGCCAATTGGATTGGCTAGGGCAAGTGCCCTAGCCAATCCAATTGGCGCCTATGTGTAGGTTTTAAGAGGAGGCGCCAACTCAATTGGCGACTCCCTCATAAAATGCCTTTTTTGTCTTATAAATAGATGCGTTGTGTGACCTATTGTTCCACAACTCATATAATCATTTGGCTATCATGTTTGGTGTTCGTCGCCGATACGGTAAGGTGATTTATGCGAGAGACAAACCTCAATTGCTGATGTTGTTTTGGAACATCACCACGTTAGATCAACTGAAGAGGGAGCTGGTTCGATGGTTAGACGGGAAAATACCAGTAGGGGAAAAAATCAGAAGTATTGAGAGACTTGACAGTATCTTTGATTGGGTGCGAATGAAGACTGATAAGGATGCTAGGGAAATGATGTTCGGTCGAGACGACATTAATTTGATTGTTGTAATAAGTTAGAATTATTTATGTTTTCAGATGTTTTGTATTGATGTTGGTTATGAAACTCGTTGTAACAAGAACTTAATGATATATAATAATTGATTGTTACAGAAATACAATGTCACAAATAGCTTAAGATCTAGATACCATGTTACAAAAAGCTTAAGATGTAGATGATGCTCCTTGATTGGGACAGTTGTTTTTGTTGTGTCCTGGTTGACGACAGATACTACATAATCTTATCATTTTATCTGTAGAATCCATCTCTGTTCTGATACGTGTGCTGTTTGGCCTTCCTTTCTTCTTTCTACGCATCTCTTCATTGTGCCAAACAATATCTCCTTCATATGGAGGCCAGTAATCCTCCATTGGTAGTACTGAAAAGCTTTGACTATATACATTCATGATGGTGTTGGCCTTGTACACATCAGATAAATGGGTGTAAGCGTCTTGACGAGTATAAGCGCATGCTGCAATGACATGGGAGCAAGGTATGCGGAAGGCCTGAAATTTTCCACAATCGCACCAACTTCTTTGTAGTTTAACCGCGTAGGCTAAATTTGGTCTCCCCTCGTTGTTGCCCATTATTTCCTGGATGCTGAAATTTTGTCTATGACGGTCAAACACTGTTACAGCGTGTGTCGTAGCTTTGATGCTCTCCTCTTTCATGACCTTCATGTAACACTCACTGAATACTTGTCCGGACATTAACACTGCACTCCATCTTTCACCTCTGGTTGCGAACATAGAAGCCAACCTATAATAGGTTGATCTTACCAAGGCGGTTATCGGCAGATTTCGAATTCCTTTGAAAACCCCGTTCATGCATTCCACAATGTTTGTTGTCATGTGACCCCATCGACAACCACCGTCAAATGCTCTTGTCCACTGCTCTACTGGGATGTTATTTATCCATCTCCCCGCGTCTTCATTAGACAGTCGAATTTCATCACGATAATATTGAAATAACGGTTGAGTTAAAGCATACCCAGCATTCACCACCTTCTTGCGAAGATTCTTATCTTTTATAGCACGCATGAAGTTTTGTGCAATGTGTCTGATACAGTAGACATGTGTAGAAGGAGGATCATGCCATCCGTTGTCATGGTTGTTGTAGGCACTTTCGATGGCAGCATGTCTATCAGAAATCAAACATAGATTGGCTTGTGGAGCGACATGCGTTCTGAGATGTCGAAGAAAGAAACCCCATCCACCAGCCGTTTCACCTTCAACAAGAGCAAAGGCAATGGGAAATACATTGTTGTTACCGTCTTGTGCAACTGCCATGAGCAAAGTACCCTTGTATTTTCCGTATAACCAAGTGCCATCAATTTGCATGAGAGGTTTGCAGAAAGCGAAACCTTTGATGCACGGGTCAAATGCCCAAAAGAGACGGTGAAATATTCTATTACCTATAGCACAGGTTCCGTCTGGCATCATTGCTGGCACTGTCTCCAGAATTGCCACAGTTCCTGGGACATAAGTTTTTAGTGCCCATAAAAACCGTGGTAATTCCTTGAATGAAGCCTCCCAGTTGCCGAAAACCTGTTCAACAGCCTTTGTCCTCGCAATCCATGCTTTCTTGTAAGATGGAGTATAATTATATGTTGTTCGGATATGGGATATAATTATACTCACCTTCACTGATGGGTCTTTATTTACCAATGGCAGAATGTCTTGACATATCAAAGTTGTGCTCAGTTTACGGTGATCTTGTTCAACGTTAGTTGCAACGCAACTGTGTGGTGGGTCTATTGAAGCGATCTCCCAAGAGTCATTTTTCTTCTTGTAAGATGCAGCCAAACGAAACTTACAAAGCATGTTACGACATTCGATAACATACCTTCTAGAATCAGTGCGTTTCACTGTAAAGTCAGCAAAGTTGTTCATATGGAATTTTTTGATTGCCAAGACACATTCTTCTTTGGTACGAAACATGTCTCCCACCTTTAATTTGCCTACTGGTCTCGGATACGGATTATAGAAGACACTATCGGACGTTTCATCGTCGTGAAGATCCATATTTGTCATATGTTGAGGAGGATTATAGGCATGACTAGGAGGTATTGGTGGTGGTTGAGCCTCATCTTCATCGTCGTTGTTCAGGATGTCATCAACCTGTATCTCGGTCTCCTCTTCTTCTTCATCAACAACGTCGACTTCTACTTCTGCTTCTGGGTTGAGTTCATCTGACCATTGTGCATCATCTGCAGCATCTTCACCAGCTGCATCCTGATCAGTTAGTTGAGATTGTTGAGACGGTATACATGGTTGTAGAGTAATGTACAACTCGATACAATCCATGCCTGAATGTTCATGACTAAGAAACATGTTTTCAACATCTTCATCGTCTCGTACCTTAAGGGGGAAAAACTTGCATTGACCATTCTCAAAAAATATAGGATTTTGGTATGTCATCTTTGACATAATACCTGATCCTATAAAGGATTGTATTATTTTTTTGAAATGCAAAAAGGTTGCATTTCTCTTCATCGTGACTCTAATGGTATCAGTGTTTCTAAAATAAAAACCATGAAGCTCAAACTCAAAAGTTTCACCGTTGCAGTGAACGTTGACATTGTATAATGATGAAGATGACATTTTGGAGATGAAAACTATTTTGCAAGTGTAGATGAATGTGAGTGAAGTGTCTTGGATGTTGATAGTAAGACACTTAAATAGATGGTATTAGTGTCTCACATGCTAGCTAGTTCTGAGATGATGTGTCGGACATTGAAGCTACTCTGAGATAATGTGTCAAGCATGCAAGTCAGTTCTGAGATGATGTGTCTGTCATGCAAGACAGTGTGAGTTGATGTGTCAAGCATGCTAGCTAGTTCTGAGATGATGTGTATGTCATGCAAGACAGTGTGAGTTGATGTGTCAAGCATGCTAGCTAGTCATGAGATGATGTGTCTGTCATGCAAGACAGTGTGAGTTGATGTGTCAACCAGGCAAGCTATCAAGAAGTGACTCTTCAGTATGCAGGAGACAAGTTAGCCACGTGTCGGACATGTAAGACAGTTCTGAGATGATGTGTCAGTCAGGCAAGATAGTGTGAGTTGATGTGTCAGACAGGAAACCTATCAAGAAGTGAGTCTTCAGCATGCAGAATATCCCAGACCCCCCAACTAGCCTAGGAGAATGGCATATGCGTAAAGTGAACGACCAATGGAACTACAACCCTTGGCAAACCTTCGCAAGATCAGAGTGTCGCAAGTGGAAGCACCGTCATGACCATGTCTTAACTGACGCAGTCATGCCAAATGAGGTAAAACCAAGTCGTACTTATATGGCTTGGTACAGATCGGTTGGATTTCAATTCATCGCCGATGATATGTACCTCTACGACCCACGCCAGACAAGTTACACACAAGAAGGATCAACATCTAACCCCCAACAACATTCTCAGCCCGGTTACTCACAACCACCTATCCGTCAAACTTTCCGTTCCACAAACACACAAACATACAACCAAAACATGTCATTCACCCAACCCCAATACCAAGAACATCCCCCATACCACCACCAACAAATGGACCATCAACCTCAGACCGAACATCGCTTCGCACCCACACCATCACCCTACCAAAGTCGCCTTAGCCAAAACACTAACCGCCCCATCACCTACCGTAGCCAAGAACCCCAAACATCACAATACCAAAACATCCCACAACCATATCTCTTCCAAACACCCCAACAACCTTTCCAACCTTTCCTAGACCCATCATTGTCACCCATGTCTCCCTTCAACCGTCCCGGTCGCCCATCCATGAGTCAACCACACCCCAACTTCTCTGGCATGGGTCATGAGCTCAGCTACGCTGGTACACCATCATTGAATACTGAAGACTATGCTGAGTTGGCTGAATACCTCAACGGATCTTCTCCTGTAGGAGGTAATGACGTTCCTGGACCATCAGATGAACAAACACCGGTGCAGAATCGTCAACGTGGGTTAGGGCCAAGGGTTAGGGTAGCTAGGGGATGTGGGACCGGAGGTCGGTTAGGTGATCCCAATCATCACCATTAGGATTCTTTGTGTAAAATCCAAATTTTATTAATATCAATTCTTATTATATCAAATTTATCTTTGTGTAAACTTCAAACACTAGGTTTCTTTGTCTAAACTCCATTTTGGCAAAATTGACATACACATGTTTTGACTGAAACCCTAATTTTGGCAAAACTACCCAACTACCTAACTCACTCATTTTTTATGATTTTGAGGTGGGACAAAGAGCATTGGAAAGTTTGAGATGTCTACTTAAATTTTTATGTTGGACAAAATTTCATAATTCTAAAATAAACACATATGATAATACAAAACATTATAGGCCACATAGCAATTGAAATGTCAAAGAGTCCAAGTTCAGGTGCCCATACCTTTCTCATAAAAAATGCAAATGATGCAAAAAAATTGTCCAAATTCATTATCTTGAAAATATCTACAACTTTTATGTTGAAGGTTTTGTCATTTAAGGCTTTTATCATTCAAACAGAAGGGCTTGAAGTTGGTCCCTTTTGGCAAAATTCACATACACATGTTTTGACAGAAACCCTAATTTTGGGTCAAGTTCGCAAGGACCTAACTCACTCATTTTTAATTATTTTGAGGTGGGACCAAGTGCATTGGAAAATTTAAGATGTCTACTTCAGTTGTTATGTTGGACAAAAATTCATAACTCTAACACAAACACATGCAATAATACAAAACATTATAGGTCAGATAACAGTTAAAATGTCAAAGAGTCCAAGTTCATGTGCCCATACCCTTCTCAAAAAAATTGCAAATGGTGCAAAACTTTAGTCCAAATTCATTATCTTGAAAATATCTACAACTTTTATGTTGAAGGTTTTGTCATTTGAGGCTTTTATCATTCAAACATAAGGGCTTGAAGTTGGTCCCTTTTGGCAAAATTCACATACACATGTTTTGACAGAAACCCTAATTTTGGGTCAAGTTCGCAGGGACCTAACTCACTCATTTTTAATTATTTTGAGGTGGGACCAAGTGCATTGGAAAATTTAAGATGTCTACTTCAAATGTTATGTTGGACAAAATTTCATAACTCTAAAAGAAACACATGCAATAATGCAAGACATTATAGGTCAGATTACAGTTGAAAAACTCAGAAGTCCAACTTCAACTGCCCATAACTTTCTCATAAAAAATCCAAATGTAGATGTTTGATTGGCTGCATTGTATGGTAAAACACTAGCTGGATTCTAATGCCTTGACTGATGTCATGACATGCTGTGAAGGTGTTTGTGTGACTGCATTGTAGGTTAGAATATCTAGCTGTACTCTGATGTCTTGATTGATGTCATGACACACTTGAGTAGTTTACTGCAGGATTAGCTAATACAGGATTCATTGAATGTCAAACTGGATGTTATGACATTCATCCCTGTCAGCAGATACTGAGGAATAGAACAGTTGGTGTTCTGTTAGGACTCAGTATTTATTTTCAGTCTGGTGATCAAGGAAATACCAGATCTGGCATAAGGCCTACTGTCTGAATGTCAAACTGGATGTTATGACATTCATCATTGACAGCATATACTGAACAATAGACAGAGTGGTGTTCTGCTACACTTCAGTATGTTTATCAGTCTGTTCTTCAAGAGGATAACAGAACTGACTTAAGGCTAAATGTGTAAATGTCAAATTGGATGCTTTGACATTTATTAATGTAAGCTGTTACTGTAGAATGGACAGATTGGTCCTGTACAGTTCAGCAAATTTGTACAGTCTGTTTTCAGGAAAAACAGACTTAGCATATGGACCTTGATGTCAAGCTGAATGTTGTGACATTCATTCCTGACAGCATATGCTATATTGTAGGTTGTTTAGTGTTTCTGTTTCAGCATTTTTCTCAGGCTAAAATCCAGGAAACCAACAACCAAGCTACAATTAAGGACCCTAACAAATAGCCTATTTGTTAGCACACTAATATGTAGAAATTAGTTAGAATCCTATGTGGCATTATTTGTGGAGGTCTTGAGATATTTTAGGAACTAAATATGGAGATATTTTAGGAACTAAGAGATTGAAGACCTTGATTGTAGCAGAAACTTTCTGCTGGTTTTGTAACAGCAAAGAACAAGTTTGCTGCGATTTCTGAAGGCCCAAATCCAGTTGGGTGATTAGGTTATAAATAGCATATTGTAACCTAGTTTTTGTAAGCCTCTTAGAATGAAAATTTAGGGGTGTGTGTGAGGTAAACCTCCCAATCTGTGGGAAGGTTACCATGTGTTTCTCAGTGTTCAAAGTTGAGTGTTTGTAACTCAAAGCCTGTAGGCAAGAGTGATTATGTGCTTGAACGAAGCTGTGAAGCAAGTTCAAGTTGTTTTAACATTACATTGTATTTGTAGTGATAGGAATGGAAACTGGAGGTTTCTATCTAGGAGTTCCTAGGTATAGATTGCATTGGGTAGGGATTAAGTGAAGAGTTGTAAACGGGGGAGTTTAACTCTGAATTAATACTGCTGATAGTGGATCTTCTTCCTGGCTTGGTATGCCCCCAGACGTAGGTGAGTTGCACCGAACTGGGTTAACAATTGCTTGTGTTTTTACCTTCTGCACACTATATTTTGTCTGTTATAACTCAGTCTGGTTTTAGTCTGTTTATGAAGGGAATAACAGATATGACACATAGCCTGCAGTCTGAATGTAAAACAGAATGTTATGTCATTCACCATTGAATGCTGATATTGATGGACTGGTTGGTCTGTTACAGTTCACTCATCTGTAATGTTGGGACAGGTGATGTTCAAACCAATGTTGAGACATCATGCTGATAACTGGGCAGGATAAATAAACATAAGGGTTGTGTTTTATCTCTACTGTGTGTTTGCACTAGATGGACAGAACTAGGTGTTCCTCCATTCTAGGGTGATATAGAAGCAGATGTCGTGACATCTGTGAACGTGTGCATATTAGTACAGGGTTTAATAACTGTCTTGCTGTATTAGTTACAATGTTGGATCAGATGTCATGACTTGGAGTAGAACATCTGAAATCTGACTACACCAGAATTTCAAATGGTATCAGAGCAGGCATCCTGTTCTATTTCTGGATGAGATCCATGGGTGATACTTTCTGGTATCTTGCAAGGAGTTATGTTAGTACTGATGGTGGAACCGTTGGAAGGTTCTGTGATTCCCCTGAATGGTCCCTTGAAGTAGGTGGATGGACTGTTCATGAATGGAATGGTGTGTACCTGTCTCTGGAGGTTGGCAATTGGCCTTTGTGTGGGACAGTTGTGCCAATATTGAATCACATTCAAACTTGGTATGGTCTTGGAGGCTGATCTGGTGAAGTGTGTGTTCATAGGTTGAGTGGTATTATGATTTCCGCTGCATAATACCTGGAAAAACTCAAACTCTGATGTAGTTTCCCCTCATATGGATGAAAGGCTGCTGCGTTCAAGATTTCATCATAATCTACTGAAGATGTCAAAGATACTTGAGTATCCTCAAGTCCACTCATCATGACGTTCTCACTTCAGGATGATAAGAATCACCTAATCACTGATTCTTTTACTCTCTTGGGTAGTGTATATGAAGACCTTGAAGTCCTTCAAGGAGGGTTTGTTCCAAGGAGGTGGAACTAATGTTCTATGGGATGTTAGAACATGTTGTTCAACAAGTATGCAGCTACTAGTTGAAGAGCAGATGTTGCTTAGGTGTCAAACAAAGGGATACTTTTGTTTGGAACCTACTCCTGACCTGGAAGAGGAGACATCTGTGTGAGCTAAGTTGACAAAGGTAGGGTCAACTGTGTGTATGCTCAAGAAGGTCACTTTTAGAAGTCTGATCTCTAGAAGTGGAGTTGGTTGAGATGTGACATTGTGCAATCCCTGCTGTGTGCCTTATTCCTGTAGACTGATCAGAGTTGGATAGTAGTTCCCTGAAGTACTATGGTGTACTGGAAGACAAGTCCCCTGGATGATAGAAGTCAATAATGGGGTAACCTGACTGGTATTCCATTTAAGAGGATTGGGACCATGAATCTTGTTATTCAAACACCACGATCAGAAGTGGCAGTTCTTTCAAGGAGTGAGAATATGAAGATTCAGAAGTTGGTTGAGGTAGTATGCTCTGGCAATGCATATCTACTATTGACTGGTGTTGTTTTTGTTCACTAGTACGTATGGTCAGCTGAAGTCTGATTGGTGTGATTGGAGTATGTATAGGTATAACCCATAGAGTTAGGTGCCACTGGTAGGGGTGGTGTATGTCATGTTGAGACATGTCTGTACAATGCATGGATATTGGTGTGGAGTGTCCATGATTGTTAATTTGAGGGGGAGTTTGGCTAACCTCCTCACGTTTGGTCAGCCTAGGGTCTGGTTGGCTGTTGACCTGTGTCACATGGGTTCTGGCTGTTGTGTGACACATTTGCGAGGAAGAATTCATCTCTCTCATTCCTAAGGGTGAATTTAATCTGAGAAGATTTTCAAAACTGTTGAAGTGCTTGCAAGCAGAAGATGTGACACTAGAAGAGTATTTTCAAAGTAGTCTTATGGTGGAAGTATCTGAAAGGAATATTGGGAAAGGATTTAAGATCAATGTCAACTTGTGCCAAGTACAAGTATTTAATTGATTATCCTTGGAGCTCAAGATAATTGATGTTCTTAAAGATGTTGGAACATCTCTTCTTCAAGACCCTGTGCAGAATCACAGGAAGGATAGTACATTGGTTTATGATCTATCTCTTTGGTGGCAGCAAAATCATATGATCTCTGAAAAGGTTTCCTGGCAAGAAACATGTTCAGCCTTGGTGTGTACAAGAAGAAGAAGACATCATAGTCTTGATGGTGGTTACTTGGATCAGTTTATCTCTGATCTAAGTAAGGAAGTGCATTGGCTAATGCACATTGTGAAGTTAAGAACAAGTGGCAGCACTCTTAACATCATGGAAACAACCTTGCTTTAGGAAGTGGAATCCTTGGTATAGTTGAAGGGTTAGTTTCTAACTGGTCCTTCTGAAGACTCATGCATCAGAGTGTCTGATGTCTTTGGAAAAGAAGCAGGAATTCATCAAGGTGTGAGCTTGGATGACTTAACTGCAAACCTGCAGGATGGAGGTTGTTTACTCAAACTTGGTTCCACAATCAAGTCTATGAGAACATTGAACTCTTGTTCTGTGAAGGGAGGAAGTTCTTTCAAGTGGCAGAAGAAGGAGCTGAATTCAACAGCTAGATGTTAAAACACAATGTTGTGACATTTGGTTCAACATCAGATTCTTAGTTGGTGAAATGGCACATCAACTTGAGATAGAAGGGTCTACAGGGTTGTAGATTGGATACTTCAAAAAGGTCGTCCTCGTTGCAGTTCTTTGGAGTTGCTGGATAGAAAGGATGTTACATGTTCATGTCTTAGAAAATCTAAGTTTTGTTCAACATGTAGCTTGAAGTTCAAGTCTCACTTGGAAGGTAAGAATATCTTTGGGAGAGGTCTGATAGACGTGGAGAGGTCAAAGAATGGCATTTGACTTTTTCATATGAGGATTCATGAAGGAGGTAATCAACCAGTGGCATTTGGTCTATCTCAGAAGTGAGTTCGAAGAATCAAGATAATCCACATATGGCAGCTGATTATTCTTGAGGAAAGTCTGAGACAAATTACTTTTGAGCAGAAAAGTAGTAAGTTGAAGACAAAAGGAGGTGTTTTCTATTCATCTCTTGGAGCTTGTGGTAGGAGCTCTGAGCTATCTATGGAAGATTATCTCTCGTAATGGGATGAGAATGTATATGTCCCAATTTATGTCTGGGTTCTTTTGGATCAAGTTGGTGACTCAGTGATATCTGAAGATTATCAGATGGTGTTCCTTGTCATGTTGTGAAGGATGTCCTAACTAATGTTAGAACATTTTGTGAAGTGGTTTCCTGTTCTGGTTAGAAGAGAGATTGACACAGAGTGTGGATGTGTTCAGCCAAGAGGGTTGAACATAGGGTGTGCTCTTGAAGACATGAAGATGAGTCTTATGTTTTCCATTCATCAAGTGGTTTGGGTTCTCTTTGAATCAGGAAGTATGTGAAGGTCCAACTTTGGGGTGTTGGATATGTTCATGTGTGATCTCCAAGTTTCAAGAGGAGAGTTGGTTGTTCATGACAGGGGGAGTTCTGTCTTTGTGCTGCAAGTAATCATCAAGCTTGTGGTCTATGTGTTCTCAGATAACAAGGTATGACACCTGATATACCTGCTGTGAAGACAGTGTGTGACTACTTGATCAAAGTTGTGAAGCAAGATCAAGTGGGTAGTGTCTTGATCAAAGTTGTAAAGCAAGATCAAGAGGGGGTATTCTTGATTGAAACTGTGAAGTAAAATCAAGATTGTGTATCTGTCACTTGTGTGTAATTCTGTTTATGTTGGTCTGTAATTTAAAGTGTTGCTTTGGCAACATTTTTGACAAAAAGGGGGAGTAACACCTGTGATGCCCCAGGACAACAGAGTGTTTTGCTAAACAGATATTGAAGATCCTCCAAGCCAGAGGTAGTGCTGCAGCTGAGGTTCCACTTCTATGAGTGTGAGTTATGTGTGCTGCAATTAGAAGTTTTTATTTAACTTCTGTATGTGTGCTGTTATGTGAAGTTTTTATTTAACTTCCATCTGTGTGAGTGTGTTGTTACTCTGAGTGTATTAGCTAGGTTAATTTCCTGCTAGATGTGTGTTTTCCGTTGCTATGGACTCTGTTGTGAAGCCAAAGTGTTTTAGCCAAAAATTTGCCAAAGGGGGAGTTTGTAGATGTTTGATTGGCTGCATTGTATGGTAAAACACTAGCTGGATTCTAATGCCTTGACTGATGTCATGACATGCTGTGAAGGTGTTTGTGTGACTGCATTGTAGGTTAGAATATCTAGCTGTACTCTGATGTCTTGACTGATGTCATGACACACTTGAGTACTTTACTGCAGGATTAGCTAATACAGGATTCATTGAATGTCAAACTGGATGTTATGACATTCATCCCTGTTAGAAGATACTGAGGAATAGAACAGTTGGTGTTCTGTTAGAACTCAGTATTTATTTTCAGTCTGGTGATCAAGGAAATACTAGATCTGGCATAAGGCCTACTGTCTGAATGTCAAACTGGATGTTATGACATTCATAATTGACAGCATATACTGAACAATAGACAGAGTGGTGTTCTGCTACACTTCAGTATGTTTATCAGTCTGTTCTTCAAGAGGATAACAGAATTGACTTAAGGCTAAATGTGTAAATGTCAAATTGGATGCTTTGACATTTATTAATGTAAGCTGTTACTGTAGAATGGACAGATTGGTCATGTACAGTTCAGCAAATTTGTACAGTCTGTTTTCAGGAAAAACAGACTTGGCATATGGACCTTGATGTCAAGCTGAATGTTGTGACATTCATTCCTGACAGCATATGCTATATTGTAGGTTGTTTAGTTTTTCTGTTTCAGTATTTTTCTCAGGTTAAAATCCAGGAAACCAACAACCAAACTACAATTAAGGAACCTAACAAATAGCCTATTTGTTAGCACACTAATATGTGGAAATTAGTTAGAATCCTATGTGGCATTATTTGTGGAGGTCTTGAGATATTTTAGGAACTAAATATGGAGATATTTTAGGAACTAAGAGATTGAAGACCTTGATTGTAGCAGAAACTTTCTGCTGGTTTTGTAACAGCAAAGAACAAGTTTGTTGCGATTTCGGAAGGCCCAAATCCAGTTGGGTGATTAGGTTATAAATAGCATATTGTAACCTAGTTTTTGTAAGCCTCTTAGAATGAAAATTTAGGGGTGTGTGTGAGGTAAACCTCCCAATCTGTGGGAAGGTTACCATGTGTTTCTCAGTGTTCAAACCTGAGAGTGTTTGTAACTCAAAGCCTGTAGGCAAGAGTGATTATATGCTTGAACGAAGCTGTGAAGCAAGTTCAAGTTGATTTAATATTACATTGTATTTGTAGTGATAGGAATAGAAACTGGAGGTTTCTATCTAGGAGTTCCTAGGTATAGATTGCATTGGGTAGGGATTAAGTGAAGAGTTGTAAACGGGGGAGTTTAACTCTGAATTAATACTGCTGATAGTGGATCTTCTTCCTGGCTTGGTATGCCCCCAGACGTAGGTGAGTTGCACCGAACTGGGTTAACAATTGCTTGTGTTTTTACCTTCTGCACACTATATTTTGTCTGTTATAACTCAGTCTGGTTTTAGTCTGTTTATGAAGGGAATAACAGATATGACACATAGCCTGCAGTCTGAATGTAAAACAGAATGTTATGTCATTCACCATTGACTGCTGATATTGATGGACTGGTTGGTCTGTTACAGTTCACTCATCTGTAATGTTGGGACAGGTGATGTTCAAACCAATGTTGAGACATCATGCTGATAACTGGGCAGGATAAATAAACATAAGGGCTATGTTTGATCTCTACTGTGTGTTTGCACTAGATGGACAGAACTAGGTGTTCCTCCATTCTAGGGTGATATAAAAGCAGATGTCGTGACATCTGTGAACGTGTGCATATTAGTACAGGGTTTAATAACTGTCTTGCTGTATTAGTTACAATGTTGGATCAGATGTCATGACTTGGAGTAGAACATCTGAAATCTGACTACACCAGAATTTCACCAAATGATGCAAAATTTATATCCAAATTCATTGTCTTGAAAGGATCTACAACTTTCATGTTGGAGGTTTTTTCATTTGAGCCTTTTTTAAGGGAGGCGCCAATTGGATTGGCGCCCCCTCTTAAAAATTACACATAGGCGCCAATTGGATTGGCTAGGGCACCTGCCCTAGCCAATCCAATTGGCGCCTCCTTGCATTTTTTAAGAGGGGTCGCCAATCCAATTGGCGCCTCCTCCTAAAAGTGGGGTAGATTGGGAATTTTGCTGAAAACTGGGGTATTTTGGGAATTTTTTCGAAAAAGTGGGTTATCTCGGTAAAAAAACCGACTTATGGGCTTCAGCCCAATTTGACAACTCTAATATACTTTCATTACTTAAGTCTAAAGCTTAGATCATATTAATATGCAAATCACTTTGTTCATATATTTAATAGTTAATTATCAATTTATACATGTTAGATGTTCGATTATGTGGCATTAATAAATTTTAGTTCCAAAAATAAGTATTTTAAAATGGTCATTGAATCTCTCTGATTCCCTAAGCTCAAAGAGAATTCATACAGAAAAAAACTGAAAAATGGCTTCAGTTCCTTCATAGTCTGAAAACTCGGGAAAAATGGTGGATGAATAAGATCTACAAGAGAGGAGTACAAAGTAGATAAAAGGAAAAACATCGTATAGGGATATGATGAGGAAGGAATGGTGGAGCAGGCCTTAAATGATGTTGAAGGTATGATAGTGGAGAAAAATAAGGTAGGAGATTATGAGTGTTCAATCTTCGTGTTATGTGAAACAGAAGAGAAGAGAATCCAACGGCCATGGAGGAGAGGAGTGATTGTAAAAATTCTAGGAAAAAGGATTGGTTATAAGGTGAGTCTCCTCTTGAGACTCGCCTGAAGCAGATGTGGGTAAGGAAAGGTGTTATTAGTATCATTGATCTTAGCAATGACTATTATTTAGTGGCTTTCTCGCATAAAGAAGGGAAGAACGAGGCAATTACAGATGGGTTATTGTTCATCTATGACCATTATCTCACTGTAAAAGATTGGAGTCTAAATTTTTATCTTGAGAGTGACAACATTGAAGAAATAGAAGTTTGGATTAGAATTCATGGGCTACCTATAGAGTATTATGATGTGAAGTTGTTGTGCTTCATTGGGAACAAAGTAGGTTTATCGGTGAATGTAGACAAGACCACTATGTAACATGAACGAGGTAAGTATGCGAGAATATGTGTGAAAGTCAATATATATACAAACCACTTTTAACAATGTTTACGATCAAGAGAAAAAAATACACGATAGAGTATGAAGGGTTACACCTTTTATGCCTAACTTGTGAAAGGTTTGACCACTACAAGGAAGGGTGTTCTATTAAAAATAAAGACATGAAGGTTTTTAATGAAGTAGGAAAAATGAATGTGGTAGGAGAAGGAAATTCATTATTGGATCAAGAAACGATAATGAAGGGAAGGGTGATGATCCATGGAGAGTGGTGCAAAAATAACGTCGAGGATAAAGGGTTACTGATGGCCGGAAAAACATGCCTCCGGAGAATTTTAATTACGAGAAAGTTTTGAATGGATCGTGATTTGTTTCCCTTAGCAAAGAGATTCTATAAACTAATGATATCATTAATGATAATAATGGTAGTAATGAAAAAATAATAATTCAAGAAATAATGAAGTAGTTATTGTATGAAATAATAAAGAGAGAGTGGAGGAAAATTGAAAGAAAACTTGGTATCGTCTTTAAAGGGATTTGGAATTAAATAGAAAATTATTGAAAATAAGGATACTAATATGGAACATGCAATGATTGACATTGATTTAAAGGACGTGGTTTGTAGAAGAAGAAAGAAAGGTGATCAGAATAAATTTTGTTAAAGTATAAGATTGGCCACATGTGGAGCTAATTTGTTCAAATTGAAGGTTAGTGGTTTAAATAAAATACACCATACGTCCCTCAATGAGTGAGTCATTTAAAATAAAAGAGTGTCCCAAAATGAATGACTCATTTAAATTTTCAAGGTGTTTTTTTTTCAATTTACCCTCTAATTTATATTACTTTCATTATTTCCAAAACACGAAAATGGTACTTTAGTAAAAATATCATTCTCTCTCTTTCATTTATTTATTTTTCTTAATATGTGTTAAAAGGTCAACTGAGTCACTCATTGTGGGATAGAGGGAGTAGTGGTTTAGGGCATAGTGGAAAAGTCAAAAAGTAATATAATGGGAGATGTCTAATAAAATACACACATGTTTTATAAAAAAGATAATATCATAAGAATAAAGGAGAAAAGTTTGATTCTAAGCACGTGGAAGCTATAGAAGCAAGTAGTAAGATGAAAAAATCAATCAATGAGGTACTTCGAAATTAAATATCAGACCTTAGCAAAATATATAATTTCACTAGATCTCTAAATATTTTGTTAAGACAACATTCTTATATGGTTTGGACACAAAATATGGGGAAGAGAAGGAAGACTGCACAGGATGAAATGACATTGTAGATGAACCAGTTTAAGATAATATACTTGACTCAGTTAGGGAGATGAATGTGATTCTGGAAACTCCGTTGGGGAACTTCACTTGATGGTTAATTGGTGGAGACGTTTTCTTTTCACTCAATGTTTTATGATAATTGGTACAAATAATAAAATTATAGTTTGGAATTGTAGGTGTTACTAGTAAAGCTTTTTTACATATATAGTAAGCAATATGTTGTATTTACAACCCTGCTATGGTTTTAGCTGAAACTAGGTGTGACCCGTCTAAACTTAAGAATATTTTAAAGTTGTTGGGGTTTGATGATACTATTTATGTTGAGAATCAATGGTTTTTGGAAGGAATTATAGTTGCTTTGAATAAGCATTACATGACAGTTTGTTTATGTTGGAAAGAAACTCAAATATTTCACTTACAAGTCAAGTATCAACATGGAATTGAATGGATGTTTATAGAGATTTAAGTTAGTCCAAATGAATCCAATAGAAGCTTGATGTGGGGAGAGTTATAAAATATTGTAAAGGATGTTAATGAACTGTGGATGTTAGTTGGTGATTTCAATTAAATAGCTAGTAGATGAGAGAAGAAACAAGGAGTGCAAGCTTTTATTAGAAAATGTTCCTCTTTTATAATAGAATCAATGCTTGTAAGTTGTTAGATATTAGGACAAGTGGGCCTAAATATACGTGAAGAGGCCTCATTTACCATGGGGGCAAAGGATATATGAGAAACTTGATAGGGAAAATAGTAACGATGCTTGAAGAGTTGAGTTCTTGAATGCTCGGGTCAAAGTTTTAACTCATGTTGAGTTTTCTGATCATCACACCCATATTGATTATTCTGGTCCCGTGTGCGTGTGTATAATATGGTTCCTAGAAATTTTAAGTTTAAAAGTGCTTGGATGATGGAGGATACCTGCCATGAAATGATCAAAAGGGCGAGAACGAATGAGTATAGCTTAGATACGAATCTCCAGAAAGTTAAGGAGGAAATTGAAGGATGGAAAGTTAAATCTTTCTAGTAGGTTATTGGTAAGAAGAGGAAGATTATAAAAAGGTTGGATGGTATTCAAAGGTGTTTGCAACGAAGCAATAATTATGCATTCCTTGAAAAGCTAAAGAAGATCTTGCAAACGGAGTTGAACAAAATTATTAAGAAGGAAGAGTTAATATGGTCTCAGAGGTTGATATTGCAATAGTTAGCAGATGGCAATCGTAATACAAGGTACTTCCATATGAAGACCATAAATACAAAAAAAAAAATAAGATCATTATGCTTCAAAATGAAATTTTCCAATGGATTGAAGACAATACCCAACTTCAATCATTGGTTAATGAATACTATAAGAACATGTTTGTTTTGAAGGTTAACTAGACCATTCGGAAGCAAACCAAGATTACATTCCCTATCCTTGACACTTCATAAATGTTTAGACTTCATGATCAAGTGAGTGATAATGAACTCAAGAAAGATATTTTGTGATGAAACCGTGAAAGGCGCTTGGACCGTACGAATTTCCAGCAGGGTTTTGTTCCTAAGTTGGTATCGTCTTATCAGACTAGTTTTGTTCCAGGAAGATATATACATCATAATATAATTATTTCAAAGGAAGTAATGCATATTATGAACTAGATGAAAGGTAAGAAGGGTTACTTTGCTATTAAAGTTGATATCTCCAAAGCATATGAAAAAATCAATTGGGAGTTCATTTGGCCTATTAGTCGTGAGATAAAACTCCTGAATGTTATGATAAATATCATCATGCATGTAGTAACGAGTGTAGAAATGGATATTAATTAGAATGGGTCCATAAGCGATTTATTTCGTCCTCAGCCTGGTATCAGACAAGGGGATTCGATTTCACCAAATCATTTTATCTTGTGCATGGACACGCTCTCTTGTGTTATTAAGCATGAAGTTGCGAGTAATAAGTGGCACACATTTGGCATGGGGAGATAGGTCCCAATGATATCATATCTCATGTTTGGGGATGTTGCGACGCGAAAAATACCTGGGCGTAACAAACGCTCAAAATAACAACAGAGTCGCCACTGAAGTTTATTTATTCCAAAAGGAAAAGGAAAATATCAATAAAATCCTAAAAGAAAAATGAAAATGGTCGTCTCAACCAAAATTGGGTTTGAGAGTCGGTTATGTGAGACGAAGGTATTAGCACCCCTCACATCCATTTAGTTAAGAGTGTTAGCACGGTGTTATTTGTTTTCTTCTACTTATTAAAATGTGTTTATAAAAAGAAATAAAGGACTAACAATAGTTTTTTTTATTAGGGTCCTTGACAAGATTGTGAGTCTTGCTCCTACGTATCCTCAGGTGCGATGAGGAATTCAAAGCTACGTAGCTCTTATATAGAAATAAATATTTTTGGAGATTTTTATTATAGTGCTTAACGAGACGTTGAATCTCGCTCCTATGTATCCTCTTGTGCGATGAGCAATTCAAAGCTACGTAGTTTTGTGTAGAAAATTCATGTTTGTTGATTGATTTTAGAGAACGACATTTTGGTCGCATTCTAGCGGTTAAATGTTACTTGTATGCTCATGCGTGGGAAGATTAAGAGTTTGTTTGTATCGTGGTAGAATGGATAGAATATCATTTGTTTGTGAAAAGGTTTTTAGCCGCACTTGGGCAGAAAAAAAGTTTAATTGGTTGTGATTGTTTTTAGGTGGATGGCGAGTATTCAAATGGTCAAGCTATACAACTTGTATCCAAATACTCAGGGAAAGAATAGGCATACGCCCAATTAGTCTATTTTCATCAGAGTTATTGTAAAAACTATGAGGAAAATTAAGTCACAATTCCATAACAAAAGACAAGTATCTGAATGGTAAAGTTATACGACTTGTATCCAAATATCCAGGAAAGAAAGAAGCATACATCTAATTAATCCATTTTCATCCGATTATTGACTTGGATTAAATCCGTTTAATTATTGTGTTTTGAGTGGAAGACAAGTATCCGAATGGTCAAGCTATACAGATAGTATCCAAATAATCGGGTAAGAGAGAGGCATACACCCAATTAATCCTTTTTCATCCTATTTTTGATTGTAAAAGAGGTTTGGTGTTAATCGGGTTGAGATTTCTCAAAGATGACAATCACTCAAATGATTAAGTTATGCAGGTTGTATCTAAATACCCAGGGAAAAAATAGGCATACACCCAATTGGTCCTTTTTCATCCGTGAAGGAGACAAGTCAAATTCGGTTGCATTATTAAGTCTTGAGAAGATGACGAATATTTAAATGGTCAAGTTATAGACTTGTATCCAAATATTCAAGAAAAAGAGAGGCATGAGCCAAACTAGTCCTTTTTCATCCATTTGATGTGAAAAAGATTTATTGGTTTAAGTGTGAAGAATGATTTGATTTAATATGGAAATAAAATGGATTTCTTATTGATTATTTGATCATTCATGTTAATTCATTTCACCTTTTCTTCTTCTCTTATTTTTTCGATTTGAGTTATGGCGTTGGGGAGAAGAATTCTGGGGGTTGCTTTTGTTGATGTTGCTACCATTTTCGACGTCTTGCAATTCGCTCACTACATGTTTGATGAAAATCTTGAACCGAAGTTGTTCTTCTCTTTATTAGTTTGCGGATCCGTCTATGATGTATTCTTGTTTTTTATTTTGGTTCTGAAGTGTTACTGCTTTGATTCGTTTGTGTTGTTGATGTATGATTATTATTACATGAAAAACGAAGAAGAAAGATGTGTTTCAGACCCTATATCTTCATTTCTTCATTCTGTTTTATTTTTTATTTTTGGAGTATATTGGTGTGTACAAAGGTTTGTTAAGGAATGAGGTTCAAAGGGGTGAAGAGAGGTTGAGAGTAAGATGAAGTTTTAAGGAAATCGGAGAGTATTTCGTGAGAGTTTATTCCCCTCTTTTGTGATTTCTTCTTCTCTTTTTATAGAATCATGTAAGTGTGTGAGATCCCTTTTGTGGGATTTTTGAGTGTGTGAGGTGGTTAGATGGAGTGAAGAAAAGTGTGATCATAGGTGATGAAAGTGTGATGAAAAAGCATGTGGGCTTTTGCTGTAAAATTTGCATGGCCATGTGTATGTGTGTGTGTGTGTGTGTGTGTGTGTGTGTGTGTATGATGATAATTGAAAGATATTTTGTGATTTTAACTTTTTTTCTTTGTTTCAATTTAGTGACTTTCTAATGTAATGGAAAGTGGAATAACGATGCATAACACTTTGGCATGTATATGATGTAGAATGTATTATGAATGGATGATAAAAGATATTTTGTGATTTCTTTTTAGTGTTACGCGAGAAACTTTGTGAGAAAGAAACGTGTGAGATATTTTTGTAGTTTTGTTTTAAAATAATACTAATAAAAAAATGTGTGTGATAATAATGTAGAAACAAAAAAATGATATTTTAAATTTAAAAGGTTAAAATGGATAAATAAATAAAGATGAATGAAATAAGAAATATAAGAAATCTGCCAAAATGCAAATGACCAGATGAATTAAAAATGAAGGGACAAAATTAGGGTATGACGGTGAATTATTTACTTATTTTTGGTGAAGTTACTGAAAGGAAAATGAATTGTGTTATGAAAACTCTCCAATCCCTTTTGTACTATGTTGGGGCAAGTAGTCAGCAACGAAAAGACAAGTGTTTTGTTCTCAAACAATGTTTCTCGAAGCTTGAAGTTGAAAGTAATGCGGATATCGAGTTTTAGGGAAACTAGCCATTTCTGAAGTACCTTGGTGTTCCTCTTAGTGGGAAAATGCTCAAAAAAGCAGATTATCATCATATTGTGGAGAAAATTATGCATAAGCTTGCGAGTTGGAAATCTAAGCATTTATCTTTTGCAGGATGCGTTACATTGCCGAAAAGTGTATTAGAAGCAATACATATATACCCTATGATGACTAATATGCTACCTAAAGGGTGTATTGATGAAATCAATGGGTTGCAAAGAAATTTCATTTGGGCGATACAGATGACAAAAGGGAGTTGCATGATTTTAAATGGGAAATTGTAACCAAGACAAAGTTGATGGGAGGTCTTGGTTTGAGGAAATTTGATGCCATGAATAGAGCTTGTATCATGAAATTAGGGTAAAAGATTATCAGTACTACCAATGATTGTTGTGCAATGTTATGAGAAGCATATATAAGTGTGGCGATATGCATAAGTTAAAAGAGAATAGAGGTTCTGACTCAGGTCTATGGAAGGAGATTGTAAAGGCTATTCCACATATTATGTCAGCGAGATTATGAAGTATCAGCGATGGGAGGCGCATTCAACCTTGAAGAAATAATTGGTTGGAGCCAGAATGTGTATCAATGATTATCATATTCAAATCCCTGATGAACTCGGAGGAGCGACAATGAGTGATATGGTCGATTAAAATGGTGAGTGGAATTGGCGTATTATGCAGGATTGGATGTCACAAGTGTTGTTGTGCAAAATTCAATCGATTCTTCCTCCAAAAGATGATTACGAGAATGATGAATTCACAATGGCAGGTTTAGGTGATAGCTCTATCAGTTAAGGAAATGTATTGGTATTTGTCTAAGATTGATGAAGAGCTTGTGGATGAAGAAGCGTGGAGGATGATATTGCAACCCAATGTTCCTGAGAGAGTGAAGACATTTATGTGGCTTCTTAAGCATGATAGGTTGTTCATAAAATAAAGTAAAAGCAGAAAAGGATTGGGGCCTACCATGTGCAACTTATGTGGAAACGTTTGTGAAACTACCATGCATGCTCTAAGAGAATGCCCTAGTGCTATGCAAGTTTGGCAGTGAGTGGTACCTGACAAAATCTATCATGACTTCTTCAATACAAATTTGAATGTCTGGATCATGATAAATCTCAAAGAATAAGGAAGGTATTACGTGGAGTGGATAGTGAGCTATGGGATGTCATGCATTGTAGATGTGGCAGAATAAAGAAGAACACTATGAGCTATTCTTGAGGTCGTATGACCCAGGACCATATATCTTATAGAGGATAAAGGAGTTTATTGAATCAAATAGCATGAATAATTCTACCATGAGTAGAGGTAAAACAATTAGTATGGTTTGTTGGAAGCCTCCCTCCTGAAATATAGTGAAATTGGATGTAGATGGTGCGTGCAAGGAAAGGAAAGTGGCTAAGACGAGAGAGTAATGTGGCTAGGAGGTTTTGCAAAATTGATGGGTCAATGTAGTGTTTTCATGGTAGAATTATGGGGTATGTTTGAAGGACTCAAGCTCACAAAGTTTATAGAGTTGCGTATGGTTGAGATTAATATAGGCTCCATTGATACAGTCCATGCCATCGAGAAAGTAAGCTTGAAAAAGAGTGAAGGTTTAGCCTTGTTTAAACGGATTCAGAGATTATTTAAAGATCATGAAAGTGTGAAGGAGGAGCTTGCTTTTAGAGAATCTAATAAATATGTTAACGTGTTAGAAAACATATGATGCATTCTTGATTCTAAGTTTATTATTTTTGACTCGACGTCGAAAGTTATTTCGAGTTTATTAGAAGATGATGTGACAGGTGTAATTATCCTAAAGATGGTTTATTTGTAGTTCTTTCTTTTAAAAATTGTGGCAGAAACAAGTGTGATTGAAAATTTTCAATTTTAAAATTTTTATTATTTTCAAAGAGCAAGTTAAAAATGATCTACAATGTCAAAGACTAAATTAATAATTAACATATATGATTTATGAGGTTGGTTATTTTCTTTCATATACCTCATTTTGTAACATTAATTTTTATTGTTTTTTATCATATGTATATGTAAGAGAATTTATCCTTCCATCCCCTAAATTTGACCTTACACCTCCATATTTTTTCATAATGACAAATTCCCTTCTCATTATTTATCTTTCAATAATTTATACTCAGTCAAAAAAATCACTTTTGAGAACTGTTAAAAAATAAAAAGTAAAAACAAATTGGTAGTTATGCAGAAAAATATGATACAAAAAATATCGGAAAAGGCATAATTTATGCCCCTTTACTGAATTTATTAAATACCAGTATGAGTTTTTATCGTTTTTTCTAAAAAAGTATGATATTTTTATGCATTTTAACTGCATGCTTTTGAAAAATCCAGTATTTTCTAGAATTTTGTTGCATTTTTACCACATATTTTTAAAAATTCGATACATTTGTACAAGACGTTTTGAAAAAAAACGATATTTATGGGGAAACCTATATCTCCTACCAAATATTTAGAAAATTTTGATATAGATCAAAATCTTCTGAATATTTTGAAAATTCCGCTATGCCATAATTTTTGTACAGTGTAAAAAATCTGGTAGTTTAGAATGCTTCATTTGTGTGTTCCAGGTCATGATGACCCCCTACAAATTTTAAATGATTTTTCACCACTGATGTTGTATGTTTTACTTCCATGTTTTGTTTTTAACTTGTTAAATATTTAATATACTTTCTGTATCTCTGGCATTTATAATTAATTATGTATATCTTGTAAATGACATATATTTCCTCCCGATGTGACGTGTTAGCATGACCACAATTCATTGGTGAACAACATGGTATTATTGTTCTTACTATTCGTTATGACACTGCAAATGGGATCAGAGGGAGGAGAGATAAATTGATCATTGGTTGTGAGAGAGGAAGAAACTACAAAAAAAGGAAGAATTCCTCTAAACGAAGTTATAGTATGAAAGTTAAATGTCCATTTATGCTCAGATTTGTGTCAAGTGGTAGCGGTTGGAAGGTTATGGTTAGGTGTGGGTTTCACAATCATAAACTAGCTAAGGACTTAGATGACCTTGATGTATTATGCAGTTTAAAATATTATGAAAGACAATTTGTGAATGACATGACAAAATACAATATGGATGACATGTACATAACCCTCCCCATTTTAAAAAGAGTATAATTTCAAAAAGTATTGCCAACATTGAGAATAAGTATAACACTTCATTTTACTCCAAATTGCACGACTTTGTTTCAAGATATTGTATACAACACATTGGAAAGGAGATATAAAGGGTAAACTTTATATTTTCTGACAAAGATGTATGTGGTTTCTTTATTACAATAACACATGGGTTACAGTATGCTGTCAACTTGGAGGTCTTCAAATATAAGGTGAGTTGGTTATGTTAGAATCGATTCATGTGTTTTGGAAGAAATTATACATTGAAGACCATGAGGTCACTCAAGAATATAGTGAGACACATTTGAATTTAGAATAAGAGTATGAAGAGTTAAAGGGATATTTTAGTATATGGATATTATAGGTCAGAGGGTGATGAAGAAAAAAGTTTGGGAACTAACATATCCGTCCACAACTTTCATGTGTCCACCACCAGTGAAGTACAATTTAAAAAAGACAACTAAGAATAGTAAAAAAAAGGTCAAGATAATGATGTGCATTGTGATCCTTCCTAGTGGGAGTATGTTGAGTGCTCACAAGGTAGTCAGACTACGAAAGATCCTATACAAAACCAATTGAAAGTCAACTATCTAGCAAGTCTTCAAGACTTTTTTGCTTGTCTCAGTTTCCTGTTTTCTTACATCAGTACATTGATAACATTGTTGATGTGGGTGAAGATGGAAATTGTGGTTTCCGTGCTCTTGTAGGTTTACTTGGATGGTGCGAAGAGTCAATGCCTTTGGTTCGGACGCAGTTAGATGCTGAAGTTTATCAACACCATGAACTGTATTCCAATGTATTATATGATAATATATATGAAGTAAGGAGTTCGTTGAGAGTAGATAGCTTGAGTATCCAAGATCTTGAGAAGTGGATGATGATTTCTGAAATGGGTTACCTTATTGCTTCTAGATACATTGTCATCACTACGCCAAAAACTGGAATAGACAGCGCACCTTAGAGGGTGCTTTCTTAAAGAAGCGCACTCTAAAGTGAAGAGAAAAAATAAGGAGGAATAGACAGCGCACTTTAGAGGGCGCTTTTGTAACAAAGCACCCTCTAAAGTGAAGCGAAAAAATAATGATGAAATGGAGAGACACCAATAGAGGGCGCGTTTATGAAAGCGCCCTCTAAGGGTACCCTTAGAGGGCGCTTTTAAAAAAGCGCTCTCTAAGTCCATGTACATTTCCAGTTTATAAAGCGCTTTTAGAAGCGCCCTCTTAGGCCCCCTTTAGAGGGCGCTTTTTTTACACAAGCGCCCTCTAAGGTCCCCTTTATTAAACATTAAAATTATAACATATATACTGCATGTCTCTTTATTTTCCCTCTCTATATGCTATTTCGTTTACGTAACTGGGTTTTCTCTCTACTGCGATTACTCTCTACTGCGATTACTCTCGTCCTCCGTTCGTTCTCCCTCCCTCACCGTCGTCGTCGCCGTCGCCTTTTTCTGCTGTTGCGTTCACGTTCACTGAGTTATCTGCATCCACCGTCGCTGTTCACTTTCTTCTCCATCGTTACCGTCACCTTGAAGGTATTTCTTTTCTCCATTGTTACCGTTCACTTTCTTCAGGTGTTTGATTAGGGCATTTTCTAAACTGAGTTTTACATTTTGTGCATTATGTTGATTAATGTTGTTTAGGGCAAACGAGCACTATATGGTGTTCATGAGCACCTTGTTGTAAGGTTTTTTATTTCTGATTGAAAACTGATGTCATTTGGAGTGTGTTTGAGCTTGTGCTTGGAAGTTTGATGATTATGGATGCAAGTTTATTCATGTTCCAACCACCATAAGTTTGCATTGGTCTTTTGTATGCAGTAGGTGTGTGTGAGTTTGTATTCAATAATGATGAAAAAAAGAGAGAGTTTAGATTGTTGTAACATGAGAGAAATGGAAGGTATATGAATGTGTTTTTTGTGTAGCTTCACGAATATGGTCATTGTCTTACTTGGGTCTTATTGAATCATTTCTATATTACAGATAAAATGGCTAACCAAGACGATACCCATGACGCGAGTGGATCACGTAACAATGTTGAAAAAGAAATCAAACGAGGATTGACTGTTATGAAGTCAATCATTCGTGCAAGAGACAAGGGTGAAAAATTCGAAGTACATTGGAGTGCTGAAGACCAACTAATTGAGCCTAACGGTTCAATGTTGGCAAGTTACATTGGTTCCCTTGTTCGACAACATATTCCGATTACATGTGATAATTGGAGAAGTCCGGAATTGAAGGTTGGCAAAGAAAAAATATGGTCCGAGATACAGGTACTTACCATATATTATTATATGTTTTTTTGTTGACTATTTGTTGACCATATATTGTTATAATATTACTTATAATAACACACTCCATTTGTATGTTTTTTAGAGATCCTTTCACATCGATGAAAGCCGGCAAAAATATTGTATTCAATTGGCCGGAAAAAGACTCCGAGGATTTCGATCCTTTTTGGCCAACAAATTTCTCAAGGATGAGGAAGGAAACTTTGTTGAAGCAGAACGGCCAATGAGGTATGCAGAGATTATTTCAGCCGAAGAATGGGATAACTTTGTCGCCAAACGAAGAAACGAAAAATTCCATGTAATGTCTATTAATTATGGTATTATACAATTGTTAAGTTACTTGGTTCTAATATGCCTTAAACTTTTTTATCCAGGAAGTAAGCGACAAAAATCGGAAAAGGGCATCAAAACCCGCGTATCCGTACAAAAAAGGGCGTACGGGATATGCACGGTTACAACAAAGAATTATGGGTATATTCAAAAGCTATGAGCTTATACATTGTCACAATATGTTATAATTGATGATCTTATAATCTGATTCAATTTGTAGCTATCCGAGGAGAAAAGTGACGCAACATCTCTTCCGGAGCACGTATTGTGGAAGGCTGCTCGGGTTGGGAAGGATGGGGCTGTCGTTGAAGCGGTTCAAAATGTTTATGACGAATGTGTAAGTATATGTAACATTATTTCTTTAATTATATCGAAAATTTTGTTAGACATATAATTCATTTTTAATCTCCTCTAATAATATTTCAAGAGACTTTATCCCAAACCTTACCTTCAACCGAGGTCCAGGATTGCAGGAGCGTACTTAGTCGAGTACTAAATGTTCCTGAGTATTCCGGTCGTGTGAGGGGTAAGGGTTTTGGTGTGACTCCGTCGTCATTTTATAAAAAACCAAAACAAAAAATCCTACCAACAAAGAGGTGATGGAGACCTTGGCGGAGTTAAGGGCACAAGTACTCGAACTGCAAAAGGAGAATGCAAGGTATAGAGAGGAAAGGTGCGGTTCCGAGGCAAAAGATACTAGTGACCGAGCTAGTATCAATTGTCAACCGAAATTTCCCGAGGTAATTATATATGTTATTATAAAATTAAAATAGCACTTTTTTACTTGACACATATACACGTTAACAATAACATTTATTATTGGTTTAGGGCATTACACCTTGTCAGCTGTATCTATCGTCACCAACTTATCGCATAGTTGGCAAGGGAAAAGTGCACAACACTTCGGGTGAATTACTTCACCATAATCCCCTCCCGGTGGGATATATGAAAGTTTCGGTTGACCTTGTATTAGATACCGACGCGCTTCTACCATTACCTGACGTTGTTTCAGAGACAACGTTGATGCGAGATGCAGTCGGATCCTTTGTTGGATGGCCGTCAGATCTAATTTTCTCAGATGCCGAGGTATATATGTTCTAAATGATTATGAATATTTAGTATTCACATTTCAATTCAGCTACAATTATGATATTTAATCAATCCTTATTACATGGTAATGTTAGACTCCTACAAGACCCACACATAAAGCTGGTAAAGGGATTTCAAGACGCATCGAGTCGGTTGTATCTCAAAAAGAGGTACAAATATATATACCCATTGAATTATATACGCAACGATTCTGTTGCATCACAAAAAGTCATGATTTAATTTATATGAATTTTTAGGTTCCCGGTCGAAAGTTGAAAAAAGCTGGTAAGGATATTCCAACGACGTCCGGGACAAAATCTCAAATTATGATGCGTCTTGAGAAAATGGTGGAAGAGTCTGATATTATGCATGGCGCCATCCGTAGTGTAGATTTTGATGAAGGTGTTTTCGGAATTGCTCATTCCGAAATAATTGCAAAGGAGGACATGCAACAACTTTTTGAACACGAAGAATTGGGCATCGCTGTCATTCATACATACATATGGTACTCCGATCAATCTATTATTTACTTAGTTGAACAATTTATTTACACATTTTAATGAGTAGTCTAATGTTTATTATGTTTCTATTTAAGGTATATGTATGTAACATTGATGCGGGGAACTGAATTGTGTAACCGATTCAATTTTATTGCTGCTTCCCGTATCAACACAACGTTTATAACGAAAAATCCAACATCCGTAAAGAATGAACTAGTCGATAGATTCATGGCGGCCGGCGATAATACTACACCCAATTTGTATTTTTTACCGTTTAATTCAGGCAACGGGTTAGATTTTCTTTCTAATAATTTCATTCTAATCTATGTATATCTTTTACGTAGAAAATTTTCATGCATCTAAATTTTTGTTTTATTTTACAGTGGTCACTGGGTGTTGGTTGCTATGGATCTTTCGAGACTAATGGTGTATTATCTCGATTCGTTATCGGGTGATTGGAGTAAATATCTGAGTATGAAGAAGACGGTTGACGCGTAAGTGAAATTCCCCTAAATATTCGTGTGTATTTGTATATTTAATTATGTCTGTCAGATTGATCTCAATATACGTTTTTATTTTGTTAGGGCAATACTAAAATTTAGATCGAAAAAGAATTATCGTAATAGGAAGGACATTACCTGAGTCAGAGTTCAGGTATATATTAAGTATCTTATTTTTGCTTATAATAGTGTTTGTTTTTTTGCTTATAATAGTGTTTGTAAGAAATTAACTATATATATATTGTTTGTTTTTCTGTGTAGTGTCCTCAGCAAAACAATTCGGTCGATTGCGGATTTTTTGTATTGAGATTTATGAGAGATATCATTGCGTTGAATCGTATAGACATCCCAAAAATGGTATGGAATAATAACTTAGGGTTTATTTTAATATTATCGGATATTTCATCTAATTTGTTACTAAATCATGAATATGTTTTATTCTCTTAATTGTAGTACTTTGAGGAATACAAATCTTACTCAAGAGCTCATTTGGATGAAATGAAGGATGAATTGTGTCAATTCATTGTTGATCAAAGAATCATATAGCTAGGTTGTATATTGTTGTACATATATGTATGGAATGTTGTTGTTGTATGTTGTTGTTGTATATATGTTGTATATTGTTGTTGTACTTTTACTAAATCATGAATATGTTGTTGTATATTGTTGATCAAAGAATCATATATTAATGTTGTATATATGGAGGATTAATGTTGTATATAAATGGATTCATGTTGTATATATCAATGGATTAATGGTGTATAACATTGGATTAAAGGATGAAATCAATATGAATTTTACACTTTTGCAGCATGCGAACAGGTTCCCAATTAAATATCCACTGTTTTTCAAACAAATTTTTTTAAAATAACTAACACTTTAGAGGGCGCTTTCTGTAGGAAGCGCCCTCTAAACACTTTACATTGACAACTTTAGAGGGCGCTTTGTCTAGAAAGCGCCCTCTAAACACTTTACATTGACAACTTTAGAGGGCGCTTTGTCCAGAAAGCACCCTCTAAGGTGGCCCTTTATGGACCACTCCAGAGGGCGCTTTTTTCTGAAAGCGCACTATAATGTGGCCCTTAAAGGGCCACTTTAGACAGCGGTTTCTCCAGGAAAACAAAGCGCTGTCTTTACCTATGCCAGCGCCACATTATAGGGCGCTTAAAAGCGCTGTTATAGGCCAAAATAAGCGCCCTCTTTTCCCTTATTTGGCGTAGTGCATATTGGTCTCCTGTCTATGAACCTTAAAACCACTTCTTTCCACTAGTGATATCTCCATGCATAGTTGTGAGTAGACACAAAATTATTGTAATTGGTTATGTTAACAATCATTGGGTTTAGGTGAAGTTGAAACTTGTTGTCCATTTCCTCCTGTCACTGACCGATGGAGACAAAACTGTAGTGAAAGTGCAAGAGCATAAGAAATAGCATATGTGGGACGTATAAGGTATTGGGAAGAAGTTAGAAAGTAAAAATAATTTGTTTTGTATTGATATTGTATCAGTTTTTTGCATTATATGTATATTTTATCAAGTATATTTTGTTAAAAATGTCAAAAACTTAAGAGTTTTTCAAAACTCACCACTGCGTACAAGATTTTCTATATTTTTGGAAAATTTGATGTGTACCAGATTTTTTTAAATATCTATTACGTTTTATAGGTTAATGGATTTTTCCAAAAATATCTTGTATACATGCACCAAATATTTAAAATATATCGGTATTTCTTCATGCAATTACCATAAAATTATGTTTTATTTATCAAATTGTTTTGAAATTTCAGAAATTTCTTCAAAAATCTCAAAATATTTAGTAATTTTTTCTTTTGCAATATCTAATATTTCTTTGTATAAACCAGCAAAAATTTTGATAAACTTTTGAAAGTATTTTCAAAAATTCAAAATTATTTAAAAAAATATAAAGGTAAAAGCATAAGGCATGTGGGGTGTCTGGTCAAACTTGAAGGATAACAAAATTATATATATATTATATATATATATAATATATATATATATATTATATATAATATATATATATATATATATAATATATATATATTATATATATATATATATTATATATATATATATATATATATATGATAAAACAATTTCTTTGTCCATTATTTATAAATCACTCATAAGTAAATTCATGCAATTTTATAATATTCAAATCTAACTGAAAACAGTACAAGATTATTTTTGGAATATAAGGTTGGTTTGATAGGTGTATTAAAAATAAATTGAGTGATAACTAGTTCAAGAAATTGGTTATCATGTATAATACTAGCAATTTCTATGAATAGTAAACATGATAGAACTTACGAATGATATGATTTATATGGAGTGATATCCTCTAGTTTATAAATTGGTTTCGTAAAAATAATTAAATAACTCGAATTTTATTATTGTATGAATAGTCTTTTTGATTGGGTGGCCCACCAATTTACACATGCACATCAAGTTCAATAATATTAGACATAAGATGGATGTATTAGAAAAAATAAATCTCAAATAATGATAATTCGAGTCACTCACTTTCTTATATCTATACACCAAATTCATATTTACATACCAAATTCAATGGTGTTGGGTATAAGGAGGTGTATTAAAAAATCAAATTTTAAATATTAATAACGGATTATCCATCATTTATATTCAAACATTAAATTCAATAGTGCCAAGCATAAGAAAATATTTTAAAAATAAAATTTTACATATTAATAATTTGAGTCATCCCCTATTAACATAAATTTGGAAAAAATTCAAGTCTCACAAGAATTTGAGGTAGAGCTTAATTTTTTTTTTATTAAGTGCTTTCTCTCAATTTTGTAAGAATTAGTTATGCTATGAGACCATTTGAAACAGTTCGAGAGGGTTTACATATTGAAATCTTAATGTCGATATGTAAAGATATTTTGTAAGCACTAAGCATGCATTAACTTTTCGATCATTTTGCTTTGTTCATGGATTTGTAAAGTTAAAAGGAACTTCTCTAATGCATAGTTGAGATTCTTCAACTTTTTACATGAAAAGAAAGATATTATATTCCACACTTTTTACTTTATAATCTTCATTTTCTTAATTTTTTTAGTCTTCCATTCAAGAGCAATTTTGAGTGTTCTTAAGGAAATTTCAATAACGAGCTCTTAAGATTATGATCCAATTTGCTTATAAAAATCATTCACAATAACTACCACGAACTTGGAACTTGGCCTAAGTGATGGGGTCTATGAAGGAGAATAGCGATCCAAAATACAGCGGAAATTAAAAATTTCTCCTTTAGTGATCCTTACAAATGGGCATGATCAGCGATAGAATCGTTATCGCTTGTGGCGATTGAAACCTTTGATGCAGATCTAAGGAATGATCACGAACGTTGAATGGTGACAACGTCTCTACTCAGTCCACACGAACGGATTCCTTCAGTCTCAGTGCAGCTGCTACGAATGAAGGTTTTTAGTGAGAGAGAGACAGAAACGAAATTTTATCTACTACAATGCTTTTGCACAAGGGCTCTATTTATAGAACTACTTGTGTGGGCAGCAAGCTAAAAAACTCACTTAAGTGTATGTGGCTTATATCTTACGATATACCAAAATCACTTAAGCGCGTGGTATATTACCATATTTCGTATTCTACTTAAGTGCATCGTACCTTACGATGTTCAACAATTCACTTAGGTGCACCGTACCTTACGGTGTTCCTTATTTACTATATCTCTCATCAATCCGTCCTTTTGTATGTGACCCTGTAGGTTTTCGCGACATTGGTAATTATATTAAATCACGTATTTAACATAATAAACAGTGAACGGTATCTAGCAACACATCACTGCTACCCAAAACATGAAAATGTCATGTGATCTAACAAAACATTTTGTGATAATACTTATGTGTACAATTATCCTTTTGCCCTTATGTCTATATTGAACACAAGGCATAGACCGTGTCATCCTTGTCCAGTTCAATATTGGGCCCTTAGACATTTATCCTATTACGCGGGATGGGAAAATTCCATTTAGGTCACTCATGTTCCTCAGCATGCTTCCTGGAGTACCCATCAATTGTTTTTATGGTCATCTAGTTACGAACAACGTTTGATCATCAATAAAACACTCGACTCTACATCTAGGGTCCATAGTGATTTCAGATCGAAGGGTGGTATACACCATTATCACCATGAGAATAACTTATGACACTTTGCATAACATTCTATATAGTATTCTCGAAGCGGGTCAATCCAGTATGAATATTACTCCTAATATTCATACCTATGTTTAAGCCTTGATAACTCCTTATCCATGATCCATGAGATGTGATCATCAGTCTATATACATAATAGTCTTAATGCTTTAATATTATCCCACTTCACAATAAAGCTCGACTACATATACTTTAAGAATAGTGTCCTTATGTTTAATGGGATCTCATGATCAAGTCACACTTGATACATTAAACGAACTAGCTATTCTAGGGACTTTATTAAACAAACATAATAAATAAATAAAAGTCTTTTATTATTAATAAATAATTCGATACAAGTACCAAAAGTATTGGCCTCTAGGGCTTAAACCAACAATCTCCCACTAGCACTAGAGCCAATCAGGCATACCCTTAATGCCCATATATCTAGTATGCTTCTGCTGCGCAAGAGGCTTTGTCAGTGGGTCAGCAATATTGTCAACAATTGTATCTTGCTTTGAACTTTTCCAGCTCACAGCGCTGTCATTTAAGCATAACACATAACCAGATTGCGATTTAAAGTTATCCTTATCTGTCTGGAAGCTAGCATCGGTGTATCCAATTACAGCAAGCTCTTTCTGACCTCCATATATCAAGAATGGGTCCTTAGACCTTCTCAAATACTTAAGGATATTCTTGACAGCTACCCAATGAGCATCACCGGAATTAGATTAGTACCTACTCATTGCACTTAAAGCATACGAGACATCTAGTCGAGTACATAATATGGCATACATGATAGATCCTATTACAGATGCATATGGAATCTTATTCATGTGATCTCTTTCTTCCTTAGTTGAAGGGGATTGTTTTTTTGATAGACACGTGCCATGTTACATAGGTATGAATCCTTTCTTGGAATCATGCATATTAGAGGGTCTCAGCACTTTGTCTATGTATGTACTCTGACTTAGGCCAAGCAGTTTTTATGATCTATCTCTATAGATCTTGATTCCTAATATATAGGCTGATTCACCTAGGTCCTTCATAGAAAAGCATTCTCCAACCAAGACTTTACTTGTTGTAGGGTAGGGACATCGTTTCCAATGAGTAATATGTCATCTACATATAATACCAGGAAAACGATCATGCTCCCACTAACCTTCTTGTAGACACAAGGCTCATCTTCATTCTTGATGAATCCATATTGTTTTACTGTTTCATCAAAATGAAGATTTCGGCTTCTAGAAGCTTGCTTTAATCCATAAATTGATATTTGTAACTTACATATCTTTTGGACTTCTTCTGGCATGTCAAATCCTTCAGGTTGTGTCATGTACACATCCTCAAGAAGATTCCCATTAAGGAAAGCAGTTTTGACATCCATCTTCCATATTTCATAATCATGATATGCAGTAATATCAAGTAAAATTCGAACAGATTTAAGCATTGCAACTGGTGAAAAGGTTTCATCATAGTCAACCATATGAATTTGTTTATATCCTTTTGCAACCAGTCTTGCCTTATAGGTATGTACCTTACCATCCATATCAATCTTCTTTTTGAAGACCCACTTTCATCCTATAGGTTAACTCTTACAGGAGGCTCTACCAAGCTCCAAACCTGGTTTGTGTACATGGAATCCATTTCAGATTTCATGGCTTTTAGCTATTTCCCAGACTCGGGACTAGTTATGGCCTCTTGGTAGGTCACAGGCTCATCTTGATCCATGAGTAATACATCACCTTGATCAGTTATGAGATATCCATATCTCTCAGGTAAGTGATGTATCTTGCTTGATCTACGTTGGTCTTATTCTACTTGAGCAGGTTGCTCTTCCACAACTACTTGGGTTTCCTGCTCTAATTCCTCAATATGTGTATCAATGCTTTGTGATTCTTGAATTTCTTCAAGCTCTACTTTCCTCCCACTGATTCCTTTGGAAATAAAATCCTTTTCTAGGAAAACTCCAGTTCGAGTCACAAACACTTTGCCCTCAGAAGGATTGTAGAAGTAATACCCTCTTGTTTCTTTAGGATACCCCACAAATAAGAATTTGTCAGATTTGGGCTCAAGCTTAGTTGAAATTTGTCGTTTCACATAAACTTCACAACCCCAAATCTTCATGTAAGACATATGTGGTTTCTTACCACTCCATATCTCATATGGTGTCTTCTCAACCTTTTTGGATGGAACATGGTTAAGTGTGTAAGCTGTTGTCAATGGTGCATGTCCCCAAAAGGAGTTTGGAAGATCAGCGTGACTCATCATGGATCGGACCATGTCTAACAAGGTTCGATTTCTTATCTCAGATACAATGTTTCATTGGGGTGTTCCAGGAGGAGTAAGTTGGGATAGAATCTCACACTCTTTCAGATGGTCATCAAACTCTAGGCTTAAATATTCACCACCTCGATCTAATCAAAGAGTTTTAATATTCTTACCTATTTGGTTTTGTACTTCATTCTTGAATTCCTTGAACTTTTCAAAGGACTCTGATTTGTGTTTCATTAAATACACATAACCATATCTACTAAAATCATCAGTAAATGTGATGAAGTACTGAAAACCTCATATGGCTGGTATGTTCAATGGTCCACATACATCAGTATGTATGAGGGCCAAAAGATCATTAGCTCTTTCACCTTTTCCTGTGAATGGAGACTTTGTCATCTTTCCAATTAAACAAGATCTCCATGTCTCATATGATTCATAATCAAAAGAGTCCAAGAGTCAATTGGTCTGCTGTCGCACACGGGTTTAAATGAGTAATTAGAAAACTGTAGTTTAGTGGAAGCGACAACTCGAGTATCGTATCGCAAGGATTCTTGTATTATTTTTAACCTAATGAAATAGATTTAAGGGGGGTTTATGTTTTAGTGGTCGATTTAGAAAACAAAGCAAAAAAAGTGATTAAAATAAGTGATTATAAAATAAGCCAATCTACTGTTTTCGGTTTCCGGCTAATCACTAGTTTTTACCTACCAATTCCCTAAGCGACTTCAATCCCTATTTGATTCAAATTCGATTGACAAGCGTAATAGATATATGACAGATTTATATTCCTGTATTCCGAATTAAGCAAACGGATAAATACAATCGTGAATTAAGCAAACACGATTTACAAACGCAATTTAACGACAAAGCGACGAAAACGGCGATTAATAGTTAGGAATGCAATCATACGAATTTAATCAAAACCATTCCACAAAATACAGATTAAGTAAATGAAATTTCATAGAATAGAATTGAAAGAGAACGAAATTAAATTGATAGAATAAAAACCTCAAAGCCTTGGAATTTTGGCTACAGCAGATTGACTCTAGAAGATTAGTTCCTCTTCATGATCGCACAAAAGCAAAAAGTTATTGTGAATAATGTGTATTTGCTACAGTACCGCGGCTTCCCTTTTAAACATAATAAGGGTTTCACTTAGAATTCAAACTGGGCCAGAAAACCTAAATTCGGCCCAACAAATGGCCCAAAAGAAAATATTTCCTAAAGTACGAAACTTCAATGAATTATTTTAGACGTATTCACTCCGAATCAGCCTTTGCTTCAACATAAAAGTTATATCTCTTTCTTAGCTTTCCAACGCATGTCAGAACTTGCAAAACGGCATCTCGTAGCTCAAGTTATGATCCGAATAGTGGACAGGTATCAAATAACCGCTAAAACTGAAAATAGCAAACGAAAATAGATTAAAAGCAAACATGAACTTAAATATAAAAACATAATAAAATAGTAAAATAAGCAAAATAAACTAGATAGATGTCTAAGTATAATTATAGAAGAATGTGCATCAAAATGCACTGATCATCCATCTTTATGGAGTTTGGAAATATGTTTCTCATTTATGTGGCCTAATCGAAAATGCAAAAGGTAAGTTGGATTTAACTCATTAGGTTTCATCCTTTTAGTATTAATGTTATAAATAGGCATTTCAAGATCAAGGACATATAGTCCATTGTTCATTTGTGCAATAGCATAGAATATGTCATTCAAATAAATGGAGCAATAATATTTCTTTATTATAAATGAAAAACCAAACTTGTCTAAACAAGAAACGGAAATAATATTCCTGCTAATTACAAGTACATAATAACAGTTCTCTAACTGAATTATTAAACCACTAGATAAAGTCAATACATAAGTTCCTACTGCTAAAGCAGCAACCTTTGCTCCATTGCCAACTCGTAGGTCAACTTCACCTTTTGCCAAATCTTTACTCATTTTTAGCCTATGCACATTGGTACAAATGTGAGAACCACATTCAGTATCTAAAACCCATGATGCAGAAGTAGATAAATTAATTTCAATAACAAAAATACCTGAACTTGAAGTCTCTACTCCATTCTTCTTATCTTCCAGGTACTTTGGGCAGTTTCTCTTCCATTGTCTAGTCTTACCGCAATGGAAGAAGGTGCCTTCCTTTGCTATGCCTCCACTAGGCTTCAAAGCAAGAGAAGTGAGTTTGGGTTTGGCAATTTACTTGTCTTTCCCTTTACAACCCTGCTTGGTGGGTCTTTTGTTCTGTCTCTTTCCATTTTCGATCATCAAGATGGACTTCCCTTTTGACTTCATATTCTGCTCAGCAGTTTTTAACATGCCTAGCAGTTCATGAAGATTTTGTCCATATCATTCATGTAGAAATTAAGTACAAATTAACTAAAGCTATCTGGCAACGATTGCAATATCAAATCAGTCGCAAGTTCCTTTCCGAGGGGAAAACCCAACCTCTCAAGGTTCTCCACATACCCAATCATCTTGAGCACATGGGGACCTACAGGTGCTCCTTCAGCTAACTTGCCTTGAAAAGGGGCTTTTGAAACTTCAAATCTTTCATGCCTTACCTGCTCTTGATAGAGCATCTTAAGATGTTCGATCATATCGAACGCTGCCATGTTCTCATGTTGCTTTTTCAACTCTGAGTTCATGGTAGCTAGCATGAGGCAAGCAGTTTCATTGGCATCATCGACGTGCTTCCTATAAGCATCTCTTTCTGCCTTAGGTACAGAACTAGGAGGTTCCTCTTCAGCAACAGGTTTCTCCAAGACATACAACTTTTTATCATGCTTCAGGACAATCCTCAGATTTTAGTGTCAATCCATAAAATTTGTCCCAGACAATTTTTCCTTATCAAGGATTGATCGCAAAATGTTGTTAGAGGTGTTTGTTGTCATGGTAATCTACATGAAAAATATGAAAATATAAGTATCACTAAAATAACATATTTAATTAGGCCATTAATTAAATATGCTCCCACTATTTTACTCAAAACAAATGACCCTCATCATTTGATTCGGAAAATCTCATTGGAAGATTTTCTAGTGGGTCGAGATCCACATTTCACTTTGTTTTAAGTCCGCGTAGGAGGATTACACAAAACTAGGTTATTTAGGTAGGAACTCCTTCCAATTGTATCTAATACAACTCTCGAATATTTTAGTTGGGTGAATAACTCCTTATTCCAATTCATCACATGGATCATTTCCAACTCTTACTTCTAAACATATATAATCTTATTATAATTTGTTTAGTTAAGTTTGACCCATTGTATTAGCAATTGGACATTACAATTATACCATCGCACCTTACTAATATAGAACATGCACCTCATGTAGGCGAAACCTACATTATTCGATACTAGTCTTGATGAGTGTTAATACTTGAAAAGCATAAACTTAATATTTAATTTGAGGGAATTTGTAATTATTCTGATCTCACCGGCTTATTTATCATATAAATCGTCTCTCGCATGCATCAACATACATTCACAAAAATGAAACAGTTATGGCTCCTAGCGCAATTGTTCTCCCAAGCCAATGAGAGAATCTAAGCTAACCTAATAACGATTTAAGCTTCTCCAAGCAAAATCTTAAAGGTTGTCCTCCTTTGATATTGTATTCTTCTCTTTCTTCATAATATTACATTACATAAAATAAACTCATTTACATACGAAGGAGTGAGATGAGAAAAGAAGTTACATTAAGAGATTAAAAGCGAGGCACGACACACAAGCCGTATTTTAAAATCCAAAAAACAAAATAAAGGAAAACTAAGGTCATAACTGATCACCACAAGACAATAATAATAAACACGTTATTATTATTATTAATTTAAATTATGTTAATGAAATCAACCAAATTAAATTACGGTGACTGATCACACTACGCAGAGTTAGCCGAGGTTTCTAAATCGCATAACTCTTAGACAACACAATCCTAATCGCATAACTCTTTGACAGCACAACCCTTGTACCGTCATGAATCCTAATGTAGCAATTCTATACCGTCAAATACACCTCGATTGTTAATTCAGTGTGATTGGTTAACACGTCATTGCTTCACCATACTTTCGTCGGATTCCAAAGAAAATGACCATTGATCGCTCAAAGGAAAACAACCATTAAGTGTTTGAATGAACGAAACAGAAACAGTATATCATATATACTATATTTTGCATCAGAATTACTTATATCATATATATAACTTGATCGATCTCAATTGTTTAACCTATGGGCGATCGATGTATCACTACTTCACCATACTAACAACGGATTCCGAAGCATAGTCAACATCAATCATCCAAGGCATACACACATGATGCCAAATTTAATTACTCGTTTATTATTTATTTCATTCTGTCTTTTAATCGTATTACACAGAAAATACAGAAAATAAACAGCTATCAGATGCATGGTTTCGTAAGTGGCTTTGATACCACTGAAGGAGAATAACGATCCAAAACGCAGCGGAAATTAAAAATTTCTCCTTTAGTGATCTTTACTAATGGGCATGATCAGTGATAGAATTGTTATCTCTTGTGGCGATTGAAACCTTTGATGCAGATCTAAGGAGTGATCACGAATGTTGAATGGTGACAACGGCTCTACTCAGTCCACACGAACGAATTTCTTCAATCTTAGTGTTAGCCTCTACAAATGAAGACTTTAACTGAGAGAGAAAGAAAGAAAGAAAGAGAGAGAGAGAGAGAGAGAGAGAGAGAGAGAGAAAATTTTATCTACTACAATGCTTCTGCATAAGGGTTCTATTTATAGAATCACTTGTGTGGGTGCAAGCTAAAAAACCCACTTAAGTGTATGTGACCCATATCTTATGATATACCAAAATCACTTAAGCGCGTGGTACATTACCATATTTCGTATTCTACTTAAGTGCACTGTACCATACGATGTTCTACAATTCACTTAAGTGCACCATACCTTACGGTGTTCCTTATTTACTCTATCTCTCATCAATCCGTCTGTTTGTGTGTGACCGTGTAGGTTTTCGCGACATTGGTAATTATATTAAATCACGTATTTAACATAATAAACAGTGAGCGGTATCTAACAACACATTACTGCTACCCAAGACAAGAAAATGTCATGTGATCTGACAAATCCTTTTGTGATAATACTTATGTGTATAATTACCCTTTTGCCCTTATGGTTATATTGAACACAAGGCATAGACCATGTCATCCTTGTCCAGTTCAATATTGGACCCTTAGACATTTATCATGTTACGCAAGATGGGAAAATTCCATTTAGGTCACTCATGTCACTTAGCATGCTTCGTGGAGTACCCATCAACTGTTTTTATGGTCATCCAGTTACAGACAACGTTTGATCAGCAATAAAACACTTGACTCTACATCTAAGGTCCATAATGGTTTCAGGTCGAAGGGTGGTATACACCACTATCACCATGAGAATAACTTATGACACTTTGCATAATATTCTATATAGTAGTCTCAGCGGGTCAATCCAGTATGAATATTACTCCTAATATTCATACATATGTTTAAGCCTTGATAACTCCTTATCCATGATCCATGAGATGTGATCATCAGTCAATATACATAATAGTCTTAATGCTTTAATGTTATCCCACTTCACAATAAAGCTCGACTACAAATACTTTAAGAATAATGTCCTTATGTTTAATGGTATCTCATGATCAAGTCACACTTGATACATTAAACGGACTAGTTATTCTAGGGACTTTATTAAACAAACATAATAAAGAAAAAATAGTTTATTATTAATAAATAATTTGATACAAGTACCAAACGTATTGGCCTCTAGGACTTACACCAACAGTCCACAATTAAGTTTTTATTAAAAATCTAATAAGTCATATTTAATTAACTTGTAATCGATCCGGGCCTTTCAAATTTACAACAAAAACAAAGTTTTCTCTCACTAAATGGGGACAACTACATGATTCAATTTCCGCCACAATGTCATAGCTAGGACAATATTTTTATCTAAATTGATAATCTCGAGGTCTTTCTTAATAACTTCTCTTATAGTTTTCATAGGTCTTCATCTACTTCTAACTATTTGACTCAATTTCATCTGATCTACTCTTCTTATCACAGAATCATCTACAGATCTTCTCTCTGCATGCTTAAACCACAAAAGTTTATTTTCCACCATTTTTTTAACTATAGGTGTTACACCAACACTCTTTCTAATATTATCATTTATAATCTTATAATGTTTAGTCTTACCACACACTCAACGTAACATCCTCATGCCCGCTACCACTACAACAAACAAGACCTTAGACAGCGCTTTTTTTAGCCTTAGACAGCGCTTTAAAGCGCTGTCTAAACCTCCGCTGCTAAAGGTTTAGACAGCGCTTTTTTAAATCTTAAAAGCGCTGTCTAAGTCCCCCCCCCCCCTTAGACAGCGCTTTGACCAAAAGCGCTTTATAAGACCCTCTTATTTTAAAATTTTTAGGTATACCTTAGACAGCGCTTTTGAAAAGCGCTTTTGTTTTAAACCACATTTTTTCCAGGTTTATAAACCAGAATTTCTACCTGTTTTCAACCAGATTTTGACAAACAATTATCACATTTTATATATGCCATTTTGGCCTTTTTTCTACCAATTTTTGGCTAACAAATATATATATATACCAATTCAAACCAATTTTGCCTTAAATGTATCAAAATATATACAAATTTATGTACACATTTACAAGTCATTACATATACTACAAATGTACACATTAATTACACAAATTTATAAACAAACATTGAGCTCTATCATGAATTGACACCACTCCTCTTTGATTTCGTCCACTTGATCCTTTGTATAAAATGCACACTTGAATTCCTCAAAGTACTACATAATAATATAACATATTTTGAATTAATTCCAACTATTTAATTATATGAGATATGTGTAAATATAAAAATAACTCATAAGTTAGAAATACATACATCGGTGGGAATCTTTAATCGGCCCAAAGCAAGAGTATCTCGCATAAACCTCAACATGAAATACCCGCAATCTATTTGATTACGTTGTTGAGGACACTACATATGAAAAAAAAAATATGGATTATAAATCCTAAGTTTTATCAAGTGTCATCACTAATATAATAAAAAATGTGGTAATTAAAAATATACCGCCACTTTAATCCATGTAATGGAGTTGGCGCCCCTCCTTGAGGTTTGGATATCTCGTTGGGCCCGAAAAACTTGTAGGACGCTAATAAAATAAAAATGAAGCAATTAGAACAATTCACATAAACTAAGAAAAATTTTGAACATTCTCACTTACGTGTCAATTAGGACCTTCATATCCGGGTATGTTGTCCAATCATTTCCTAACGAGTCAAGATAATACACAATTTCTCGGATAGGATTGATTGCGAGCAACAACCAATGTCCACTGTAATGATTAGGCAAATGTTAGATGGTAACTTGGAAAGTAATTATAATAGATGAATTTAGAATGAAATGCTAACCCGGTATTAAACGGTATAAAAAACAACTTCTCCGCATCTTTATTGTCCATGAGGATCCGAAGAACGTACTCCGTCACGGTATCCGGTCTACTTAAGATTAAACCTAAGTTGACGGTCGCGGGTGCTAAGAATCCGAATGACACGTCCAAACCATTGGGGCGCATCAATTTGTCATACAAAAACCTAATATAAAAACATCATTAACACCTCTTTTGAAACATAAAGTAAACCGGATTAACATAAAGTAAACATCATTAACATAAGTTGTTTAATTAATAAAACAAAGTAGACCGGATTTACCTAATATATGTATTGACAACGGTGACGCCGATTTCTTCATGACTAAAAACTTGCATGAAGTCTTCATTACCAATCATTTGGTCGTAATCAAAGCCGAAAATCCCTACCTCCATATGTACAGTCCGAACACCTCCGGTCGGTATATCGGTCATCTCTAGAAATGTCCTGAGGCACGACCTATACTTGGTGGTAGGTTTTTTCCTAGCTACGGTCTTCTTAGCACCAGAACTTTTTACCCGTGCGGAGGCGTTGCTAACCTCCTTTTTTTGTTATGCGGAGGCATTGCTAACCTCATTTTCTTGAAGCTACATGTCATATAAATAGTTAGATCAAATTAAGAATGTAACAACTTCCATGAATATATGTCATATAATTGTATATTACCTCTTTTCTTGAAACCGTGGACTCGGTATGCCGTGGAATCGCATTATCTTTTGATTTGGATTTTGTGGGAGTCTATTTAACATAACCAAGGAAAATATGTAAGTAAAATTTTAAGCATAAATTTTAAACTTTGAATATACACATTAAAGTTAACATAAGTTTTAAGCATACCTCATATCCTACGCATATGAGGTTTGTCGGCCATGCAACAAACGAACCTACTGCTTCGTGCACCGTTGTTGCATCCGAATCATCGCTAGGATATGGTAATGCTGCATTCGGCTCAACTGCAATATCAACTGATACCTTCAAACATCCAACAGGGAGCTCTCTAGTGTGGAGTAATACTCCGCTAACGTTATGCACTTTTCCCTTGCCAACCATCCGATAGTATGGTGACGACAAATACAGCTGACAATGGGAAATGCCCTAAAACCAATAATAACAAGAAATCGTTAATGTGTATATATGTCAAATACATAATTTAAGCAAATAGTTCAATTTAAGACAATTATATGTAATTACCTCTGGAATGTTCGGCTGAAAGGTACAGTTGATACTGTCTTTGTCCGAAGCATCTCTGTATACTGTTGAGGCGCTAGCCTCTCTTTCTCTCCTCAATGCATCAAGCTCAGCTTGCATGGCTTCCAATCTTGCATGAAGCTCCCGATTACTAGGAGCCTTTCCTTTTTTAATACTCAGGGAGGTCGGAGTGACTCCAAATCCCTTACCCCTCACCCGACCAGAATACTCAGGGACATCTAATGCCCGACTAAGTATGCCCTTAGTATCATCGGGAGATAAAGACTGAGATAGCTCCTCCTGAAAAATCAGATGAATACCGTATACTTGTCAAATATTTGTGTATAAAAATGTTATTCAATTAATGAAAAAATGTTATACTTACACATTTCTGGTATACGTGTAAAACTTCTTCTTGAGGAACTCCAGATTTGCCCACACGGGCTTCCTTCCACAAAACATGTGCAGGAAGAGATGTTTCTGAACTTTCCTCCTTCTGCAGCTACACATTAAGTCATACAATTTGATCAGATAAAACTAATATATGATGAACAAATTTGTTATCGCAATTTATAAATACTTACCATGGATTGTTCTAAGCGTCCATATCCGACACGTCCTTTTCGGTACGGATATGCGGGACTTGATGCTCTTTCCCGATTTGTAGCACTTATTCTTTGAAAAACCGGGTCTTGTCTTTTGGATTTGAAAGCTTCCCATTCTTCAGCCGATATCAAACTTTCATATTTTTTAGGAAGCTCCGCATCCACAAAATTACCATCCGCGTCCTTAAGGAACTTGGATGATAAAAATGTCCGAAACCCTCTTAGAAGCTTTCCGGCCAATTTCATACAAAAACCTCTTCTTTCTTCTTCGATGTTAAAACATCGCTAAGAAAAACATACAGATTGATAGTTAGTATCGGTAATTGAAAAAACATAATTGATACCGTATAATTAAGGGCCAAATGATTGTACCTTTATCTCACTCCAAATTTTTTCTTTGGACTCATTCAGCTCTTTGTTTCTCCAATCATCACATGTAATGGGAATTTCATTCCTTACTAGTGCACCGATAAAACTAGTTAAGGTATGCCCATTAGGTTCTATAAGCTATCCCTGGTTGTTCCAATAGACATCTAGTATGATGCCTCGAGATCTTCCTTGGACCACCCTTCTCATTACTGTGATGCCTCTTCGAATTTCTTCTTCCGCGGATACTTTTTTACTAACTTCCTCATGTTGGTCATCAGCCATGTCTAACCTGTAATAAACCAAGGAAACCATCAAATATCAAATATAACTTATAATCAAAGCAATTGAAAACAAAAAAATAAAGAAATCATGCATTATCAGATATAACTTATAATCAAAGCAATTGAAAACAAAAATATAACGAAATCATGCATTATCAGATATAACTTATAATCAAAGCAATTGAAAACAAAAAAATGAAGAAATCATGCCTCAGCAAATGCGATTTCAATCCATGTGCGTCAACCTTACCAATATAACAACAACGCAAGCAAGGACAATGCATTCGTCTGGGGTTTTCAGCGTGTTGAACAGCATACTTAACGAATTCCGCAACCCCACTCTCGTACTCTTTGGTCATTCGATCGGCACAGATCCATGTTTTATCCATGGTTTTCCTACTTATTAAAGTAAACAATTAATCCAGACGAAAATACATAACTAAGGTAGTATCTTTGAATATCCTAACAATTATAAAGTTCAATTCATTTTAAACTTCAAAAACCTATACATAACCAATGTTAATATAAACTTCAATAACGTATCCGATACGCCAATATACCAACTTTAATTACCTCATCACTTTCATTTTTTATATTACAAGAATCAAACTTTTTCTATTACAATATACCTATAACTATACCTATAACACGTTAATTTTTCTATAACTAACTTTAATTTTCTATTACAACATTATTACTTATCAAATATAACAACTTTAATTACCTCATCACTTTCATTTTTTCTATTACAAGAATCAAACTTTTTCTTCCATTACTTTTCTCTTATCAACATTATTCTATTATCAACATTTTTCTATTATCAACATTATTACTTATCAAACATAACAACAACAATGTACCTTATGAACTCAGTTTTTACAAACTCAGTTTTCTAATCAAACATAACAACAACAATGTACCTTATTGTTTTCCTTACAAACATCAACATTTTTCTATTGTCAACTTCTAAACTCAGTTTTTATGAATCAAAACAACTTCAACAAGAATAATACACTAAACTCAGTCAACAAGATTATGCACATTCTCAACATTAGTAAACTACCGCAAGATTATAAACATTCTCAACAAGATTATAAACATTCTCAACATTCTCAACAAGATTATACAGTAGAAACGAAGAAATGAAGAAATATTGAAGAACATACCGCAAGAAATGAAGAACACACTACGCCAAAAATGACTTTTAACAGCGCATCTTAGACAGCGCTTTTAAAAGAAAGCGCTGTCTAAGGTTAAAATTAAAATAAAACACGGAAAATGTTCCAAAAAAATAATGAAAGCGCTGTCTAAGGGGGGGTCTTAGACAGCGCTTTCTAAAAGCGCTGTCTAAGACCCCCCCTTAGACAGCGCTTTTAGAAAGCGCTTTTAAATATAGACCTTAGTCAGCGCTTTTGATAAAGCGCTGTCTAAAGTCTTTAAACTAAAAAAAAAATTAAAACCAAAAGCGCTGTCTAAAGTCTTTATTCCCTCCATGTCACGAAAAAAAAGTTATTCCCTCCCAAATCCTAAAAATCCTACATTCTTCTCCCAAACCCTCAATCAGAGCTTGCTTCTCTTTCTCCCAAATCCACTCCCCCTTCTTCCAACCCTCAATCAGAGCTTGTTTATCCTGTGTGAAAGATTCTTCCCCTAAACCCTAACCCTTTCCCCCATTATATGTATGATTCTTATCTTGTGTGGTTTTTCACTACTGATTGGATCCGTGCAGGCCAGAAGTTCCGAACTCTGTTGGAGTGCCCGATTTGGAAATTCCAGTTTCTTCTCCTGTCTTGGCTCGAGATCCGGGCCAAGCCAGAAGTTCTGATTTGCATTTTGAAACCACAGGTTCGTATTATTTATCACTGTTTTATCTCTCTCTCCGTTCGTATTTTTGATTTATTCTATTTGATTTACAGTTTCTGGTAAATTGTGTTTTACTTGTTTGTTATTGAGGAGTTTTTTTATTTTGTTTGGAAGTTGAACTGCTACTGAACTGAAGTTTTGTGTTAATATAGCCTTGTGTTTTGGTGTTTTATGTGGTTATTGATGAAATAGTGTGATTGATAGGTGAGGTTATTTGTGTTATTGAGTAAATGGCGTCCAATGAGGGATTTCTGACTGAAGGACAGAGGGAGATGTTGAAAATTGCTAGTGAAAATGCAGAGAGTTTGTCGGCTTTATCGTCTTCGCCCAAGTCACCGTCGTCCTTGCTTGCTGATCATCACATCAAAGCTCCCGCTGGTGGTAAGGCTCAGACTGCTGGGATTGCTGTGAGGCATGTCCGAAGGTGTCACTCTGGGAAGTATGGGCGGGCGAAGAAAGGTGAACTGTGTGTTCTTCTGATATTTTGTTTTTGAATAGATTATCTATGTAATTTGATCCTTGTAGCTGAGCCTACATAGTGGGACAAGATTTAATTGTTTTTGTTGTGGATTATCTATGCTGAGTTTATTCCTATTAAGTTCCTATGCTGAGTGAATTACACAATAACTTTGATTAGGTTGTTGGATTTCTTGAGAAAACGTTTGTGGGACTAAGTTAATAGCTGGGATAAGAAAGTTTCAAATACTAAGTTTCCCTGTCTTGTGCCGCCAATGACCTTTTTTTCTTTGCTGGGGAGAATATTGGGATTAAATGTTATTATGATTATTATTATGATTTAGCTGTAGGATCAGCCTTCCCAATCTATAAGAATTGATAGGTAGTAGTGTTATCCAGACAGAGTAGTATACCACGTTTGAGATTACTAGTTGATACATATAATGGTGATTGGTGATGAATGCATTTCCAGTACGTGAATATTTGGGCATAGAGTTGCTTCCTTCCCCATCATCTCAGGGTGGAAAATCATTGATTAATTCTGACGGCGAAGCTGTATCGATGCTTATTTCACACTATTACCAACAAAATGTATTTTGCTACCACGATGCCAGTCTTATTGATCTTGAGGCATAGTGGTAGACATCATTGCAAAATAAGATTGAAACTTCATTTGTTTTGAGGGTGAAAAGTAATATTGCATTTACATTTTAAAGTTACTAAGTTTCTAGTGGGTCCACTTACACATTGTATTATTTGGATGAGTTGATTATCCAATAAGTGGTTGTCTAGTGTTAGTGGTGTGATTTTATGTTCAATTGAATGATAACATATACAATTAAAAAAGTGATGAATATGACATGGCATCAACTTTACTCTTATGATTAATCATTATTGATCCAATCCTCGAAAACAGAAAGAAACATAGCTGACAGATAGGAAAAAAAATGGCAATGATAGTATCAAGTAGGCAGCTATTCATAGATGGAGATTGGAGAGCTCCTATCCTCAACAAAAGAATTCCAAACATCAATCCTTCCACTGAAAACATCATAGGTAACTTAGTCCATCTCATCTTACATTGCAACATATTATCACTTTTTAACGTTTAGCACTTATTATAATAAATAACTGCTACTAAGTTATATGCATGGTTGATTGATACACATGCAGGAGATATACCTGCTGCTACTAAGGAAGATGTTGATCTTGCTGTGGATGCTGCTAAAAGAGCCATTTCCAGAAACAATGGTAGAGATTGGTCTGCTGCTTCTGGCTCTCTTCGTGCTCGCTATCTTCGAGCCATTGCTGCTAAGGTTTCTAATTCTTTTTTCTATTTTTGTTCTTCATGGATTACAGCACCAGATTATGGATACTTTCAATTTTAGGACTAATTGTGCGTGTCTTGTCCTTTTTTTCTTTTCATTTGTCACAGATAAAAGAGAAAAAGAATGAACTAGGGAAGCTGGAATCAATTGACTGTGGAAAATCGCTGGAGGAAGCACTAGCGGATCTGGTAATTAGTATTTGACTATTTGTTATTGAAAAAACATGTTACCATTCATTGTTTGCTTACATAGGATTGGAACTTTTGTGGTTTGATTATCTAGGATGATGTTGTTGCTTGTTTTGAGTACTATGCTGGGCTTGCTGAAGGGTTGGATTCAAAGCAAAAAGCTCCTATATCTCTTCCTATGGATACCTTCAAAAGCTATATTCTCAAGGAGCCTATTGGTGTTGTTGCGTTAATAACTCCATGGTATCTTCTTTTTCTTCATTTTCGTAGCTTATGAATATTTTTTTTTTCGGTAATCCATGTAATTGGTGTTATATATTAGGAACTATCCTTTCTTAATGGCAACTTGGAAAATTGCTCCGGCTCTGGCGGCTGGTTGTGCTGCAATATTGAAGCCGTCTAAATTGGCATCTGTGTATGTTCTTATCAACTATTACAAACTTGAGCATTATTTTTGTTAAGTTGATATATCATGATTTCTTATGGTTTATAATTTTAGGACCTGTTTGGAGTTAGGCGAAATATGCAAAGAAATTGGCCTTCCTCATGGTGTTTTAAATATTGTCACTGGATTAGGCCATGAAGCCGGTGCTTCTTTGGCATCCCATCCTGATGTAGATAAGGTTTGAAACTTCTAAAGCTAGATCTTGTTGTATATCTCGCGAGTGTTGTTATCTTGATGTTTTTGAGTTTGCTAAGATATTGTACCATTGTGCCCTCTATTTTGATAGATTTCTTTTACTGGTAGCTCAGCAACTGGGAGCAAGATTATGACAACTGCGGCACAGCTAGTCAAGGTATGCAAAGAAAAGATAGGAACCTTTCTGTTTTTTCTCTCGTTATTATTGTTATTAATCTTTCTCCTTTTGTGATTTCTTGTGTGCAGCCTGTTTCACTAGAGCTTGGTGGAAAGAGCCCGATCGTTGTTTTTGAGGATGTTGACCTTGATAAGGGTCGGTGTACCTTCGCAAATATGTATTTATGGAATCACATTTTTTTGCATTTTGGCATCACATTTTATGAACCGCACGTATTTTGATTTCTTGTATTGCGAATTTTGGGTATCCGAAACCTATGGCATGATCCAAAACATTTGCTCATATGCCGTTTATAATTTACTGATCTGTCTTCCATCATTAAACAGTTGCTGAGTGGACTGTCTTTGGCTGTTTCTTTACTAATGGTCAGATATGCAGTGCAACATCTCGACTTATTGTGCACGTAAGTTATAGATGCTCTTAAGTTCCCTATTCCGTCAACAATTCATCATGTTCATGTTCTGTTACTGCCAAAATTGAACCAAGAATCACCATAAACTTGTTCGTAAACATGCATTTGTGGCTTTTTTTTTTCTTTTTTTCTTCTTCTGCATAAATGGTAGGATTAGATTTTCTTACACTGGTAGAATTTTGTCTGAAAACCTTGTAGCAATTCCATTTGCTTTGACTTTTAAAAAATTGTTTAAGTTAAACACTTTTACTGTTTCAGGAAAGTATAGCCGTAGAATTTGTGGATAAACTTGTCAAATGGGCCGAAAACATCAAAATTTCGGATCCGTTGGAAGAAGGTTGCAGGCTTGGACCTATTGTCAGTGAAGCACATGTATGTTTTTCTGTTTATCAATTCTGTATACATGAGATGTTACTTAGTTTACCACATGATGTTAAAATCACACATCAGTTATTCGTAGAGAGATTGAAAGAGGCAATTGAGTCTTACTTATCTTTCTTATATGATTCAGTATAAGAAAGTATTGAATTGCATCTCATCGGCTAAGAGTGAGGGTGCAACAATTTTGACTGGTGGCCGTCGACCCGAGGTATGATTATATCCCCGAATGTATGTACTTGGTTCAATTTTTCTGCATTTGTCATGAGAAACAATAACTTGTTTTTTATAAATTCAATGGCAGCATTTAAAGAAGGGATATTTTGTTGAACCAACCATCATAACCGATGTGACCACCTCGATGCAAATTTGGAGAGAAGAAGTATTTGGACCTGTACTCGCCGTGAAAACATTTAGCACCGAGGAAGAAGCTATTAATCTCGCAAATGACACTCAGTGAGTTTGATGAGCTGATATTAATTTCACTTCTAAACCATGTTTTTCTTCACTTGTGGATTGATGCCAATGCTTCAAACTTGATATTTCACAGCTATGGTTTGGGGTCTGCTGTAATGTCAAACAATTTAGAAAGATGTGAGCGTCTATCTAAGGTTAGACTAATCCAAGATATTATCATCCTATAAAACAACAAAATGATTAGATTTCTTCTAACTTGATGGTTTAAACTTTGTATTGATTTTTGCAGGCTCTTCAAGCTGGAATTGTATGGATTAATTGTGCTCAGCCAAGCTTTATTCAAGCACTATGGGGAGGCATTAAACGTAGCGGCTTTGGCCGCGAATTAGGAGAATGGTATGAACCTTGATTCCTAAAATCGGCAATATGTCTTTAATAAGAAATCTGAGAAGTGGAGTCTGAATTTTTGTTGTTGTTTTTTGATTCAGGGGACTTGAGAACTACTTGAGTGTGAAGCAAGTTACTAGGTATACATCGGATGAGCCGTGGGGCTGGTATCAATCACCTTCAAAGCTGTGATAGTTAATCATATTTCTAAAATCTGGCATGGAATTAGGTGTTTGTGTGAGTAACACCAAGATATATAATGTTATGTTATATAAACTGAAATGCAAGATATTGAGTCATCTTTGAATATGTCAGTTCTTGATTATTAAATCATATCAGTAACTTTGTATATATTTTGATACATTTAAGGCAAAATTGGTTTGAATTGGTATATATATATATTTGTTAGCCAAAAATTGGTAGAAAAAAGGCCAAAATGGCATATATAAAATGTGATAATTGTCTGTCAAAATCTGGTTGAAAACAGGTAGAAATTCTGGTTTATAAACCTGGAAAAAATATGGTTTAAAACAAAAGCTTCAAAAAATTTCGTATACCTTAGACAGCGCTTTTGTAAAAAGCGCTGTCTAAGGGGGGGATTAGAAAGCGCTTTAGGCAAAAGCGTTGTCTAAGGGGGGGGCTTAGACAGCGCTTTTTGAAAAGCGCTGTCTAAGGTATACCTAAAAAAATTAAAATAGGAGGGTCTTAGAAAGCGCTTTTGGCCAAAGCGCTGTCTAAGGGGGTGGGGCTTAGACAGCGCTTTTCAAAAGCGCTGTCTAAGGTATACCTAAAAAATTTAAAATAAGAGGGTCTTATAAAGCGCTTTTGGCCAAAGCGCTGTCTAAGGGGGGGGCTTAGACAGCGCTTTTAAGATTTTAAAAAGCGCTGTCTAAACCTTTAGCAGCGGAGGTTTAGACAGCGCTTTAAAGCGCTGTCTAAGGCTAAAAAAAGCGCTGTCTAAGGTCTTGTTTGTTGTAGTGACAGTAGAAACGAAAAACGAAGTCAACACCCAAATGTCGAGACACGTACGATTCTTCAAACACGTTCAATGATTGAAACCGAAAAATGGAAGTGTATTCGTGTTCGCTGTTATGGTTTTCGCTGATAGGGTTTCAACGTTCGCAGGAGGGAAAACAAAAGAACAGAGAACGAAAATTGAAATGGAGTCTGAAATTTTATTTTAATTAGACCTTAGACAGCGCTTTTGTGGAAAGCGCTTTCTAAGGTATGCCGTAGACAGCGCTTTCCAAAAGCGTTTTCTAAACCCCCCCTTAGACAGCGCTTTTGATTTTAATTTTTTTTTTAATTTAAAGACTTTAGACAGCGCTTTATCAAAAGCGCTGACTAAGGTCTATATTTAAAAGCGCTTTCTAAAAGCGCTGTCTAAGGGGGGGTCTTAGACAGCGCTTTTAGAAAGCGCTGTCTAAGACCCCCCCTTAGACAGCGTTTTCATTATTTTTTTGGAACATTTTCCGTGTTTTATTTTAATTTTAACCTTAGACAGTGCTTTCTTTTAAAAGCGCTGTCTAAGATGCGCTGTTAAAAGTCATTTTTGGCGTAGTGTACATTTACTTTATTCTCGTGTTGATTCTTAAGCGTTCAATATTTTGTCCCATATAATATGACATATCTTACTGCAGTCAGATAAAATTTTCCCTTCAACTTGAGTGGTACATTTCTCACATAAAACCTCTACAGCACTTCTCCATTTCAACCACTCAACTTTAATTTAATGGTTTATATCTCTTTCTATTTCTCTTTCATTTTGTATTTGGACAAAATATATTTAAATCGGGTAACTTGTGGGATGATATGGTCTCCAACTTTCACCTTTACGCTAGAAACGCTTCTCCTTTTACTGAACTTACATTTCATATGTTTCGTCTTACTTCTGCTTATGCGAAAACCATGTGTTTTTAAATCTCGTATTCAACCTCTCATTTAAATCCTTCTTGTACTCTCCAAGTAGGAGTATATCATTTGTAAAAAATATGCTTCTCGGTGTTAGCTCTTGAATGTATTTCGTAATGAGCACATTTAAAATTAAAGTAATAAACTAAGGGTTTGGGGTTGAACCTTGGTGCAAATATATTGTAAAGAAAAATCATTTATCTCTCCACCGATTTCTATACACTAGTCGATACCCCTTCATATATATTTTAGATAGTTCAAATATATATAATCTTAATTAATACTACCATTACAAGAAAACTGTGTTACGTCGGCCAAAAGCCCTCACTAAAAAGTAAAACACCAACGCTAAAAAGTGTTAACATCGGCATAGCATCCCACTTTACACCCTAACTTGAAAATTTTTGCTTTTATAAAAAAAATATTACACCATCATTAGTCACTCCTCTATTGTACTTAAAATTGTTTTATGATACAACAATGATGTCAGAAACTTTCCGCGAACTTCATTTCTTATATCATTACCGAGTAGTTTCCGTTGATTTTGCCAATTGCATGCATATATTCTGTTTATAACCAAATTAAAATCAATGCTCCAGAATCTTGTTCAGGTTACGGTTGTTATTGATTTTGTTTTCAATTTTGATTTAGAATGACATGCACTCACTGCATAAATCAGAATATACACTGTAAGGTCTTTCAAATCCTTCAGTTATTCGGTTTGCTTTGATTCTCTTCAAACTACATCTTTTTCTATCTCTTTAAAATTGATATTCTCAAAATAACTTTTTTATTCTTCTCCACTATATCAGTCATGTTACGTAGAACATTTTAGCTTCCAAAGCCAAAATATCACAATTGCTATCAAGGTTTATCCGTAGATGTCGATACCAATATCAATATCACATTTTTTTTATATTAAAAAAATTAATTATAATTAATTTATACCGCAACAATCGGAGTATCGTAACATCTCAACTAATCGAAATCGCGACTGTGACAGTTTTTTTAAAACCATGATTGTTATTATAACTTATTTATTTAACTATAGTTTCATAATATATATATATATATATATAGAGAGAGAGTCCCCATGACACTTGATATGGTCCATTGCAAATCTGAATGAGATATATGCTCTTACCTTTACCCTCAATCAACTCCCACTTGTGTCCCCTAACAGTCTAACTCTGTACCTATATAATACGATAATTGACCACTTTAGTTCTTGACTTCAACTTGAATTCATGAATAAATATACCTGTGCTTTTTTATTCATGCTCACAGCTATTTCCCATATTGTTGGAAACGCATTTAGAAGATGCAAGCAAGAATAATCAGAGTTGAGTGGATTCATTTTTCACTGCCTTTCAATTCCTCCAACTTTTTATTTTATTTCATACTACTGTGACATAAAAAAAGTTGCGGAACTAAATGTTTGAATTAGTAAGTAATAATTGACTAGGCTCTTTTTTTTCTTAACGTATTTGAAATTTTAGTAACCTCTACAAATACATTGAACGTCAATTACAATGTGTTATTTAATCACGTGTAGGTTTGTACTCTAACCAGATCATTATCATAAATTCAAAGAAAACTAAACAAAGCAAACACGCGAGGTGTTAATTACTACAACATCATTGGAGAGTAACTGCAGCAGCAATGTTGGATACTCATTGTATTGCTACAAGTCAAGGTCATGATTCGGACTGAGTTTTGCAATGGTGTATGCGTAAAGATTGGCTTTGTGATATGCGATTGCAATGACGTATTTGTACGGTAAAAAAGTCAGTGTCTCGGAGTTCGTGGTAAAATTATTTGTTTGTTGGTTGATTTTACTTTGAAAAGGGAATTTCTTAGTGATGCCCTAAGGCGCAAAAATACAGTTTAATGAATTGATGTTGTTTTTTAGTTCTTTTGTGAAAAAGTGGTTGATTTGAATTGCACTACTACACATAATACGCAATTATAATCGTATCTTATTACTTTTTGAGTTTTAGTGGTATTTGACGTTGAATCAATGGTTTGTTTATTATCTTGAAATATGGTGACGATCCTAATTCCTAAGGTTGGCTAACAAGTAATAACAGACAAATGAAAGCAAGGAAAAAAGTACACCAAAGTGGGGAGGGGATACATGAAAAATACAAGGGAATTATGCAAGAAATAAAGGGTCTCGTTGTAAGATAGGCCAAGATAAAGTCTTGTGTGTGCATTGTGTCCTAAGCTAATAAATGGATAATGGAATCAACATGTCTCCCTAGGATAGTGCCATGAGTGAAAGTCATTCTTGCAATAAAAAGATTACAAATCCAAAGAAACTCCAAAGTGTGCATACGTCAATGATATTAGTCCAAGTTCTAAGTAAGGGTCCTAACAAGTCCTTTAAGTCTTTTCATTAAGTTTCACAAAAAAGATTAAGTCTTTTTGGTCTTTTCGATTTTTATCATGTTTTTGTTCTTTTCCATATTAGATAACAAGATGAAGTCATAACAAGGATGTATAAAGATGAGATAAAATGATAGTGATGAAGAATGATGATGATGAATGATAGATTGCAAGAATTTAAATGACAGAAAATTAATTTACAATAAAGTAGAAGTTGGAAGTTAGCATTGCATAATATAAAGGTTAGAAGTTAGGTTAAAAGAACATTCACTTAAGGATCCTCTATCAACAAATCAGAGGACTCAAACATATGTTTCACCCCGGGATAACCTATCATCAATTCAAAGTGTCAAGAAAGATCAATTGATCATTCATCAACAAGTTTGAATTGAAGAAGATTGAATCAACCGAAGGATATTCATCTATGGATGATTTGAGATGATGAAGATTAATCAACCAAACAATCACAAAAGATGAATAAGGGTTGGAATAAGAAGAATTAAGAGTTAGTAGTTAGATTGTAGGGAGTTAATATTGCAAGCAATAAAGGAGATTAAAATCAAATTATAATACAATTAATCCAATTATTATACTAAAGAATAAAATAAAAATTAAATTGCAAAATAAAGGTAGAATTAAAAATGAATTAAAATTCAATTAATCAAACTATACTACTAACAAAATGAAATTAATTTTAAAATAAAAATAAAATAAATTAAAAGTAAATTAAAATGCAATTAATCAAATTATACTACTAATAAAATTAATTTATTGCAAAAATAAAGGAAAATCAAAGAAAATAAAAACAATTGATGAAAATAATAGAATCAATTTCAAAATTCAAAGAAAATAAAAACAATTGATGAAAATAATAGACACAATTTTTATCGAGCCATCGGTCGAAGTTCATCAACCCATTGGTTGAAAGCAGCCGGACGAAATTAATTTTATGTCGATCTAAATCAATCCATCGGTTGAGGATGATCTTTTACCTCCATCAACCCTTTGGTTGAAGATGGGTATTCGAAACTTTTCAATCATCTCTGGTCCGTCCGAAATGTTTCATCATCTTTGGCCTCGTTAAGAACCTTTTTGTTATCCCGGGTCCGTCTGGAACATTTCAATCATCTTTGCCCCGTCCGGAACATTTCAATCATCTCTGGTTCATCCAGAACTTTTCATTATCTCTGGCCTCGTCTAGAACCTTTTCATTATCTCTCGTTCGTCCAAAAAATTCCAATCATCTCAAGTTTGTCTGAAACTCTTCGATTTTCTCTAGCCTCGTCCAAAATCATTTCACATTACCTTTGGGGCGTCCAGAAGTCTTCAATCTTCTCTGGCCTCATCCAGGATCATTTCAAATCATCTCTGGTCTGTCCATAACACTTCGATCATCTTTGGCCTCGTCCAGAACATTTCATTCCCTTTACACTTGTCCATCCGATTTTCTTTGGCGCCCTTACCACATCCAAGCAGAGGACCCATTTCATTCCAAGTCATATCCAAGGATCATTAGGACAAAATCAAGATTCAAAGGTACAACAATAACTTGTGGATGGGTGTCTGCCCATATATCCTCGGAGAAATTAAATCCTTCATACATTTGTTCATCTTGAGAGACAAAATTGGGGTCTCCATGTCTTTAATTATCCTCCACCGCGAACGTGCAATGACTTCGTCCTTCGCACTCTCGAGTCAAAGGATAATTAAATATAGGCAGCTGTCATATCCCAATTTATCCTGATATTTTAATATTATATGAGTTTTAACTTCAATTTATCTAGAATGAATAAGATAGCTCATTTAATAGTGAAATAAATATTTACGAAGGTACGAACGAGATGACTCGGTTTCAAATCTCACCTTTATCATTTTTAGGACATTTTTCCCTCATTTGTTTTTTTTATAGCCATTTTTTATTTTCTCACTTTTTTTCACTATATTTTTATTTAATTTATTATTATTAATAGTAGTATTAATTTTAGTTAGTTACTATTATCATAAGTTATTAGAACCATTATAACTATTTTTATCATTACTAGTATTCTTATTATATTAGATTAGGTCTAGTTTATTAGGATTATTATTTTGTAATTATTAATCTCTTATTAAAATAAAATCATAAAAAATCATAAAAAGTGTATTTTATTTTTTTATTTTCATATTTTTAAATTAGATAATTTTAAGAAATAGTATTTTTTTATTCACTTTTATCTCCAAATTAATTTTTTTAAATATTTCCTTTAAAATCTTAATAAATAAAAAATAAAAAATTATTATTATTTTATTCAGTTTTAATAGGAAATATATGGCATTGATATTTTTTAATTCTACCATCTTCCAACTATACTACCATTATCACAAACCGCACAGCTTTGAAGTCAAACTCGTTGTTTCTTTTTCTATTATTTTATTTTTGTCTTCTTTTTTTTCATTTTATTATTTTTATTTATTTTATTTTATTAGAATCAGGGTTTCATGTGGATTGTGCCCAGTTTAGTGTTTGCACCCCACATTAATTTCTGCCCTCTCAGCTTTTCTTATTTATCTTTGATTTTTCTATTTGTTTATTTATTTTTAGTTATTATTGTTAATTAACTTGCATTTATTAGATTTAGCCAATTATTTTAGCTTCGTTAGTCCTAATTAGATTTTAGTGAGTTACTTTAGTTGTTATTTTAATTTAGGTCTTTGAGAAATAAAAATACAAAAAAAATATAATTTGATTGTCTGATCAATTTATTTAGTTTTTCATGTTAGACAATTTTAGTTGATTTTATTTAATTCTATAAAAAAATACAAATCAAAACACAAAAATGACAATTTTAGATTAAGTTTTATTATTATATTTTTTCTTTTTATTAAAGGTAATTTAGAATATTTAGTTACCATAAATAATAGTTTGTTCCTTTAATTTTTTTCCAATATTGTTTAATAAATCGCAAAAATACAAAAAAAAATTAGGTTTAATTAATTCATTAACTTATTTTAATATTTTTTGTTCCTTTTTATTTTTATTGGGATATTTAATCCGTCCCAAAATGCAAAAAAAAATCAAAAAACACTTCTTTATTTCATTAAAATTAAATATAAAAAAACAAAAAAAAAAATTATCATGTCAACAATGTACATAAATCTAACTAAAAATATCAAACAAAAATAAAAGACAAAAATACTTTTCACTGATAAAATCCATCAAACTAAGTTATCGTCCCGTGTGACAAATCTATTTTTCGCCCCCGAATAACAAATCGATTTCTTTTGCCACCGTGTATCTAATTCAAAACCAAGACAAATCATTTTCACAAACTAAAATTAACCAACCAACAAAATTACTACCTACGATGACTCTGATTTTTCTCACCGCTCGATGAGAAATACGTAGGCAAAAGGTTTCGAAATCATGGTAAGTCCCCTAATTTAAAACTAACATTTTCCCTCTTTATTTCTTTCTAATATCAAGGAAATAAAAACAAGTTGAAATAATTAACATGCAAACATCCCCTTAGACAAATAAACTTAACCCAAGGCTAGAGGAGGTTCTCGTTGAGCACAACGAAAGTGAGGAGTGCCTAACACCTTCCCCTCACTTAACCAAATTCCGAACCTATATTCGGTTGCGATAATCGTCTTATCCTTTCCTTTAGGATTTTATCATTATATCACTTATTCTTTAGGAATGAATAAAATATGGTGGCGACTCTGAGATTTTTTATGCCGTGACACCACCAACTACAACTCAGCCCCCTCCGTAGTTATCTTTTCTGAAGACACCTTCACAACCACCCAAACACTCCTATCTACTTCATCCCTTTTTCGGCAACGAAACCGTACGATAACAACCTTCCTGACAGTACCACATTCAAACACATTTCCTCTCTTTCTCTCTTTCGTCCTTAGCTTCAAAAACCACCATGTCCATCGATATCCTCCACCTCTTCATCTCTTTACACGTTATAAACACCCACAATTCAGAGGTTTGGGGTTGTTGAGAAAAAAGTGAATTGTTAAATCTATCCGGGGAAATAGTGTTGTGTCTCGAAGCAATGAGTTGAATGTATCCTCATGGGACGATAAACCCTTTGAAATCCTTCCAAATGGTGAAAGGTTTTACTTAGATGAACAAGATGTCATTGTGTTTATTGACCCTCCTAATACTTTGATTCCTTTGGACCCAACTTCTTATGATCCTACTGCATATTTATGGAAAAAATTAAAGATATTCTGGAGGAAAGGCGTCATCGACTACTACTACTGATAGAACTTAGACTTATATCAAAATCTTGACAAATAGATGGTACACGATATGAGGATCATAAGTTAGTACAAAAAAGTGAATCTACATTATGAATGTCAAACATGTGGAGCTGATGCTGAAGCAATGGTGCTTTCAATTTATATTCTCATCACCACCGTTTAAAGCATTTGACAAAAATGCATTATTCAACAACAACTTGCAACTCAGCTTCTGGAGTTGATGCGCAACAATACTAGTAACTTCTGGAATATCCAAGCAACCAACCATAATAGGATTTGAAACATATTGCTTCACAACAAGCCGGTGTTGATGTTTTTCTTCAAATTCCTTAACACACGTAGTTGATACTAATGAAAGAGGAGTTTCTAAACCAGTAGAAGATGTGTTTGCCTTACCTTTACCTTTAGAATCACCTTTGGTTTTTGAAAGCTTAGGTGCCATGGAAAAATGCTCAAAGAAGGTTTGCACACCAAATGTTCGATGAAATGTGTAAACAAGAAGTGAGGGAATATGAGAGATAAATGATTACCCACACACTCAAATCAGATGAACAAACACTGATATACACAAGGAATTGAAGAAAAACCAAAAACAAGTGCAAATTTAGAGTTTTGAAGAGTATGGGTGAATGAGGGTTTTTGAAGATGAAATGAGGAAAATTGATGAGAATGAGAATGATTTGTTGGAGCTTTGAATGTTGATGATATGTAGTGAATGAATCTAACAAGATTTAATGCCAATTGATGTGTTTGCAAAATTCAAGAAGTGAATAGTGATGAAGATTTGGTGCATGTATGAGAACAAAGGAGAAACGAAGAGAATTTACCCAAAAATTACTTATGAGTCAACCTCTTGGAAGCATGTGTCGGCCTAAAAAGGTTATGAGTCGATACATACTGAAGCGAATTCAAAATATTTCACAAATTAATTCTATGTGTCGAACTATACAGCCATGAGTTGACACATATTGAACCAATTTTGAAAAATTCAAAAATAAATATGTGTCGACTTGTACAAAATACGCGTCAGTGCATAGTTCAAAAATTGAAAATTGACATATGTAAATTTGGAATGACTTTGGAATACTCAACTTGACTCGTGCATAACTATTGATGAGATGCATATGTATATGATGTTGGTGTAAGCTCTAGAGGCCAATACTTTTGGTACTTGTATCGAATGATAAAAGGCTTTTCTTTATTACGTTTGTTCAATAAAGTCCCTAGAATAGCTAGTTCGTTTAATGTATTAAGTGTGACTTAATCATGAGAACACATTAAACATTAGGACACTATTCTTAAAGTATCCGTAGTCGAGCTTTATTGTGAAGTGGGAAAACATTAAAGCATTAAGACTATTATGTTTGTAGACTGATGATCACATCTCATGGATCATGGATAAAGAGTTATCAAGTCTTAAACATAGGTATGAATATTAGGAGTAATATTTATACCGGATTGACCCGCTATGAGAATACTATATAGAATGTTATGCAAAGTGTCATAAGTTATTCTTATGGTGATAATGGTGTATACCACTCTTCGACCTGAAACCACTATGGACCCTAGATGTAAAGTCGAGTGCTTTATTGCTGATCCAACGTTGTCCGTAACTGGATAACCATAAAGACAGTTGATGGGTACTCCACGAAGCATGCTGAGGGACATGAGTGACCTAGATGGAATTTGCCCATCCTGCATAATAGGATAAATGTCTATGGGCCCAATATTGAACTGGACAAGGATGACACGGTCTATGCCTTGTGTTCAATATAGACATAAGGGCAAAAGGGTAATTATACACATAAGTATTATCACAGAAGGTTTTGTCATATCACATGACATTTTCGTGTCTTGGGTAGCAGTGATGTGTTGCTAGATACCGCTCACTGTTTATTATGTTAAATGCGTGATTTAATATAATTGCCAACGTCACGAAAACCTACAGGGTCACACACAAAGGACGGATTGATGAGAGATAGAGTAACTAAGGAATACCGTAAGGTATGGTGCCCTTAAGTGAATTATAGAACATCGTAAGGTACGGTGTACTTGAGTAGAATACGAAATATGGTAAGGTACCATGGGCTTAAGTGATTTTGGGCATATTATAAGATATGAGCCAAAATACACTTAAGTGGGCTTTTTAGCTTGAAGCCCATACAAGTGGTTCTATAAATAGAACCCTTGTGCAGAAGCATTCATTGCGGTTGCATTATTTTCGTTTTCTCTCTCTCTCTCTCTCACTCAAAGCCTTCATTCGTACCAGCTAGCACTGAGATTGAAGGAATCCGTTCGTGTGGACTGAGTAGAGACGTTGTCATCGTTCAACGTTCGTGATCGCTCCATGGATCTGCATGAAAGGTTTTGATCGTCACAAGAGATCTGCACCAAAGGTTTCAATCGTCACAAGAGGTAAATATTCTATCACTGATCATGACCATTCGTAAGGATCTCTAAAGGAGAAAATTTTAATTTCCGTTGCGTTTTGGACCGCAATTCTCCTTCAGTGGTATCAGAGCCACTTGCGAAACCATGACTCGGATAGATGTTTATTTTCTGTATTAATATGATTAAAAGACAGAATGAATCAATTAATTAAACGGGTAATTAAATTTGGCATCATGAGTGTACGAGTTGGATGATTGATGTTGACTATGCTTCGGAACCGACATTAGTATGGTGAAGCAGCGATACATCGATCGTCCATAGGTTACGCAATTGAGACCAATCAACTTATATATGATATAAGTAATCCTAATGCAAAGTACGGTATATGTGATATATTGTTTCTGTTTCGTTCATTCAAACACTAAATGGTTGTTTTCCTTTGAACGATCAATGGTCATTTGCTTCGGAATCCGACATTAGTATGGTGAAGCAATGACCTGTTGATCAATCATACTGAATCAACAATCGAGGTGTATTTGACGGTCTGAAATTGGTGCATTAGGGTTAGTGACGGCGCAAGGGTTGTTCCGTCAAGGAGTTGTGAATTTAGGGCTTTTTGGAACACGTCTGTTGACTATTTCAAAGTTCTGTTATTTTGGCCGCGTGACGTTCGTCACGAGCTTGTGACGATCGTAACAAGCTGGACGTGACGGTCGTCACGTGCTTTGTGACGGTCGTCACATTCACAAATCCGGAATTCTAGGCGTTTCTGTTTTTGGCCGCGTGACGTTCGTCATGGGCCTGTGACGGTCGTAACAAGCCTGTGACGGTCGTAACATGCTTGTGACGGTCGTCACACTCACAGAGTCAGAATTCTCGGGATTTCTGTTTTGTGACTGCGCAAGAGTTGTGTTGATGCAAAACGATGTCCATTTCAAATGAATTGTTCATTAAAATTTTTGGACAGGGGCGCTGCCCCCTTGACCCTCGTCCGCTGACCGGGCAGCGGAATCCCCGGCTAACTCTGCGTAGTGTGATCGATCGCCGAAATTTAATTTGGTTTTAATTAATTAAAGGAATTAAAAATTAATAATAATAATGTGTTTGTTATTATTGCCTTGTGGTGATCAATTATGGCCTTAGTTGTCCTTTATTTTGTTTTGGGTTTTTAAATACGACTTGCGTGTCGTGTCTCTCCTTTTAATCTCTTAATGTAACTTCTTTTCTCATCTCAATCCCTCGTATGTAAAACGAGTTTCTTCTGTAATGTAATGAAGAAAGAAAAGAAGACAATGTTATGAAGATAGAGAAGAATTCAATATCAAAGGAGGACAACCTTGAAGATCTTGCTTGGAGAAGCTTAGAGAAGAATTCAATATCAAAGGAGGACAACCTTGAAGATCTTGCTTGGAGAAGCTTAGATCGTTATTAGGTTAACTTAGGTTCTCTCATTGGATTGGGAGAACAATTGCGCTAGGGGCCATAACTGTTTCATTATGTATGTTGATGCATGTGTATGTATGTTGATGCATGTGAATATATGTTGATGCATGTGAGAGACGATTTATATGATAAATAAGCCGGTGAGATCAGAACAATTGCAATTCCCTCAAATTAAATATTAAGTTTATACTTTCCAAGTTTTAACACTCATCAAGACTAGTAATGGATAATGTAGGTTTCGCCTACGCGAGGTGCATGATCTATATATTAGTAAGGTGCGATGGGATAATTGTAATATCCAACTGTTAAAACAATGGGTCAAACTTAACTAAACAAATTATGAGAATATTATATATGTTTGCTTTCCAAGTTTTAGCACTCATCAAGACTGGTATCGAATAATGTAGGTTTCGCCTACGCGAGGTGCATGTTTTGTATTAGTTAAGGTGCGATGGGATAATTGTAATATCCAACTGCTAAAACAATGAGTCAAACTTAATTATAATTTTATTATATATGTTTAGAAGCAAGAGTTGGAAATAATCCATATGATGGATTGGAATAAGGAGTTATTCACCCAACTGAAATTTAAGAGAGTTGTATGAGATACAACTGGAAGGAGTTCCTACCTAAATAACCTAGTTTTGTGTAATCCGCCTACGCGGACTTAGAACGAAGTGACATATGGATCTCGACCCACTAGAAAATCTTCCAACGGGATTTTCCGAATCAAATGATGAGGGTCATTTGTTTTGAGTAAAATAGTGGGAGGATATTTGATTAAAGGCCTAATTAAATATGTCAATGATACTTATATTTTCTTAATCCTTATGTAGATAACCATGACAGCAAACACCTCTAACAACATCTTGCGATCAATCCTTGATAAAGAAAAATTGTCTGGGACAAATTTTCTGGATTGGCACCGAAACCTGAGGATTGTCCTCAAACATGATAAAAAGTTGTATGTCTTGGAGAAACTTGTTCCTGAAGAGGAACCTCCTAGTTCTGCACCTAAGGCAGAAAGAGATGCTTATAAGAAGCATGTCGATGATACCAATGAAACTGCTTGTCTCATGCTAGCTACCATGAACTCAGAATTGCAAAAGCAACATGTGAACATGGCAGCGTTCGATATGATCGAACACCTGAAGCTGCTCTATCAAGAGCAAGCAAGGCATGAGAGGTTTGAAGTTTCAAAAGCCCTTTTCCAAAGCAAGTTAGTTGCGGGAGCCCCTGTAGGTCCCCATGTACTCAAGATGATTGGGTATGTGAAAAACCTTGAGAGATTGGGTTTTCCCCTCGAAAAGGAACTTGCGACTGATTTGATCTTGCAATCGTTGCCAGATAGTTTCAGTCAATTTGTCCTAAATTTTAATATGATTGATATGGACAAATCTCTTCCTGAACTGCTCGCCATGTTAAGAACTGCCGAGCAGAATCTGAAGTCAAAAGGGAAGTCCATTCTGATGATCGGAAATGGAAAGAAGCAGAACAAAAGGGCCACTAAGCAGGGTGATAAAGGGAAAGGCAAGGAAGTTGCCAAACCCAGACCCACTGTTGCTGCTTTGAAGCCTAGTGGAGGCATAGCAAAGGCAGGCACCTGCTTCCATTGCGGTAAGACCGGACACTGGAAGAGAAACTGCCCAAAGCACCTGGAAGATATGAAGACTGGAGTAGAGACTTCAACTTCAGGTATTTTTGTTATTAAAATAACTTATCTACTTCTGCATCATGGGTATTAGATAGTAGATGCGGTTCTCACATTTGTGCAAACGTGCAGGGGCTGAGAAGGAGTAGAGATTTGGCAAAAGGTGAAGTCGATCTACGAGTTGGCTATGGAGCAAAGGTTGCTGCTTTAGTCGTAGGAACTTATGTATTGACTTTACCTAGTGGTTTAATAATTCAGTTAGAGAACTGTTATTATGTACCTGCAATTAGCAGGAATATTATTTCCATTTCTTGTTTGGACAAGTTTGGTTTTTTCATTTATAACAAAGAACAATTGTTGCTCAATTTATTTGAATGATATATTCTATGCTTCTGCACAAATGAACAATGGACTATATGCCCTTGATCTCATAATGCCAACTTATAACATTAATACTAAAAGGATGAAACCTAATGAGTTAGATCCATGATGAGTCACGCCGATCTTCCAAACTCCTTTTGGGGACATGCACTATTGACAGCAGCTTACACACAAAGCATCGACACACCTATGGAGGAATTGGAGCAGGAAACACAAGTAGTTGTGTAAGAGCAACCTGCTCAAGTAGAACAAGACCAGCGTAGGTCAGGCAGGATACGTCACCTACCTGAGATATATGGATATCTGATCAAGGTGATGTATTACCCATGGAATCTTCGTTTTGATGAAACAGTAAAACAATATGGACTCATCAAGAACGAAGATGAGCCTTGTGTCTACAAGAGGGTTAGTGGGAGCATGATCGTATTCCTGGTATTATATGTAGATGACATATTACTTATTGGAAACGATATCCCTACCCTGTAACAAGTAAAGTCTTGGGTGGGGAAATGCTTTTCTACGAAGGACCTAGGTGAAGCAGCCTATATATTAGGAATCAGAATCTATAGAGATAGATCATAAAATGCTTGGCCTAAGTCAGAGTATATAGACAAGGTGCTGAGACGCTTTAATATGAATGATTCCAATGGTTATGTGTTTTGCTGAAATGGTGGCGCTGTGAGCTTGAAAAGTTCAAAGCAAGAATAGTTGTTGATTCTACAACCGGGGCCGAGTGTATTGCTGCCTCAAGTGCAGCAAAGGAAGCAGTTTGGATCAAAAAAAAAGTTCATTAGTGAACTTGGCATAGTCCCTAGCATTGTGGATCCCATTGGTCTCTATTATGATAACAATGGTGCTATCGCACAAGCCAAGGAGCCTAGATCTCACCAACGATCCAAACACATACTTAGGAGTTATCACCTCATTCGAGAGGTAACAGATAAAGGAGATGTGAAAATATGCAGAGTACCTACACTTGACAATATCGTTGACCCACTGACAAAGCATCTTGCGCAGCAGAAGCATGATGGCCATACTAGATCTATGGGCATTAGGGGTATGCCTGATTGGCTCTAGTGCTAGTGGGAGATTGTTGGTGTAAACCCTAGAGGCCAATACTTTTGGTACTTGTATCGAATAATAAAAGGCTTTTCTTTATTACGTTTGTTCAATAAAGTCCCTAGAATAGCTAGTCCGTTTAATGTATTAAGTGTGACTTAATCATGAGAACACATTAAACATAAGGACACTATTCTTAAAGTATCCGTAGTCGAGCTTTATTGTGAAGTGGGATAACATTAAAGCATTAAGACTATTATGTTTGTAGACTGATGATCACATCTCATGGATCATGGATAAAGAGTTATCAAGTCTTAAACATAGGTATGAATATTAGGAGTAATATTTATACCGGATTGACCCGCTATGAGAATACTATATAGAATGTTATGCAAAGTGTCATAAGTTATTCTCATGGTGATAATGGTGTATACCACTCTTCGACCTGAAACCACTATGGACCCTATATGTAGAGTCGAGTGCTTTATTGCTGATCCAACATTGTCCGTAACTGGATAACCATAAAGACAGTTGATGGGTACTCCACGAAGCATGCTGAGGGACATGAGTGACCTAGATGGAATTTGCCCATCCTGCATAATAGGATAAATGTCTATGGGCCCAATATTGAACTGGACAAGGATGACACGGTCTATGCCTTGTGTTCAATATAGACATAAGGGCAAAAGGGTAATTATACACATAAGTATTATCACAGAAGGTTTTGTCATATCACATGACATTTTCGTGTCTTGGGTAGCAGTGATGTGTTGCTAGATACCGCTCACTGTTTATTATGTTAAATGCGTGATTTAAAATAATTGCCAACGTCACGAAAACCTACAGGGTCACACACAAAGGACGGATTGATGAGAGATAGAGTAACTAAGGAATACCGTAAGGTACGGTGCCCTTAAGTGAATTATAGAACATCGTAAGGTACGGTGTACTTGAGTAGAATACGAAATATGGTAAGATACCATGGGCTTAAGTGATTTTGGGCATATTATAAGATATGGGCCAAAATACACTTAAGTGGGCTTTTTAGCTTGAAGCTCACACAAGTGGTTCTATAAATAGAACCCTTGTGCAGAAGCATTCATTGCGGTTGCATTATTTTCGTTTTCTCTCTCTCTCTCTATCTCTCTCTCTCTCTCTCTCTCTCTCTCTCTCTCTCTCTCTCTCTCTCTCTCTCTCTCTCTCTCTCTCTCTCTCACTCACTCAAAGCCTTCATTCGTACCAGCTAGCACTGAGATTAAAGGAATCTGTTCGTGTGGACTGAGTAGAGACGTTGTCATCGTTCAACGTTCGTGATCGCTCCATGGATCTGCATCAAAGGTTTTGATCGTCACAAGAGATCTTCACCAAAGGTTTCAATCGTCACAAGAGGTAAATATTCTATCACTGATCATGACCATTCGTAAGGATCTCTAAAGGAGAAAATTTTAATTTCCGTTGCGTTTTGGACCGCAATTCTCCTTCATATGATTGGTTTCCATGATTTGCTAGCCAATAACAAGCAAGCACACAAATGTAAGCATGAAATAGTAAAAGATATAGATCATATTGGAAGATATTTTGAATTAGGCCACTATAAGATCAAGATTGTAAGACCCCAATTTTGTCCCTAAGGTCCCTCATGCTATTTCATCATATGCATTGGCATTGGGATCACACCTTGGCATCCTCCTTACCCCCTCATTCATTGAGTTTGCATTGGGAGAGATCACCAAGCACTTTTTATTGTATCATACTTTGTTTTTCATTATTTACTAACCAAAATACCAAAAATATGTCAATGTATAATTTGTTGCTTTTGTACGTAGTGTATGTGCTCACCCATGCTATATCAAGCTCACATCTAGGGTTTGAGACCCTCAATGAAAGGAGCACAATCAAGAATTGGTTAAAATTGTCCCTAGACATCATATATGGGTCCCCATGTTCTTCACATATCATTTTGGTCAAGAAAGCATCAAGAGTTTGAAGTTTGTTTGCCTTGGAAACCCTAATTCATATAGGTATCTTGTGTGACTTCTTCAAAAAGTTTATTCAACAATTGATCAAACATTTTAAGTGATATTTAATTATACATCATCTCAAGCATATATTATCCTCCATGAGTCCCAAAATTCAAGAGAATATCAAGCTAGCAAGATGGTTCATGGTGGTTGACCAGAGAAAGTCAAATGGTCAAAACTGGGGTTCCCTAGACCCTATCTCCTACTATTTTTGTCATATGCAAATGATTCCAACAAAAACGTTACTCAAAATGACATTCCAAACAACTTTCATGTTGAAGTCAAGGCCTAGTTTTTCTTGGAAAGACATTTTTTATGGTGAAATATTATAGGTCATTTTGTCTAAACCCTAGTTTGGAGGTCAACTTCCCAAGACTATAACTTGCTCAATTTTTATGATATGAAATCCATTAAAGTTCCATGATAAAATTCAAGATGTCTACTTCAGATTTTATGTTTAGAGGAAGTTCAAATTCAACTTTCAAATGCATGTTCTAAGAGGAAACATTATAGGTCATTTTGGGCCAATACCATTGAACAAGTGATTTTCCTCAACTTCAAAAATGCATACCTCCTTCATTCCAAATCCAAATGAGGTCAAATTTTTGACCAAATTAAATATATTTGAAAGAGCTACAACTTTGATGAATGAACTTTTCTCATTTGAAGTCCATAGAAGACGTTATTCAAGGTGGAAGAAGTGAACATTTGACTTGGGACTTAGAAAATTTTCAAATATGTTTGATTTCCCAAACTTCCACCTCAAAATTCATCATGATCCAAGCTTCAAATGAAAACATGTCCAACATGAAAGTTGTTTCCCTTGATCTCAACTTTCTAAAAAGTCTAAGATCATCTCATTTAGCCAAAGGATGAAGAACTTGCACATAGGTGCAACATGATGAACCATTTGGATGATTTCCACTTCCACTTTTCATACACGATTGCATGGCTTTCCAACAAGAATTCAACATGACTCTCACTCATTTTTGGACCAGATTACATCACTTGATGGGCCTAGCACATTCCCATGCAAGCATGCAAAAAGAATTTCACAAAATTTCCAAATTTGGAAGTGTGTAGAAATCAATCTCATGGCCTATAAATAAGACCCTCTTTGCTCAAAATTAAGGACCTTATGCCCAAGCTTTGAACCTGCAATCCCAAACCCTCATCATTGAAGGATAAGCTTGAAGATTTTCTTTGAAAATCGAGTTTCAAATCTCCATCTGTTTTGAGATTGAAACTCCAAGAGTCCATACCTTTCATTGATCCTAATCACTTCCAACAAACATTTGAAGCAAGGCCAAGCATAATTGAAAGCAAGATCGTGCTAATCTGAAGCTCCATTGAAGGTGAATTTTCAGAATTTTCATCTTTTCGATTCTCCCTCAACTCTTCACCATTCTTGTTGATTTTTGGTTGTCTGAAGTCCTATCAATGTAGGCAAGAGGATTGAGTTGCTTTAAAGTCAAATCGAAACAACTCAGTTCATGATCCTCAAAATTCAAATCCCTATATCTTTTTATATACTTAGAATTTGAGAAAATTGAGACCAGATTCGTGCTCCTGAGCATTTTTCCTTCAAATTAGTGTATTCACTTTTCATTTTCCATTGAGTTGAGCTTGGTCCAGACCGGTGGTGCTCACCGGAGAAGATGACCGGAGCTAGGCTCCGGTGGTGCGTTGGATCAATCCAGGTCATCTGATCTGTTTGAAATATTTTAATCTCACGCGTCCAATCTGATTGCCATTCCTGCAGCGCGTTTGACTAAGGACCTTGTGGAATGCGTGCTCCTGGCCATCAAATCATCCACCTCAATTAATGAGGGAGATCAGATGGCCTTTGTTTTTTTTCTGATTTTTTTCATTTAATCCTTTTATTCTGATTAATTCATATTAATTTGATTTTTAATCCGAAAAATATGGGACTTTCACCAAAAAAAAACAAATATTTTTCTCTTTCATTTTCTGAATTAAAATTATTTTTTGGATTAATTTTGATATTTTTCATGATTTAACTATTTGTGTGCATATTTTTAATTGTTTAAAAATACTTTTGACTTTTCAAAAATTATGAAATTTTTTGTCTAAGATCTTTTGACCTTGTTTGACCTAGGATAAATCTCTTGATCATTTATTTGGTGTTTTGAAGAGGTTTTATGTTTTTGACCAAACATAATTCAATTTAAATGCATTTTAATTTGATTTTTATTGATTAATTGTGTAGAAATTATCTTGAGTCATTTTTATTGACTTGTGAAGTTTGACTATGTGTTTGGGCCTTGGTCAAGGTTGATTTGAATTTTATTGGATTAAAATCATAGAATTTAGGGGATTGATGAAATGTACATTTCATCTCCCAAAATGAATGAATGATTTTAATTTGATAAAAGTCCTCCCATGACCAATTTGTGCTTGTCTCATTTTCTCTCCCTCTTCATCTTTAATCCCATTCTTTCCCATCACTTTCATTGACCAATGAAGTCTCAATATCCTAAGGCTAATTGGTTCATCAATAACTTTGTGTTAGATGAACCAATAGAAGTACGGATGAGATAGGTCCATCCTTTGATCTTTTTCTTTTTGTGTGTGGTATATTTTAGGAGTATGGTTCATTATACCATATCTCTGACATGCATTAACATCAAAAATTTTATTGCCCGACCTCAGATAGTTATGACTTCTACATAAGTTCAATCACGATTGCTTAACATAGCGCTAAGTTTTAACCCAATGGCATAACATTCTAGTAAGTGAGATTGTAAGTCTCCCCCTTTCATGGTATTGTGTGGAAACTTGGACTTTTTTCCTTCCTATGGAAGATGTCTTGGTTCAAGGATCCATGCTTGTGAATAGAGGGTTGAGTGTTCTCCAAAGAATGACTTAATCAATTGAAAAGCAAAACATCACTAACATTTAATCAACTAACATTTGACTAACTCTTATTATTCTTGCTTTTAATTTCAAGTCATTTACTTTATGCAATTTATATAAAGGCCATTTACCATTTCATTTGTCATTTACATATCATTTAACTTGTTTATGTTTATGTCATTTTCACTTTACTTATTTGAGCCATATATTGTGATTGTATATATTTGCTTGTGTATTTTGCTTGTGTTTGTGGTCTTAGGACCTTAAAATACTTAATAAACAACAAAAACTCTAAAAAATGTTTATGTAGACTGTTAGATTTGATCTGAACTCTTGGACTTAGAACTCGGCAACATTCCCTATGCAAAAGGACTTGGCCAATGCCAACATTTCTGAAACCAAGTTATTGTGATTTGAGCTTTCATCTGATGTAAGTATTAAGATCCACATGAATTCATTTGCTACATGGTCTTGATACAACTGTTACTTTGAACCTATGTTTAAATCCTTATTCTGAGTCAATCAAGGAGTAGGTCATCTGATACATGAGAAGAAGAAGACTATGAAGTTGCTTGCCTGGATGTGGCTATCTTTATTTGATGCCTTGCTCTTCATTTTCTACTTGCTTATTGATATTGCTTGATTTAAAGTTCAAAGGGAAAGTGGGTTTATGTATGACATTCTTGTCTGTTGGATTGCATCTCATTGGTCAGATCTTTTCTAACTTTTAACTTTTAAATTTCTACTTTGGATTAGTCTCTTCATCTCCTCCCACTTCTTAAATTTCAAATCTCTCCCCCTTTTCAAAAATTTATTTGCTTGTGATTTCTAAACTTAGACCTTATTGCAAATTAGAAACTTTGGTCTTATGCCATTGCATTTTTAAACTCTTTTCTCAATCAAACTTGTAAATGAATCTAATCATATTGACTTAAAATTTCAAAAGACAAAAGGAACTAACACTCATTCAAGCTTTTGGCCCATTTGCGCCTCTTTTAAATTTAAACTTTTGTTAAAAGCAATCCACTCATTTTGAAATTGTTACCACAAACTACGAGGTTTTGATCCCTCGTTTTTAAGTTGGTACGTAGGCACAAGTCCGAAGGTCTTGTCAAAAGAAAAAATATAATTAATGAATTCTTTTTCTCATCCCAACACTTTATTTGTTTCAAACATATTTTATACCAAAACCACATACACACATAAAAAAGGGCTCCCTAGGAGTACCTAAGACACTTTGGATGCTAACACCTTCTCTCTGTGTAACCAATCCCCTTACCTGTAATCTCTGGCATTTTATTAGTTTTGATTTGAAAACTTCTTATCTTTGGGTTTTGTTCGTATTTTTCCCTTTTCCTTTGGAAACAATAAAAGCGCGGTGGAGACTATGATTTTATTGACGTTAAGTTTATCCATAGCTTAATGGTCACGAATTCACCGTTGTAGAAATTAAGTGGCGACTCTGCTGGGGAGTAGTCCTTAGTGGGTTTAGCCTACTTTTTTATGTGTATATAATTGTATATTTGATATTTGTATATTTGTTTGTGTGATATAATCTGCTTGTTGTGCTTGGTGATCTCTGAGTGGTGAGATAAACTCTAACCCGAACTTGAGTGCAATTAAGATAAGAGGATGGTATAGTCATGTTCGACTTGTGTGGAGTACTCATTAACAAGTTGGCTTGAGACCCATCTACTCATTGGAGACCCTTTTGTAGCTATTGATGTCACACGAGTTATTTGTGGTTAGGCATTACTTTCTCTGATTTGGGGTCCGAGAAGCTGAGGACCGTAGAACATTTAACCCAACTTGGCCAACTTAGGACGTAGTGCGGAGACTGTTCAGGTGTAGACTTGATAACAGTTTTTATGTGGTACCACACTCAGACGAGTTTCTCTTGAGAATATTATGGATTGATGAGTCAGTCATCCTAACCTACAATATTTGATAGATGGAATCAAGACTCTGGGAACTTTTTAGAACATGATCTACAGTTTTTTATCCTTAGTACACTCCTTTGGGATGGTTCTTAACCTGACTCCATGCTCGTGACTCACAACAACCCCTTTGATTCGTGGTTGATCCAATCAAGTCTTGTCAATATCAATGGAACTTGGGTGTTGATAAGGTGAAAACCATAATCCACCAAAATGGATGATTGATCATGATAATGACTTGGTCCATCCTTTGACCTTTGTTTGTTTGCCTTGTGTGTGATCCCTTATTTGTGATTGTTGCATTCATGCATTCATGTGTATCATAACATTCATCACACGTAAAATAACTTCAAGGAACTGAGGTTTTATTTGCAAATATTTTCAAACCATGGATTGTGGATGAAGGAACACTAAGAAGTACAGTTTCAGATGTCCCGACTTGAAAGAGTTAAGGAAGTTATCATCTTTCGTATTAGATCCCTTGGACTTCAAGAAACGTCATGGGAAGCTTTTATCTATGTTATCTGTTGATGTGGTTGAAGGACTCTTGAGTGTGTTGATTCAGTTTTATGACCCTCTCTATCGTTGCTTCACGTTTACCGATTATCAATGTATGCCGACGTTAGAGGAGTATGCCCATCTGTTGGGAATACCCGTTTTCTGACAAGGTGCCTTTTAGTGGATTGGAGGAGATTCTCATATCTCATCTTATAGCTTAAGCTCTTCATCTGAAGAAGTCTGAGGTTGAGGCTCATTGGGTGAAGAAAGGAGGAATGTTTGGGTTGACTTCTGAGTTCCTTATTGGGAAAGATACTGCCTTTGCTTAAGCCGGTAGTGTGGACGCTTTTGAAGCCATCTTTGTGTTGCTCATCTATGGTTCGGCTTTGTTCCCTAACATTGACGATTTTGTTGATGTTAACGCCATTAGAGTCTTCTTGATTGGGAATTCTATTCTAACTTTGTTGGGTGATATGTACTTCTCTTTACATTTTAGGAATTCTAAAGGTGGTGGAACTATTGTGTGATGTGTTCCTCTTTTGTACAGGTGGTTTATTTCTCACTTGCCTCAGACGCCTGCTTTTGTGGAGAACAAGCAATGTCTATGGTGGTCTCAGAGACTTATGTCTCTCACTAATGATGATATTGTTTGGTATTACTCTGCATTGAGTAGCTTGGATATAATTGATAGCTGTGGTGAATTCTCTAATGTGCCTCTCATTGGTACACAAGGAGGAATCAACTACAACCCTGTTTTGGCTCGTCGTCAACTTGGGTTCCCCTTGAGAGACAAACCTAATAACACTCAGTTAGAAGGTATTTTCTATCAAGAGAGTAAAGATCCCCAACATTTGAAGCAGAAGATTATACATGCTTGGCATAATGTGCATAGGAAAGGGAGATCCGATCTTGATCCATGCAACTATGTAGCTTTGGAAGCTTACACTACTTGGGTGAAGAAGAGAGCTTTAGAGTTGAAGATGTCGTATGCTTGTGAGAAACATGTGTATATGGTTGTGGTTGAGCCATCAACTCTCCCTAACCAAGACGTAGAGGAGTTAGAAGATGCACTCTCCAAGATGAAGCAGGAAAGAGATATGTGAGAAGAGCAGTTCCATGCTTTGAGCCGAAAGCATGAGGAGTTACAGCTTGAGTCTAAAGATAAAGATGCACCTATCGAACTTATTTAAGACCAAGCAATGAAGAGACAAAGAGAACTATGGGGTCTACCTTCCTCTAGTATGCCTCGGCCTTCCGGTGCTTGAAAGAAGATTGTAAAGGAGAATGACGATCCATAACGCAGCGGAATTTAAAATTTCTCCTTTAGTGATCATTACGAATAGGCATGATCAGTGATAGAATCGTTACCTCTTGTGGCGATTGTAACCTTTGATGCAGATCTACGGAGCGATCACGAGCGTTGAACAATGACAGCGCCTCTGCTCAGTCCACACGAATGGATTCCTTCAATCTCAGTGCTAGCTGCTACAAATGAAGGCTTTGAGTGAGAGAGAGAGAGAGAAACGAAATTGCAACTGCACAAATGCTTCTACACAAGGGTTCTATTTATAGAACCACTTGTGTGGGCTGCAAGCTAAAAAACCCACTCAAGTGTATGTGGCCCATATCTTATAATATGCCAAAATCACTTAAGCGCGTGGTACCTTACCATATTTCGTATTCTACTTAAGTACACCGTACCTTACGATGTTCTACAATTCACTTAAGTGCACCGTACATTACGGTATTCCTTAGTTACTCTATCTCTCATCAATCCGTCCTTTTGTGTGTGACCCTGTAGGTTTTCGCGGCATTGACAATTATATTAAATCACGTATTTAACATAATAAACAGTGAGCGGTATCTAGCAACACATCACTGCTACCCAAGACATAAAAATGTCATGTGATCTGACAAATCCTTTTGTGATAATACTTATGTGTATAATTATCCTTTTGCCCTTATGTCTATATTGAACACAAGGCATAGACCGTGTCATCCTTGTACAGTTAAATATTGGGCCCATAGATATTTATCCTGTTACGCAGGATGGGCAAATTCCATCTAGGTCACACATGTCCCTTAGCATGCTTCGTGGAGTACCCATCAACTGTCTTTATGGTCATCCAGTTACGGACAATGTTTGATCAGCAATAAGGCACTCGACTCTACATCTAGAGTCCATAGTGGTTTCAGGTCGAAGGGTGGTATACACCATTATCACCATGAGAATAACTTATGACACTTTGCATAACATTCTATATAGTATTCTCATAGCGGGTCAATCCAGTATAAATATTACTCTTAATATTCATACCTATGTTTAAGACTTGATAACTCCTTATCCATGATCCATGAGATGTGATCATCAGTCTATATACATAATAGTCTTAATGCTTTAATGTTATCCCACTTCACAATAAAGCTCGACTATGGATACTTTAAGAATAGTGTCCTTATGTTTAATGTGATCTCATGATTAAGTCACACTTGATACATTAAATGGACTATCTATTCTAGGGACTTTATTAGACAAACATAATAAAGAAAAAGCCTTTTATTATTAATAAATAATTTGATACAAGTACCAAAAGTATTGGCCTCTAGGGCTTACACCAACAGATTGTTTATCAGTTAGTCCTCGAGAAGGCTCAGATGAAGACATCCTTTGAGTTCGAGATTCGACGCATCTGAAGGAAGTACGCGCCTGCAGCCAGATCATCTGACACCGTTGTTAGGGGATCCTTAGGATTATTAGTTTCCTTTTCTCTTGTACTTATACTTCGGTTTCTAAAATTATACTCAGTGTAATCCTTCCAAATTTTATGAATAAAAGAGATTTCTTATGGTTAATCAAATTGTTGCTATTATTTAATATTTGCATATATAACTTTGTATATTCCTTGAAACTGAAAATAAACAAAAACATTGCATTTCATGCATCATTTGCATAACAGGTTTTCTTCCTCCAAATGTCTTATCGGTTATTCTTTTATGCTTCAGCCAAGCTGACTCACCGATACAACACTCGCGCCAATCAACCCAGAATCATGGAGCATTTGGAATAAGAGAACAGAGAATTGAAGGATGAGATTGCTCGTCTGACTGCCATAATGGAGTCTGTTCTTGCTGCGCAGAATCAGTCTTCACCAACTCCTGCAACTCCTCCTCCTCAGAGGACTGTCATCTCAAAGGTTGATACCTCAACTATGCATATTGCTGCTACTCAATCTGGTCTAACTATGCCTGCTGGATTCCCGCGGGGTTGCCATCGAATTTCATGCCTGAAGGATTTTCACCTACATTTGCTTCTATGTCGGTATCTAGCCCTATCATGTTTGTGCCGCCTCCGGTTGTTCATACCTTGCCTCGTGTTGAGGACACCATCTACCATTCTGAGCCGTCTGAGGGCCCAGATGTTTATGAGAAGATGGATGAAATGAAGGATCAGTTTCTTGAGTTACGCATGGAATTGAAAACATTGAGGGGAAAAGACCTATTTTGTAAGAGTGTTGCTGAACTTTGCTTAGTGTCAAATGTGAAGATCCCGATGAAGTTCAAAGTCCCTGACTTTGAAAAGTATAAGAGAAACACTTATCCACTTAGCCACCTTGTTATGTACGCCAGGAAAATGTTAACGCAAACTGATAATGATGAGTTATTGATTCACTATTTTCAAGACAGTCTGACTGGTGCCGCTCTGAGATGGTATATGAGGCTAGACAGTGTAAGTGTTTGGACGTTCAATAATTTGGGTGAATCTTTTGTGAAATAGTACAAGTCTATGTCCTAGAAGGAGAAAGAAACATTCGAAGAGTGTGCTCAGAGGTGGAGAGAGCTTGCTGCTCACATTAATCCTTCGTTGGAAGAGAAGGAGATGACGAAGATTTTCCTAAAGACCCTGAGTTCGTTTTATTACGAACGCATGATTGCTAGTGCCCCCTGTGACTTTACCGAAATGGTAAACATAGGGATGAGGTTAGAGGAAGGAGTCTGAGAGGTACGTCTGTCTAAGGAAGAGGTATCATCTAGTAAGAAGTATGGAGGTGGTTTTGCCAGAAAGAAGGAAGGGGAAACCAATGTAGTATCTGTAGGGAGGAAGAGGAAGCCTCATGTCAGAAGATATCCACAATCGCGTCAGCATCAACATCAATTTTCATTAGTTATCCCAGTATTTTCTAACAATCAATCAGCACCAGTTCAACAACAACGTCAACAACAACCGCAACAAAGAACCAACAACTACAACACCACCAATAATAATCAACAACAGCAAAATTTTGAGAGGAAGAAGGTCTCTTTTGACCCTATACCTATGTCATACGTCGAACTCTACCCATCTTTGGTTCTCAAGAACCTACTTCAACCAAGAAATCTGCCTCAAATCCCATAACCACTTCCATGGTGGTATAAGCCTGAACTCCGCTGCGCCTTTCATCAAGGAGCTCCCGGCCATGATATTGAGAACGGTTACCCATTGGAGTATGAGGTCCAGAAACTTGTAAAGAGTGGGATGGTTCCCTTTGAGGACCACGCACCGAATGTGAAATCCAATATGTTGCCTGCTCGTGGTAACTCCTCTTTCAATATGGTGGAAGGTTGCCCAGGAAATTTCCGAGTCTTCGATGTGCGATGTATCCGTAGGTCCTCGGTGGAGATGCATAGGACTTTGTGTTTGATCAGTGATTGCAAGCACGATGATGATGGTTGTGTAATTTGTAGTGTAAACCCTCGAGGGTGCATCATCATCAAGAGAGATATCCAGAAGTTGATGGATGAGAATGTAATCTAGATTCAACAGTCAAGGGATATAGATGATGTCAATATAATAGTGCCAGTGTTTAAGACCTCTGAGCGGGTAGTTATCCAGTTTGACAACAGTAGTAGTGACAGCGTCAACAGACCGGTATCACCGTTAGTAATACGGTTAGCGGGCCCCGTCCCGTATGAATCCGATAGAGTTGTTCCTTACCTGTATAATGCCACGATGGTGGATAATGGTCAAGAGGTTCCATTGCCTACGACAAATTTTGTTCTGAATATAAGTGATATTGTGAAGGTGACCCGTAGTGGTCTTGTGTTTGCCTCAGTCTTTCTAAAGGATGTGGAAGAGGTTGCGGTTATTAAGAAGATTGAGGTACCTGTGGTGAATCCGATTAATGCTCCAGTGTGTCAGTCTGGTGAATCCAGCAAGCTAAAACCTAATGATGATGATGGGGTACTAAGATTAATCAAGAAGAGTGAATTTAATATGGTGGAGCAGCTGCTCCAAACTCCGTCCAAGATTTCAGTGTTGTCTCTGCTAATGAATTCTAAAGCGCACAGAGAAGCATTGCAAAGAGTATTGGAGCAAGCCTATGTCGAGTACGACGTGACTGTGGATCAGTTTGACCACATTGTGGCTAACATTACTTCCTGCAACAATCTGAGTTTTTTTGATGAAGAACTTCCTAAGGAAGGCAGAATTCACAATCTGGCACTCCATATTTCGATGAACTGCAAGGAGGATGCATTGTCAAATGTGTTGGTTGATACCAGTTCTTCTCTGAATGTACTCCCAAAATCAACTCTGTCTAGACTCTCTTATCAAGGCGCCCCGATGAGGTATAATGGCGTGATTGTCAAAGCATTCGATGGTTCTCGCATAACCGTCATTTGTGAAGTGGACCTCCTAGTGAACATATGTCCGAGCGATTTTCAAATTATTTTTCAATTAATGGATATCAACTAGGCCTATAGCTGTTTGTTGGGAAGGCCATAGATTCTCGAAGTAGGAGCTGTGACATCTACTCTACACCAGAAATTGAAATTTGTGAAGAATGGAAAGCTTATCATTATTGGTGGAGATAAAGCGCTCTTGGTGAGCCATCTATCATCTTTTACGTATGTGGAAGCTTGGAAGGAGATTGAGACTTTGTTCCAAGCCTTATCTATTGCTGAAGTGGAGAAAACTGGTGCACCCTTGTCTTATTTCAAAGATGCTCAGAGAGCTATTGAAGCTGGCAGTACAGATAAGTGGGGCCGAATGGTAGAAGTCTGTGAGAACAAGAATAGAGTCGGATTGGGATTCCAGCGGGGGACGTCTAATGTCAAAGCTGAAGAAGTCCAACCGAGTTTCCGTAGCGGAGGGTTCATCTATGGTAATGAACAATACTCAGCTGCTGTGATCGAAGGCGGTGAAAATGAAGACTGCGGCAAATTTGTGACGCATGGCAAGGCTTGCGACAATAGGGTTGCTGTTGATGTTCCTATTATTGTCCATCGTTCTAAGTAATTTGCTTTTTTTATTATTTTAAGAAAAATCCTTCTCCTATGCCTAAGGGAGAAGTGAACATTGTTGGGCATTTTTTAAATTATCATTAATAAAATGCAATTCTATTCATCCACATCTATGATTTTTTATTTTTACTTTTTGCCTTTCTGAAAATGGTAATCACAAAAAACATAAATAAATAGTAATTGTCCATCTGCATAGTATTTGGTCACAATTCACTCCTCTAAAATCAAAATATCAAATCATTATGCAGGTTGGTTTCCAAACTCATTGAATACAATGATCCTACGCCCTCTCCAAACTTTGATTTCCATGTGTTTAAGGCTGAGGAAGATATTAATGAAGAAGTATCTGATGAATTATCTCGTCTACTTGAGCACGAGGAAAAAGCCATTCAGTCGTTCGAAGACCAGATTGAGTTAGTCAACTTGGGTTCCGAAGATGATGTGAAGGAAGTCAAGATTGGGTCTCAATTGTGTCCAGAGGTTAATAAGGGGTTGATTGATCTTCTTCGAGAGTATTCAGATATGTTTGTTTGGTCCTATCAAGACATGCCTGGTTTGGATTCTGAGATTGTGGAGCATAGATTGCCGTTGAAGCCAGAATGCCCGCTAGTCAAGCAGAAATTGAGGAGAAGTCATCCTGATATGGCAGTAAAGATCAAAGAAGAAGTGCAGAGGTAGATTGATGTTGGTTTTCTTGTTACCGCCGAATATCCATAATGGATGGCCAATATTGTGCTTGTTCCTAAGAAGGACAGAAAAGTCTGTATGTGCGTCGATTATAGAGATTTGAACAAAGCTAGTCCGAAAGATGATTTCCTTCTGCCACACATTGATATGTTGGTAGACAATACAGCTAAGTTCAAAGTCTTTTCGATTATAGACGGATTTTCCGGTTATAATCAAATTAAAATGGCACCCAAAGATATGGAAAAAACCACATTCATTACACCCTAGGGAACATTCTGTTATAGAGTGATGCCTTTCGGTTTAAAGAATGCTGGTGCAACATACCAGAGAGCAATGACCACTCTTTTTTTATGATATGATGCATAAAGAGATCGAGGTCTATGTTGATGATGTGATTTCTAAATCAAGTGATGAAGAAGAGCATGTCGAGCATTTGTTGAAATTATTCCAGCGCTTGAGGAAGTACAAACTTCACTTGAATCCTAATAAGTGTACATTTGGTGTTTGTTTTGGTAAGTTGTTGGGCTTTATTGTCAGCGAGAAGGGTATTGAGGTTGACCCTGCCAAAGTCAAAGCAATACAAGATATGCCTGCGCCCAAAACTGAGAAACAAGTCAGAGGTTTTCTTGGCCGCTTGAATTATATCTCAAGATTCATTTTGCATATGACTCTCATGTGTACGCCTATATTCAAGCTTCTTTGGAAAGATTATTCTTGTGATTGGACCGAAGATTGCCAAAAGGCTTTTGAAAGTATCAAAGAGTATCTACTTGATCCTTCGATTTTGTCTCCGTCTGTTGAAGGAAGACCTTTGATCATGTATTTGATCGTGCTTGAGGAGAGTATGGGATGTGTTCTTGGTCAGCAAGACAAAACTGGAAAGAAAGAATATTCTATTTACTACCTCAGTAAGAAGTTCACCGACTGTGAGACTCAGTATTCTATGCTTGAAAAAACCTGTTGTGCATTGGCTTGGGCTGCTAAGCGTCTGTGTCAATATATGTTAAATCCTACCACTTGGTTGATATCTAAAATGGATCCAATCAAGTACATTTTTTAGAAGCCTGCTTTAACTGGGAGGATCTCCCATTGGCAGATGTTGTTATCCGAGTATGATATTGAATATCGATCTCAAAAATCTATTAAAGGTAGTGTCTTGGCTGACCATTTGGCTCACCATCTGATTGAAGATTACCAATCAGTGCAGTATGATTTTCCCGATGAAGTGATTTTGTACCTAAAGATGAAATATTGTGATGAACCATTGCTTGAAGAAGGGCCAGAACCTGGTTCCCGTTGGGGCATGGTATTTGATGGAGATGTTAATCAGTATGGTAATGGAATTGGGGCAGTAATTATTACTCCTCAAGGCACTCATTTTCCATTTACAGCTAGATTGAATTTTAAGTGTACAAACAACATGGTTGAGTATGAAGCTTGCATTATGGGGCTTGAAGAGGCCATTGATTTCAGAATCAAGTATCTTGACGTCTATGGAGATTCATCTTTGGTTGTAAATCAGATCAAAGGTGAATGGGAGACGAATCAACCCAATTTGATACCATATAGAGATTATGCAAGGAGGATTTCAACTTTTTTACAAATATTGAGTTTCATCATATCCCTCAAGATGAAAACTGGATGGCAGATGCTCTTGCAACGTTGGCTTCTATGATTATGGTGAAATTTTGGAATGAAGTTCCCAATTTGACTGTGATGCATCTTGATAGGCCAACTCATGTGTTTGTTGTTGAAGAGGTTGAAGATGAAAAGTTGTGGTATTTTGAAAGATAAGAAGACTTTGAGAAGATTAGCTTGCAACTTCTATTGAATGGTGATGTGTTGTATAAGAGAAAATTTGATTTGGTTTTGCTCAGATGTGTGGATAGACACGAAGCAGACTTATTGATGACTAAGGTCCATGAAGGTTCTTTTGGTACTCATTCCAATGGACATGCTATGCCTAAGAAGATGTTGAGAGCAGGTTACTATTGGCTGACAATGGAATCTGACTGCTGCAAGTTTGTGAAGAAATGCCACAAGTGTCAAGTATATGCAGATAAGATTCATGTTCCTCTGACACTGTTGAATGTCATTTCCTCTCCATGGCCCTTCTCCATGTGGGGAATTGATATGATTGGTATGATTGATCCCAGAGCTTCAAACGAACATCGTTTCATTCTGGTGGCTATTGATTACTTCACCAAGTGGGTTGAAGCGGAATCATAAGAAAATGTAACCAAGCAAGTTGTTGTAAGGTCTATCAAGAATCAGATTATATGTTGTTCTGGTGTGCCAAGTAAGATCATTACTGATAATGGATCTAACTTGAATAATAATATGGTGGAAGCTCTTTGCAAATACTTCAAGATTGTACACCATAATTCTTCTCCCTACAGACCTAAGATGAATGGGGTTGTTGAAGCTACGAATAAGAACATTAATAAGATCATTCAGAAGATGGTTGTGACCTACAAGGACTGGCATGAGATGCTCACATTTGCTTTGCATGGGTACCGTACATCCATCCGCACTTCAACAGGGGCAACCCCTTTCTCACTTGTTTATGGCATGGAAGTTGTGCTCCCAGTAGAATTTGAGATCCCGTCATTGAGTGTTCTAATGGAAGCCAAGTTGACTGAAGCTTAATGGTGTCAGACCAGATATGACCAGCTGAATTTGATTGAAGAGAAGAGGTTGACAGCCATGTGTCACTACGCCAAATAAGGGAAAAGAGGGCGCTTTTTTTGGCCTATAACAGCGCTTTAAAGCGCCCTCTAATCTGGTGCTGGCATAGGTAAAGACAGCGCTTTGTTTTCCTGGAGAAAGCGCTGTCTAAAGTGGCCACATTATAGTGCGCTTTCAGAAAAAAGCGCCCTCTGGAGTGGTCCATAAAGGGACACCTTAGAGGGCGCTTTCTGGAAAAAGCGCCCTCTAAAGTTGTCAATGTAAAGTGTTTAGAGGGCGCTTTCAGGAAAAAGCGCCCTCTAAAGTTGTCAATGTAAAGTGTTTAGAGGGCGCTTTCAGGAAAAAGCGCCCTCTAAAGTTGTCAATGTAAAGTGTTTAGAGGGCGCTTTCAGGAAAAAGCGCCCTCTAAAGTTGTCAATGTAAAGTGTTTAGAGGGCGCTTTCTGGACAAAGCGCCCTCTAAAGTGTTAGTTATTTTTAAAAAAATTGTTTGAAAAACAGTGGATATTTAATTGGTAACCTGTTCGCATGCTGCAAAAGTGTAAAATTCATATTGATTTCATCCTTTAATCCAATGTTATACACCATTAATCCATTGATATATACAACATGAATCCATTTATATACAACATTAATCCTCCATATATACAACATTAATATATGATTCTTTGATCAACAATATACAACAACATATTCATGATTTAGTAAAATTACAACAACAATATACAACATATATACAACAACAGCATACAACAACAACATTCCATACATATATGTACAACAATATACAACCTAGCTATATGATTCTTTGATCAACAATGAACTGACACAATTCATCCTTGATTTCATCCAAATTTGCTCTTGAGTAAGTTTTGTATTCCTCAAAGTACTACAATTAAGAGAATAAAACATATTCATGATTTAGTAACAAATTAGATGAAATATTCGATAATATTAAAATAAACCCTAAGTTATTATTCCATACCATTTTTGGGATGTCTATACGATTCAACGCAATGATGTCTCTCATAAATCTCAATACAAAAAATCCGCAATCGACCGAATTATTTTGCTGAGGACACTACACAGAAAAACAAACAATATATATATAGTTAATTTCTTACAAACACTATTATAAGCAAAAAAACAAACACTATTATAAGCAAAAATAAGATACTTAATATATACCTGAACTCTGATCCAGGTAATGTCCTTCCTATTGCGGTATTTCTTTTTCAATCTAAATTTTATTATTGCCCTAACAAAATAAAAACGTATATTGAGATCAATCTGACAGACATAATTAAATATACAAATACACACGAATATTTAGAGGAATTTCACTTACGCGTCAACCGTCTTCTTCATATTCGGATATTTACTCCAATCACCCGATAAAGAATCGAGATAATACACTATTAGTCTCGAAAGATCCATAGCAACCAACACCCAGTGACCACTGTAAAATAAAACAAAAATTTAGATGAATGAAAATTTTCTACGTAAAAGATATACATAGATTAGAATGAAATTATTAGAAAGAAAATCTAACCCGTTGCCAGAATTAAACGGTAAAAAATACAAACTGGGTGTAGTATTATCGCCGGCCGCCATGAATCTATCGACTAGATCATTCTTTACGGATGTTGGATTATTCGTTATTAACGTTGCATTGATACGGGAAGCAGCAATAAAATTGAAACGGTTACACAATTCAGTTCCCCGCATCAATGTTACATACATATACCTTAAATAGAAACATAATAAGCATTAGACTACTCATTGAAATGTGTAAATAAATTGTTCAACTAAGTAAATTATAGATTGATCGGAGTACCATATGTATGTATGAATGACAGCGATGCCCAATTCGGTGTGTTCAAAAAGTTGTTGGAAGTCCTCCTTTGCAATTATTTCGAACTGAGCAGCTCCGAAAACACCTTCATCAAAATCTATACTACGAACGGACCCTTGCATAATATCGGACTCCTCCACCATTTTCTCAAGACGCATCATAATTTGAGATTTTGTCCCAGACGTCGTTGGAATATCCTTAGCAGCGCTTTTCAACTCTCGACCGGGAACCTAAAAATTCATATAAAATAAATCATGACTTTTTGTGATGCAACAGAATCGTTGCGTATATAATTCAATGGGTATATATATTTGTACCTCTTTTTGAGATGCAACCGACTCGATGCGTCTTGAAATCCCTTTACCAACTTTATGTGTGGGTCTTGTAGGAGTCTAACATTACCATATAATTGATTAAATATCATAATTGTAGCTGAATTGAAATGTGAATACTAAATATTCATAATCATTTAGAACATATATACCTCGGCATCAGGGAAAATTAGATCTGACGGCCAACCAACAAAGGATCCGACTGCATCTCGCATCAACGTTGTCTCTGAAACAACGTCAGGTAATGGTAGACGGGCGTCCGTATCTAATACGAGGTCAACCGAAACTTTCATAAATCCCACCGGGAGGGGATTATGGTGAAGTAATTCACCCGAAGTATTGTGCACTTTTCCCTTGCCAACCATGCGATAAGTTGGTGACAATAGATACAGCTGACAAGGTGAAATGCCCTAAACCAATAATAAATGTTATTGTTAACTTGTATATGTGTCAAGTAAAAAAGTGCTATTTTAATTTCATAATAACATATATAATTACCTCGGGAAATTTCGGTTGATGATTGATACTAGCTCGGTCACTAGTATCTTTTGCCTCGGAAGCGCACCTTTCCTCTCTATACCTTGCATTCTCGTTTTGCAGTTGGAGTACTTGTGCCCTTAACTCCGCCAAGGTCTCCATCACCTCTTTGTTGGTAGGATTTTTTGTTTTTGTTTTTTTATAAAATGACGACGGAGTCACACCAAAACCCTTACCCCTCACACGACCGGAATACTCAGGAACATTTAGTACTCGACTAAGTACGCTCCTGCAATCCTGGACCTCGGTTGAAGGTACGGTTTGGGATAAAGTCTCCTGAAATATTATTAGAGGAGATTAAAAATGAATTATATGTCTAACAAAATTTTCGATATAATTAAAGAAATAATGTTACGTATACTTACACATTCGTCATAAACATTTTGGACCGCTTCAACGACAGCCCCATCCTTCCCAACCCGAACAGCCTTTCATAATACGTGGTCCGGAAGAGATGTTGCGTCACTTTTCTCCTCGGCTAGCTACACATTGAATTAGATTATAAGATCATCAATTATAACATATTGTGACAATGTATAAGCTCATAGCATTTGAATATACTCACAATTCTTTGTTGTAACCGTGCATAACCCGTACGCCCTTTTTTGTACGGATACGCGGGTTTTGATGCCCTTTTCCTATTTATGTCGCTTACTTCCTGGATAAAAAAGTTTAAGGCATATTAGAACCAAGTAACTTAACAATTGTATAATACCATAATTAATAGACATTACATGGAATTTTTCGTTTCTTCGTTTGGCGACAAAGTTATCCCATTCATCGGCTGAAATAATCTCGGCATACTTCATTGGCCGTTCTCCTTCAACAAATTTTCCTTCCTCATCCTTGAGAAATTTGTTGCACAAAAAGGATCGAAATCCTCGGAGTCTTTTTCCGGCCAATTGAATACAATATTTTTGCCGACTTTCATCGATATGAAAGGATCTCTAAAAAACATACACATGGAGTGTGTTATTATAAGTAATATTATAACAATATATGGTCAACAAATAGTCAACAAAAAAAACATATAACAATATATGGTAAGTACCTGTATCTCGGACCATATTTTTTCTTTGCCAACCTTCAATTCTGGACTTCTCCAATTATCACATGTAATCGGAATATGTTGTCGAACAAGGAAACCAATGTAACTTGCCAACATTGAACCGTTAGGCTCAATTAGTTGGTCTTCAGCACTCCAATGTACTTCAAATTTTACACCCTTGTCTCTTGCACGAATGATTGACTTCATAACAGTCAATCCTCGTTTGATTTCTTTTTCAACATTGTTACGTGATCCATTCGCGTCATGGGTATCGTCTTGGTTAGCCATTTTATCTGTAATATAGAAATGATTCAATAAGACCCAAGTAAGACAATGACCATACTCGTGAAGCTACACAAAAAACACATTCATATACCTTCCATTTCTCTCATGTTACAACAATCTAAACTCTTTTTTTTTATCATTATTGAATACAAACTCACACACACCTACTGCATACAAAAGACCAATGCAAACTTATGGTGTTTGGAACATGAACAAACTTGCATCCATAATCATCAAACTTCCAAGCACAAGCTCAAACACACTTCAAATGATATCAGTTTTCAATCAGAAATAAAAAACTCAGTTTGCCCTAAACAACATTAATCAACATAATGCACAAAATGTAAAACTCAGTTTAGAAAATGCCCTAATCAAACACATGAAGAAAGTGAACGGTAACGATGGAGAAGAGAAATACCTTCAAGGTGACGGTAACGATGGAGAAGAAAGTGAACAGTGACGGTGGACGTGAACGTGAACGCAGCAGCAGAAAAAGGCGACGGCGACGACGACGGTGAGGGAGGGAGAACGAACGGAGGACGAGAGTAATCGCAGTAGACGGTGGACGCAGTAGAGAGAAAATCCAGTTACGTAAACGAAATAGCTTGTAGAAAGGGAAAATAAAGAGACATGCAGTATATGTTATAATTTTAATGTTTACTAAAGGGGACCTTAGAGGACGCTTTTGTAAAAAAAGCGCCCTCTAAAGGGGGCCTAAGAGGGCGCTTCTGAAAGCGCTCTCTAAGGCTTTCCAAAAGCGCCTTCTAAACTGGAAATGTACATGGGCTTAGAGAGCGCTTTTTTAAAAGCGCCCTCTAAGGGTAACCTTAGAGGGCGCTTTCACTAAAGCGCCCTCTATTGTTGTCCCTCCATTTCCTCATTATTTTTTTTTGACTTCACTTTAGAGGGCGCTTTTTTACAAAAGCGCCCTCTAAAGGGGGCCTAAGAGGGCGCTTCTGAAAGCGCTCTCTAAGGCTTTCCAAAAGCGCCTTATAAACTGGAAATGTACATGGACTTAGAGAGCGCTTTTTCAAAAGTGCCCTCTAAGGTTACCCTTAGAGGGCGCTTTCAATAAAGCGTCCTCTATTGGTGTCCCTCCATTTCCTCATTATTTTTTCGCTTCACTTTAGAGTGCGCTTTGTTACAAAAGCGCCCTCTAAAGTGCGTTGTCTATTCCAATAGTATGCTCCTTATTTTTTCTCTTCACTTTAGAGTGCGCTTTTGTAATAAAGCGCCCTCTAAGGGGCGCTGTCTATTCCAGTTTTTGGCGTAGTGTGTCATGGCCAGTTATACCAGCAGAGAATGAAGAAAGCTTTTGATAAGAAGGTCAGGCATCGTGTATTCAGAGAAGGTGACCTTGTGCTCAAGAAGATTTTATCTTTCAAACTCGATTCTAGGGGCAAATGGACTCCTAATTATGAAGGTCCATATGTTGTTAAGAGATCCTTTTTAGGTGGCGCTTTGATTCTTACAACTATGGATGGTGAAGATTTCACTCGCCTTGTGAATACCTATGCAGTCAAGAAATACTTCGCCTAAAAAGAAAAGAACGGCTCACTAAGTTGAAAACCCGAAAGGGCAACTTAGGCAAAAATGAGCATCTTGGTGGATTGAAAACCCGAAAGGGTGATCCTGGCAAAAGTTAGAGACATAAAACAGAAAAGTTATCCCCATAAATTGAGTACCCCACCTTGGGGAAATTTATGCAAAAATTAGGAACATGGCAAGTAACTGCATTCATCTGAACTCCAGTTTTGAAAGCATTTTGTTTGAGCAAATCAGTTCGCTCGGGTTCGTCATTCCCAACCAAAGCCAAGAGCACGGTGGATATTGAAGTTGGCAGAAGGAATAATGATCATTGTATTCAATGTAGCCCATTTTTCCATGTAAATTACCATTTTTCAACTTTTGTAAAGATCTATGGAGTCTTGTCATTTACATGCTACCATTTTATTAAATAAAGTCGAGCTTTTCATCCAATTATTTCTACTCTTATTTATTTTTTCAGCTAAATAGAATTAAATTTTATGATGATTTTTTGAAATTGAATTTAAAAATCAAAATCATCTTTCTTAAAATAATAAAAGCAATTACTTTTAAAGAGCAATCGATTTCATTAAGAAATATCAACAGCAGTCTGAGAACAGGTAAGTCCTAATATGCGAAGCATTGTTGGTCTTTCCCAAGCAGTTGGTTCAGCAATTCAGTTTTCCCAACCAAGTTTTATGATCGCCTCCCCAGCTGAGTTGTAGGCGCATATTCTCAACGGTTTACATAGATTCAGTACAGACTTTTATTCCCCTCAAGCCGCCGACAGACTTCTCTCCCAATCCCCACCAACAGTGTTGATTTTTGAACAGTACTTCTGGTCTTCTACGAGGTTGTCTCCCATTTTTGTATGGTGTTAACCTAAAATTCCCCGTAGAGTTCATGATTCAAATCCTTAACAGATATGTTCTCTTTCTCCAGCCAGGGTCGAGCCTTTGAGATGGATGATTTATGTTCATCCCCAACTCTTTTTCTCCAGTCGATGCCTCCATCCTTTCGAGATTAGCCGAGTGTTGTACTGATGATTCATATCAGTGACATTTGTATCCTTTGTGATTGTTTTGTCAGCATGATCATCAATCATATATACATATACATATACATATACATTCATATATTTCATTATGCATTCTTATCGCATTTGATTCCTTGTTCCTCTATTATGGTGATATCCTTTCCCCACGCAGATTTGGTACGTCTGTCCTCCCTCAATGGTAGAGTGTTAGCCCATTAAGCAGAAAGAATTTAACCTTTCTCATTTCCCCACTAAGTTATTTCCTCGTGGATGATTATTATTTTAGCTTCCTCCCCGGTTGATTATCTGGATGGAACCACTCCCCCTGAGTTATGTCCTCATTGGGTCGAGTCTTTGTTTGACAATTTTCTTTCTAGCTCTTATCTAGATAGATACTTTTAGTCCCTTTAGAATCTATTACCGAGAAACTGGTAATATTATTCTTAATTTTTTAGTACATTACTTTTGCCTAATACCGGGAAATCATAATTTACTTCCTTTTGTTATCCCCAGCGGATTCGTTTTACTTTTCCCCAGGAAGTCTATCCTTGATGTGTTCATCCTAACCGATGACGGATATTCTTTCCTTTTGAGTCTATCTTTGATATGTTCATCCTAACCGATGACGGATATTCTCTTTGTGGTGTTCTACCCAATAAAAAGGTAGTTGTAATCCCTATGTGCTTTCCCTAGAGAGTTAATCCTTGATATGTTCATCCTAACCGATGACGAATTTTCTTCTCTTTACGGTCTTCTGCCCAGTAACTGATAGTTGTAAATCCCGCTTTCCTCTCTGAGTCTATCCTTGATATGTTCATCCTAACCGGTGATGGATATTCTCTTTTTGGTATTCTATCCAGTAACTGATAGATGTAATCCCTACTTTTCCCCGGCAGTTTATCCTTGATATATTCATCTTAGGCGATGACGGATATTCTTCCCTTTGAGTCTATCCTTGATATGTTCACTTTAACCAGTGACGGATATTCTATTCCTTTGGTCTTCTACCCAGTAAACCGATAGTTGTAAATCCCATTTGATATATTCTCCAGTAGGTTGTTCTTGCCCAGTAACGATAATGAATACACCTCCTATTTTCCTCAGTGAGTCATCCTTGATATGTTTACCCTAACCGGTAACGGATGTCCTCCATGTCAGATTATGTTATCTCCTTACCCAGTAATCGGTAGTAGATAATATATTTCTGGTACTCCTGTGTTGAAGATCATTCTTCCCCAGACAAGTTTGATTCAGGCAGTTCAGTTTTGTTCTGATATACATGTTTCCCCTGCAAATTTTCTTTTTATCCCCGGCTGATCCTTCCATTGATTTATTTTCATGGAATCCTCTTGTGTCTCCAACAGTTTTTAAGTCGTAGTCTGGCCTTCGCACAACTCCCCCCCCCCTAGAGTCTCTGTCTCCCTAGTGAGCTTTCCTTACGGAATGCATTATGCTCCTGCGGACTTTCGGTTTCTCCGAATTCTTTTCCTTTGTGGCCATATTTTCCCCACAGAGATTATTTTTAACATTCATATCATATGCATCATGAGGTCTCTTAGGGACCAACATTTGTTTCTATTATTGTTATTTAAGTCCATTCTCCTGAGTTGATACGAAGATTTTAACCTTCATCTCCTCAGCTAGAACGTCCTTAAATAGGGGCAGTTGTAAAACCCCAATTTTGGCCCTAAGATCCCTCATGTTATTTCATCATATGCATTGGCATTGGGATCACACCTTGGCAAGCTCCTTACCCCCCTCATTCATTGAGTTTGCATTGGGAGAGATCACGAAGAACTTTTGATTGTATCATACTTTATTTTTCATTATTTACTAACCAAAATACCAAAAATATGTCAATGTATAGTTTGTTGCTTTTGTAGGTAGTGTGTGTGCTCACCCATGTTATATCAAGCTCACATATAGGGTTTGAGACCCTCAATGCAAGGATCATAATAAAGAATTGGTTCAAATTTCACCTAGATATCATATATGGGTCCCCATGTTCTTCACATATCATTTTGGTCAAGAAATCATCAAGAGTTTGAAGTTTGTTTGCCTTGGAAACCTTAATTCATATAGGTATCTTGTGTGACTTCTTCAACAATTAATCAAATATTTCAAGTGATATTTCATTATACATCATCTCAAGAATATATGATCCTCCATGAGTCCCAAAAGTCAAGAGAATGTCAAGCTAGCATGATGGTTCATGGCGGTTGACCAGAGAAAGTCAACTCGTCAAAACTGGGGTTCCCTAGACCCTATCTCCTACAAGTTTTGTCATATGAAAATGATTCCAAGATAAATGTTACTCAAAATGACATTCCAAACAACTTTCATGTTTAAGTCAAGGGCTAGTTTTGCTGGTAAAGTCACTTTTCATGATGAAAGATTATAGGTTATTTTGTCTGAACCCTAGTTTGGAGGTCAACTTCCAAAGACCATAACTTGCTCAATTTTTATGAGATGAAAACCATTCAAGTTCCATGATCAAATTCAAGACGTATAATTTAACTTTTATGTTTGGAGTAAGTTCAAATTCAACTTGCAAATGCATGTTCCAAGAGGAAACGTTATAGGTCATTTTGGGCCAATACCATTGAACAAGTGATTTTCCTCAATTTAAAAAATGAATAACGCCTTCGTGCCAAATACAAATAAGGTCAAATTTGTTACCAAGTTGAATAGGTTTGAAATAGCTACAACATTGATGAAGGAACTTTTATCATTTGAAGTACATAGAAAAAGTTATTCAAGGTGGAAGAAGTGAACATTTGACTTGGGACTTAGAAAATTTTCAAATATGTTTGATTTCCCAAACTTCCACCTCAAAATTAATCATGATCCAAGCTTCAAATGAAAATATGTTCAACATGAAAGTTATTCTCCTTGATCTCACCTTTCCAAAAAGTCTCATATCATCTCATTTGGCCAAATGATGAAGGACTTGCCTATGGGTGCAACATGATGAACCATTTGGATGATTTCCACTTCCACTTTTCATACACGATTGCATGGCTTTCCATCATGAATTCAACATGACTCTTACTCATTTTTGGATCAGATTACATCACTTGATGGGCTTAGCACACGCCCATGCAAGCATGCAAAGAGAATTTCACAAAATTGCCAAATTTGGAAGTGTGTAGAAATCAATCTCATGGCCTATAAATAAGACCCTCTTTGCTCAGAATTAAGGACCTCATGCCCAAACTTTGAACCTGCAATTCCAAACCCTCACCATTGAAGGATAAGCTTGAAGATTTTCTTTGAAAATCGAGTTTCAAATCTCCATCTGTTTTGAGATTGAAACTCCAAGAGTCCGTACCTTTCATTGATCCTAATCACTTCCAACAAGCATCTAAAGCAAGGCCAAGCATAATTAAAAGCAAGATCGTGCTAATCTGAAGCTCCATTGAAGGTGAATTTTTAGAATTTTCATCTCTTCGATTCTCCCTCAATTTTTCACCATTCTTGTTGATTTTTTGTTGTCTGAAGTCCTATCAATGTAGGCAAGAGGATTGAGTTGCTTTAAGGTTAAATCGAAGCAACTTAGTTCATGATCCTCCAAATTCAAATCCCTGTATCTTTTAATATACTTGCTATTGGAGAAAATTGAGGCCAGATTCTTGCTCCTGAGCATTTTTCCTTCAAATTAGTGTATTCACTTTTCATTTTCCATTGAGTTGAGATTGGACTAGACCGGTGGTGCTCACCGAAGAAGATGACCGGAGCTAGGGCTCCGATAGTGCACTGGATCAATCCATGCCATCTGATCTGTTTGAAATGTTTTAATCTCGCGCGTCCAATTTGATTACCATGCCTGCAGCGCATTTGACTAAGGACCTTGTGGAATGCGCGCTCCTAGCCATCTGATCTGCCACCTCAATTAATGAGGGAGATCAGATGGGCCTTGTTTTTTTTTATTTTCTGATTTTTTTCATTTAATCCTTTTATATTGACTAATTCATATTAATTTCATCTTTAATCCAAAAAATATGTGACTTTCACTAAAAAAATTCAAATATTTTTTTCTATCATTTTCTGAATTAAAATTATTTTTTGGATTAATTTTGATATTTTCATGATTTAATAATTGTTTTTTTGCATATTTTTAATTGTTTAAAAATACTTTTGACTTTTCAAAAATTATGAAATTTTTTGTCTAAGGTTATTTGATCTTGTTTGACCTAAGATAAATCTCTTGGCCATTTATTTGGTGTTTTGAAGAGGTTTTAAGTTTTTGACCAAACATAATTCAATTTAAATGCATTTAAATTTGATTTTTAATTGATTAATTGTGTAGAAATTATGTTGAGCCATTTTTATTGACTTGTGAAATTTGACTATGTGTCTGGGACTTGGTCAAGGTTGATTTAACTTTTGTTGGATTAAAATAATTGAATTTATGGGATTGATGAAATGTATATTTCATCTCCCAAAATGAATGAATGATTTTAATTTGATAAAAGTCCTCCCATGACCAATTTGTGTTTGTCTCATTTTCCCTCCCTCTTCATCTTCAACCCCATTCTTTCACATCCCTTTCATTGATTAATAAATTCTCAATATCCTAAGGCTAATTAGTGCATCAATAACTTTGTGTTAGATGAACCAATAGAAGTACGGATGAGATAGGTCCATCTTTTGATCTTTTTCTTTTTGTGTGTTGTATGTTTTAGGAGTATGGTTCATTATACCATATCTCTAACATGCATTAACACCAAAATTTCTATTGCCCGACCTCAGATAGTTGTGACTTCTACATAAGTCCAATTACGATTGCTTAACATAGCGCTAAATTTTGACCCAAAGGCATAGCATTCTAGTAAGTGAGATTGTAAGTCTCCCCCCTTTCATGGTATTGTGTGGAAACTTTGCCTTTTTTCCTTCCTTTGGAAGATGTCTTGGTTCAAGGATCCATGCTTGTGAATAGAGGGTTGAGTGTTCTCCAAAGAATGACTTAATCAATTAAAAAGCAAAACATCACTAACATCTAATCAACTAACATTTGACTAACTCTTATTATTCTTGCTTTTAATTTCAAGTCATTTACTTCATGAAATTTAAATTCAAGCCATTTACCATTTCATTTGTCATTTACATATCATTTAACTTGTTTATGTTTATGTCATTTTCACTTTGCTCATTTGAGCCATATATTGTGATTGTATATATTTGTTTGTGTATTTTGCTTGTGTTTGTGGTCTTAGGACCTTAAAATACTTAATAAACAACAAAAACCCTAAAAAATGTTTGTGTGGACTGTTGGATTTGATCTGAACTCTTGGACTTAGAACTAGGCAACATTCCTTATGCAAAAGGACTTGGCCAATGCCAACATTTCTGAAACCAAGTTATTGTGATTTGAGCTTTCATCATATACAAGTATTGGGATCCAAATGAATTCATCTGCTACATAGTCTTAATACAACTGCTACTTTGAACCTGTGTCTAATGCCTTATTCTGAGCCAATAGGAGTATGTCATCTGATACATGAGAAGAAGAAGACAATGAAGTTGCTTGCCTAGATGTGGCTATCTTTATTTGATGTCTTGCTCTTCATTTTGCTACTTGCTTATTGATATTGCTTGATTTAAAGTCCAAAGGGAAAATGGGTTTCTGTATGACATTCTTGTCTGTTGGATTACATCTCATTGGTCAGATCTTTTCAAACTCTTAACTTTTAAATTTCTGCTTAGGATTAATCTCTTCATCTCCTCCCACTTCTTAAATTTCAAATCTCTCCCCTTTTTCAAAAATGTATTTGCTTGTGATTTCTAAACTTAGAGCTTATTGCAAATTAGAAACTTTGGTCTTATGCCATTGCATTTTTAAACTCTTTTCTCAATCAAACTTGTAAATGAATTTAATCATATTGACTTAAAATTTCAAAAGACAAAAAGAACTAACACTCATTCAAGCTTTTGGCCCCTTTGTGCCTCTTTTAAATTTAAACTTTTGTTAAAAGCAATCCACTCATTTTGAAATTGTTACCACAAACTACGAGGTTTTGATCCCTCATTTTTATATTGGTATGTAGGCACACGTCCGAAGGTCTTGTCAAACGCAAAAATATAATTAATGAATTCTTTTTCTCATCCTCTCACTTTATTTGTTTCAAACATCTTTCATACCAAAAACACATACACATAAAAAAGGGCTCCCTAGGAGTATATAGGACACTTTGGGTTCTAACACCTTTCCTCTATGTAACCAACCCCTTTACCTGTAATCTCTGGCATTTTATTAGTTTTGATTTGAAAACTTCTTATCTTTGGGTTTTGTTCGTACTTTTCCCTTTTCCTTTGGAAACAATAAAAGCGCGGTAGCAACTCTGGTTTTATTGACGTTAAGTTTATCCATAGCTTAATGGTCACAAATTTACCGCTACAAAGATATCTTGCTCATGTTCTTCCAATTTTCCAAATAAAGTAGTGAGATCAAGTGTTTGAAGATCATTCTCCTATTTAATTGCGGTGACCTTGGGTTGTCATTCCCTATTAAGACACATCAAAACTTTATTAGTAGCAATATCATTGAAAATATGCTTACCTAGAGCATTCAACCAGTTTACAAGATGTGTCAACCTCTTTTGTATTTCGGTAATGGTTTCGCCATGCTTCATACGAAAGAGTTCAAACTCTTGATTCAATTTATTGATCCTAGCTTGTTTGACCTCATTAGTTCCCTCATGGGAAACTTCTAATGCGTCCCATATAGCCTTGGTTGTTTCATAATGGGAAACAAGATAATACTCATCAATAATTCAGGCAGGTATGAGAATATTTTGTGCCTTCCAATTATGTGACCACGATTTCTTATCATTATCATTCCATTGATTTTCCGATTTTTGTACGACAACGCCTTCACCATTGGTCATTGTAATTTTATTTAAGCCATTGATGATGACGTCTCATACACCCTTATCAACTGAGTTGATATAGATACGCAAACAAGCCTTCCAATAGCCATAATTTTTGCCGGTGAAAATTGATGCTCTATTATACGCCCCTTTAGGTTCGATAGTCATT